>NC_138768.1:675295454-675895454 GCF_965119305.1 Pelophylax lessonae | reverse complement strand
GCATTTCTCTGATATTTTCGAAAGGTCGTTGCAAAACGGACAAAACCATATTCAAATCCCACGGAGGCAAAGGGGCCCTCCGCGGGGGAGCCAGATGATGCACCCCTTGAAAAAAGGTGCGAATCAGGGAATTAGTCGCCAAGGGACGCTAGGAGAAAATGGCCAAGGCCGACACCTGTCCTTTAATCGTGCCCAACGCCAAACGCTGTACCACACCTTTCTGCAAGAAAGCTAGGACCCTCGCCACAGAAAATAAGCGAGGATGCAACCCTTGTGACTCACACCAGGCAATGTACGCCTTCCAGGTATGATGATAAATCTTCCTGGAGGTAGCATTCCGAGATCTCAGCAAGGTAGGAATAACAGCATCAGAGAGACCTCTGTCTCTCAACACCTGGCCTTCAACCACCATGCCGTTAAAGCCAAAGACCGTAAAGCAGGGTGGAAGATCGGCCTTTGAGACAGCAGACCTTCTCTCAGAGGTAGCCACCAGGGAGGCTCGACGACCATCTTGACGAGGTCTGCGTACCAAGACCGACGAGGCCAGTCTGGGGCCACCAGAATCCCTTGTACCTGTTGCAGCGCTAACCTGCGGAGGAAACTGGACAACAGTTGAATTGGGGGAAAGGTGTAAATCAGCTGATACTGGTGCCAAGGCACCACCAACGCGTCCGTGGCATCTGCCAGAGGATCTCAAGGCCTGGCCATGAACCTTTTCACCTTTTTGTTGAGATGAGACGCAAACAGATCCACATCTGGAGGCCCTCACTGGACACACAGAAGCCGAAACACCTCTGGATTCAGGGACCATTCCCCCTGATCCAAGGACTGACGACTCAGATAGTCGGCCTGCCAGTTCTCCACTCCAAGAATGTGGACAGCAGAGATAGCTGGAATGTGCACCTGTGCAAGACAGAATCTCGGCTACTTCCTTGGCTGCCCGGGCACTCCTGGTGCCCCCTTGGTGATTGATGTAAGCCACAGCCGTGGCATTGTCAGTTTGAACCCGAACCGGGTGACCACGCAACCGAGTCACCCAATGGAGAAGGCAACGTTTTATCGCCCTGAGCTCCAGAACATTTATCGGCAAGGAGAATTCCTCCAATGACCACGTCCCCTGGACACAAAGAGTGTCCAGTACTCCACCCCAGCCCATCAGGCTGGCATCCGTAGTGATCACTGTCCAAAACAGGGGCAGAAAAGACTTGCCCTGGTTCAGAGTGGGTGACAGAAGCCACCATGAAAGCTCCGTCCTCGTGAGACGGCCCAAACACACCATGCTGGCCAAGGACTGGGGATCCCTGTTCCATTTGGCAAGAATCCCTGCTTGCAGAGTCCTTGTGTAAAACCGGGCAAACGGGATCGCCTCGAAAGCTGAAACCATCAGCCCCAGGGACCTCATGCAGGGAGGAGAGATCGTTGTCCCAGAGGGACCTGATCTCGCCCTGCAAAATCTAAAGTTTTTCCTCCAGGAGAAAAACCTTTGCATGAGCGGAGTCCAGGACCATTCCCAGATATTGCAGACTGACGGAGCCAGTGCCGACTTCTGGAAGTTGATGGTCCATCCGAACTCCTGGAGCGTCTGAACCGTGACCGTCAGATCACCCAACCGAGTGGCACACGAGCTCGCCCGCAACAAGAGATCGTACAGATAACCGAGGACCGCAATCCCCTTCTCACGCAGCAGAGCCAGCACCTGGGCCAAAACCTTGGTGAAGACCCTGGGAGCCGAAGTTAGATCAAAGATACGCATCCTTTAAATCGATGGAGGCTAGAAAATCCCCTTGACTTAAAGACGCCACAACCGACAGGATGGATTCACTTCCGGAACTTCTGCACCCGCACAAAGCGGTTCCGTGACTTGAGGTCCAGAATCAGACGAACCTTGCCCTCCTTCCTGGGCACTGTGAACATGTTTGAATAAAACCTGTGAAATCTCTCCCGCTGTGGAACCGGGACAATAACGCCATGAGCAAGAAGATCTTGCACTGCCCCCTTGAGAGCCGTCAGGCGATCGGGAGACAGACGGAGATTTGATGGAAAGAACCTGTCTGCAGGGCGAGATCGAAATTCGATCTTGTACCCTGAACGAATCAGTTTGTGAACTCATTTGTCCTGAATTAGGGATAACCATGGTTCCTGAAAGTAATGCAGACGTCCCCCCACAACCGGAAGCGGGTGAGGGCGTCCCTTTATGCGGAAGAAGACTGGGCCGCAGCACTGGACTGACCGGCCTTGGGCTTACCAGACCCGGGCTTCTTGTTACCACTGGAGGCCTTGAAGGATTTTCCTTTTTCCTGCGCCCCTGAGGCACGAAAAGGCCCCCGATGAGCCTTGAAGGAAGGACCCCGCTGCGTGCGGGGCAATTTACCCTTCGCGGTTTGGGGCAGGAGGGTACTCTTACCCCCTGTGAGACCCTTGACAATCTCATCCAAGGAGTCCCCAAAAAGGCGTTTCCCCAAATAGGGGATATCAGACATGGTCTTTTTAGAGGCATGGTTTGCCGACCAGCTCTTCAGCCGCACCATGCGGCAGAGTGCAATGCCCACCGCAGACAATCTTGTGACCAGGGGAGCCTCGTCCAGGGCCGCGTCACACAGATACACCATGGCCTGGGCCGTTTGGTCCGTGAGCTCAATGAGATTCAGAGAAACCGACTCCGCCACCAAGTTGTGCCTAAGCACCTTAATCCATTCCGTAACCGCCGGAGAGACCAGCACGGAACCGAATACTGGCTTGAGGAGGGAACCCGCCATCAAGTACATGTGGCGGGAAAGTGAGTCACGCGCCTATCCATTGGGTCTTTAAACACTGGGGAGTCCACCATGGGAACCACCGTGGATTTATTCAATCTGGAAACGGTGTGGCCCACCTTAGGTGACACCGTCCAGCGATTGGAAACAGGGTCCGCAAAGGGGTAATGGCGTTGAAAACGCTTAGGCACCAGCAGCACATGCTTAACGCGACGCCACTGTTTGCTCACGATATCGTGAAACTCCTCGGGGCAGGGGAAAACCTGACCCAACTTCTGGGCTTTGTGGGACCTGAAGGAAACCTGCTTACCTGACAGGGTGGGCTCATCATCAATGTTCAAAGTCTCCCTAACGGAGCGAACAAGTGCTTCAACCAAAGCGCGTTCCCACGCTGCAGCGGAGGACTTCTCCTCCTCCCTGTCTGATTGTGCGGACAGGGATCGCTCAGGGAGGGCAGTGACCGTGGCAAACATATCAGACTCTGAATCAGAAGACTGTAAGGGCATCAGCTGTTTTTGAACATTATCTTGTGACATCACAAGATCAACTTTGGACGCCAAAGTTTCAAGGGCTGCAGATAAAGAAGCTAGGGAAGGTGATCCGGATGTCCGGATGCACAAACAAGATCAGTGGGGAAATTGTGACCCTGGGACTCCATTTTGGCAGAAATACAAAAAAAGGAACACTGGCCCTTTAAATCGGCGATTACGGTCCGCACCGCGATCCCGCGCTGCTGCTGCCAGATAACTGAGAAAGCAATGTGTCTAAGGGAAAAATGCCCAAAAAGCAATAACACCCCTTATAGTGCCTGAGAGAGAGAAAAACAAACCGCTCTCCACACTTTTTCTGCAGCAAGTGAAAGATGGCTGGAGGAAGTGACCGAATTCACTAGAGGCCGAAAAGCGCCCTGAGCCACGCAAACATGGATGCCAATAGAAAGGATATGGGAAAACACAGGGAAAATGGCCGCCACCATTACAATGCGGCTGCCCACATCCAAGATGGTGCCGAAAACAGCGGCAAAAGCACATGTAAATGCAAAAATTGCTGCTGCCCGTACACTGATGCAGCCAGGCATTTCCTCACCCAATATGGCGGCCAAAAACGGCGCCGACAGTCAGGAGCCCAGGAACCCTGGCCACAGTGGGAATCCACTACAGGAAGCCCTCCAGGACAAGGTAGGAGCCCTACCCCCCCCCACGCAGTGGATGCCGCTAGAGCACCCCCATAAGGAGCAGGGAGGCAGGATCCTGTCCAGACCGGCCAGGGGGGTCCACACAGAGACCACCGCTCTGACATCCCCAGGAGTGGGCCCACATCCACATCACTCCCCCAGAATGCTGTCCAAGGGACACGGGGGGGTAGCATCACTCACCATACCATGGACCGCAGGCCCCGGTATGGTGAGTGGGGGTGCAGTCAGCCAAGAGGGGACGCTGCAACACAGGGCATTCCAGGTTGATGCGTCCCGGCCAAGAGTTTCTCCGCAGGCTCATCCCCATCCATCGGGGGGCACCGTCGTGGCGAGGCCTGGGGGGACCATAACCTGTGCACCCTCTAAGGCCAGGCTGCAGGACCATAAGGATCTAGATTATCCAGTGCGAAGCCCAGCCCCTCTGTCGCTTGTAGTTCTCCAGGAGGATCCCCCTGATTAGCTAGCGATAGTGAGTGAAGAAAATAAAATAAATATTTTTCAAAGAAAAACAAAAAAACTGAGACCGGAGTCCCAGCAGGGTATCCTAGGTCCTACTCCTGAGCTAGGCAGCAAGAAACTGATTAGTAAGCGAGGGTAATGTCGAGAGGGGCAGCCCCTAAGGTGTGTCTAGTTAAAGCTTTTTAATGTTTCACTACCTAGCCTGCTCCTGCAGAGGGCGCCATTATCCAATAGTGATGAAACTTGGAAGAGGCTGCGTCTGTCAGAGGACGTAAGAAAAATAGTATTTTTGGTGAGATACTCCCAAAGGGAAATCCCGTCTAAAGGGATACAGCTCCTGCAAGTTTCCTCATTAGAGCCCTGCAGGTGCAGCAGCTGATTGATAACTATAAAACCACTTCCATGCAGATTCACTGCACATGGACACAAACAACTATTTTTTCAGAAGAGCAAATGGTAGGACTCTGCAACAAACTTTGTTAAAATACTTGCAATGTACATAATCACCCAGAGGAGAATATTTTTTTCTCAACAAAAGTGGAGTTAACTGACACTGTATGGCTCTTCTTAGTGTGACAGCAGCCTGAGTCTCCCTTTCCCGGAGGTATCCAGCATAGGCTCCCTTAAACTGCCTAAATCTAAGACTTCCTCAATGACTTTGCTGGTAGAACCTGTCCCCATATAGGGACCTGTGGAAGATCCTGCTATTTCTCATATTAACAAGACCTTTACGTCCCTGCATAGAAGATACTGTGTTCAAGGACCCAATAAACAAAAAGTTAGAGGCCCCTTTTTTCCTTGGTGGGCCCTGCCATGAAACCTGCAGCTGCTTCTGTCTGCCAGATAGCTCTGTTTGGACTAAATGCATGAAGAGGCCCCTTTTTTCCTTGGTGGGCCCTGCCATGAAACCTGCAGCTGCTTCTGTCTGCCAGATAGCTCTGTTTGGACTAAATGCATGACAAGGAATCCTTGTTCCTTTCTAATAGATGTTCTGTCCACAGCCAGTTAGCCCTTTTATCTATGGCCTACACTACTGCTGGAATGATTTGGCAGACGCAATTCATAAAATCTCTAAGATATTGGGAGCCAGAGGTGGTATCTCCCGTCACTGGAAGACTGCCTCTTCTCCCTCCATCTTGGAATGGGCCCGAGTTCTCAATGACATAATGGCAATGGAGACATTGGCGGCAGATGATACAGACCCCAAAAAAGTTCACACTACCTGGACTTGCTGGCATATAGTAATCCTGCAAACTTTCAGGCTCTCCTTAAATAATCTTTAACCCAAAGCTTTTTATTATTGGCAGACGTAATTCATAAAATCTCCCAGATATTGGAAGCCAGAGGTGTTATCTCCCGTCACTGGAAGACTGCCTCTTCCCCCTGCATCTTGGAATGGGCCCGAGTTCTCAATGACATAATGGCAATGGAGATATTGGGTCCATGTAGGTTGCATAAGGAATACCCTCATAGCTCCCCCCTACCCCCCTTTTGTTTTTTCCTGTTATTGATATGGTTGCATTTGCTTGTAATTTGTTGATATTTCATTTCCCACGGCCTCTATGGGAGTCCTTAAGGCCTTACTTTAACCACTTAAGCTGGACAGATTGTCTTCACATTTGGCTTTCCATTTTTTTCTAGAAAATCCTCTCTGACCAGTATCTGTACTGTCTACGTATTTTCCCTTTGTCACTTGATATTAAATACCAAACCTATATTTTGAAAACATTAAATAAAAAATTATCTGACTAAAAATCTTTAGGATGGGTCTTCTCATCCAAATAAAATAGATCCTTTGGCCTAAATGCTGCTCAACTGAGCTCCAATGCAAGAAAAGCCTTGAGCTGTTACCCTTTAAATGCGAACACGTTTGGTCATTCCTTAGATGAGTACATCAAGGAGAAAAAAAGGGGTAGGGCTACACTTCTCCCCCTGAAAAGCAGGCGACCTGCGCCTTAACTTATAGGACTTCTACTGCTATAAGGTTAGGACATTTTCTTTCATCTCTCAGTCTTCTAATGCCAATTCTTGGACAGTCTAATACAAGGGGCAGGCATGCAGCAAGTTACATCATCCCACTAAACTCAGAAGTGCAAGGTACACTTGGAAGTCCCAGGAGTAAGCAGGGCTTTGGCTGTTAGGAGAGCATAGATGATGTTTTACAGGTCTAAATGTTATGAGTTTTTCCATTCTACATGGTGGCATTTATCACTATGTGTGGAGTGTATTGAGAGGTGGGTCAAAATTGTCCCCTACATACCAGAGGGTCAAAATTGTCTGGTGAGTTTTCTCATATGGAGATACATAATGGCATGTGGGTGAAGGATTAAGGACACAACACTTTATTCTTAAAAATACAGCACAAGACACTGGACTTTTATTGAAGCACTTTGTTTTTTTTGCACTTTAATGGTTATATGTATTATGGATTGGTACTGTATATTTGCACATATTTATGGATTATTGATGTGAGCATGTATAGCACTGTTGTTTTTTTATAGATTCATAAAAGTCTTGGACTGCTTTATTGTGAAGATACCCAGTGAGAAATCTGTCATTCAGACAATGTGCATTACCTACATCAAGTATCAAGACTACAACAGAAGTTCCACCGCTCAAAAGGAAGAGGACTTGACCCTCTCTTAGGCTGAATGGCACATTCTGGCCCTGTCCACTATCCACATCCCAAGTGCAGAAAATTGGCAGGCGGACCTTCTCAGTCGCCAGTGTCTGGACCAGGGGAATAGACTCTCAATCTGGAGATAATTCAGGCCCCTTGTTGTAGGTGGGAAAAGGTGGATGTAGTTCTGTTGATATCCTGGTTTGTCACCAAATTTGAAAGGTTTGTCACCAGGTCCAGAGACATACAGCGGATGCTCTGATGACACTATGGGTTCAGTTCAACACAAACTAAACTTTTTCTGTCCAGATTCTCCCTTATCTATCAGCACTATCAAGATGGGTGGCATTCCAGAACTTTATCCCACAGAATTGGTTTAGGAGGATGTGGTATTTTGACATCCTCAGACTCCTGGAAGACATATTGTGGGGTCTTCCAGATCTTTTGTCCCAAGAGTCGGTGTTCCATTCTTCTTTTTGGATGCTGGTTTTGACATGGCTGTTGATGCCATAGTTTTTGGAGATAAAGCCCTATCAGACTTGACCATCCCTATGCTCTTGAAGTTTATAAAAATAGATTTTTGTAAAGTCTGTCATAGCACCTGGAAGGCCCTGTTGTGAGTCAAAGAACTTTTACCGTGGCAAACACTCCATGAGATGTATTCTGTCTTTTTTTCAGTCAGGATTAGTATGTGGCCTTCATTGCCATCAAGACAAAGTCTTGGCCGTCCTGTTCAAGACATCCATGGACTCTCACTTCTTAGATAAGGTCTTTGTTCTAGGCGTGGCACACATTTTTCCACCCTAACCTTTCTAATATGTCCCTTTGTAACTTTAATCTGATTATCTCGTTCGGTAGAAGCCACCTTGTGAATCTAATAGAGATTTTCCCTTGTCTGACCTTACCTGATGGCTTTTCTTGTTACTATCAATTCTGTGAGGAGGTTGTCTAAAGTCAGTCATAGATGGCTTGAATCTTGGCCAGTTCAGCAGAGACCAGCCGAGATTCAAACCATCTATGGGCAGGCTGATTTTACTCAAGTCAATCCACCTATCGACTTGGGTACAACCAGCATGTTGGATTTTTCATGCGATTATTGCCAGCAGCTAACACTGCTAGCAATAACCCCTGCGCCCTCCCACTGGGAGAACACAATAGCTCAAAGGGAGGTATTTCCCCATCAACACTGAGCATGTTGATAAGGGAACTGAGCGATTTACTTTTCTGCAACCGATGGTTGCAGGAAAGAAAATCACGTGATCTATGGCCACCTTAAAGTGGTTGTAAAGCACAAACATTTTTTACCTTAATGCATTCCTTGCATTAGAGTAAAAAATGTTTAGGTGTCAGCACCCCCCTTTTACTTACCTGAGCCATCATTCGATTCAGTGCTCTGCACTTCTCTCCCCTCACTTCCGGGTCTTGCTTGCTTTGCTGGGGCACCGGGAGCCATTGGCTCCCAGGGCTGTCAATCAAATCCAGTGACGAGGGAGCAGGGGGCGTGCCCCCATGAGGAAGTGGCTTCCCATGGGGGCACTAGACAGAGGGGAGGGGCCAGGAGCACTGGCAGGAGACCCAAAAAGTGGAGGTTCATGGCCGCTCTGTGCAATTCCATTGCATAGAGCAGGTAAGTATAGACATGTTTGTTATTTAAAAAAATAAATAAATACCTTTACAATCACTTTGTTAGCAGCTTTATCCTGTAAGGAGCCACAATTAGTGTTGCACAAGAACAAGATTAGCCTCCTTCCTTCCAGGGGTAGTCTCTTTTTTCTACCTTAATCAAAACACAACTTTCTTATGTCTTGCTTTCAAGCATTCAAGGTAAGTTTATCTTCACTGTTTTGATCAAATACACATTGTGGGAGTTTACCTCAAGTTAGTGCTTCCTTTAGGCAATTGGGTTCTCTGTTTGTACTTCATGATGGTTCCCAGCACATGTCTCCCTGCTTTTCATTTCACTATTGCTGGGTGGACCAGACAGTCATTATTAGAGACTATAGAATAAGGGTACTTTCACACGTGCGGTCCGCTCAGGGAACTCCACTCGCTCTGCTGATACCCGCTGAACAGGCGGATGACAGGTACGTCTCTGCTCATTGTTCAGAGCGGAGACCGACAGAGCCCTGCTCTCTCCTATGGGGAAATCTTATCTGATCCCCCAGACGGATGGAATATAGGGCCACCATCTGGATTTGGCAGACAGGATCGGATAACGGCGGGTGCCAGCTGACATCCGCTGCTTCATGGGAGTGAATGGAGGGTCCGGTCAGGTCTGCCTGAAAAACTGACAGATGTTCCTGATCGGACTGCCCCTGTAAAAGGATACTAAAGGTTGGGGATCCTCCCTTTCCTGTTCAGGCACAATCTATAAGATCTGTTAGTACTTCATGGGCTTTTCAGTATTAAGCTTTTGTTTCTCAAATTTGCAAGGTTCCCACTTGGGTTTCTGTTCACGCATTTGTTAACCACTTGCCGACTGCCGCACGACTATCTACGTGGGCGGTCAGCCCCTCACAGGCAAAGTGACGTAGGGCTACGTCACTAGCTTGTGAGGGTCTAGGGAGCGAGCGCGCGCCGCCGGAGGCGCGCTCCCGCTCCCGCGTGGTCACGGACCCCCCTGCGCGTGTGACCGGCGGACCCGATCGCCGTCGGCCACTCTGCGATCGGCGGGGGAGAGGGAGAAAGTCAGGCAGCTTGTGTAAACAAGCTGCCTGTCATTCTCCTCTCTGTATGAGAGATGATCACATGGATCTACTATGTAGATCCGTTGATCACTCTGCATACAGTTGAAGCCACAGCCAATCACAGTTAGAATCACGCCCCTAGGGACACACACAGCCCCTCCCTCTCAAATAAAGTTAACCCCTTCACTACCAGTGTATTTTTACAGTAACAGTGCATATATATAGCACTGATTACTGTAGAAATGTCACTGGTAACCCCAAAAGTGTCAAAAATGTCAGTCAAGGGTCCGATCTGTCCGCCGCAATGTCGCAGTACCGCAAAAAAAAATCGCAGATCGCCGCCATTACGCGTTAAAAAAAAAACAACAAAAATGACAAAAATCTTTCCCTTTGTTAGTAAACGCAATAACTTTTGCGCAAACCAATCAAAATACGCTTTTTGCGATTTTTTTTACCAAACATAGGTAGCATAAAACAAATTGGCCGAAAATATTAAAAAATTTTGATTTTTACATTTTTTTTTGGGGGAATTTCATATAAAAAAAGGGAAAAATATTGCTATTTTTGCAAAATTTACGCTCTTTTTTGTTTATAGCGCGTGATCAAAAAATCGCACAGGTGATCAAATACCGCCAAAAGAAAGCTCTGTTTGTGGGAAAAAAAGGACGCCAAATTAGTTTAGGTACAGCGTCGCACGACTGCGCAATTGTCCGTTAAAGTCACGCAGTGCCGAATCGCAAAATACCCTCTGGTCGTTTAGCAGCCAAATCCTCCGGGGCTTAAGTGGTTAAGTTCTACCATTTTTGCAGTTCAACCCTCCTCTGAGTGTTGGGTGTAACATGCTTTAAGCTGCTGAGTCTGCCAAGGCTCTATTGACCTGTTTGTTATGTGGGCTTTTGCTGTGTTGTCTACCCTTCAGTTGAACTGCTTTTGGATATCCCAGTCATAATGGATGAAGATCCTGTGTCCTGTACTGTACGACTAAGAAAAGAGGATTTCGTCTCACCAGTAAAATGTATTTCTTGGATTACAACACTGCACATAGGTTCCTTCCCTCTGTTTTTTAAATCTACCTATTACTTACTACAAAACTGAGGCCAGCTGGGGGTGGGATGGTATATATAGGGGGATGTCCATGAAGCTCTCTTTTTTTTGCTAGTGTTTATTCACCTGAAGTTAGCTGCATAAGAAGTTATGGCCAAAAGAGGCATCCAAAGTGGCCAACAAATCCACCTTGTAAAATTTGGTAAATGTGTGCACAGAAGACCAAGTCGCAGCCTTACAAACCTGTACGACCAAGGCCTGATGGCGAAAAGCCCAAGAGGCACTCAGCGCTCTAGTAGAATGAGCCTTCACAGGGAAAGGAGGAACCTGACCCTTGAGTGAATAAGCCTAAACAACCGTCTGCCTGATCCATCTCGAAATGGTCTCAGCGGACGCAGCCAAACCTTTGCGAGGACGTCCGTAAGGACAAAGAGAGAGTCCGATTTCCTAAAGAACTCAGTAACCATCAGATAAACCCTTATCGCCCAAACCACATACAGAAGAGTGCAATGCAATTTATTTGGGATGTTTAGGCTTAGGACATAAAGGAAGGCAACACAATGTCTTCATCAAGGTGAAAATCCGACACCACCTTAGAATGAAAATCCGACACCACCTTAGAAAGAAAAGACGGTTTTGGCAAGAGGACCACTTTATCCCTGTAGACCACCAAATAAGGCTAACGACAAGATAGCGCCACCAACTCAGACACACTGCGGGCAGAAGTAATAGCCACTAGGAAGGCAACCTTCTGTGACAAGGAAAGCAGAGAAATCTCCCTGATATTCTCAAAGGGAGGCTTTTGAAGAACAGACAAAATTAGATTGAGATTCCATGGAGGTAACGGAGATCTCCTCTGAGGAGCCAGATGACACATCCCCTGGATGAAAGTGTGAATCAAGCTATTAGTTGCCAATGGACATTAGAAGTAAATAGCCAGGGCCGACACCTGGCCCTTGATAGTACCCAATGCCAAGCGCTGCTCAACCCCTTTTTGTAAAAAGGTCAAAACCCTAGCTATAGAAAACAAGCGAGGGTGCATCTGCAGCGATTCACACCGTGAAATGTACGATTTCCCCGTGCGATGATTGATCTTCCTAGATTTGTCGACTTGCCTTCAAAAGGGTAGGAATCACCGAGTCAGACAGACCTCTATCCCTCAACACCTTGCTTTCAACAGCCAAGCCGTTAAGGCCAGCGACCGTAAAGCTGGATGGAAGATCAGTCCTTGAGACAGTAGATCTTCCCGCAGAGGAAGTCTCCATGGAGGGTCTACGACCATTTGTACCAGGTCTGCGTACCAAGACCACCGAGGCCAGTCTAGTGCCACCAGAACGACCGGAATGCCTTCCATCGCCACCCGGCAAGGAAACCTCAGCAGGAGCACGAGCGGAGGGAAGGCATAAATAAGGCGATACTGGCTCCAAGGAGTCACCAGAGCATCTGTGGCATCGGCCAGAGGATCCCAAGACCTGGCCACAAACCACTGAACTTTCCTGTTGAGGCGAGATGCAAACAGATCCACCTCCGGAGTCCCCCACCGGGCACACAGGAGATGAAACACTTCCAGAAGGGACCATTCCCCTTGATCCAAAACTTGGCGACTCAGGTAATTCGTTTGCCAATTCTCCACCCCCGGAATGTGGACTGTGAAAAGAGCCGGGACATGTTGTTCCGCCCAAAACAGAATCTTGGCCACCTCCTTGGCCGTCAGGACACTCTTGGTACCCCCTTGATGATTGATGTAAGCCACGGCCGTGGCATTGTCCAAATGTATCTGAACCGGAGAGACGTGTAGCTGACCCGTCTAGTGAGCAGGCAGAGCTTAATCGCTCTCAGCTCCAGAATATTGATTGGCAAGGAAGACTCCCCTGTCGCCCAAGTTCCCTGGGCACATACCTTCCCTAGCACTCCACCCCAGCCTGACAGGCTGGCGTCCGTGGTGACCACCGTCCAAAACACCGGCAAGAAGGACTTGCCCTGGCACAGGGCAGGTGACCGGAGCCACCAAGAAAGAGCCGACTTCATAAGATGGCTCAAGCAAATCTTCTGGTCCAATGACCGAGGATCTCTGTTCCATTTCGCCAGAATCTCCTTTTGCATAGGTCTCGAGTGAGACTGAGCAAATGGGACTGCTTTGAAGGTCGAAACCATCAGACCCAGGGCCCACATGTAAACCCACAGGGAGGACTGATCGGTCTCCATCAACAACCTGACTGCTTTTTGCAGCTTCTGAAGTTTGTCCAGGGGGAGAAAGACCCTCGCCAGTGCAGTCGAGAGTCAACCCCAAATAAGTGACCCGTACTTATATCGTCAGAGCAGATTTTTTTAAATTGATCGTCCACCCGAATTCTTAAAGGGTCTGAATTGTGATAGAGATGTTGCCCAACAGATCTGAGTGGGAGACTGCTCACAACAGGAGATCGTCCAGATATCCCACAATTGAGATACCTCGCCAACGTAACAAGGCCAGCACAGGGGCCAAGATCTTAGTAAATACTCTGGGAGCCGAGGCGAGACAAAAGGGTAATGCCACAAACTGAAAGTGCTCCTCTGCCACTGCAAAGCAGAGGAATCGCTAGTGCCCCTCGAAAATGGGGATGTGGAGATACGCATTCTTGAGATCAATGGAAGCCAGAAAATCCCCCTGATTCAAAGATGTCACCACCGACCGAATGGACTCCATTCAAAACTTCTGCACAAAGCAGTTCAGTGCCTTGAGGTCCAGGATAGGACGCATCTTGCCCTCCTTTCTGGGCACAGTGAACAGGTTTGAATAGAAAGCTTGAGAGCGTTCCTGCGGAGGAACCGGCACAATTACCCCTTGAGTCAGGAGATCTCGCACAGCCTCCCGCAGATCCCTCAAACGCTCCGAAGACAGGTGAAGATTCGACTTAAAAAAACCTGTCCCCTGGCCGGGACCAGAATTCGACCTTGTACCCGGAGCAAATCAGTTCACGAACCCAATTGTCCTGAATGGAGGAAGTCCAGGGTTCCTGAAAAAAGCGCAGACATCGCCCCACCCTCACACGGGTGAGGGCGCCCCTTCATGCTGAAGAGAACTTGTCTGCTGCACCGGACTGGCCGGCCTTGGGCTTGCCCCAGGGCTTCTTAGCTCCTCCAGAAGTTCTGAACGGCTTACCTTTTTCTTGCGCCCCGGAGGCACGAAAAAAACCTTATGAGCAGAAAAGGAGGGACCCCGCTTTGTACAGGTGTCTTTCCCTTGGACGATTGAGGAAGAAGAGTACTCTTCCTGCAAGTCAGGCCCTTGATTAACTCATCCAATGAGTCGCCAAACAACCGGTCTTCCAGAAAAGGGAGATCAGCTAAGGCTATTTTAGAAGCTTGGTCAGCCGACCAGCTCTTCAACCAAACCATGCGCCTTAAAACAATGCCCACGGCCAAGACTCTGGCCACCAGGGGAGTTGCATCTATATACGCCTCACACAGGAACACCAGAGCCTAGATCACCTGGTTCAACAGTTCCAGCTGTTCCACAGGAACATTCTCGGAGTCCAAGGACTCCCGCAAACCCCTAATCCATTCCGTCACCGTCTGTGACACTAACACAAAAAGTGCTTTCAAAATGGAACCCGCCAGCACATGAAGATGGCGGGAAAGGGATTCCATCCTCCTGTCCACTGGATCCATAAAAACTGGGGAAACCTCCACAGGCAAAAGGGTAGATTTGTTAAATCTGGAAACAGGATGGTCCACTTTAGATGGCACCGTCCAACAGTTGAAGACCTTTTCAGCAAAAGGGTACCTGTGTTTAGGCACCACTGACACGTGCTTAACGTGCCGCCATTGGTCCTTCACAATATCGTAAAAGATGTCGGGACAAGCTTTTGGAGACTTCTGAGAGCCAAAAGCCATCCGCGTCCCAGCCGGCATGGGCTCATCAGCCAATTTTAAAGTATCCCACACTGAAATAATCAGGGCTTCCACTAAGGCGCTTTCCCGCGCTCCAGCTGAAGAAGACAGGTCCTCTTCACCATCTGACTGTGAAGACAGCGATCCCTCAGGTAGGGGGGCGTCTGGGGTGACCCCATCAGCCTCTGAATCAGAGGACACCTCCAAAGAAGGAGAAGGCAGTGGCCGTTTTTGGATATCAACCTTTTTTATGACTAAATCAACTTTAGTCGCCAGGCTTTCCAGGGCTGCTGAAATTGCGGCAAGCAACTGCGACCAAGACTGTCCGGGAGTCGCACAGAGTGGGTCTGAGGGTGATTGCACAGTTTGGGACTCCATATTGCAATTTTCAAAAAACTATGTACTGTCGCTTTAAGAGCGCCGATCGCGGTACCAATCGCCACGGTCTGCAGGGAACCCCTTTAAACCAAACTGACAGTAGAAGGGCAAGGATTTGCCCGCAGGGACCCCAAGTACTGTACCACCTCAGACAAACCGTCCTCCTGAATCCTTCAGCAGCATGGAGATAAAGGCAGGAAGTGACCTCGGTTTAGCAGCAGGAAATGACTACACAGGAAGTGATGTCGCCTGAATAAGGTTATACTGCTGAGTATAGCACCAGGGCTACACAAAGAAGGATGCCCATACAAAACAATAGGAAGCTACAGGGAAAATGGCTGCCCCATACAAGTCTATGGGGAAAAAAATAACATTGCCCACACTTAAGATGTCGGCGCCCCAAAACGAACCATGCGGCTAGGGACAGACACATGAAGGCCTCAGGAACCACAACAGGTACCAGCAATCCCAAGGTAACATGTCACATCCCCTCCCCCCCAGAGTGCCAGGGCACTCCAGACACACAGCCATCACAGGGACAGGGAAGGGGGAGGGAAGGACACACAGACCGGGCATCGGGCAGGCCAGGGGGATCTTTTGGGAGGCACAAATCCCATTATCCCCAGGAGAGGGCCCACATCCCCCCAAGGCCAGCAGGGGCAAAGGGGGTACATTTACTCACCATACCATGGACCGGGTGAGCTCCGCTCCAGGCAGACTGCCTCCCACCCGAAGTGGGGGTGCTGCCAGCTGAGGAGTACGCTGCGACTCAGGGTGCTCCAGGTCATCACATCCGCAGGCTCATCCCCCTCCGAAATAGGGGGACCGTCGTGGCTAGAAACTATAACCTGCTCATGCTCGTAGGCCAGACTGGGGGGACCATAAGGATCTAGATTATCCAGTGTGAAGCCCCAGCTGGCATCGTTGCTTGCAGATCACCAGGAAAATTCTTCCCTGAACACTAGCTAGCAAGCGAGTAAAGAGAAATAAAAGTAAAATATTCTTAAAAGAAATAAAAATGTTCTTGCCTAGACTACTCCTGATGGGAGGAGCATAACCCACTCAGCTCATGGAGATGAGGCTGCGTCTGTCAATGGATGATAGAGAAATATTGCTTTTCTTTTTTTCAAAATTATCGGTCTTTTTTTAATAGCGCAAAAAATAAAAACCATGGAGGTGATCAAATACCACCAAAAGAAAGCTCTATTTGTAGGTAAAAAGGACATCAATTGTGTTTAGGTACAGTGTCCCACGGCCGCGTTATTGTTAGTTGAAGCAACGCAGTGCCGTATCGCAAAAATGGGCCTGTTCTGGAAGGGGTAAAACCTTCTGGAGCTGAAGTGGTTAAGGAGGTCATAGATTTATTTTCTGATATCACTGCCACCACTTTTCTCTGCAAAATAATACTTCCTATCTAACTTTGTGCAGTTGTAAAATGTATGATTTAAATTGAAACCACATACCAGATAGCTGCCATAACCCCAGTATTTTTTTAATCTGCAGGTGGTCCTCTTTCACAAAAGGGTGGTCCTAGCGGTGGGATCACCCTCACAGTGCAGTGGGAGAGGTGCCCCCCCTCTCGCCGCTTCCCGGACCCTCCGGCAGCGGGGAAAACGATCCAGTCCGCGCTCCTCACAGCCAGGAAGTCGAGTGAGGGCAAGATGGCCCCCACTTGACTCTATGCTCTTGGAGGACTGGAGCGACGTCAAACATTGTCTCCTAGCAATGCATTTAAAGAGCCAATTTTTTTTCCATCGTGAAAAATAATGACTTTTTTTTGTGCAGATGTGGGATCTGAGGTCTTTTTGACCCCAGATCTCACAATAAAGAGGTCCTGTCATGCTTATTTCTATTACAAGGGATGTTTACATTCCTTGTAATAGGAATAAAAATGATCAAACATTTTTTTTGTTAAAAAAAAACTGTAAAAATAAAAAAATATTAGATAAATAGGAAAAAAAAAATGTAAGTGCCCTGTCCCCGTTAGCTCACGCGCAGAAGCGGACGCATACGCAAGTCCCGCCCACATATGTAAACATTCAAACCACACATGTGAGATATTGCCACGATCGTTAGAGCAACAGCAATAATTTGATCCCTAGACCTCCTCTGTAACTCTAAGCTGGTAACCAGTAGAAATTTTTCAAATGTTGCCTATGGGGATTTTTAATTACCAATGTTTGTCGCCATTCCACAAGCATGCACAATTTTGAAGCATGACATGTTGGGTATCTATTTACTCGGCGTAACATTATCTTTCACAATATAGAAAAACATTGGGCTAAGTTTACTGTTTTCTTATTTTTTAATTGAAAAAAGTGATTTTTTTCCAAAATAATTGCGTTTGAAAGACCGCTGCACAAATACAGTGTGATAAAAAATATTGCAGCGATCTCCATTTTATTCTTTAGGGTCTCTGCTAAAAAAATATATGTTTGGGGGTTCTAAGTAATTTTCTAGCAAAAAAAAAAATGATTTTAACTTGTAAACAACAAGTGTCAGAAATAGGCCCGGTCCTTAAGTGGTTTATGTTACTACACTGCACGGTGGACAAATGTAAGGTAACCTCTAAGAAACCCCTATATAATGTTTGCAAAAGAATGGATGCAATATATTTCCACAGACACTACATGAAAAGAAATTAGGCACTGTAGTAATTTATCCACAGAAGAAATTTACACAAAAAAAAATAAACATAATCTGTCCATCAATTTTATTGTCAAAAACTAAGGAAGAGCATATAACACATGATTTAAACATCAATGGCAACTGTTCTTTTTTTAACAATAATAGTTCTCCTAAAGAATATTTAGTAGCAGATTTTTTGAGTATATATATATATATATATATATATATATATATATTCTTCTAAATACAAAGGCATTTGGCAAATAAAGTCACATACACAAACTAAGGCTACAGAATTTGCTACATACATAAGAGGTTATTTTCAAGTTTCTTAGATGTTCATAAAGAGCTTGTGGGTATCAACTCTGGGGACAGTTCCCATACCCACATCCAAATATAAATAAGAACTAGAGAAATGACATAGGCATGCAATCACATGATCCTAAGACCCAATCATGATACTGCCTAGTTATAGGACTTTCCAGGGTATGGGGCTGTCAACACAAAAAGGTGAGCATGTATATAAAAGAATACATTTTATTGAGGTACAAATTGCTAAAAACAATATGCATCAATGACATCGGAAATTACATCATAATTACAAACTAGTATGAACTGTAAATGGTGACGTAAAAAGCCGGTTCAAAGCGTTTCGCAAATTGGTATAATTCGTATAACTAATAGCTGCTTCATCAGGAACACAAAGAAAGACGGCTATATCATCTTTACTGACTTAGAGAGAACAAAGAAGAAAATCACAGTAAATATATATATATATATATATATACATATATATACATAATGTAGAAAACATATGTTGTATATAACTATACATACAAAGATACATGTATGCTCACCATATGTAAGACTTAAAAACACATATGAAGTAGTGATTCAATCAGGTGTGCTCCAAATGCATATGCATAAGTTAGATTACCATCCACTCACTATTGCCACCATTGTGATTAGGGATGAGATAATAATGGCCAAAGATTAGAATGCTCTCAAATCAGAAGCAAAAGTCCACTGAACAGATAGGAGTATGCTCTGTAGAGGAGATGTGAGTAATCTATCAATCCTGGCAAGGGACCTTACCTGCCGCTTGTAAATCGCTCTATTCCAGTGGCGCGCAAAGAGGAGCCGACTGCCGGCATTCTAATCTTTGGCCATTATTATCTCTCATCCCTACTCACAATGGTGGCAATAGTGAGTGGATGGTAATCTAAGTTATGCATATTGTTATCACTCTGTCCCCCATAGTTAACCGTTTGAGATACTTTTTCCTCAGCCCCCTTTGATATTTATAAATATAGTTCTATTTAATATGTGGGGGTTACTTTGATGCTTATATGTTTATATATACATATCTTATTTTTCTGGCCAAATTTAAAATAACATTCAGTATTGTTCATTTACCCAGACGCTGTGTATATTTCCTGGAGTTCACCATCTATAGGACCCACAATGTCTGCTGCCTTCTTGTTTCTATTGCTCTGTTGAGGCACGGTCCAGTCCACACTAACTACGTGTGTCCTTATGGTGGGTGTATTTATACGCCTCCTGTGAGGACAATGCGGGGACTATGACTTCCATATGGGCGTTTGGAGCACACCTGATTGAATCACTACTTCATATGTGTTTTTAAGTCTTAAATATGGTGAGCATACATGTATCTTTGTATGTATAGTTATGTACAACATATGTTTTCTACATTATGTATATATATATATTTATTTGATTTTCTTCTTTGTTCTCTCTAAGTCTGTAAAGATGATATAGCCGTCTTTCTTTGTGTTCCTGATGAAGCAGCTATTGGTTATACGAATTATACCAATTTGCAAAACGCGTTGAACCAGCTTTTTACGTCACCAGTTACAGTTCATACTTGTTTGTAATTATGATGTAAATTCCGATGTCATTGATGCATATTGTTTTTAGCAATTTGTACCTCAATAAAATGTATTCTTTTATATACATGCTCACCTTTTTCTGTTGACCGCCCCATACCCTGGAAAGTCCTATAACTAGGCAGTATCATGATTCGGTCTTAGGACCATGTGATTGCATGCCTATGTCATTTCTCTAGTTCTTAGATGTTCATAAACAAGACTTTGCCACTTTTGGTGACCGTGTTTAAAACATTGCTAAATATGCTCAAAATAACAAAAACAGCAAAATAATTATCAACAGAAACATTACAATAAACACTGGCACAAAGAATAATAAAGGAGATTTTCTACATTAAAAAGGACACCCCCTGCATTGCCATTAATCATTTATAACAAGACATCCATCCCACTGTTACTGTTGTACTCTGTATCCACTAATTAACATCATCTATTCAGACAGAGAACAACCACAAATAGAGCAAATAAGAAATGTGTGTAAATTCTAATTATGTGGGCCTGGCAAAAAGTGGCCAGCAGATGGAGCAGGTTACTGCAAGAACAGGGCTAGCGCAAAGGTCCAGTTTCTATTAAAATGAAGTACCCTGTAACAAATATCTTAACAAAAGTACATCAGTATTTTCTTATATTTTCAATTTTAAGAAAGGAATATTTACCAGTGCAAATCTAGTGGTGAGGTTCATCATCACGCCTTATATTTAGTACTGAATTTTGGTTCTGAATAAAATAGCACCTTTTTCCCTTTTTAGTATAATTTGTCAATATTTTTTCTCAAAACTGCAATAAAAATGTATTAGTTTATCTTGGCTTTTTAAAAACATCTTCTGGATGTAGACTAATTATTTGATTTGTCAAAGCTAATTTGACTGATATATGAAAATTAAACAATTTGCCTTGCACATTGGATTGGTATTTGAAGTGAAATGTAAGCTAAGTTAGCATTCACTTTGCAAAAAGAACAGCATCTATTCCATTATGTAAATCAATCCCATTTCAAACCTTGCAAGACCTTAGATTATTTAATGCAGGACTGTTTTATCTATTAAGGTATATATTTGTTTTTACGCATTGATATATGACCAACTGCTATAGATCATTTGGATTCCTAAGTTGATATCTGAATATGTAAGGGATGAATATGGCACTGCATTCTACAATGCTATTCAAACATAGCAGTGATAATGAAGTAAAATTTCCTGACACTTCAAACATAAAAAAACAATGCTGACACATTTAGACCTCCCTTCGATAAGCACTACTGAATTGACATCATGTTCTATTCATTATTGCAAATCATTGCAGCAATCTTAGAATTAAAGACAACTTTTCCTTTTGTAAAACAAATACACATTCACTTGTTGTCTGAAAATCACAGCACATTCTTTTTTAGTTTTTGTCACATGTGGCTGTTTTCAGTGCTACTTCATTTCATAGAAACAGCTAGCCTGATTCGTAATTTAAAATGGCCCTTTTAAATGACATTTTTCTCTTCTTCAGCCAGTGCAATGAGTAAATGCATTGATGTCAAACATGGGAAGTGTATGATCCAAGGCAAAGAGGCAACGTGTACTCAAATTCCAGCTGAAACTATTTTCTTTAGTTTTTAAGTTGGTATTAGTTAGTTAAGTTAGCATTTAAGGGAAGTATCCCCAAAAGAAACATTAACCACTATAAACCTGACTGCTGTTCCCATATGTCCCCAATTCAACTGAAGAACATCTTTGTTTCTCTATCAGAAAATAGAAAAAATTACCAAGCTGTATAAAGAACTTAATAAAGTGGTATTAAACCCAAAAGAAAATATTTATTATATTGCAGCTTACCAATCATTAGATGCTATGGCAGCATTTGTTTTCTTTTTTTTAGGCTTTCTTTCACCTGGTGTTCTGGCCAGTAAGTCTGTTCTTTTTCATAAGAACAAGCTCTCTTGCAGATGTAGCAGTTAGAGTGTTGAGACAAACTATATGATAAATAAATAAAAGCTGATCAATGTAAGTAAAACCTTTACCCAAAAGGAAAAAAAAATGGATTTTTGACTTACCCTAAAATCCATTTCTCTGATGTTCACTGACTGACACAGCTCCTGATCTTCTTAACCATTAGGTTATACTGCACCTCTTACAGGAGTAGGACACTAGGTAGAAAAAAAGTCTGGCTACACCTATGGGCAGTCCCAGGGGATATACTCCCTCTCTTTGCTATAGGTACTCAGCTTTGTTACAAGCAGTGTCAGAACTACAACTCCACAGAGGGGTGGGTGCTGTGTCCGTCAATGAACTTCCGAGAAATGGATTTTACGGTAAGTCAAAAATCCCATTTTCTCTTTCGTTCATTGGCGGACACAGCTCCTGATCTTCTTAACTATTGGGACGCCCCAAAGCTGTGTTAAACATGAGGGGGTGGGAACAGCGAAAAATAAATTCCCAAGGCTAAACTATAACCAACCAGGTAAACAAGAGCTCAACCAAGAGAACTGGAGCCCACCTGAAAAAAAAAAATACACCCTCAAAGAGGACTAGGTCCTCTAAACAGCAGCCTGCAAAACCTTGCTGCCAAAAGAAGTAAATGCAGATGCCAACACATCAACTTTATAGAACTTTGTGAAAGTGTGCACCGGCGACCAGGTGGCCAGCTTGCAAACCTGCGTCACTGACGCCTGATGACGAAAGGCCCAGGAGGTACTGAGTGCCCGAGTAGAGTGCGCCTTGACAGGGAAAGGAGGAACCTGACTCTTGATGGAATAGGCCTGAATCAGTCTGATCCATTCACAGCTTAATCGCCTGGACCACATCCAAGGCATGCAAAGCAATTTCCTTTGGATGTTTTGGCCTGGGACACAGGGAAGGCAACACAATGTCTTCATTCAAAATAAAATCAGAAACAACCTTTGGAAGGAACGACAGACGGGGTAAGAACCACCAAGGTGAACGACAGGATAACGCCGCCAATTCCGACACCCTGCGCGCAGAGGTGATAGCCACCAAAAAAGCCACCTTCTGGGACAGTGTAAGCAGGGGAATCTCCTGAAGTTTCTCAAAAGCAGACTTCTGGAGGACTGAACACCAAATTGAGGTCCCAAGGCAGCAACAGAGACTGCACTGGAGGAGCCAAGTGCCGAAGTCTCTGAAGAAAAGTACGCACCAAGCCACCGTAAAAAAGCGAGGATAAACCCCTAGAGACTCACACTACGCAATGTACATCTTTCAGGTACGATGGTAGATCTTCCTAGAAGTAGATTTCCTAGCTTTTAACAGCGTTGGGATCACCGACTCAGACAAACCTCTATCCATCAGCACCTGGCATGCGACAGCTAAGCCGGCAAAGCCAGTGACTGTAAAGAAGGATGGAAGATTGGTCCATGGGACAGCAGATCCTCCCTGAGAGGAAGCTAGCAAGGAACGTCAGCGACCAGTGGCATCGGATCGGCGTACCAAGCCTGGCGAGGCCAGTCCGGGGCCACTAAGATGACCAGAATCCCTTCTGCCTCCATTCTGTTTAGAAGTCTTGGCAGAAGCTTAAGCGCAGGGAAGGCGTAAATCAGATGATACTGACCCCATGGGGCCACCAGCGAGTCTCTGGCGTCCGCCAGAGGATCCCGTGACCGAGCCACAACCTTTGCACCTTTCTGTTAGCCGAGACGCCAACAGATCCATCTAAGGGATGCCCCACCGGAGACACAACTGATGAAACACCTCCGGATGAAGGGACCACTCTCCTTGGTCCAACACCTGCCAGCTGAGGTAGTCCGTCTGCCTGTTTTCCACCCTGGGAAAGTGTACAGAGGAGAGGACTGGAATGAAACATTCTGCCCACCTTAGAATGCCAGCTACCTCCAGAGCTGCCAGGACACTTCTTGTGCCCCCCTGGTGATTGACATAAGCCACGGTCGTGGCATTGTCCGATTGAATGTGCAATGGACATCCCTGAAAACAATCTGTCCAATGTTCCAGGCACAGTCTGATCGCTGGGAGTTACAAGACATTGATCGGCAGTCTGGATACTTCCAGTGTCCAGACCCCTAGCAGAAGTTTTGCAGAGGACACTTTCCCAGCTAGACAGGCTGGCATCCATGGTGACCACTGTCCAATACAATGGGAGAAAGGATTTTCCCAGCCGAAGCACCGGAGAACGAAGCCACTATATCAGGGATTTTTTCGTTCCCTGGCTCAGCCGGATCTTATTGTCCAGAGACTGTGGATTCTGTAGACACCATCAGGCCCAGCACCGCACCCGCATGCAAGTCCGGAGGAATGACCATCTGTTGGAGAGCAGGAGATGAATTGCAGCCTGAAATTTCTAGAGTTTTTCCTGGGGAAAAAAAACTCTGGCTGAGGCCGAGTCCAGAGTTAGACCCAGATAGTGAAGCTTTGTGGACGGAACCAGAGCAGACTTCTGAAAATTCAGAATCATGCCAAACTCCCTCAGAGTTCGCATGGTGATCTCCAGGTTTTTCACCAGAGCAGTAGGAGTTTCCGCTCACAGAAGGAGGTCGTCCAGTACCGCGATCCCCGTTGGCGTAACAATGCTAGCACCGGGGCTAACACCTTTGTGAAGACCCGTGGAGCGACCAAAGGGTAACGCCACAAACTGATAATGCTCATCTCGCAAACAGGAGGAAGCGCTGGTGACTGGCACATATAGGAATGTGAAGGTAAGCGTTCTTGATGTCGATAGAGGCAAGAAATTCCCCGATGCAGGGATACAACCACCGTGCGAATGGACTCCATTTTGAACCTCTGCACCCACACAAAGCAGTTCAGTGCCTTGAGGTCAAGGATTGGACCCACCTTGCCTTCCTTCCTGGGAACTGTAAACAGGTTTGAGTAAAAACCTTGAAAATGTTCTAAAGTCGGAACCAAGATAATCACCTCTTGAAGTAACAGGTCTTGAACCGCCCCAAAAAGACCCTATGAGCAGTCTGGGGACAGGCGCAATTTGGAAGGAAAGAACGTTTCTGGAGGGTAAGAATGAAATTCAATCTGGTAGACAGACCGTATGACTTTGTGGACCCACTTGTCTTGTACCAGGGAAGTCCACGGGTCTGGAAACCAGCGAAGATGCCACCCCACCCCTGACACGGGTGAGGGTGCACCTTCATGCCGAAGGAGCCTTGTCCGCGGGTCTGGAGAAGCCCGCTCTCGACTTGCAAAACCAAGTTCGCTTGGATCCACCAGAGGAGGCACTGAAAAGGCTTTGATGCCTTGTGAGTCACCCCTGAGGGATGAACAAACTTCTTATGAGCCCAGGATTGCCCACGTCTACGATGAGGGTCCATGCCCTTACTAGCCTGCGGATGAAAGGTAATCTTCCCTCCTGTGAGACCCTTAATGATGTCATCCAGGGTAGCTCCAAACAGCCAATCTCCTTGAAAAGGAAGATCAGTGGAGGCCTTTTTAGAAGTCTGGTCCGCAGACCAACATTTGAGCCAAAAAATACCCCAAAGGACCAATTCAGAAACCGAGAGCCTAACGACTAGGGGAGCCGCGTCAAAAGAGGCATCACAGATAAACTGCAGCCCCCGGACCAATTGGTCTGCCAGCTCAGCAAAGGCAGGGGGGAGCTGCTCCCGCTCCAGGTCACGGCATAAAAGCTTAGCCAACTCCGTCAGCATTTGCATAACCGGTGCAATGGTAAATACCGGCCTCAGTGCCAAACCAGCCACAGTGTAAATATTGGGGCCACAGCCTCGGTCTATCTGTCAGCCGGGTTCTTAAAAGATGGGGAATCTTCAACCGGAATCATGGTTGCCTTGTTCAATCTGGAGACCAGAGGCTCCACCACCAGTGAAAAAGTCCACTTTTTCAGCTGCGTCCTCCATTTATAAGGTCTCACACACAGATACAATCAGTGCATTCACCAGCGCCTTTTTGTGCCTGGCTACAGGAGTGGAAGAATCCTCCTCACTACCTGAGAGCTCAGGACGCGTGGTCGCAGACCCAGCAGAGTGACCCACTTCCGTGGCGGACGAATCAGATTCAGGATCTGAGGAGACAGATGAGACAGGTGAAGGAGAGGGGCACTTTTTACTAGCCCCTCGCCCAAAAACCACCTCCACGCAGGACAAAAGAACTTCAGGACCACCGTCAGTGCACCAATGGATGGCTGGGACCCAGAGGGCCTTGCAGCCTCTGAGAGGTGATAAGGTGGGGAAATGTGCTCCAAAGACTCCATGAGTCAATAGGGGACCCCACAAAAAAAGGTGTAAAAACACTGCTAAGGGACACCCCCACCGCTCAGGGAGCACCACCCGGTCGCCAGTAACAGGGCTCCAAATTGATCCTCAGCAGAGAGGGAAAGGACCCCACCAGACTCACCACACAGCCCCCCCCCCCCACAGCCGATTGCCCGGCTGCTGGCAGCGCACCCCCTCACCCCCTTCCCCAGCACAGCACTTTGCCCCCACACCGGGAGGTGGACCAGGCCACCCCACAGCCCTAGCGCAAGTGAAGGGGGGTTGGCCCATAGGGGCCACCATGAGGGGGGGTGCCTAACGGTAAGGAGGGGGAAACCCGGGGTCCGACCATCCCTGGGAGGGGCCCACATCCACCCCCAAAAACCTTTTTTTACTTAGCATACCAGGAACCATGCAGGCACCGCTTCAGACGTAACCTCTCCATCGAAATAGGGGGCTGTCGACCAGGGGGAATGCTGCGACTCGGGCAGAGACCTGGTCATATGCGACCTCGCGAGGCGTTTAACTCGCAGGCCAGCGCCCGTCCGGTGGAGGTGTGTTGCGCCCGACCTAGCGCGGAGCTGAGTTCTGCGCGCGCTCACTGGCCAGACTAGGGGGTGACCACTGGGATCTAGGCTATCCAGCCTGTCGCCCAGTCTCGCAGTTGATTGTAGATCTCACAGGGAAAAAAAAAAACAGGAGAAAAAATATATATAAAAAAAAAAAAGAATTGGCAGGACCTATAGAAGAGAGAGGGGAGTATACCCCCTGGGACTGCCCATAGGCATAGCCAGACTTTTTTTCTGCCTAGTGTCCTACTCGTGTAGGGGGCAGTATAACCCAATTGTTAAGAAGATCAGGAGCTATGTCCGTCAATAAACGAAAAAAAAAAAAAAAAAACTGCTTGCTGTAACTGCTTATAAACCATCAGCTGGAATATGGCTTACATTTTTTAGTGTATCTAAATCTGTTAGTTTATCTAACACTCCCCTACCCTAGACTGACAATGCTGCTGCTCCTTCATGCAGAGTGGGGGGCACTCTAAGGGAAAGTCACACCTGGGTGTTTTGATTCGAGGGCAGAATCTTGATTCTGCCCGCGATTTCAAATTACTCTAGTGAAATGAAAAATCGCACAATGCGCATTTCAGATACCATTCATTTTAATGGCACATAAAAAACAGTGCAGTTGGGCCACGAATGACACGCGATGAATCGCATGAAGCTTACCGCCCAAAAAAAGTGCAGGAGCTACTTTTGGGCAACAAGCTTCACACGATGCTGTTTGCCGCAATTTAACGCATGATAATCGCGGCCCAACTGCACCACGTTTTTACGTGCCATCTGAAATGCGCAAAAACGAATACAGCCACCAAATCTAATGATTGGTAAGGTGCAATATATTACATTTTTAGTTTTGGGTTTAATACCACTTTAAGTAATAATTGCTGAATAACACTGTAAACACAGTTTCAGGTTTTTTTCTCAGCTCGGTTTGACTGGAGATTTTCAGTGTATATTGTGAAAGTGAAATTAAATCATAAATCATTTGAAACCTGGTTCATCAAACTGTCTGAGGAGCTGAAGAGCTGTCTAAACAACTAACTAGATTTAAACATTAACAGGTCAGTCTACCCAAAAAGGATATGATAGGTGGGGCCTGGTGAGCTAAGTCAGTCACTGAATACACCAACAGGGAGGCCTTTAAGCCATCAATTGTGACTGACTTGCTCCTGTCCACTAGGGAGTTTTGAGTAGAGAGGGGAACGCCCTCACAATTCAATCAGCAGGTGCACAGTTCCATAAACAAAAGGATCTCACAAACAGGGTCCTCAGGCAATACAAGAAGTTTTTAACTCCCTAGCCTCTACCAAAAAACGAAATTTCAGTTTTAGGTGGTTTTAGGCAGCTTTCACACAGGCGGACCGTTCAGATCTGCCTGTCTGTTTTTCAGGCAGATCTGAAAGGTTGCCCCATGCATCTCCATGGCATCCGATACGCCAACTTGGATGGAAACCCTATTTTTCATCCGTCTCGTAGATCGGATCGGATGAGAACGGACAGACGGTCTGTTCCCATCCCCCATAGAGAACAGCAGGACCTGACAGCTGTGTCTCTGCACACAGTGCGGAGACACAGCTGCCATCGGCCTGCTCAGCAGGGGATCGGCGGATCGATCCCCCGCTAAGATAAACGGAGTCCGCCGACGGACCGGACTGTGTGAAAGGGGCCTTATACCTTGATGTTCCAATGCAAATTTAAATATGGTTAGTTGCTGTGTATTATGTCACACATGCTCTAATTTTGATAATAAAATAATTCAAAATAACTCTCTGATGTATATATGTAAATAGCTAAGAATACACTTAGGAACATGAAGGGAGTTATAGTGACATTTTTTGTTTATGGCAATTTTTTACCTAAATGGTAAAGTTCATACATTTCATCTATTCAAATTCAACAGCGATACATTGTATCTGAATAAATTGACTTAGGTTTGCCATAGTCATAAAACAGAGCATGCCTGTACAATTTTACACAAGGTATCATTCAAAACACTCTAAGGGCTCTTTCACACGGGCGTTCCGTATGTCCGTATATCACCCCATCCATTTGCGGGTGATATATACGGACATAATGCATGTCAATGGGATTGCGGATGTCAGCGGATGACCATCTGCTGACATCCGATTTGTGTCCTTTCAGTTCTGTTCCGTTTTTTGAAACGGAACAGAACCCTACCTTTCTTCCGTTAAAAAAAAACAGAACGGATGCAAAATCGGATATCAGCGGTGTCATCCGCTGACATCCGCAATCCCCATAGACATACATTATGTCCGTATATCATCCGCAAAACGGATGGGATGATATGCGGACATATGGAGCGGATGACACAAGTGTCATCCGTGTCCGTGAAAAAAAAAAAAAAAAGTGCCGCAGCGGGAGAAGAAATCGGAGCGGCCGTGTGAAAGAGCCCTAAATATTCCTAATGAAAGAAACAATACAACAACAGATTAGAAATAACTTCCCTGTCTCCCATAATACACAAACAATATTTCCAGGGGGAGAAATGCTGATCCACAACCTTGTTATGGTGCATGATCATTCAATAAACCTAAAATGAAAAAAAAAAACCTGTGAAAATATTCTTCATGCAACAGAAACCAACCAATTCCACAGACTAGTGCTCTTATCAAGACTGCTTTGTTAAACTGCACACTATTTTTCCTGACTCAAAATTCATGTTTCCTAAAGGCCCATACACACGATCAGATTATCGAACGATCTGTCGTCCGTTTTTTGTGGCATGCTAGTCTGATGTGGAAAGTGAAGAGGTTATTTTCATACGAATTATCCCGTATGACAGAATTCGACTTCAGAAGTGATGTCATGTGTTGGATTGTTTTGTATGTGTTCTTTCATCTCTGAGCATGCCTAGTCTTGCTCTTAAGATTTTTTTCCGTCGAAAACTGTACTAATGAGACGAAAATCGGATGTTGTTTTGACGGACGATAAAAATGTTATAGCCTGCACATCAGGATTTTTTCGGCCGAAAAGTCTGAGTCGGCTGTCTAAAGCACCATACTAACAATCCGAAAATCGTCAGATCGGTCGTCGGACGAAACTTCCCTTCAGATTTTCTTATCGTGTGTACGGGCCTTAAGACTGTCATCATATGTCTATAGGTGGTTGTCAGCCTGCAGGAACCATGCAGCGAACAGATCCCCTGCTGATCTGATCAGAGCCTGCCCTGTGTGAAAGGGGCCTTAAGAAGGGATTAACTTTCACAATGACCTTGGACTTTTCTAACATGAAAGTGAATTGATCTAGCATTATTACCACTATTTTAAATATTGACATCCTAAAGCTCATCATATTAACTTTAAATGCCTGAAATGTACGAAACTTCTAAACCCAATAATAAATGAACAACTAACTTCATACCCAACATTTAACTAATGATAACTGATGACAATGTCCACTAGGGTAGGTAACCCACAGAATAAATTAGTGATACTTTGCCTTTAATATGACAAACATTAATAACATCAGCTGAAAACTAATACCACTTTGACTTCGTGAATGTCTGTAATATGATAGAAGGGACACGCTCAGCTTAATTTTTTGGTGTCTGTAATCCGAATCAAGTGAGAGATTATAAAAGTCTGCATCTGCTGTTGGGTCACACAGACAGTTCCATACACTGGGGGGGCTTGGTTTATAAAGAATTCAAACAGCCATTTGGCTAGTGAAAGTGCATGTACTTTTTTTATGCGTGAATGGGGCAAAAAATGCATGTAAATAAACTAAACAATGTGACCAGATAGAACCAAGTATTACCAGAAATTTCTATGATACTTAGCTCCTTCTAGTGGCCAAGTGCCAATGATTTACATTTGAAAGCATAGGTTATAGCTTAGTCGACTGCAATTAAGCAGTTTTCTCAACTCAACATGTCCTATAAATGGTTTTTGCTTTGCACTATCCTTTACATAGCTACGCAACCAGGAAGCTTTTCCAGAATCTTACGAAAAAAATCATATGTTTAGTGCGCATTGTTGAATTGGATACTAGTATCATGCAACAAAATGCGAACAATAAGTCATCCGATTATCTGATCATGTGTACGAGACATAAGTTAATAATCAGCCCACCAGCTTGTTTGTAGATAATGCACAACATATTAAAGAAATCCTGCCTTTGCTGTAACACTTCTAAAAAGTATAGTTTCTTAGCTATCTCTGGCTACAATACTTTGAGATGCTGACATGGAACTAGTATGGGATGGTTCTAGTATGGGATGGAAAATCAGAACTCCTACATTTTCCAGGTCAGCAAATCCAAGTACTAAATCCCAACATGAACAAGGATGACAGCAGGTTTTTATTCAGGAGATGTCCTTAATGGTATTCTCCATTCTTCTTCAATATATGTTCTTATTAAGAGAAAACATAATGAAAGAGCCAACCTACTTACAATTAAACTAATGGAAACACAAAGGGCTCTTCTGAGAAGCTTGTTTGTACACACACACACACACACGATTAATAAAAACTGTAAACAAATAAATTTTTTTAAAGTACTGCATACATTTTCAGAAATAAGAAGCCTGATTAGAAATAAATAGCCTTTGCTCCATATGGTTTCCATTAGCCAAAGACAAGGGAGGTGAACCTGAGTAGTTGGGGCAGGAGTGAGTTTTAGATGTATACGGAATTACATTTGCTGTCCCACTTGACATAGCAGAATTCACTGGTGACAGGTTATTTGCTGAACCACGGCAGATACTGTAGCCTGTAAAGAACACAATTAAAGTTTCTTTGTTTATATAGAAGCATTCAAATATTTACACAACAGTATTATATTTGCTGGCTATCTCTACAATAAAAGGATATCTAAACTTAAGAATAAAAATGTAATGTATTGCGTTTTACTGTAGATGTGGTGACTGCATTCATTTTTCCGAGCTAAGTACATTTACTGCAAGTACAGAAAAGGCATTGATCTCCTCAGAATCCCAGCATCCTTGCAAATTCCTGTACACTGAACCAATATCTGAAACAATGTTATCAGCTTTCCAAGTTAACTTCTGTGAACTGCAATACACTGGGGTTGATTTACTTAAGGCAAATATAGTGTGCATTGCAAGTGCACTTTTAGTGCATTTGCTCTAGATCCGAAGGGAAGCTGTGAAATGAGGGGAAGCTGTAATGGTTCATATCATCCAATCATGTACAAACAAAAAAATAGAATTTTTGTAAGAACTTACCGTAAAATTATTTTCTCTGAGTCCTCTGACAGTCGCCGCCTGTTCATTTAGCCTTCACGAGTGGGTAATGCGCCTCTCTGCAGGAGTAGGCTAGGCAGTGAAAGGGTTAACAAACAAAAGCTTTTACACATAACACACCTCTAGGGGGCTGTTCCTCAGATATTACCCATCAGCCACTAGGAGCTGCTCTTCAGTTTTGTAGCAAACAATACATGAAGACTATCAACCCAAAAAAGAAGAAGGGCGGGGGCTGCGATTGTCAGAGGACTCAGAGAAAATAATTTTACAGCAAGTTCTTACAAAAATTCTATTTTGCCTTACGTCGTCCGACAGTCGCCGCCTGTTCATTTAGCCTTCACGAGTGGGATGTCCCAAAGCACTGCAGGTGTGAGTGGTGGGAAGACCCAACCAAGAAAAGGCAACCAGGCCAGAGTCGAAAAACTGAGCCAACAGGGCAACAAAAGCTCAACAGGAGCCAACCCTGGGCAAATACACCCCAAGAAGAGACAAAAACACACCTTTCTGCAAAATAACCGCCACACACAAATCTCAGCGGCCAAAGGAAGCATCCTAGGATGCCAGTACATCAAATCAGTAGAATTTTGTGAAAGTGCGCACAGACGACCATGTCGCCGCTATGCACACCTCAGCCACAGGAAGCCTGATGGCAGAAAGACCAAGAGGCAATGATAGCTCTAGTAGAACGTGCTCTCACAGGAAAAAGGGGGGCACCAGAGCCTCAAGTGAAAAGGCTCAAAACCAAAGTCCATCCGATCCAAACCAGAAGAAAACTGCAGCGGACGCAGCCAAACGCTTCCGAGGGCCCTTGGAAGGACAAACAGGGAATCAGACTTCCCAAAAGACTCTGTGGCAGACAGGCAAAAACCTGACCAGGCCACATGCAAGGAACACAGGACAAAGTCCTTGGGATGCTTGGGCTACGCCCAAAGCAGAAGCAACGGAAGAAACAACAATGAGGTGGAAAGCAGACACCACCGCAGGAAGAAAAGACTGAGTGGGTCGCCAGACCACGTTATCCCTATAAACGACCAAAGAAGGCGACCGGCAAGATCGAGCCGCCAATACCGACACTCAACAAAACAGAGGTGACAGCCACCAGAAAGGCAACTTTCTGGAACAACACAGGCAGAGCTGGTCCTCAAAGGGTGGCCGCTGTAGGAAAAAATGAACAAAAAATCAATGTCAGTCCCCAAGGGAAGCAAGGGAGCCTTCCGTGGGGGAACCAGACGACGCACACCTTAAGTAAAGGTGCGAATCAAGGAATTAGTCGCCAAGGGAAGCTGGAAGAAAACTGGTAAAGGCAGACAACTGATCCACGACCGTGCCCAGTGCCAAGCGCTGATCCACACCTTCCTGCAGGAAGGCCAAAACACTCGCTACCGAAAAGGAGCGTGGATGAAACCCCTTGTGACTCACACCAGGCAATATACGCCCTCCAAGTACGATGGTAAATCTTCCTCCCCTCCCCCCTCCCCCCCCTTTCTTTTCTGCTCTTCCCCGATGCCCTCGCTCTACCTACTCGTTGCCTTGTGTGTGCCACCTCTTCACTGCCTCAACCATCCCCCCCCCTCCCTCCCCCTCCCGCTCTCCTTTCCCCTCCCCCCCTTCTCAGCACTGTGACATGCAATGGTTGCACTACTGATGTATTTGAACCTTGTTACGCTTCAGTGAATTATTGTTTATTACCTTTGTTCCAGCACCTTTTGATTTTGTAACCCCGAAGTTTGTGTTTTGTTTTTGATTGGATGTACCTTGTTTCTGTATGTCCTATGTTTTTCGCATAAATAAAAACTTTTCTGTTAAAAAAAAAAAAAATCTTCCTGGAGTTAGCTGTCCGAGCCTTCAGTAAGGCCGGAACAACAGCATCCGAGAGACCCTACCTTGGCAAAAGCTGGAGACTGTACAACAGGAAGGAATATCGGCCCCAGAGACAGTAGGACGTCTCACAGCGGAAGCCGCCAGGGCGGTTCAACAACCATCCGCCCAAGGTCTGCGTACCAAGACCGATAAGTCTTGGGGCCACCAGAGATACTGGAACCCTTTCCGACACCACCGGTGGAGGAACCTGGACAGCAGTCCAATCAGAGGGAAGGCCGATACTGGTGCCAGGGCACCACCAACGCGTCCGTGGCGACTGCCAGAGGACCGCGGGTTCTGGCCACGAACCTTCCCACCTCCATGTTGAGACAGGATGCGAACAAAACCCCATCCGGAGACTCCCACAGGGCACACAGGAGGCAAAACACCCCGGATGCAGGGACCATTCCCCCTGGTACACGGACTGGCGACGAAGATAGTCCGCCTGCCAGTGCACCACTCCCGGAACGTGAACAGCCGAAACGCTGGAAAGCGCTAATCAGCCCAAGACAGGACCTCGGCCACCGCCTGGGCACCCTCTGTGCCCCCTTTGGCGAATGACGTAAGCCCCTGCCGTTGCGTTGTCCGAGTGAAACATGAACTGGGCTACTCTGAATCTGAGTCGTCCAAGGGAAACTAGAAGAACTTGATTTCTCGGAGCTTCAAGACTATATCGGCAAGGAGGATCGCTCCGCCGACCATGTGCCTTGGGCACAAAGCGTGCCCAGAACTCCACCCCAGCCCGACAGGCTGGCATCCGTGGTAAACACTGTAACCAGCATAGGCAGAAAAGATTTGCCTTGCGCCAGAGCGGGTGACATGAGCCACCCTGAAAAGTCCACCCTCGTGAGGGGGGCTCAAATATATCCTCTTGTCCAACGACTGAGGATTTTGTCCCCCCAGGTAAGAACCTCTGCTGACAGAGATCCCGTTGGGAACTGAGCAAACAGAATGGCTTCGAAGGCCGAAACCAGCAGATCCAGGGACCGCCCGCAGGCCCATAGAGAGGAGAGATAGTTGTCCCTGAAGGACCCAATCCCGCCCCGCAGGGTTCGGAAAGTTTCCTACCTTGGGAGGAAAAACCTTGCGTAAGCAGAGTCCAGGACCAACCCCAGTCAACCGAGACAACCTGACGGGGTCAGTGCCGACACCTGAAAGTTGATGGTCCACCCGAAATCCTGGAGCGCCTGAAACGCAACCTGTAGAACGCTTGACAGAGCGGCACACGAGCCAGCCCACAACAGGAGGTTGTCCAGAAAACTGAGGACCGTAATCCCCTTCATGCGCAGCAAAGCCAGCACCGGAGCCAAAACCTTGGTGACTACCCTGGGAGCTAAAGCGAGACCAAAGGGTAATGCCACAATAGAAAATGCTCCTCTGCCATTGCGAAGAGGAGATACCGCTGATGATCTCAGGAGATAGGGATGTGCAGACACGCACCCTTTTAGTCGATGGAGATCAGAAGCCCCCTGGACTCAATGATGCCCCCACCGACCGAATGGATGCCATCCGGAACCTCTGCACAAAGCGGTACAGAGACTTGAAGTCCAGAAACGGACGCACTTTTCCCTCTTACCTGGGAACCGTGAACAGCTTGGAACATAACCCGTGAAACCTGTTCCCCTGAGGGACTGGCACAATGACTCCAAGGGCGAGAAGCTCTTGCACCGCCTCCCACGAGATCATGTAATCGATCGAGAAACAGATTGAAATTTGAAGCAAGGAAACCTGTTTGCGGGGCGAGAACGAAACTCGAGCTCGCACCCTGAATGAAGCAGTTTGTGAACCCACCCGTCCTGAATTAGGGACAACCAGGGTTCCCGAAAAGTAACGCAGACAGCCCCCCACCCCCGAAAAGGGTAAGGGAGTCCCTCAGGCAGAGGAGGACAGGGCAGCCGAACTGGCTTGACCGGTCATGGGCTTCCCGGACCATGGCTTCCTACGACCGCCTGAGGCCTTGAAGGAGTTACCTCTTTCCCATGCCCCTAAGGCACGAAGGGACCCCCAAACTGAAGGAAGGACCCCGCCTGGCGCGGGGAGATTTCACATCTAGACTACCCTTAAGACCTGTGAGCAACGCATCTAAGGCATTCCCAAGAAGCTGAATACCCATAAAAGGGACATCAGACACAGATTTTTAGGAAGCGCGGTCAGCCGACCAACGCTCAGCCACAAAAAAGTGTCGGATTGCGATCAGAGGAGTTTCGCTCCAAGCCCACAGCACAAAGGTACATCACAGCCTGGGCCATGTAAATCACCAGGTCAAGGGCAGTCAGAGAGACCGTCTGAGCCACCAAGGCACCCCTAAGCACCCTGGACCATTACGTGACAGCTTGAGAAAACCATCACCGAAGCGAACCTAGGTTCGAGCAGGGAGCCTGCCACCAAACACATGTGGCGGGAAAGTGGCTCCACGCGTCGATCCACGAACACTGGGGAGTCCTCCAAAGGCACCCACGTGGATGCATTTAACCCAGAAACAGTCCAGTCCACCTTCGGTGACACCGTCCAACAATTACCCACAGCATCCGCAAAGGGATAACGGTAAACAGATTGAAATTTGAACCGCATAGGCACCGCAAGCATAAGCGTGATGCGAAGCCATAGGTCATTCACGGTTACTGGAAAACTGCTCGGGACAGGGAAAAAACCTGACCTGACTCCTGGGCGTTTCGCGGAACCCGAAGTAAACCCACCAACCTGACTGGGTGGGCTCAGCAGCAATATTTCAAGTCTCCCTGACGGAGCTAAGAAGTGCAACCACTATATCGCGTTCCCGCGCCGCAGTGGAGGAGGACCCCTTCTCCATCCCATCTGAATGTGTGGACTGGGACCCCTTAAGGGGGACATTGTCCGTGGCAACCAAGGCAGGCTCTGAGTCAGAAAAAACTGAGAGGGCATCGGCCGTTTGTGGAGTAGTACGTTCAGACAGCAGCAGACCATCCTGGATGCCAAAGTTGCCAGTGCCGCAGATGAGGGGGCCATGGAAGAGGATTCAGGGGTTCTTGAAGCACCAACCAGGTCTGTGGGGAGTTTGCTATCCTGGGACTCTATATTGCATTAAAAAAATTATTTAGGACACCGGCCATTTAAATTGGCGGTTCCCGCGGTGCACACCGCAAATCTACACTACCGGTGCAGACCCCTTTAAAACTGCTAAAGCAACAGAGAAAAAAACAATTTTGCAGGGGAAAAAAAACTGAAAAACCGCCAAAAATCAGCCTTACGGTGACACGGTATACACCATCACCTCACACGCTGCTGCAGTGAAAGGAGAAGCGACACACTAGAGGCCAAGTCATGCCCTGAGCCACAATACAATGAGTGCCAATTGAAAGTAAATGGGAGGAAGCACTGACAAAATGGCCGCCGCCCTTACTAGGCTGCCGCCCACAACAAAGATGGCGCCTGAACCGGCGCCCACAGTGAGAAAAATGGCTGCTGCCCATACAATGAGGCCAGATAGCCTGCCCTCACCCAAAATGGCACCGGAACAAACGGCACCAAATTAGCACAAACCCAGGGACCTGGCCACCGCGTGGACACCTCAGAGGCAACCCCCAGACATACAACAATTCCCCACACCCCCCCATCCAGGCAGTGTGCACCGCACAGCGCCCCCAGCGGGCGCAGGGAGGTAGGGGCCGCCCAAAACGGCCAGGGAGGGGGATACTACAGAGAGCACATTTTTTCTGCCTTCCCCTAGGATTGGGCCCACGACCCCCATATAACTATCCCAGGGACACGGGGGTAGTAACACTCACCATTCCACGGATTGTGGGCTCCGCTTTGACATGGAACACCTCTCACCCTGAGTAGGGGTGACGGCAGCCAGGAAGGGATGGTAACAACACAGGGTGTTCCGGAGTTGAGACATTCCGGCGAAGATGGATTCTCCGCAGGCTCGCCCCCGTTCTCAGGGGCACTGTCGTTGCAAGGCCTGGGTGCACCAATGACCTGCGACGCTCGTTGGCAGGCTGGAACTCCATAAGGATCTATATTATCCAGTGTAAGGCCCAGCTCTGCTGTCGCTTGTAGTCCTCCAGAGATCCTTCTGACTAACTAGCGATAGTAAGTGAGAAAAGAAATAAAAAGAAAAAACTTTTTGCAAAGAAAAAGAGAAAAAAACTGAGACATAGGTCCCAGCAGGTAAGCCTATGTCCTACTCCTATGCTAGGCAGCAGAAAACTGAAGAGCAGCTCCTAGTGGCTAATGGGAAATAGCTGAGGAACAGCCCCCTAGAGGTGTGTTATGTGTAAAAGCTTTTGTTTGTTAACCTTTTCATTGCCTAGCCTACTCCTGCAGAGGCGCATTACCCACTCGTGAAGGCTAAATGAACAGGCGGCGACTGTCAGAGGACGTAAGAGAAATTGCATTTTTGACTTACAGTAAAATCCCTTTCTCTTAGGTTCATTGACGGACACAGTCCTCTGATGCATATCAGTAGGGTTATACCGACCCCTACAGGAGTAGGACACTAGGCAGATAGAATTTCTGGCTAGGCCTATTGGAAGTCCCTGGGGGTATACCATCTCTCTTCCTGCATAGGATGTCAGTTTTTTATCAAAGCAGTGTCAGAGAAAACACACCAACCCACTCAAAAAAATGAAATAGAGGGGTGGGTACTGCCTCCGTCAACGAACCTAAGAGAAAAGGATTTTACAGTAAGTCAAAAATCCAGTTTTCTCTATCGTTCATTGAAGGATATGATGCATATCAGTAGGGACATTCCAAAGCAGTACCCAAATGAGAGGTGGGAACAGCAGAACAAAAAAACAGTCCCCAAGGCCACAATGGCCAAGCAGGCAACACAGGACTCCTCAGAACAACAAGATGAAGTCCAACTGAAAAACCAAACAGGAACACCCTCAAGGAAGGCCAAGGGGCCCTCTAAACAGCAGCCTGCAAAAAGGAAGCATCCGCAGATGCCAGAACATCCACCTTATAAAATTTGGTAAAGGTGAACAGACGACCAGATTGCTGCCTTGCAAACCTAAAGCACAGATGCCTGATGGCGAAAAGCCCAGGAAGCACTAAGCGCCCGAGTAGAATGCGCCTTGACAGGAAAAGGAGGAACCTGACCCTTAATAGAATAAGCCTGCACCACTGTCTGTCTGATCCATCTGAAAAAAGTTGCAGCAGACGCAGGCAGCCCTTTCTTTGGGCCATCCGTGAGCACAAAGAGCTAGCAAGACTTGCGAAAAGACTCAGATGCCAAACCTTGATCGCCCGAACAACATCCAGGGTATGCAGAGCAAATTCCTTAGGATGTGTAGGCTTAGGACACAAAGAGGGTAACACGATGTCCTCATTTAAGTGAAAACTGGAAACCACCTTCGGCAGGAATAACGGATCCGGCCGAAGTACCACCTTACCCCTGTGAACTACCAGGTAGGGAGAACGACAGGACAGCACCGCCAGTTCCGACACCTTGCGCACAGAAGTGATAGCAACCAAGAAGGCTACCTTCTGAGACAGGGTAAGAAGGGGGACCTCCCGAATACTCTCAAAGGGAGGCCTCTGGAGAACTGACAGCACCAAATTAAGGTCCCAAGGTGGTAGCGGAGGTCGCACCGGAGGTACCAAGTGTCGCACCCCGTGGACGAAGCTACGCACCAGGGAATGGGTGGCCAATGGCCTCTGGAAGAAAATAGCCAAGGCTGACACCTAACACCGACACCAAGGCCAACTTTTGATCAACTCGCCGCTGAAGGAAAGCTAAGATCCAAGCCACCGAATAGGAACGAGGGTGGGTCTCAAGGGACTCACACCACGCAATGTACGACTTCCACGTATGATAATAAATCTTCCTAGAAGTCGCCTTTCTCGCTTTTAGCAGAGTGGGAATCACTGAAGCAGACAATCCCCTGTCCTACAGCACCTGGCTTTCAACAGCCAAGTCGTCAAAGCCAGTGATTGTAAAGCAGGATGGAAGATTGGCCCTTGGGACAGCAGATCTTCCCTGAGAGGGAGTCTCCAGGAAGCATCGGCGACAAGCCTGACCAGGTCGGCGTACCAAGCACGGCAAGGTCAGTCCGGAGCCACAAGAATGACCGGAATCCCTTTTGCCTCGATCCTGCGTAGTAGTTTTGGCAGAAGCTGGAGAGGAGGAAAGACGTAAATCAGACGATACTGACTCCAAGGAGCCACTAAAGCGTCAGTAGCGATAGCTAGAGGATCCCGAGACTGTGCCACAAACCTCTGAGCCCTCTTTTTGAGACGAGAGGCCAACAGATCCAGCCCTAGAGTACCCCACCGGAGACACAACAGATGAAACACCGTCGGATGAAGAGACCATTCTCCCTGTTCTAACACCTGTCGACTGAGATAGTCCGTTTGCAATTTTTCCACCCCTGGAATGTGCACAGCAGAGAGGGCTGAATTAATCTTTCTGCCCACCCTAGAACGCTGATTACTTCCCGAGCCGCCAGGACACTTCTTGTGCCCCCTTGGTGATTGACATAGGCCACGGCCGTGGCATTGTCTGATTGAATAGGTACCGGACACCCCTGGAGATGACTTGTTCAATGATCCAGACAAAGTCTGATTGCTCTGAGCTCCAGTACATTGATGGGTAGCCTGGACTCTTCTAAAGTTCAGACCCCCTGAGCGCACACTGTGCTGAGGACGCCTCCCCATCTGGACAGACTGGCGTCTGTGGTGACGACCGCCCAGGACAGGGGGAGAAATGATTTTCCCTGACAAAGTACTGGAGAACAAAGCCACCAAACCAGGGACATCCTCGTACTCCGACTCAACAGGATCAATTGTCTAGAGACTGAGGATCCTTGTTCCATCTCACCAGAATCTCCTTTTGCAGAGATCTTGTGTGGAACTGAGCAAACGGAACTGCCTCGAAGGTAGACACCATCAGGCCCAGCACCCGCATGCAAGTCCGAAGAGCTGGCGGTTTGCTGGACAGCAGAAGCTGAATTACCTCCTGCAATTTCTGAAGTTTTTCCTGAGGAAGAAACACTCTGGCTGAGGACGAGTCCAGCGTCAGACCCAGATAGTCCAGACCTGTAGACGGAACCAGAGCAGACTTCTAAAGATTCAGAATCCAACTGAACTCTTTCAGCGTTCACAGAGTAATCTCCAAGTTGTCCAACAGAACAGTCGAAGACTCTGCTTGCAAAAACAGAACATTCAGATACCCCAGTACCGCTATCCCCCGCTGACGCAGCAATGCTAAAACCAGGGCCATTACTTTTGTGAATACCCGGGGAGCAGAGAGGAGACCAAAGGGTAACCCCCACAAACTGATAATGCTCCTTGCCCACGGCAAAGCGGAGGAAGCGCTGGTGGGCGGCACATATTGGGATGGGAAGGTAAGCGTCCTTGATGTCGATGGAGGTGAGGAAATCCCCCTGATGTAGGGATGCCATTACCATGCGAATGGATTCTATTCGGAAATTCTGTACCCGCACAAAGCAGTTTAGCGCCTTGAGGTCCAGAATGCGACGCACCTTGCCTTCCTTCCTGGGAACTGTAAACCAGGTTTGAGTAAAACCTTGAAACTGTTCCGATATCAGAACCGAAACAATCACCCCTTGAAGTAAAAAGTCTTGCACTGCCCCATAGAGATCCCCTAAGTGATCCGGGGACGTATGCAGGTTGGAAGAGAAGAACCTTTCCTGAGGGTACGATCGAAAACCCCATCTTGTAGAGGCAGCAAATTATTTTGTGGACCCACTTGTCCTGGATCAGGGAGGTCCACTGATCCAGAAACCAGCGAAGATGTCCCCCCCACCCCAGATACAGGTGAGGGCGCCCCTTCATGCGGAGGAAGTCTTGTCCGCAGGTCTGGCAGAACCCCCTCAGAGCTTGCCAGACCAAGACCTCTTAGAACCCCCGGTGGAGACCCTGAAGGGCTTAGATCCCTTGTCTTGAGACCCTGATGGACAAAAAGGCTGTTTGTGAGCTGAAAAAAAAAGGCCCCCTCCAGGTCCCGGCGTAGAAGTTTTGCCCACTCTGTCATAGGTTGCGACACCAGGGCAATTGTAAATACTGGTCTAAGTGTCACACCGACCACAGTGAACATATGACGGGCCTCCGACCTCCTATCAGCCGGATCTGTGAAGACCGGGGACTCTTCAAACGGGATTACAGTGGCTTTATTTAACCTGGAAACCAGGGAGTCCACTACAGGAGGAACCGTCCATTTTTTGAGAAGGGAATCCTCATAGGGGTACTGCATAGCAAAGTGCTTAGGGACTGCAAAGGTGCGTTTTGGGCAACCCCACTGTTTTGTGGCAATATTGTCAAAGAAGGCAGGAAAGGGGAAAACCTTTGCTGCTTTGGAGGACCTGTGGGTGCCAAAGGTGACCCCCGCCTCAGATGCTGCATTAGTTGCATCCTCCATCTTTAAGGTTTCCCGCACTGATACAATCAGTGCATCCACTAGTGCCTTTTCATGTGCGGCTAGAGGAGCAGAGGAATCCTCCCCACTATCTGAGCATGCGGGGTGTGTGGACGATCCCAACAGGAAGGGGAACGACGACCGATCGTTTGGTCGCCGGCAACGGTGCCGGGGGGGTTGGGTTGAGCAGATGGTGTGGTAAAGGCCTGCAATAGGCCACAGAGACAGGGGGGGCGCTGACTGGCTGGGAAGGGAGCCCAACCTTGCCAGGGAGGGGCCCACGTCCACCCCAAACCCTCCAGGGGTAGAGGGGGGACAGCTACTTACCACACCAGGAACACCGCTCCGTCGTAATGTGGGTGCTGTCAGTCAGGAGGAAATGATGCGACTCAGGCTGAAGCCAGTTCGTATGCGCCCTCGTGAGATGTTTAACTCGCAGGCCAGCCCTTGTCCAGTGGGGCTATGTAGAGGCCGACCTACTGCAGGGCTGCGGTCTGCACGCGCTCGCTGGTCAGAATTGGGGTTTCCATAAGGATCTAGATTATCCAGGTTGTCACCCAGTCTGACACTTGATTGTAGATCACACAGAAACAAAATAATAAAAAGAGGAAAAAAATTTAATTAAAAAAGAAAAAATTGCCAGGACCAGAGATCCCAGCAAGGAACTAGGGCCTTACTCCTGACTAAGCAGAAAAAAACTGAATACCTATAGCAGAGAGTGGGAGTAGTCAAGTTGTTGTGTGCCTAGTGTCCTACTCCTGTAGGGGGCAGTATAACCCATATAGTCATTAAGATAAGGAGCTGTGTCCGTCAATGATTGAAAGAGAAATAAGTTGAATATAGCCACTTTTTCAGCCAAGAAAGATTCACTTTAAAGCCAATCTCCAGCTTTTAGTGAAGTTTAGTTTGTTTGGACCAAGGTGGTCCAAAGAACTATTACCTTTACTAACAGCAGTGTATAAAGTTCACTGGGAGCACTGTATCAACTGAATGTAGCCTCAGAAATGGAGAGTCGGGAGATGGGACATTCAACCCGTGTGTATGGGCTTTATTAACAGCTGTTCTCTAAGAAAGTCTACTAAATATGCTACCATGAAGTGCATGGTGTCATGGCAATATACAATAAAATTATCTTTGAGTTATATTCCTTATGTTTGCTCTGGAGGTGACTTTCTATTTCTCATTGGCAATCCTGGTTTTCCCATCTGACAGAATTTTGTAACAGGGAAATTTCAGAAAGCCACAGAATACCCTAAGTTGCAGAACTATGTAGTAAATGTTTAAAATAAATTGTAGCTCCTTATTTATTACTAGCAATAGTAATATCAATTACCACAGTTCTACTTTCACCAGGTAAAAAAGGTATATTTATCTTGTTATCAGCAATGTGATATCTGAGGTCTCTGGAGGTGAAGAAAAAAAAAAGGAAAGATTGATTGTTTGTGGCTTGACTTGCAGTGTACCTCTAGATTTGGTTTTGGGTTGAGTTCAAACTAATATATTTGGACTACAACATTCTATGTTTTTTAGTATAAGTTCTACTTTCCCCTACATATATCACAACTGCAGACACAAGTGTTTTTGTTTACTTTCTACCCTCCTTAATTATTTTGCACTAAAAATGTATCTTTCTCTAGAATAACCAGAAAGTCTAGAATTCAAGAAAGTGAGAACCACTAGTAAGGTTGAAATGGAACTACTGTTCCTTGGCTCAAAGCAGGCAACCCTTTAAAAAACAGAGTGTGAACATTTTAAACTTACCCAAGTGCATCAATGTAATCTGTGCTGCCAATTCCTTTGCATCTTCCAGTGAGGTGCATAGCCTGTCAGGTAAGAAGCAGCTCTGGGAATTATTACCAATAGTTGGAAGTACAACTTTATAAATCAAAAGCAGTTTTCCATCCTGGCTTTTAGCTGAGTACAAATAGTATTCAGGGAATGTCATATTATTTTTGTAACAGTAGTACTCTAGATGCATCACAGCAGAGTGAAAATGATTAGGCTTTAAAGACTGAATGTTTATTGGGCTAAGCTTTGTGCCAGGATAGAATGGATATGTTACTCTTTCAGGCTCAGAACATACTGGACTTTCTCTGCCTCTAGGAGGGGCAGGTAAAATTGAAGATCTTCCAATAGACTTTTGAGATACTTCCTCCTGATTTGCAAACAAGAACAAACTTTCTGCATTCTGACTCAAATGCTCATTTCTTTGTTTCCAATTTGAATCCTTAGTCGCAGGCTTAGCTAAAGTGACCTCGATACTTGCTCCATCAATATATTTCCCATTCATTACTGAAATTGCTGCAATGGCATCATCTCGATTAAAAAAATGTACAAAAGCATAGTCCCTCAACTTTTTGACACGTTCAACAGACCCAGGCTTAAATTCATTAAACTCTGCTTTAATAGTCTCTTCTGTAGTTGATATCATCAAATTCCTTACATACAGGACCTTAACTCTCTGCATCGTTTCTTCATCGACTTCTTTTTCTGGGTCTGCCCAGTCTACTTGAATAGTATGACCCCATAACTGAAAAGTTCCTAAAATGATATTGCAATGACAATGATATTAGATAGAACCATTGCAAATCTAAACATACATATATGAATACATGCAAAAAAGATAATGACTGTAAAAATTGGAAATTTGGCTTACCTGTAAATTATTTATCTTAGAGTATAGTATAGGACACAGGATTTGTATTAATAGACAATGGGTAAAATGGGATTTTTGTCTTACCGTAAAATCCTTTTCTCTGAAGTTCATTGACGGACGCAGTTTTCTGTTCTCAATAGCAGTAGGGTTATGCTGCCCCCTACAGGAGTAGGACACTAGGCAGAAAAAAGTTCTGGCTATGCCTATGGGCAGTCCCAGGGGGTATATACCTTATCTCCCTGCTATAGGATGTCAGTTTTGTATCAACGCAGTGTCAGAGAAAACAATATCAATCCAAATCAATAATAGAGGGGCAGGTACTGCGTCAGTCAATGAAATTCAGAGAAAAGGATTTTACGGTAAGACAAAAAAAGACTTACCATAAAAAAACTATTTTCTTTGAGTCCTCCGACAGTCGCAGCCCGTTCAGTAAGCCTTCACGAGTGGGTAATGGCGCCCTCTGCAGGAGTGAGCTAGGCAGTAAAAGGATTAGCAAAAAACTTTTACACTGAGACACATCTTTAGGGGGCTGTCCATCAGACATTACCCAGGCACACTTAGTACTGATCTCCAGTTTCGTAGCAAGCAGTAAAGGAAGGCATCAACCCCAAACAAGAATTTCAGAGGGGCGGGGGCTGCGACTGTTGGAGGACTCAGAGAAAAGAGTTTTACTGCAAGTTCTTACAAAAACTCTATTTTCTCTTAGGTCTTCTAACAGTTGCAGCCCGTTCAGTAAGCCTTCACGAGTGGGACGTCCCAAAGCAGTGCAGGTGTGAGGGGTGGGAAGATGCAACCTACAGAAAAGGCAACGTGTCAACCAGGCCAAAGAAAAAACTGAGCCAACAGGGCAACAGAAACTCAACAGGAGCTAACCCAGAGCAAAAAACACCCCCAAAAGAGACATAAAAAACACGCCTCTTCAATCAACCGCCACACTCGAAGCCTTGCGGCCAAAGGAAGCATCCGAGGATGCCATCACATCGAGTTTGTAGAGTTTTGTGAAAGTGTGCACAGACGACCAGGTCGCTGGCTTGCACACCTGAGCCACAGAAGCCTGATGTCGAAACGCCCAAGAGGCACTCATAGCTTTGGTAGAATGGGCTCTTACAGGGAAAGGAGGCACCTGACCCTTGAGAGAATAGGCCCGAACAATAGACTGTCTGATCCATTTAGAAATGGATGCAGCGGATGCAGCCGAGCCCTTCCGAGGTCCCTCAGGAAGGACAAACAGGGAATCAGACTTCCTAAAAGACTTCGTGGCAGCCAGGTAAACCCTGACCGCCCGGACCACATCAAAAGAATGCAAGGCAAACTCCTTGGGATGTTTGGGCTTCGCACAAAGCGAAGGTAAAACAATATCATCGTTGAGGTGGAAAGCAGAGACCACCTTGGGGAGAAAAGACTGATTGGGTCACAAGGTCACTTTATCCCTATGAACAACCAGATAAGACGAGGGGCAAGACAGAGCCGCCAATTCGCCTGAGGCCTTGAAGGATTTACCTTTTTCCTGCGCCCCTGAGGCACGAAAGGACCCACAATGAGCTTTGAAAGAAGGACCCCGTCTAGTGCGGGGTGATTTTCCTTTAGAGGTTTGGGGCAAAAGGGTACTTTGACCTTTGATCAACTCATCTAAGGTATCCCCAAAAAGTCGATTACCCACATAAGGGACATCAGACACAGTCTTCTTGGAAGCGTGGTCGGCTGACCAGCTTTTTAGCAAAATAATGCGTCGGATTGCTACCCCAACCGCAGATAACCTTGCGACCAAGGGAGCTTCCTCCAAGGCCGCGTCACATAGGTACATCACGGCCTGGGCCATCTGATCCACCAGGTCAAGGGCAGTCGGAGAGGCCGACTCCACCACTAAAGTGTGCCTAAGCACCTTGGACCATTCCGTGACCGCTTGAGAAAACATCACTGAAGCGAACACAGGTTTAAGCAGGGAGCCCGCCACCAAATAAATGTGACGGGAAAGCGTCTCCACGCGACTATCCGCCGGATCCCTAAACACCGGTGAGTCCTCTACGGGCATCAAAGTGGATTTATTCAACCGAGAAACAGTGTGGTCTACCTTTGGTGACACTGTCCAGCGATTGTCGACTGGATCCGTAAAAGGATAACAGTATTGAAACCGCTTAGGCACCGTCAGCATATGCTTGATGCAACGTCATTGGTCGTTGACGGTTTCGTGAAACTCCTCGGGGCAGGGAAAAATCTGACCTGAAGGACACCCGCTTACCTGACTGGGTGGGTTCATCATCAAGATTTAAAGTCTCCTTGACGGAACTAATAAGTGCATCCACTGTAGCGCGTTCCCGCGCCACAGTGGAGGAGGACATCTCTTCCTCCCCATCCGAATGAGAGGACTGGGACCCCTCAGGGGGGACATTGTCCGTGGCAACCATTTCAGGCTGAGTCAGAAGACTGACAGGGCATCGGCCGTTTTTAAGCAGAGCGTTTAGACATCAGCAGATCAACCTTGGACGCCAATGTCACAAGTGCAGTGGATAAAGAGGTCATGGAAGAGGATTCAGGAGCTCCTGAAGCCTCAACCAAGTCTGCGGGGAACTTGTTATCCTGGGACTCCATTTAGCATAAAAAAATATTTTTGGGACTCTTTAAAATGGAGGTTCCCGCGGTCCACACCGCAAAACTGCACCGCCAGTGGGGACCCCTTTAAAACTACTAAAACAACAGAGAAAGTACAGCGTTTGTAGGCAAATGCCCCAAAAACAGCCAAAAATCAGCCCTACAGTGTCAGTTACATTACCACCTCACACACACTGCTGCAGTGAAGGAAAGAGAAAAAGAGGAAGTGACCTCACGCACTAGAGGCTGATCCATGCCCTGAGCCACAGTGTAATGAATGCCTATGAAAAAGTGAATGGGAAAAAGCACTCACAAAATGGCCGCTGCCCTTACTAGGCGGCCGCCCAAAACAAATATGGAGCCCAAACCGGCGCCAAAAGGAGTTTTTTAAAATGGCTGCTGCCCACACAATAAGGCCAGAAACCTGCCCTCACCCAAAATGGCGGCCGAACAAATGGCGCCAAGTCAGCATAAACCCAGGAAAACTGGCCACCGTGGGGACACCTCAGAGGCACCCCTCAGACTGTAACAAGCCCCCACACCCCCCCCCCTTCAGGCAGTGTGCACCGCAGAGTGCTCCCAGTTGGGGCAGGGAGGTAGGGGCTGTCATACCGGCCAGGGAGGGGGACATTACAGAGACTGTATGTTTTCTGCCTTCCCCTAGGAGTGGGCCCACAGAACACCCCCACAGGCAACAGTCCCAGGGACAGAAGGGTAGTGTAACTCACCACACCAAGGACTGCAGGCTCCTCTCCGATATGGAACACCTCCCACCCTAGGTGGGGGTGCCGTCAGCCAGGAAGGGATGCTAGCAACACACGGCCGTTCTGAAGACGAGACATCCTGGCGAAGATGTGGCTCTCCGCAGGCTCATCCCCAACCTCAGGGGCACTGTCGTGGCAAAGCCTGGGAGTAACCATGACCTGTCACGCTCGTTGGCAGGCTGGGACACCGTAAGGATCTATATTATCCAGTGCGAGGCCCAGCTCTGCTGTCGCTTGTAATCCTCCGTGGATCCTCCTGACTAGCGATAGTGAGTGATGAAAGAAATAAAAGAAAAAACTTTTTTCAAAGAAAAAGACAAAAAAAAAACTGAGGAGACATAGGTCCCAGCTGGTAAGACCTAGACCACTTCCTGATGCTAGGCAGCAAGAAACTGGAGATCAGTACTAAGTGTGCCTGGGTAATGTCTGAGGGACGGCCTCCTAGAAGTGTATCTCAGTGTAAAAGTTTTTTGCTAATCCTTTTACTGCCTAGCTTACTCCTGAAGAGGGCGCCATTACCCACTCGTGAAGGCTTACTGAACGGGCTGCGACTGTCGGAGGGCGTAAGAGAAATCCCATTTTCTCTATCGTTCATTGATGGATGCAGTCTTCTGTTCTCAATAGCAGTAGGGAAGTCCCAAAGCAGTGCCATAAAACATGAGGGGTGGGAACAGCAGAAAATAATTCCCCAAGGCTGAACCACAGCCAACCAGGCAACATAAGAATCAGAACAACAAGATTAGACCCACCTGAAAAAACATTAAACACCCTCAAGCGAAACAAAAAAGACCCTTAAACAGTAGCCTGCAAAACTTTGCGGCCAAAGGAGGCATTTGCAGATGCCAGCACATCCACCTTGTGAAAGTATGAACACACCACCAGGTAGCCGCCTTGCAAACCTGAACCACAGATGCCTGATGGCGAAAAGCCTAGGAAGCACTAAGCGCCCCAGTAGAAAGCACCTTAACAGGGAAAGGAGGAACCTGACCCTTAATGGAATAAGCCTGCACAACTGTCTGTCTAATCCATCTGGAAATTGTCGCAGCAGACGCAGGCAGCCCTTTCTTTGGTCCATCCATGAGAACAAAGAGCGAATCTGACTTTCGAAAAGACTCAGTAGTCGTCAAGTACACCCTAATTGCCCGAACAACATCCAAAGTATGCAATGCAAATTCCTTAGGATGTTTGGGCTTAGGATATAAGGAGGGTAACACAATGTCCTCATTTAAATGGAAACTGGAAACCACCTTCGGAAGGAAGGACGGATCCGGATGAAGTACCACTTTATTCCTGTGAACCACCAGATAGGGATAACGACAGGACAACGCCGCCAGTTCCGACACCCTGTGTGCAGAAGTAATAGCCACCAGGAAGGCCACCTTCTGAGATAAGGTAAGCAGGGAATGTCCTGAATATTTTCAAAGGGCGGTTTCTGGAGAACCGACAGCACCAAATTGAGATCCCAAGGTGGCAACGGAGGCCGCACCGGAGTAAACCAAGTGTTGCACCCCTTAGATAAAGCTACATACCCGGGAATAGGTGGCTAATGGCCTTTGGAAAAAAATTGCCAAGGCCAAACCTGGCCCTTAATAGTACTCAAGGCCAATTTTTGCTCAACACCCTGGTGAGGGAAAGCCAAGATCCGAGCCACAGAGTAAGAGTGAGGAGGAGCTCCAAGAGACTTACACTACGCAATATACGACTTCCACAGGCGATGATAGATCTTTCTAGAAGTCGCTTTTCTCACTTATTGACATGAGCCACAGCCATGGCATTGTCCGATTGAATGCGCACTGGACAGCCCCGAAGGTGCTCCGTCCAGTGGCTTAGGCAAAGCCTGATGGCTCTCAGCACCAGAACCCCTTGAGCAGAAAGCTTGTCGAGAACACCTCCCCACCAGGACAGACTGGAATCAGTGGTGATCACTGTCCAATATATGGGGAGGAAGGATTTTCCTTGTTTGAGTGTCGGGGACCGAAGCCACCATAACAGGGACCCCCTGGTCACCTGGCTCAACTGGATCTGATTGTCCAGAGAACTTGGATCCTTGTTCCATTTGAGAAGAATTTCCTACTGGAGTATTCTTGTGTGAAATTCCCTCGGCAAAAGCAGAAACCGTTGATGTCTTGCACATATTGGGATGTGAAGTTAGGCATCTTTGATGTCTATGGAGGCCAGGAAATCCCCCTGGTGTAGGGAGGCCACCACCGTGCGAATAGATTCCATCTTGAATTTTTTAACTTGTACAAAGCAATTCAGTGCCTTCAGGTCTAGAATTGGGCGCACCTTGCACCTTCCTTGGGACCCTAAACAGGTTTGAGTAAAAGCCCCTCAAAAGGTTTCGAGAACGGAAACAGAACGATTACTCCTTGTTGTACCAGGTCCTGTACCGCCCCAAAGAGAGCCTGTAAGCAATCCGGGGACAGTCGCACATTGGAAAGGAAAAACCTTACCAGAGGGACAGATCGACACTCGATCTTGTAGTCAGACCGTATGACCTCATGCACCCACTTGTCTTGTATCCGGGATAGATACAAATCCGGAAACCAGCAAAGATGTCCCCCACCCCAGATACGGGTGAGGGCGCGACCTTCAGGCCGAAGGGGCCTTATCCGCAGGTCTGGAGAAACCTGATTTCTGTTTTCCAGACCAGCGTCGCTTGGAGCCACCGGAGGAGGCTTGAAAGACTTTGATCCTTTATCACTCGTTCCTGAGGGGCGAACAAAACTTTTTGTGTGCTGAAAAGGAGGGACACCCTCTGCAACGAGGGTCCTTACCCTTGTTAGCTTGTGGGAGAAAGGTACTCTAACCCCCTGTAAGACCTTTGATAATATCATCAAGGATAGCCCCAAACAGGCGATCACTCTGAAAGAGTAGATCAGTCAAAGCCTTCTTAGAAGTCTGATCCACAGACCAGCATTTTATCATGGTTGCTTTATTCAGTCTGGAGACCGGAGCATCCACCGTAGGTGGCACAGTCCAATTTTTAACCACAAACTCTTCAAAGGGGTAGCGCCTAGTTATCCCCTTAGGCACACCAGGGGGACGCTTTGGGCAGTCCCACTCTTTTTTGACCATGTTGTCAAAATATGCAGGAAGGGGGAAAACCTGAACGGCTCTGGATTACCTGTGAGTGCCAAAAGTAACTTGCGCCTCAGTCGCAGCTGCGTCCTCCATTTTCAGGGTCTCATGCACAGATACAACTAGTGCGTCCACCAGCGCCTTTTCTTGCATGGTGGCGGAGGGAGAGGCGTCATCCACACTATCAGAGGAGACAGGGCGTGAGGTAGTAGACCCTGCAGGGAGGCCCACATCTGCGGTGGCTGAATCAGATTCAGAATCTGACACATCAGATGAGGCAGGGATAGGAGGGGGGCGTTTTTTGGCACCCCTTCCTTTACAGGCCACCTCAACCCAGGATATAAAGGATTCCAATACCGCTGACAGTGCATCTATGGATAGCTGGAATTCGAAGGGCCCTGCGGCCTCCTTGAGGGGGTCAGATGGGGAAAAATGTTCCATGTTGCACAAGGGGAACACCTCAACAAAAATTGAAAAAAAAAATTTTTTTTATATGTCCCACTGCATTATAGCGTCCCCAAGAGGTCAGACAAAACGCACAGAGACCCCCAGCAGAGAGAGAGAGAGTCTCCTCAGACTCAACACCCCACCAAAGATGCACCAGGAAGGCCCAGAACATCTCTGCACAGCACGTGTCTGCAGTAATCTCGATCCTCACATGGAAAACACTAGGGTACTAGGGTCTGGGCATGCTTTACAAGCTTTTAGGGGTAAGCTTTTAGGATTTACAAGCTTTTAGGATCGAGATCGCTGCAGACACGTTCTGTGCAGCGATCTCGATCCTCACATAGAAAACACCAGGGTACTAGGGTCTGGGCATGCTTTACAAGCTTTTAGGGGTAACCCCCATTTTTGTTCTATAAGAGGACTGGACACTGCCATACCTACTGTAAATTCTGTAGACCAGCATAAGATAACATTTTTTCTCAAGGAGAAACAGTTCCATCAGATGCTCCAGTGTCCAGGACCCTTCAGGGTGCTTCCAGGAATATCTCAAATAGTGGATATAGAGCCAAAATGGCCTCTGAGATTTCTCAAAAGCAATGTTATCACAAACAAAGAATATAGGGACTCTCTGAATCAGAGATGGTCACTGTGACCGGTGCCCCTGCTGATTTTAAGGCCATGGAGAGATCAGAAGTTGACTCTGCAGGGCTGCAGGGTGCAATTCCATGGCAGCAAGACAGGCACAAAAGAGTAAATCGCTGAGATACCATCAACACAGCAACCAGCACATGCTAAAAAAGTGCTCTGTATAATCCGGTCAAACACTGTGGAATAAAAAGTGGTGGATTATGAATATATCAAGCCCAGGCGCATGGAGTGTCTTTTTAAATAAAAGTTATTCTTTTTAAGCATATATATTGTTTTTAGTCTGATCGACAACTTGTATGAGACTGTTTACCATTTTTACAATTAGATCCCATTTCACGTGTTCTGATGTGAAGGATGATCCTAGTAGATTGGCTGAGATAAACAGGAAGTTGAAATTCTCTTTACTTCCGTGTCCCGCCAGAGCGCCGATCGGAAGTTCTCTTCACTGAGGGTATATTTATACTGTAAGTGAAGGCGCATGCTACTGCTCCAGTCCCAGCTGATGCCTAATAAGGAGAAACGCGTTGGGGAGCTGCTACGCCGTCACGGCATGTGGACTGCACTGCAGGCAGCCACATTTTCCCACAGGAACCTTTGTCTGTATTTTTTCATCTGATGCCATGTAAGTGTTTTATCGCATTTAATAAAGTGTATTTTAAGGGTAATGCACTATTGGCAATTTCTTTTCCACCTTGGGGGAGCTAAACAAGAGACAGTTCTCTTCAGCTTCAGATGGGATTTTTGATACGCCCCAGTGAAGGGAAAGATACCATATTCTCCATGGTCTGGAGCTGATCCTGGGCACTCTCTATACACCATCCATATACCTACAGAGGTTCAAGGTCTACCCTCTTTTTAATTCTGGTAAGAAGCTATAATTATCACCTGGGTGACACCAGACAAGCTTTTTATGTGATTATGTTACACCTGGCTCCTATTGCCATTTGGTAAGGGGCTATTTCACTTATTTGTGTGTCATGGATTTGTTGTCTCACACCGGCAAGATTGGAAGACACTTTACTTAATTTATTTCACAAAATACTTTCTTGTGTTTTATTACATCTATGCATTCCTTAAGGGGATTGCTCATTTGTGTGGACTTTTTTTTTTTTGCACATTGTGTTGTTAGTAATCAACTTTGTGTGGTTTATCAGTTATCATATATGTTTTTATGATTGATTTGTCTATATACAACCTTATTTGTATGGGATTTGCAAGCGCACTATTTTCATTTTTTTCAAACACTGTGGAATGACAAGGCCTCATGTTTGCTTTAGACATGTCCCTAGCAACAGGGGACAATCAGGTGTGCAGCAATATCTAGTACAAGTGACAAGTGGCCTCTAAAGCTCTAAAGTGTGCTAGATCCAGGGGTTGGGAACTCATTGGATGCTTGGCAAAAAACTATTCTCTCTGGCAGTTGTGGGGTTAGATCGCCAGATGGAACCTGATGCACTTGCAATTTACTATAAATTAACATTTAAACAGACACCCTAGAGGCCTAGACATCATTCTAGAGCAGTCTGCAGTTATACAAAGCTGAATACATTGGGCCTTATTCATTAAAAGTATCTTGAAGTAAATCTTTGCTTACATACAGTAATGTGTTACTAAACTACTAGCAGGACTAAAGCGGTATTTTTCAATAATACTTCAGCCGATCATACTAGCCTGCTCTGCTTTTCTGCACTAGGAAGGGAGGAAGGGGCAATTCTTTAAGTTATTCCTGCTGCATTGCAGAGTGCACAGAGATGTGGAGAGGAGACCACAGGGCTAACCTTATCATTCATTTGCTTCACTATCCAACCACAGATTGGTGTGGAATTTAAATAACCCTTTATTGCTCTAATCGCAGTACCGAAACTGAGGTTGGAACTTAACCATCTGAAAGGGTGTGGGAAATAGAAAACTTGCTGAAGAAAAAAGGTAAGGGCTCTTTCAGACAGGCATTGAATTCTAAAGCAGCCTTAAAGTGTATTAAATGCACCTATAGAATTAATGAGAGTTTTGGATGTGTTGTCTAGATATTCATGTTGCGTCTGGCAACGCTCCTTAAACTGCCTGTGAGATGAATACAGTGCCTTAAAAAAGTATTCATACCCCTTGAAAGTTTACATATTTTGTCATATTACAACCAAAAACGTAAATGTATTTTATTGTAATTTTAAGTGATATACCAACACAAAGTGGCACATAATTGTGAAGTGGAAGGAAAATGTTAAATGGTTTTCAAAATCTGTTACAAATAAATATCTGAAAAGTGTGGCGTGCCTTTGTATTCAGTCATATTGACTGAATATATGACTATACATAGTCAGTACTTGTAGAACCACCTTTGGCTGCAATTACAGCTGAAACTTTTTTTTGGGCATGTCTCTACCAGCTTTGCACATCTAGAGAGTGAACTTTTTGCCCATTCTTCTTTGCAAAACAGCTCAAGCTCTGTCGGATTGGATGGAGAGCATCTATGAACAGCAATTTTCAAGTCTTGCCACAGATTCTCAATTGGATTTAGGTCTGGACTTTGACTGAGCCATTCTAACACATGGATATGCTTTGATCTAAATCATTCAATTGTTAACATTATACACCTCGCCAGCAGAACAAAAACGCCTTCTCTGCTCCTGGCCCTGGAAGCAGAGAAGGCGTTTGACCGAGTGCACTGGGGTTACTTGAGGGCGGCCCTGCAGAGGTTTGGCTTCTAGTTCTCGGGCCCGATACTCGCCTCAATACTAGCGCTCTACACATTTCCCTCTGCCCGGGTGTATGTGGAATGCTGTCACATCCTTTTCATACTACAAATGGCAAGAGGCAGGGGTAACCATTTTCACCCCTTATTTTTAACCTCATGATAGAACCGCTTGCCTCTTATATACGATCCCACCCTAACATCCGGGGCTTCAACGAGAAGCATGTCATCAGCCTATTTGCGGATGATGTGGTCTTGATGTTGTCAGATCCCACAACTTCCCTTCCTGCCATGTATGAGACACTACTTTTCTTCCAGAGGGTCTCCTATTATAAACGAAATGCCACTAAATCATATATTATGGACCTAGGAATCAACCCTGAAGACAGGAAGGCCCTAACCTCTTCCTTCCCCTTTGGTTGGAGGGACGACGGGATCCAATACCTGGGCATTACTCTTACTAGCAACACTGCTCACTTGTTTAAAACAAACTAACTCCCCTTTCTGGATAAATTGCGCGCCAAACGGCTATATCAAAAACAAAATTGCAATGGATGGGGCAGCTGGTCGCCTTCAAAATGATGATCTTACCACAACTTTTATACCTCTTTAGGACTCTTCCCATATTGGTCCCACTTGCCTACCTCAATAAAACCCAATCTCTAATAAATCAATTCTTGTGGAGCAAGAGATCCCGCTGCACATTTCGCAAACTCACTAAGCATAGGAAAGCGGGTGGGCTAAACCATGTAGTCATTAGGGACTACTACCTAGCTTCGGTCCTTGCCTAACTAAAACATTGGCTTGGTGGATCCTCTAACCCTTTGTGGACTTCCCTTGAGGCAGATGGAGTACCAGGCAAAAACCTGCATGCGCTCCTTCTTTCTCAACGCCTAAAACAATGGCAACCCCGTATTCTACCTCCCACTGTCCAAGTGGCTTTGCAAGCTTGGTCGACTTTCCTATCCCTGTCAAAGGAGGGAGAAAGAAAGCCATTAACCCTGACTCAAGCTGAAGGGTGTGAATAGAGAGCCGCAATCCAATGCAGCATCCTCTGCCCCAGACCGAGGTGACGCATGGTTTCCGACAGGAAGACCCAGTCCACCCTGTCAAAAGCCTTCGCAGCATCCGTGGACAGGAGGAGCATGGGAGTTTTCCTAGTGTTGGCAGCGTGAATCAAGTTAAGTGCCTTGGTTGTATTGTCCCTCGCCTCACGCGTAGGGACAAAGCCCATCTGATCAGAATGAATCAATTAGGGCATGTAGGCAGCCAAGCACGTCGCCAGAATTTTCGTAAAAAGCTAAAGATCTACGATTAGCAACAAGATCAGGCGATAGTTTTGGCAGAGCGACGGATCCTTCCCCTCCTTCACCAGCACAGCTATGTGAGCCCGCAGCATCATCAGGGAGTACCGACCCCTCCCCCAGAGAATTGTACGCCGCTAAAAAATGGGGAGCCAGAATATCCCTGAGTTTTTTATAGTATGATATAGATTAGCCATCGGGCCCCAGGGTTTTGCCGATTTAGAGCTGGACAGCACCTTCGCAAATTACTCCTGCGTCAAGGGATCCTCCAAACACAGCAAGGCCTCCTCTGCAAGGCGTGGGAGCCCCGAGTCCTGTATGTAGGCCTGAATAGCCGTGCGCCGTTTCCGATCCGCAGCTACTGTGCCCTGACCAGGTAGATTGTATAGCGAGGCGTAGTAGTCCCAAAAGACTTCGGCTATCACCTCAATAGAGGTCACCTTGGTACGCGTGGAGGCGAGGATGTCTGGAATAAAAGATGAGGCCTGTTTGTTCTTGAGGGCCTGGGCTAGAATCTTCCCACATTTGTCCCCATGTTCATAAAAAGTGCGTCTGCACTTGACCAAGAGAGCCTTTGCCTTGGATAAGGCCAGAGTACGAAGTTGTTCGCGTCACATCGTGAGTTCTCCTAACATGGCCTTGGCCCTGGACTGCTTGTGGGACGTCTCCAAAACCTCAATCTTAGCGTACAACTCCGACATCTGTTGAATTCTTTCCTTTTTAAGAGGGTACCTCGCAGAAAACACTTGTGGGCTTCCTATATCGCCAGGGGAGGGATTTCAGGGGCCACATTAGTTGAGAAAAATTGTCGAAGCTCGGTGGAGACTTCCGAGAAGACCCTCGCGTCCTGCAAAAGGGAATCGCTAAGTTTCCGATTCCATTGAGCCCGGACAGGCAGCTGGAGGTCCAGGTCCATCAAAACTGGGGCATGGTCAGAATAGGTGACTGAGCCGATCGAGGATGAAAGCACCCTAGTCAGGAGGGACTGCATTTTGAGGAAAAGATTAATGCGCGTATATGAGTCGTGAGGCAGTGAATAGAAGGTATAGTCTCTCCTATCCGGGTATAGAAGCCTCCAAACGACCACTAACTGTAACGCATAGAAGCTCCTCCGGAGGTGCCGCAGGGAGGCGTACGAGACGTGCGACACTCCTGGTCCATGACAAAGTTCAGGTCCCCACCCAGGATGACCTGGCCTGTACCAAACTGTCATGGTCTTACCTTCTTGCTGTTCTCCTTCGTTTGACATGTGCTGGCGGCCATCTTGGTTTCTGGGTTTCTTGTAGCCTCCCACCCTGCGGCTCCTCCTTCCCACTGGGAGGAGCTGGATGCCTAGCTCATATATATAGGAGGTCTGTGGCTTCAGTTCCCTGCTTGGTCCTCCTGTGTTCACATGCTTCTAAGACTGCTGCTGCTTCTGGTTCCTGATCCTGGCTTCGTCTGACTACCCTGCTGGTTCCTGATTCTGGCTTCGTCTGACTACCCTGCTGGTTCCTGATCCTGGCTTCGTCTGACTACCCTGCTGGTTCCTGACCCCTGGCTTCGCAAAAGACTCTGCATCAGTTTCGCCATCCGTTTGGAATTTTGCTTTACAGCTTGTTTTTCAATAAAGCTTTCTTATTTTCACTTATCTGTTGTTGTACGTCTGGTTCATGGTTCCGTAACATTAGGACCAAGCCATGAATTCTGACGGTACAGGGCCATCCTCGCTACCCACGCTGGTTGCCAGACTTGATCAGCAGGATCACCTGTTGGGTCGGTTCGCCGTGGCGTTGCAAACCCTGCTTGAACGCACGGTACCACAGGCCATGAATTCTGACGGTACAGGGCCATCCTCACTACCCTCGCTGGTTGCCAGACTTGATCAGCAGGATCACCTGTTGGGTCAGTTCGCCGTGGCGTTGCAAACCCTGCTTGAACGCACGGCTCATTTCGCTCCCGTTGCCGATGGGTCGGTTGTCGCTCCTGGGCCCGCTCCTACTGCCGCTCCGGTTGTTGCGCCAGAGTCTACCCCGACACCTGTTGTTGCGCCTGCGGTGTTTCGGGGTATGTCCGGTTCTGCCCCCCTTCCACAGCGCTTTGGGGGAGAGCCAACTCAGTGCCGAGGTTTCCTTAACCAGGTGGGCATTTATTTCGAGTTGCTGCCACATGCCTTTCCTACTGAGAGATCAAAGGTGGGCTTCTTAATCTCGCTGCTCTCGGACAAGGCCTTGGCCTGGGCCAGCCCTTTATGGGAGAACAACAATCCGGTGGTTGCTGAGTTTTCCGGTTTTGTTGCTTCTCTTCGGAAGGTATTCGATGTGCCGGCTCGTGCTGCTTCTGCTGCGAAGCTCCTTATGTCCATCAGACAGGGTTCACGATCCGTAGCTGAATACGCCATTGAGTTTCGTACCCTGGCAGCAGAGGTGGGCTGGAATAATGAGGCTCTGGTCGCTGCTTTCTCTCATGGTCTCTCGGATGCCTTGAAGGATGAGGTTGCAGCTAAGGACCTACCAGTGGAGCTCGAGTCTCTTATTTCTTTCCTGATTTTGATTGACACCAGACTCAGGGAGAGACCTTCCTTTAAGGAGAGTCTGCGGAGGCCTCCCAACAGATTGGCGCCTACCTTTGTTGTCCCACCCGTGCCTCCCTCTCCTCCCACGCCTCCTGGGGATGACTTGTCTGGGGGTGAACCCATGCAGCTGGGGTTTGCTCGCCTGTCCGAGGGGGAGAGGGTACTCCGGAGACGCGAGGGCCGATGCATGTACTGTGGTCTCGGTGGGCATTTTCGGTTGGCATGTCCGAACCGTCTGGGAAACGCTCGCACCTGAGATCCTGTCGGGGGCAGATCTTGGGTGGAGTCTCCTCGTCCCCGGTTTCCCGTGTTGACAAACCACTGATCACTGTTGTCCTCTCCTGGGTCGGGGGCTCGGTGACGACCCAGGCGTTGGTGGACTCTGGTGCTGGTGGTTTGTTCATTGATAGTGTGTTCGCTGCCGCCAATTCCATTCCTCTGCAGGCTCGAGGTTCTCCTCTGGCTCTTGAGGCGATAGACGGCAGACCCCTTCTGCCGCCACACGTGACTCATGAGACCCTTCCAGTGGGGTTAGCCATTGGTGCCGTCCACAGAGAGTCGGTCTGCTTCCAGGTTATTTTGTCTCCACACTACTCGGTGGTCTTGGGGTACCCCTGGCTCCAGAAGCATAATCCGATTTTCGATTGGAGATCGGCCGAGATCCTCTCGTGGTCACCGCAGTGTGGGGCTAGTTGCATCCATGGGCCTGTCAAGTTGCTGTGTACTTCCTCGGACTCTCTGTTGCCCCCTGAATACGAGGAGTACCGGGATGTATTCGATAAGGTGCGCGCGGTTGCCCTACCTCCGCACCGCCCATACGATTGTGCCATCGAGTTACAATCTGGTGCCGTTCCTCCTCGTGGCAAAGTCTATCCACTGTCGGTAGCGGAGAATGAGGCCATGGAGGAGTACGTGAGGGAGGCGCTTTCACACGGACACATTCGCAAATCCTCGTCCCCGGCAGGGGCTGGATTTTTCTTTGTGAAAAAGAAGGGCGGTGAGTTGAGGCCTTGCATCGATTACAGGGGTCTCAATCGCATCACGATCAAGAACGCTTACCCGATACCCTTGATTTCCGAGCTGTTCGATCGCCTTAAAGGGGCCACGGTCTTTACCAAACTCGACCTGAGGGCGGCATATAACCTCGTAAGGATCAAGGCGGGCGATGAGTGGAAGACCGCGTTTAACACCAGGGCCGGTCATTATGAATCCTTGGTTATGCCCTTTGGGCTGTGCAATGCGCCCGCAGTCTTTCAGGAATTCATCAACGATGTTTTCCGTGACCTGTTGCAGCAGTGTGTGGTGGTCTATTTGGATGACATCTTGGTATATTCTGAGTCCATGGAGACCCACATTCTGGATGTCAAACGAGTGTTGCAACGGTTACGAGAGAACAAGCTGTTCGGTAAGCTTGAGAAATGCGAATTTCACCGATCCCAGGTAACCTTCTTAGGTTACATCATTTCCGCTGAGGGGTTCTCCATGGATCCTGAGAAGGTTTCGGCTGTCTTACAGTGGCCCCAGCCCAGTGGTCTTCGCTCCCTGCAGCGCATTTTGGGCTTCGCCAATTATTATCGGAAGTTCATCAGGGACTTTTCCATGCTAGCCAAGCCTCTCACGGATCTGACCAGGAAGGGCAGTAATTCCCAGGTCTGGCCGCCCGAGGCCATCCGAGCTTGTGAGGCTCTAAAGTCCGCCTTTGTGTCAGCTCCGATTCTGTCGCATCCCAACCCTGGGTTGCCCTTTGTCCTCGAGGTGGACGCGTCAGAGATGGGAGTAGGCGCCCTTCTGTCTCAGCGTAGAACACCAGAGGGTCCTCTGCTTCCTTGTGGGTTTTACTCCCGGAAACTGTCTTCCGCGGAGTGCAACTACCAGATTGGTGACAGGGAGTTATTGGCCATCGTGCAGGCTCTTAAAGAATGGAGGCACTTGCTCGAGGGTTCGGTGGTTCCGGTCCTCATCCTGACGGACCACAAGAATCTGACCTACCTCTCTGAGGCCAAGAGATTGACACCACGTCAGGCCAGATGGGCTCTGTTCTTGTCACGTTTTAATTACGTGGTCTCCTACCTACCCGGTTCCAAGAACATCAGGGCGGATGCCTTATCACGGCAGTACTCCGACCTGTCCAGGGAGGAGTCGATTCCGACTTCGGTCATACCTCCGAATCAGATCCTGGCCGCCATTCGCACCAGCCTGACCTCTCCCCTGGGTGAGCAGATTTTGGCGGCTCAATCTGGTGCTCCCTCTGGGAGACCCAACGGCAGATGTTTTGTGCCTGAGGAGTTGCGCACTCGGTTGTTGCGAACCTACCATAACTCCAAGACCGCGGGGCATCCTGGAAAGAATCAGCTGTCCTGGGCTGTTTCACGTCTGTTCTGGTGGCCTTCCCTATGTTCCGACATCGCCGCATATGTAGCGGCATGCTCCGTTTGTGCCCAGAGTAAGTCTCCTCGGCACCTTCCGTTGGGCCTTCTGCAACCCTTAGCCACCGGGGAGCGCCCTTGGTCACACCTGGGGATGGATTTCATTGTGGACCTCCCTGCATCCCGAGGCCATACGGTCATTCTCATGATTGTGGATCGGTTTTCCAAAATGTGCCACTGTGTTCCTCTCAAGAAGTTACCCTCTGCACAGGAGTTGGCCACGATTTTTGCCAGGGAGGTCTTCCGGTTGCACGGTTTGCCCAAGGAGATTGTGTCGGATCGGGGGAGTCAGTTTGTGTCCAGGTTCTGGCGTGCCTTTTGCTCCCAGTTGGGGATTCATCTCTCCTTCTCCTCGGCCTACCACCCTCAGTCCAATGGGGCCGCAGAACGATCCAATCAGGCCTTGGAGCAATTCCTTCGTTGCTATGTCTCCGATCACCAAGACAATTGGGTTGACCTCCTGCCTTGGGCTGAGTTTGCCAGGAACACGGCGGTGAACTCTTCCTCTGGGACGTCTCCCTTCATGGCCAACTATGGGTTCCAACCTGCCGTGTTACCGGAGGTATTCTCTCCCCAGGATATTCCGGCTGTGGAGGATCACCTTTCCGTCCTACGTGCTTCTTGGGTACAGATCCAGAGGTCCCTTGAGGTCTCTGCGCAGCGCCAGAGACTCCAGGCTGATCGCAGACGAGCGCCTGCTCCTTCCTACCAGGCCGGAGACCGTGTATGGTTGTCCACCCGCAACCTCAACCTTCGAGTGCCCACTCCCAAGCTGGCGCCTCTCTTTGTTGGTCCCTTCCGAGTGCTTCGCAGGGTAAACCCGGTAGCCTATGCCCTTGCGCTTCCTCCTGGCATGCGGATCTCCAACGTGTTTCATGTCTCCCTGTTGAAGCCACTGGTGTGTAATCGTTTCACTTCCTCGGTTCCTCGGCCTCGTCCGGTCCGAGTGGGCAATCGTGAGGAGTATGAGGTGAGCAATATCCTGGACTCACGCCTGGTCCGCGGTCGGGTGCAGTTTTTGGTTCATTGGCGTGGTTATGGTCCAGAGGAGCGTTCCTGGGTTCCCTCCGCAGATGTCCATGCTCCTGCCTTGCTCCGAGCCTTCCACGCACGCTTCCCTCAGAAACCGTTCTTTACTCCGCGGAGGAGGGGCCCTTGAGGGGGAGGTACTGTCATGGTCTTACCTTCTTGCTGTTCTCCTTCGTTTGACATGTGCTGGCGGCCATCTTGGTTTCTGGGTTTCTTGTAGCCTCCCACCCTGCGGCTCCTCCTTCCCACTGGGAGGAGCTGGATGCCTAGCTCATATATATAGGAGGTCTGTGGCTTCAGTTCCCTGCTTGGTCCTCCTGTGTTCACATGCTTCTAAGACTGCTGCTGCTTCTGGTTCCTGATCCTGGCTTCGTCTGACTACCCTGCTGGTTCCTGATCCTGGCTTCGTCTGACTACCCTGCTGGTTCCTGATCCTGGCTTCGTCTGACTACCCTGCTGGTTCCTGACCCCTGGCTTTGCAAAAGACTCTGCATCAGTTTCGCCATCCGTTTGGACTTTTGCTTTACAGCTTGTTTTTCAATAAAGCTTTCTTATTTTCACTTATCTGTTGTTGTACGTCTGGTTCATGGTTCCGTAACACAAACTCCCGCAAGTTCGTCAGAATTGGGTGGAGGAAGCCAATTTGGTTCGGAAGATAAGGGTTGAACAACGTCACCACGTTAGGTCCGATCATACCTTTCACAAACAGCGCTCTACACGAGCCATCACATAAGCGGTCCGAAAATACCCCGGGCACAGAGTTGCCAATCAAGATACTAACCCCTTTTGTCTAGGATTCAGGCAAGCAACCTTGGTAGACCATCGGGAATCTGCGATTTTGAAGTTTGGGGATCCCGTCAGCACGGAAATGGGTCTCCTGGAGGAAACATATATGAGCACACAGCCTCCTCAGGTCGGAAAGCACAATAGAGCGCTTCTCTGGGGTGTTCATCTCCTTTTTTTGCATTGCAACTATGACAACTTCTCTTTGGAAGAATTTTCACTCTATCATAGTTGCGGTCACCTGCTACTACAGGTGTAGGTAGCCCCCATTTGACATGAGGGGTACGGTTGCAGGCTGACGCCTCTTTGTGTGGTCAACTGTAACTCTACACTCTCTTATGTAACGTTCAATTTATTATGTAATGCATCTCTATGTTTTGTTTCTATGTTTTGTTTCTAAATTATTGAAACATAAATCATTCTATTGTAGTTCTGGCTGTATGTCTAGGGTCGTTATCCTGTAGGAAGGTGAACCTCCACCCCAGTCTTTTGCAGACCTTAACAAGTTTGCCCTGTATTTGGCTCCATCCATCTTCCCATCAACTCTGACCAGCTTCCCTGTCCCTGCTGAAGAAAAGCATCATTACAACATGATGCTACCACCACCATGTTTTAATTTGATATGGTGTGTTCAGGGTGATATGCAATGTTAGTTTTCTGTCACACATAGCGTTTTGCTTTTAGGTAAAAAAAAAATGGATTTTTGTAAGAACGTCCTGTAAAATCCTTTTCTCTCAAGTTAATTGGCAGACGCAGCTCTGCTAAATCATAGACTATATGGGTTATGCTCCTCCCACTGGGGATAGGCCCAAGGCAGAAAAAAAGCTTGTCCACGCCTATAGGGGCTGTCCCAGCAAGCATAAAACATCACGCTCTGCTATACTCAAACAGTTGTGTTGCAAGCAGTGACAGAAAAAGACCCCATAATTCAAAAGTAGAGGGGCGGGTGCTGTGTCTGTTGATGAACTTAAGAGAAAATTTTTTTACGATAAGTTCTTAAGCTCTGCTTAATCATAGTCTATAGGTATGTCCCAAAGCAGTAAAAATATGAGGAGTGGGAACAAGATAGGAACAAAGAAACTGAATGCCCCAATGGCCAAACGTAGCCAACCAGGTAAAACAGAGCTCAACCAGAAACAACAGGAGTTCCCCCGAAACAACGAACCCTCAAAGAGGAACCAAAAAAGGGGGGTCTCTCAAACTGCAGCCTGCAAAACCTTGTGGCCAAAAGAAGCATCTGTTAATGACAGCACATCTGTCTTGTAGAATTTTGAAGAGGTATGCACAGACGACCAAGTTGCCGCCTTGCAAACTTGTAGCACCGACGCCTCATGGCGAAAAGTAGGGATGCACCGAAATTTCGGCCACCTAAATTTTCGGCCGAAAATGAGCCTATCCCATTTCGGCCGAAAATAGGTTAAAAGTGCCGAAATTAATGGCTGCCGTGAGGAAGGAGGAGGGCGCAGCGCAGGTTTGAAAAGTCCCCGATTCTCCCGTCCGTAGGATAGGAGCATCAGTCTGTTCAATTAGGGGCCGTGGCTGCAGCCGAGCAGAGCATCTGTGACACCTCGTCTCTCACACAGCCCAGCAGCGAGCAGTACTCACCCCTCCCAGACACGGACAGGAGAGGAGAAAGGCATGCAGCTCATCCTCCTACCCCCCTCCCACCCCAGGTTTTCTGTGTCTGCCCGAGGCCGCCTACTCTCCTATCTCGGCGTATGTGCAGGACAGAGAGGGGGATGTGGGCGGGAAATATGAAGAACAGCAAGCAGCTACGTACACATTCCAAGCCTCATGAATGATACCTGAGCCATCCAGCCTCCTCCTCGCCCTCGGACCTTGAATGAGTGAGCACTGAGCACTGTATTTACACTTTTCATTACACATAACTTAACTGTCCCTATCTCCCTCCCTTGTCTCTCCTATCTGCCCCCTCTCTGTTCTTCCAAGTTCCATTGAGCCCTTATGCAGCCTATACATTGACTGATTTTTTTATTTGTTTGATCATTATGCTGAAGGAAAAAAAAAGGAGCAGAGTGAGAGTAAGGAGATTGCATCCTTGGGATGGGGAGGGACGCTGAGGCAGTGGGGGGGGGGGGGGGGTTAGCTGAGGCAGCTTACATATGGAATTAGTATTATGCAGCATTAGGGGGTTAATTTGTGCTTCATTAGTGCAACCAGTATCAGTGCAACCAGTGGTAATTAACACTGATACTGGTTGCACTAATGCAGCACAAAGGGGTTAATTAACTGCCACTGGTCGGTCACTAATTCATCAGTGACCAGCAGTGACAATACATTAACCCCCTCATGCTGCATAATACAAATACCATCGGTAATTAAATTAACCTCTTGCCAACCCGTCACAGTACATATACTGTGACAGGGTGGCAGCGACAGGTGTACGTCGCTGCCTTTTTTTGGTGTATGCCCCTCTTCTATCTGTTAAAATTATTTGGGGGAAAAAGTCATTTTCGGTTTCGGTTTTCGGCCAAGGGCATCCTGCATTTTCGGTTTCGGCCCAAAATTTTCATTTCGGTGCATCCCTAGCGAAAAGCCTAGGAGGCACCCAGCGATCTAGTAGAATGCGCCTTTACTGGAAAAGGAGGATTCTGGCCCTTCAGTGAATAGGCCTGTACCACCGTCTGTCTGATCCATTTGGAAATGGTTGCAGCAGACGCAGCCAGTCCTTTATGAAGTCCATCCGAAAGGACAAATAAAATGTCCAATTTTTTGAAGGACGCAGGGGTCTCTAAGTAAACCCTGATAGCCTGAACACATCAAAAGAATGTAAAGCATACTCCTTAGGATGCTAAGGTTTAAGGCAAAGGGATGGCAGTACAATGTCTTCATTTAAATGAAAATCAGAAACCACCTTAGGAAGGAACGACTGATTAGGTCAAAGTACCACCTTATCTCTGTGAACCACCAGATAAGGTGACCGGCAAGACAACGCCGCCAATTCAGATACTGTGTACTCTAGGGCTGCACGATATTGGAAAAAAAGTACATTGCGATATTTTTTTTTCAACTATATATATTGCGATATTGAGAGGAAATCATGGAAGTATTGCAGCAGCGCAGCCTTCTTCTGATTATAATTGCAGATTGCACCATACAGCCAAGGCAGGCCAGGGTTAATGTTATTGTAGGGATTGACAGTGACAGTCAGTGTGGATTAGGCACAGTCGGGACTCAGTGGTGGCAGGAGGTAGAAGAACACAGCCTGACATGACATCCATCCAGTCCCACACGTACTGATTCGACTCTTCACTCTGAACTGTTACAATACAAGCTTGTTTCCAGTTCTTCAGTGTGCTGAGAGCCGCTGATTGGTTACAGGGAGGAGCTGAGCTCCTCACTCTAGGATCATATTACCATCAGCTGGAGAACTAGGCTAGCTGCTGGCAGGCAGACTGAATGTGTGGGACGGATGTCGGGCTCTGTTCTGCTACAAACACTGTGAGTCATCCCGACTTCTCCCTGCCTAATGCCTATGCCTTACATCATATCTTCGGCGATGTGACTATCGCACACGCCCACAGCACGATAGTCAATATCACATCGACTATCGTTCAGCCCTAGTGTACTCTGTGGGCAGAAGTGATCGCCACAAAGAGGGCAACCTTCTGAAACAAAACGTTCAACGTCTTTCTGTAGAAAAGCCAAAACCTTGGGATAGAAAACAGGCGAGGGTGCACTTTCAGCGATTCGCCCCATGAAATGTATGATTTCCACATGTGATGATAGATCTGTCCAGAAGTCGACTTCCTAGCCTTCAAGACTCAGATAGACCCCTATCTCTCAAAACCTGACTTTCAATGGCCATGCCGTTAAAGCCAGTGACTGTAAAGCAGGATGGAAGATCGGACCTTGAGACAACAGATCTTCCCTGAGAGGAAGCCTCCAAGGGGTACTGGTGGCCAATCTTATAAGGTCTGCGCACCAAGACCGACGAGGCCAGTCTGCAGCCACCAGAATGACCGAATGTTTTCCACCTCTTTCCTGTGCAGAAGGCGCGGCAGAAGTTTCAATAAGAGAAATGCATAAATCAGCCAATACTGACCCCAAGGAGCCACCAGGGCGTCTATGGCATCAGTCAGAGGATCTCGAGACCTGGCTACGAATCCCTGCACCTTCTTGTTGAGGAGGGAGGCAAAACAGATTGACCTTGGGGGTCCCCCACCAAACACACAGTAGGTGAAACACCTCCAGGTGTAGGGACCACTACCTTTAATCCAACACCTGACGACTCAGGTAATCCACCTGCCAGTTTTCCACACCTGGGGTGTGTACAGCAGAGAGGGCTGGAACAAATCTTTCTGCCCAAGTCAGAATCCCGGCCACCTCCTTGGCCGCCAGGACTCTCCTGGTGCCCCCCTGGTGATTGATGTAAGCCACAGCCGAGGCGAGCCGAGGCAAGACCAAAGGGTAACGGCAAAAATTGATAATGCTGCTCCGCTACCGCAAAGCGAAGAAACTGCTGGTGTCCATACAAACTAATGGGAACACAGAGGTCATGAACCATGGAAAGGCCCTAACCCCCCCCCCCGACGTTCCATCCCCCGCAAGTATGTGCCAAAAACCAGGCTGCATTTTTACCCACAGGGGGGGGGAAGCAAGGGGTACAGTAGCTAGACTTCCGGGCCGCCAGGGAACCGAGGGAGCCCCTAAGGTCTGACCATTCCAGGGAGGGGCCCGCACCCACTTCGCGACCTCCAGGGGTAGTGGGGGGACATATTACTCATACCGTGGTACCAGGCAGGCGCCACCCTGAAACAGATCTCCATCATCATGGGGGGTGCTGTTAGCCAAGGGGAGCCTGCGACTCAGGGCATTCCAGGTCGATGCCTCCCAGTGAGATGATCCACTCGCAGGCTGGTCCCCATCTATTGGGGCACTGTCGTGGCGAGGCTTAGTACTGGACTAAAACCTGCTCATGCTCACAGGCCAGGCTGGGAGACCTTAAAGATCTATATTACCCAGTGCGAAAATCACAGCCGGCTGTTGCTTGTAGTTCCTCTCGAACTTGGTCCTCAGGTACTAACTAGAAAAATAAAAAAAAATCACAAACTTTCCCTGTTACCGCTAAGACCTATCCCTGTCACTAGGCAGAACAAACTGTTTGAGTATAGCAGAGCCCTGAGGGGTTATGCTTGCTGGGACAGCCCCTATAGGTGTGGATAAGGTTTTTTTCCTCCTAGTGCCTCTCCCTAGTGGGAGGAGCATAACCCCTATAGTCTATGATTAAGCAGAGCTGCGTCTGTCGATGAACGATAGAGCAAGTTAAATTTTGGTCTCATGTGACCAGAACACCTTCTTCCACGTTTGCTGTGTCCCTACATGGCTTCTAGCAAATTGCAACCGGGACTTCTTATGGCTTTCTTTTAACAATGGCTTTCTTCTTGCCACTCTTCCATAAAGGTCAGATTTGTGGAATACTAATAATTGTCCTGTGGACAGATTCTCCCACCTTAGCTGTGGATCTCTGCAGCTCTTCTCCTTGCCTGGCCTGTCAGTTTATGTGTTATGGTCATGTCTTGGTAGGTTTGCAGTTGTGCCATACTCTTTCCATTTTCGGATGATGGCTTGAACAGTGCTTCGTGAGATGTTCAAAGCCTGGAATATTTTTTTATAACCTGACCCTGCTTTAAACTTCTCTACAACTTTATCCCTAACCTGTCTGGCGTGTTCCTTGGCCTTCATGATGCTGTTTGTTCACTAAGGTTCTCTAACAAACCTCTGAGGGCCTCACAGAACAGCTGTATTTATACTAAAATTACATTATAGGTGGATTCTATTTACTAATTAGGTGACTTCTGAAGGCAATTGGTTCCACTAGATTTTAGTTAGGGGTATCAGCATAAAGGGGGGTTAAATACAAACATGGCACACTTTTCAAAATCTTAAGGGGTATGAATACTTTTTTCATGGCAATTTACAGTAGGTGTATATGTAGCTGCAGGCAGTTTGTTTGTCTATGTCAATGTGGAAAGTGAACCTGTATGGGAGTGGTTTTGTATTTAAAAATCAGCTGCTGCACCAGGGCTCCAATGTGGAAAATTGCAGGGTCTTAATCCTTTTAGATGTGATTTCCCTTTGGGAGTATCTTGCCAAAGATGACACTTTTGTGGTACAGGATGCTGAAAATAGAGTTTGCATCTTAGTGCAGACTTCTGGGAAAATCGGTAGGTCAATCATGCAAGCAGGAAATTACATATTTGGGGGGGAGGGGGGTTCTGTACACTGTCTGTGTACAGAACTCCTCCGGGTAGTCACACAGCATTGCATTTTACAGAAAATTAAAGCACTGCAAATTGAAAAGAAAAGGTACATTTTAATAGAATTCAATTACAATATGACTTCTGTCACAATTGTATACGCTATATATTTTTTTTTTATTTGCTAATTGTTTCCACAAAAGTTGAGTTACCCTTTAAGCTATTTTCTTACAAACTCATGTACATTAAAGCTGCTTTACACATTTTAGTAACATAATACTGCACGTGGCTGGCTTGCTACAGTAAGCGGGTCACACAAGAGTTGGTTGTTTCCCCCATTCTTAATCAATGCATGTAAAGTAATGATCTATAAATGATTATCTATCTCCCTTTCATTCAGATGCCAGAATGGAGCAGTGGTGAAATTACCTAATGTACATTGCTATGTGTGTATGTGTATGGGGAGGAGGGTTACAGCAATTGCCGCCGCCCCTCTGAAAACACCCTGCATTAAGTGCATTTTTAAATACAATTAGCCGATTAGTAGTAATTAAGTTTAGCTAAAAAGGCATTGTAGATTTAAAAAAATAAAAGCATGCTATGAAGACTAAAATATGTTTTGGCAATTAGTACTTAAAGAATGCTAATATAACATCCAAATCTACAGAAAATGAATTGAATCACCTGGAATTAATTTACGTCTCGCCATTGCTGCTGCTCTGTGAGATTCAAATTCCACAAAGGCGAAACCACGGTTTTTGGTTTTGTCATTCGCACTTGGGTACACAATAACATCCACTACTCCATCTGTCACGTTTCTCATTTCTTCCAATATTTCTTCTTTCTTCCTTTCCTTTGGAATGGATCCAATAAAGAGTCTGCAGTTGTCCAAGCTAACGCAAACTCCAATAAATTTACCAGGACGAATCTCGAAATTGTTTAACATTCGAATAGCTTGCAAGGCATCCTCTTTGTTTGTGTACATGACAAAAGCATAGCCTCTGTTCTCCCCACTAAATTCCATCATTAAACGAAATTCATATATTTTTCCAGCTCTTTCAAAAACAGGGACCAATTCATCTTCATACATATCACGAGGAATTTTTCCTACAAACACTTCACAGCCACGTGGAGGAGCGGGACCTTCCCATCCTAAAAATATTTAAAAAAAAAAACACATATACAGTACATTTATTTGTTTTTAAAACCCAAAAATACTTCAGTTTACATAATCACAGGTCAGCAGGTGACTTCACATAGACAGTGGACCCATATTTAGAGCTGAACTCCAGCTTTACATATACTGTAAGTTACATAGTTTGGGCCAGGTGGGCCAAAATGAACTATGTCCCTCACTAACAAGTGGGGCCATTGGATGTGTGGTGAAAACTATATGTAGTTGACGCGAGCCTTCCAGTCTCATACCCGAAACACAGTAGTCTATCACAGCGGTGCTCAGCCTTTCAGAAAAAGTGGTATATTCTAGCAATGAATACAAAACTTCCTCTGATTGGCTGAGTCAGAGAGGTGGGATGATGTCACCTCTGACTCCAACTAGTGGAAGTTTTTTTATTCATTGCTAAAATACAATGCTATCTCTGAAAGGCTGAATACTGCTGTGATAGACTGTAATGTGTTATATGTATGAGACTGGAAGTCTTGGCTCAAACCCGAAACACAGCACGATATGCTGTATGTAGCTTCAACTACATATAGTTTATACTGCACATACAGTGGCCTCACATGTAAGTGAGGGACATAGATCGTTTGGGCCACCTTGGCCCCAAACAAAGATCTGGGACAATTTTTGAAAGGAACGACGGACAGGGACAAAGAACCACCTTATCCCTGTGAACCACCACGTAAGGTGAACGACAAGACAACGTCGCCAGCTCAGACACCATGCCTGCACAAGTAATAGCCACCAAAAAAAAAGAGGACCACAGAGAAAAGGGGAGGAAGCTGCATGGGAAGGAGGGTGTAAGATTCTGGTACCTTTGGTACCCTTATTTACCATTTTCCTTTCAAAACATTGCGTCCCACCTTTCTAGTTAGGTGGAATGCATACACCTTTAAGACGGATGACGTCATCGCTGAGCGCCGCTGAGCGGCTATTTCAATCGCCAGCATTCTCTCTCACGTTGTTCGTTCAATGTGTGTCTACATGCTCACAAGCCTTGTCTTGCTGTCGGAACCTCCAGCTATTCGCCTTTACCTGGAACAGACCGGAACCTCGCATCTGATCCCGTATCTCGCTACCGGATCACTCCCTCACTATTGGACCCCTCTACTTACTAAACCTTACTAGTGATAAGTACCCCACAGGGGAATCCTCCATAACTAACTTACACTATCATCTTCTGTACATTAAGGACTGTTACTATCTATGCATACTAATTCTACCATCTGCACTGTTACATAGATTGCTAGCTCTTGAGTCTACTACCATCTATCCTTGCACTGGGTTAGTCTATCCTGTCTATGTCATCTGCTGTCCTTACCACCTGTTACCATACATGATTACTAACCTATCTGCATTCTACCTATTACCATCTACTACTCTCCTGAACATTACTATCAAGTGCTTACCATTACTGTCACTGCTCACACCTGTCCCTTCAGCACATCACCTCCATACTATCATATACATCCTATCACTCCAGGAACATCTTATTGAGTGTGTGTATATCTGTATGCTGAAGCAGACAGGCCCACAGTGATGAGTCTGGAGAGTTGGATCTGGTATTCCAACACATCTCTACATGACTACTGAGTGGAGATTCTGCAGCTGCAAATCCAGCTTACAATAAAAACGCAGGAGCGTTACAGATTGAACGAACCTTAAAAAAAAAATGGATTCAGCAGAATTACCCACTCAAGTGACACAATTAACACAACAAGTAAATGCATTAATACTTGCTCTTACTGAAGTAAAAGAAGACAATCAGACTCTGAAACAGCAGGTAACCCGTCTTTCCCAGCTTACTGCTGCTCAGCCCCCAGAACCCAAAATAAACCCTTCTCTAGTGTTTACCGGTGATCGGAAAAAATTTTGTGAATTCAAAAACGCATGTCAATTGTTTTTTTTGCTAAAACCGCGTACTTACCCTACTGATCAAATTAAAGTCTGTACCGTCATTTCATACTTAACGGGTGATCCACGGGCCTGGGCAGACTCTCTCTTTGAGAAAAATGATCAGCTTCTCAACTCCTATCCTTTATTCCTAGCGGAACTCGCTAGTTTATATGATGACCCCTTTAGGCAGAGTACTGCTGATATCCAATTAAGGGCTTTAAAACAAGGAAGGAGACCTGTAGAAGACTTTGTAGCAGAGTTCAAAAGATGGACCCTTGATTCAGGGTGGAATGATACATCTCTGCGAACTCAGTTCCGACTCGGGTTGTCAGAAGCCGTTAAAGACGAGCTCGCCCGAGCGGATTTACCTGGCACTTTGGATGCCTTAATACAACTCAGTATCAACATTGACAGGCGACTGCGAGAAAGAAAGGCTGAAAAAATGGGAATGCCATTGTCTAGTCCTTCTCGGATTTCGGCCGTTGACCCTACTCCTATGGAGGTAGGAACCATACGCTCACCTTTATCAACTACTGAACGAGCCAGGAGAAGATCCAGTAATCTCTGCATGTACTGCGCATCCCCGGATCATTCGATAAGCGTCTGTCCCCTTGTCCGCAAAAAAGAGGGTGAGTGTTCACATGTCTTGCTAGGGGGATTAACGACTTCCTTTTCTAAACCTTATCTTTTTGTTCATTTAACATTACAGTGGGACCAGACTAGGATTACTACCAAGGCTATGATCGACACAGGATCTTGTGGAAACTATATCGATACACGTTTTGTTACCTTAAATAAAATACCTATTATTTCAAAACCTAAACCTGTTTCTGTTAGTTTCATTAACGGTATCCTGCTATCTTCTGGTCCAATCACCAATCAGACACAAGCACTCCTTGTCACTGCTAACGAGTCTCATATGGAGACCACCTCCTTTGATATACTATCTTCACCCCATTTTCCCATTATTTTGGGACTCCCCTGGTTACACACACATCAACCAATCATAGATTGGAAAAGACGGACTTTAACTTTCCCTTCTCATTATTGTGAGATTACGTGTAACCTCCCATCTTATGGAAAGATCCTGTCTGTGTTGTCAGACGAGATTGCACCACTATGCTATCAGGATCTGTCCGAAGTATTCCTTGAGAAAAATGCTCAAGTGTTGCCTCCCCATAGGGATTATGATTGCACTATCGATCTACTCCCTAACAGCAAATTGCCTTTCGGTCATGTTTATCCTCTTTCACAGGATGAACTCTCTCATCTCAAGGAATACTTGGATGAGAATTTGACAAAAGGGTTCATCAGACCCTCTACTTCTTCCACAGCTGCAGGACTTTTCTTTGTCCGCAATAAGGATTTAAGTCTTAGGCCTATTATCGATTATAGGCAATTAAATACCATTACAATAAAGGATCGCTATCCTTTACCGCTCATCCCTGAACTCATTGAACAAGTGCGTGGGGCTACCTACTTCTCTAAATTGGACCTAAAAGGGGCATACAACCTAATCCGAATCCGTGACGGAGATGAGTGGAAAACAGCATTCAGAACCAGATACGGATTATTCGAATATCTTGTGATGCCATTCGGGTTATGTAATGCTCCCGCAGCTTTTCAAAGGTTCATAAACGACATCTTTAGAGACTTACTTGATGTCTGTGTTGTGGTATATCTGGACGATATACTTATCTATTCTCGATCTCTGACTGAACATATAAAACATGTAAGACTTGTGTTATCCAGATTACTCGCACACAATCTATACGTGAAATTAAAAAAATGCCTATTCCATAAAGAAGAAATATTATTCTTAGGATACATCATATCCAAAACCGGAATCAAGATGGATATGAGCAAGATATCCTGTATTCTGGATTGGCCTATACCAACAACTCGTAAGGCATTACAGCGATTCCTTGGATTTTCAAACTTCTATAGGAAGTTCATCAAGAACTTCTCTGCTATTGTGAGACCTCTCACACAACTTACAAGTATAAAGAAACCATTCAAATGGTCAGAAGAAGCAAATGGAGCTTTCCGCTTGTTAAAATCAAGCTTTACTTCTGCTCCCATACTACGCCATCCAGACCCATCCCTCCAATATATTCTGGAGGTAGATGCGTCAAATATGGCAGTAGGAGCAGTTCTCTCCCAACGACCAACAAATACTTCACCACTCCACCCAGTTGCTTTCTTCTCAAAATCACTAAGCAGCCCAGAGGTGAATTACCCAGTGGGTGAAAAGGAGTTGCTTGCCATAAAACTGGCACTGGAGAATTGGCAACATCTACTTGAAGGTACCCAATTACCAATACTCATATACAGATCAAAAAAACCTTCAATACCTCCAGACTAACAAGACTCTTTCCCACCGGCAGGTACGATGGTCATTATTCTTCCTAAGATTCAACTTTCTAGTGACCTACACGCCTGCAGACAAAAATAAAAAAGCGGATGCACTATCACGATTAACCGAAGATAACTGCGCCGAAATCCCTTCTATTCCTATAATACCCTATGAACGTATTATTGGAGTTGTTCGTTCCCTGAAGGAAGAGATTTTGCACAGTATAAGATTGGATTCACCTCCACCACAACTAAGTACTGATGCAGAAGGCTTCCTCTATTACCACGACAAACTCTACATACCCCCTACTATGCGCACCAAGATCTTGGAATTATCACATGATGTGCCCATGGCAGGACATATGGGTATGACGAAAACCCTTAATTTGCTTACCAGGCAGTTTTGGTGGCCTGATATGAAGACGTCTGTACAAAAATTTGTTTCTTCATGTGACATCTGTGCAAGGTCCAAAATTGACACTACAAAACCATCTGGGCTACTCTGCAGTCTACCAATACCCCAGGTCCCATGGGAAGTTGTGTCCTTAGACTTTATAGTAGAACTACCACCTTCCAAAGGATTTAATACCATTCTAGTGTCAGTGGACCATCTGACAAAGATGGCACATTTCATTGCTATTCGCAGACTACCTTCATCTAAACAAACAGCGGAACTACTAATGAAACATGTGTTCAAGTTACATGGAATTCCAAAGACTCTTTTATCCGACCGTGATTCACAGTTTATCTCCAAATTTTGGCAAGCTCTATGTCAAATACTACGGATTGAGCGAAAGCTCACTTCTCCCTACCACCCTCAGACCAACGGACAGACTGAAAGAGTCAACCAGTGTATAGAACAATATCTGCGTTGCTACACATCATACCTACAGGATGATTGGGTGGACCTCCTCCCTCTGGCGGAATTTGCTTATAACAACGCAACCCACAGTACTACTAAGCAAAGTCCGTTCTACTTGAACTATGGGTTTCATCCCACACTTCTTCCACCACGCATTCTACCATCAAGTAACCCAGTATCCTCGGATTATCTTACCCAAATAAAAGACTCTCTGGGTTTACTTAATACCACCATCACACACGCTCATAGTCAACAAAAAAGGTACTACGACCTTCGTAGAAGACCTTCTCCGCAATATGCTACTGGGGACTTCGTTTGGCTATCGACAAAAAATTTAAGATTAAAGATCCCTAGCAAAAAGCTTGGACCTTTATTTCTGGGACCCTTCCCAATTAAGAAACTCATTGGAAAAGCTGCAGTGCAACTCACCTTACCGGCAGATCTCAAAATACATCCCATCTTTCATGTGTCGCTACTGAAGCCACATGTTCCTAATCAAGGAATAAGGCCTACCATCTTGCCTCCACCTCCAGTACAAGTTGAAGGCGGAGAAGAATATGAGATTTTGGATTCTCGTATCCACAGAGGAAGACTCCAATATCTCATAAGATGGAAGAACTATGGACCCCAAGACGACACCTGGTTGGATACCTCTGATGTTCACGCACCTAGGCTTATACGAAGGTTTCACTCGAAATACCCGGAGAAACCAGTGCTATAGGCCTTCCGGAGCCGGCCTTAAGGGGGGGGTACTGTAAGATTCTGGTACCTTTGGTACCCTTATTTACCATTTTCCTTTCAAAACATTGCGTCCCACCTTTCTAGTTAGGTGGAACGCATACACCTTTAAGACGGATGACGTCATCGCTGAGCGCCGCTGAACGGCTATTTCAATCGCCAGCATTCTCTCTCACGTTGTTCGTTCAATGTGTGTCTACATGCTCACAAGCCTTGTCTTGCTGTCGGAACCTCCAGCTATTCGCCTTTACCTGGAACAGACCGGAACCTCACATCTGATCCCGTATCTCGCTACCGGATCACTCCCTCACTATTGGACCCCTCTACTTACTAAACCTTACTAGTGATAAGTACCCCACAGGGGAATCCTCCATAACTAACTTACACTATCATCTTCTGTACATTAAGGACTGTTACTATCTATGCATACTAATTCTACCATCTGCACTGTTACATAGATTGCTAGCTCTTGAGTCTACTACCATCTATCCTTGCACTGGGTTAGTCTATCCTGTCTATGTCATCTGCTGTCCTTACCACCTGTTACCATACATGATTACTAACCTATCTGCATTCTACCTATTACCATCTACTACTCTCCTGAACATTACTATCAAGTGCTTACCATTACTGTCACTGCTCACACCTGTCCCTTCAGCACATCACCTCCATACTATCATATACATCCTATCACTCCAGGAACATCTTATTGAGTGTGTGTATATCTGTATGCTGAAGCAGACAGGCCCACAGTGATGAGTCTGGAGAGTTGGATCTGGTATTCCAACACATCTCTACATGACTACTGAGTGGAGATTCTGCAGCTGCAAATCCAGCTTACAATAAAAACACAGGAGCGTTACAGAGGGGAATCCGGGGGTCTGACTGTCCATTGGAGGGGCCCAAGTACATCCCAAAAACCTCCAGGGTTAGAGGGGGGAAAGCTACTTACCATTCCAGGAACAGGGTGGGCACCGCTCCAGACACACCACTGCTCCATAGGGGAGGCTGTTAGCCAGGAGGAACGCTGTGACTCAGGCCGAGGCCAGGTCATATGCTCCCTCACGAGATGTTTAACTAGCAGGCCAGCGCCAGTCCAGTGGGGCTATGTTGCGGCCGACCTAGCGCAGAGCTGAGGTCTGCGCACACTCGCTATCCAGTTTGTCGCCCAGTCCAGCAGTTGATAGTAGATTCTCACAGGAACAAAATAATTAAGACAGGAAAAAAAAAACGGAATTTTTGTAAAATCTTACCGTAAAATTCCTTTCTCTGAGTCCTCTGACAGTCGCCGACCCTCATATAGTCTTCACCAATGGGTATTGACCTCTTACTCATAGGAGCAAGCTAGGCATAAGACTTGTTAAAAAACAAAACAATTTGCATAGACATACCTGTAGGGGGCTGTCCCACTGGTCCAATACCCCCTGCTATCAGCATTCCCAACTCAGTTTGGTAGCAAGCAGTATATAGTCCAAAAAACAAAACAAAAGAGGGGCGGGGGCGGCGACTGTCAGAGGTAAGATTTTACAAAAATTCAGTTTTCTCTTACGTCCTCTGACAGTCGCCGCCCCTCATATAGTCTTCACCAATGGGATGTCTCAAAGCAGTGTAGACATGAGGGGTGGGAAGCGCAACCGTCACAAAGGCAACGCAGCACCCAGGTCAGAGAAGGAACCTTATCTGAACCAGAAAGGTAAAAACTCTGGGTAACGAGAAAGCCCAACAGGAGCAACAAACCCAGAAAAGCAAATCAAACAAAGGGGGAAACAACCCCAACAGACAGGGACAGGTATACGCCACACACAAGATGGCGCCCGAAGGGCGCGATACACTACACAGAAAATGGCTGCTGAAGTGCCCTCAGTGAAGCCAGAGCAGCCGCCCATACCCAAAATGGCGGTCCCGCGGTATTTCACCGCTGCGGTCCGCCCATACATGCCTGTACCCCAGTAAAAAACACAAAAAACAGTGCCACAGGGGTTAGGGACCCCAACAATCCCCCACAGAGCGTCCTGGACGCGATAGTGCCCCACAGGGACCAGGAGGAATGCGAGCCCCAGACACACAGACATGAGGGGAGAGCACAGACACCAGCATACTGTCATCCCCAGACAGAGGCCTCACACAGAATGTACTCACCGTTCCAAGATGGCGTGGGCGCCTCTCTGCGACGGGAAGCCTCCCACCCCACGCGGTGGGGGTGCCGTCAGCCAAACAGGACTCTAGCAACACACGGAAACCGCAGTTGAGACATCCTAGCGAGGTGGAAACCTCGCGGGCTTTTGTCCCTGAGTACAGGGACAGGTCGTTTGCGAGGCCAGGGCGTACGCATAGCCTGCTAAACGCTCAATGGCGGGCTGGGATTCCATAAGGTTCTCTGTCCTGGGACACCAGGACAACCAGTCCGATTCCCAGCTCCGCAAACGCTGTAGTCTTCCCAAGATCCGACTAACTAAGCGCAGGAAACAAATAAAAAGCTAATAGTCTAAAGAAAACACTTGTACATAAAATAAAAGTAATAAAACAGAAGAAAGGCTGAGACTGTAGCCCCAGCACAGGGATAGCCTATCATACTCCTAACTAGGCAGAAGACAAACTGAGTTGGCAATGCTGATAGCAGGGGGGTATTGGACCAGTGGGACAGCCCCCTACAGGTGTGTCTATGCAAATTGTTTTGGTTTTTAACAAGTCTTTTGCCTAGCTTGCTCCTATGGATAAGAGGTCAATACCCATTGGTGAAGACTATATGAGGGGCGGCGACTGTCAGAGGACGTAAGAGAAAATCCATTTAAAAGTAAAAAATTACCAGGACAAGAGATCCCAACAAGGAACTAGGTCCTTACTCCTTACTAGACAAAAGAAAACTGAATGCCTATAGCTGAGAGTGGGAGTAAACCCCCTTGGACTGCCCCATAGGCGTGGTCAAGTTTTTTTACTGCCTAGTGTCCTACTCCTGTAGGGGGCAGTATAACCCAACTGTCAAGAAGATAAGGAGCTGTGTCCGTTAATGAACGAAAGACAAAGATGATTTTACACCATGAAAATAGATACCAAATATGTCACCCTTTAAAATTGTGCACGCCTGTTCAATAGCGACACCAAACGACGTACATTTTACCATCACTTTAATTTCTGTAGGAATGTGACAAGTACTCTTTATGCAGAGATCTGGCATATATAAGACCCCAAATTTCTCCTCTGCCCCTTAAAGGCATTCAAAACACCAAGATGTTTTTGAATGCTTTTGTTTTTTTTTTAAAAATGGCGCAGTTGACACCTTCTAGCAAACAGCTGATCCTGGCTTTGTTCAGCTGTCCGTGGAAGGGGGGCATCGCCTCCTACTGCTTGTAATAGCAATAAAGCAGCTAGTTAACCACTCTAAATGCTATTACATGGGAGTCGACAGCTGGCTCTACCTGCAGCTGCAGGCATCATCCCGGTGTAACCACTGAAAGTCCAGTGACGTACGGGTACATACAGTTTTCTATTAAAAGATGACAACACTAAGCAGGAATGCACACCCTGGTCGGTTCTCTAGCTGTGCGAGGAACTCAGCCTGTTCAGACTTGCCCTGACATGCCTCCTCTCCACAGCCATTCACTGGGAAGCTTAGTGTGCTGCTGCATCTCCTCCCCCCAGTTCTTATGCAGCTGAGAACAGAGGGAATGTGATTACCAAAAAAAAAAAAAGAGAAAAAAGGTATTTACTGTATAACGTTTTCTTTTTGATCTATACAGAAAATGTTTTGCCTTTCATTTCTATTTTAAACTGAATGAGTTGTTTTACAAGGCAATTATTTACAATCACTTTAGGCCCCATGCACACGGGGCGTTAGAAAAAAACGTGCGTCAGAGCTAGTTCTGACGCCGGAAAAAGCAGCTGTAAAAACGTGCTTTCAGTAGCTTTTTCCATTTGCGTTATTGCACGTTTTGCCACGTTGCTTTTAGCAGCGTTTTTTTCTGCCTCCATTCAAAATCAATGGTTCCCTATGGGAGCCTATTGATTTGAATGGAAGTCGCACCGCAAGTCGGATCAGGATGATCCGACTTAGGGCACGACTTGCGCTGTGAGAATCTTGAGGGGGGACTCCATGCCAAAATGGGGAAAAAAACGACGTGGGGTTCCCCCCAGGTTCCAAACCAGGCCCTTCAGGTCTGGTATGGAATTTGAGGGTAGCCCCACGCCAAAAAAACGGCGTGGGATCCCCCCCAAAATCCATACCAGACTCTTATCCGAGCATGCAGCCCGGCAGGCCAGGAAAGGGGAGGGGACGAGCGAGCGAGCGGCCCCACCCCCCCTGGACCACACCAGGCCACATGCCCTCAACATGGGATGGGGGGGCGTGGGTGCTTTGGGGCAGGGGGAGCTCTGCACCCCCCATCCCAAAGCACCTTGCCCCCATGTTGATGAGGACAAGGGCCTCATCCCCACAACCCTGGCCGGTGGTTGTGGGGGTCTGCGGGCAGGGGGCTCATCGGAATCTGGAAGCCTCCTTTAACAAGGGGGCCCCCCAGATCCCGGACCCCCTCCCTATGTGAATGGGTATGGGGTACATTGTACCCCTACCCATTCACCCCATAAAAGGCAGTGTATGTGAATTACGTTATCGGGAGGCCCCGCCCCCTTATGTCACAGATGACGTAGTCTGTGACATACAGGGGCGGGGCCTCCCGATGATGTCATCGGGCGGCCACGCCCCTAATGGCTATATAATAAGCTGCAGAGACCGGCATAATCACCGGAGACGTCGTCGGAGGAGGACCGGAGGAAGAAGAAGAGCCGAGGGCAAAAGAGAAGAAGAGCGGACAGCAGAAGAGCGGACTGCAAAAGAGCAGAAAACCGGAGAGGGAGAAGACCTTAGCAAGAGAAGCCCGGATGAAGATTTTTAATAAAATTTCCAAAACGTCTCCTGTCGTTATTTACATACACTGCCTTTTATGTAGTGAATGAGTAGGGGTACAGTGTACCCCATACCCATTCACATAGGGAGGGGGTCCGGGATATGGGGGGCCCCTTGTTAAAGGGGGCTTCCAGATTCCGATGAGCCCCCTGCCTGCAGACCCCAACAACCACCGGCCAGGGTTGTGGGGATGAGGCCCTTGTCCTCATCAACATGGGGCAAGGTGCTTTGAGGTGGGGGGTGCAGAGCCCCCACTACCCCAAAGCACCAACACCCCCCCATGTTGAGGGCATGTGGCCTGGTGTGGTCCAGAGGGGGTGGGGCCGCTCGCTCATCCCCTCCCCTTTCCTGGCCTGCATGCTCGGATAAGGGTCTGGTATGGATTTGGGGGGGGACCCCACGCAGTTTTTTCGGCATGGGGCTACCCTCAAATTCCATACCAGACCCGAAGGGCCTGGTTTGGAACCTGGGGGGACCCCCACGCCGTTTTTTCCCATTTTGGCGTTGAGTTCCCCCTCAAGATTCTCACAGCGCAAGTTGCGCCTTCCATTCAAATCAATAGGCTCCCATAGGGAACCATTGATTTTGAATGGAGGCAGAAAAAACGTATAACGTGGCTTAACGCACGTTAAGCCACGTTATAGCAACGTTATTCAGCCTTTAGCAGCGTCAGACGTTTTTACAGCTGTAACGCTGGTCCTCAGAAAGCGCAGGCCGTGGGTTCTTCTTGCAGCTTAAAAACGCCTAGGCCACTTACAGCTCAAAAACGTCTGTGTGTGCATGAGGCCATAGAATAACATGGAGGTGCGTTTTTAGGCTGCAAAAAGAAAACGCCTGACGCTACTTACAGCGGCGTTAAAAACGTCCCGTGTGCATGGGGCCTTAAGTTTGCCTATCAAACAGGGATTCTTTAGCACACTGTAAAGTGACAAAACAAACAGTAAACAATAAGATTTTTGTACTTACCATGAAATCCTTTTCTTTGAGGTTTAACCACTTAAGCCCAGGAGGATTTGGCTGATCAAAGACCAGACCCCTTTTTTCAACTTGGCACTGTGTGACTTTAACTGACAATTGTGCGGTCATGCAATGCTGTACTAAACTAAATTTATGTCCTTTTTTTCCCCACAAACAGAGCTTTCTTTTGGTGGTGTTTGATCACCTCTGCGCTTTTTATTTTTTTGCGATTTTTTGAGAAAAAAAATACATTTTCAACTTTGTCTTTTAAAAAATATCCAATATACTCAATTTATGTCATATATTTTGGCCAAAATGTGTTAGCTACATGTCTTTGACAAAAAAAATCTCAATGAGCGTATTTTTATTGGTTTGCGCAAAAGTTATAGCGTCTACAAACTATGGTGTAAATACTGGAATTTACGTAGCTTTAATTTCTGACTGCCTAACTCATTTCATGAAGTGCTAAAATGTCAGGGCAGTACAAACCCCCACCCAAATTACCACTTTTTGGAAAGTAGACATCCTAAGGAATGTCCTGAGAGGCATGTTGAGCTCATTGGATATTTCATTTTTTTGTCACGCAAAGTTGTCATTGAAATGATATATTGCTCACACATGCCATGGGTATATGTGTAATTACACCCCAAAATATATTCTGCTGCTTCTCCATAGTACAGGGATACCACATATGTGAGACTTTTTGGGAGCCTAGCTGTGTACGGGACCCCGTAAAACCAATCCCCACCATCAGAATTTCAAAGGGCGTACATTTTTCATTGCATTTTCTCACTACCTATAACGGTTTAGGAGGCACTGAAATATCAAGATATCACAAAACCACAATCCATGGAATATTTTATATTTTGCCACAAGTTTTGGGAAAATTACAATTTTTTTTTTAACACAAAGTTGTCACTAAAAGATACATTTCTCACACATGACATAGGTATATGTGGAATGACAACCCAAAATACATTCTGCCGCTTCTTCTGAGTATGGGGATACCCCATGTGTGAGACTTTTTGGGAGCCTAGCTGTGTACGGGACCCCGAAAATCAATTACCATCTTCAAGTTTTCTAATGGCGTAAATTTTAGATTTTACACCTCACTACCCATCACAGTTTCGGAGGCCCTGAAATTTCAAGATAGCACAAAACCCCCCCAAATTACCCCATTTTGGAAAGTAGATAGCCCAAGCTATTTGCTGAGAGGCATGGTGAGTCCATGGAATATTTTATATTTTGCCACAAGTTTGGGGAAAATTACATTTTGGTTTTTTTTTAACACAAAGTTGTCACTAAAAGATAAATTGCTCACACATGCCATAGGTATAAGTGGAATGACACCCCAAAATACATTCTGCTGTTTCCCCTGAGTACAGGGATACCACATGTGTGAGACTTTTTGGGAGCCTAGCTGTGTACAGGACCCCGAAATCCAATCAACACTCTCAGGTTTTCTAATGGCGTAAATTGTGCATTTCACCTCCGCACTACCTGTCACAGTTTCGGAGGCCCTAAAATTCCAAGATAGCACAACCCCCCCCCCAAATGACCCCATTTTGGAAAGTAGACACCCCAAGCTATTTGCTAAGAGGCATGGTGAGTCCATGGAATATTTTATATTTTGCCACAAGTTCCGGGAAATATATCATTTTTTTTTTTTTTGTTTTTTTACACAAAGTTGTCACTAAATGATATATTGCTCACAGATGCCATGTGTATATGTGAAATGACACCCTATAATACATTCTGCTGCTTCTCCTGAGTACAGGGATACCCCATGTATGAGACTTTTTTGCAGTCTAGCCGAGTACAGGACCCCGAAAACCAATCCCCACTTTCAGGCTTTCCAAGGGCGTAAATTATTGATTTCACTCCTGACTACCTATCACAGTTTCGGAGGCCATGAAATGCCAAGACAGCACAACCCCCCCCCCCCCCCTTTTCGGAAAGTAGACACCCTAAGCTATTTGCAGAGAGGCATGTTGAGTGTTTTGCAGATCTCACTTTTTGTCACAAAGTTTTGGAAATTGAAGAAAGAGGGGAAAAATATAATTTAGTGACAACTTTCTGTAAAAAAAAAAAAAATGTCATCTTCCCGAAACTTAGGGCAAAATATAAAATACTCCATGGACTCAATATGCCTCTCAGCAAATAGTTTTGGGTGTCTACTTTTCAAAAGGGGTCATTTGGGGGGTGTTTGAACTGTCCCGGCATTTTATGCTTAATCTTAGCCACACATCACCCACTCTTCTAACCACTTGAAAACCAAGCCTTTTCTGTGACTTTGTTTACATGAAAAATTATTTTTTTTTACTAGAAAATTACTTTGAACCCCCAAACATTATATATTTCTTTAAAGCAGAGGCCCTATAGAACAAAATGGTGAATGTTGCAAATTTTTTCGTCATACGGTATTTGCGCACAGATTTTACAAACGCAATTTCTGCGAAAAATAAATATATTTTTTAAATTTAATGCACAAATACACTATATAATTCTAAATGGTTTGGTAAAATTTAAAAAATGATCTTATGCCGAGTACATAGATACCAACCATGACATGCTTTAAAAATTGTGCACGCCTGTGCAGCGGCAACAAACTACGTACTTTTTTTAAAAGCCTTTAAAAGTCTTTACAGGTTACCACTTTAGACTTACAGAGGAGGTCTACTGCAAGAATTACTGCCCTCGACCTGGCGTTCGCGGCGATACATCACATGCATGCTGCAATTGCGGTTTACAAATGACACTAGACAAACGCTTGCATGCGCCTTTGCGCGAAAGCACGGGGGGGACAGGGGGGCTAGATTTTCTTTTTTTATTTATTTTGCTTTTTTATGTTATTTTGACACCTTTCCTTTCATTCTTTTTTTTTTAATAATTTTTATTGTTATCACAGTGAATTTAAATATCTCCTATGATAGCAATGATAGCAATCTGTAGTGACAGGTACTCTTTTTTTAAAAGATTGGGGTCTTTTAAACTCTAGATCTCTCCTCTGACCTTAATGCATCTGACCACACCAAAATTGGTGTGATAAAATACTTTCCCAATTTCCCAATGGCGCTGTTTATTTCTGGCGAAACAGAAGTCATGAAATGCTCGTAGCTTCCGGTATCTTAGGCCATAGAGATGATTGGAGCCATTCTCATCTCCAATCAGCTCTATGGTTAGATAATTGAACCACCGTCTGCACTCTTGGGTTTACCGGTGGGACAGGAGAGCCCGAGAAAAACCACGGAAGGTGGGGGGAAGGGGGGAGTCCCCTCCCTCTGCATGTAAAAGCAGTCTAGCGGCCAATTATCTGCTAGGATTGCTTTTACATGTAAGCCGACCGCTGGCTGTAAAAAATGATACCAAGGTGATGCCCAAATCTGCAGGCATCATCCTAGTATAACCACTCAAAGTCCAGCAACTTACCAGTACATTGCTGGTTCTTGTTTGGCATATAGTGTAGGTTTATTTTTTTTTTCATGCAGCCTGTGGGCTGAACGAAAAAAAAGAGAACCTAACAGAAATCCCCTCAGGAATATTGTGTATTATTACACACCATTAACCGCCCAACAACCAAACCCACTGATTTAATGGTGGGTATACATGACAATATTCCACGTATACCGAAAGGAATTTTAACTGCAGTGGTGAAATCAGCCTACCACAGCTGCTGCCATCAGAGGTATCCATATATGCTGAGCGCAAACGCTGTTTGTGTCAGAATATATGAAATCAGTGTGGCAGCCGACGGGTACCTGCAAGAGAAACAGGTTAACAAAAGAATGGAAAACAAACAAAGTACAGTAAAAATACAGTAGGAAGAGTAGAAGAACATAAGAAATGAATGACACGACAACTGTTTTTGTTTTTTTATTTTATATTTTTTTTTAACACTTTTTTTTTGTGAACTGCAATTTTCCAGCTTGGGTCTCTCAAACTGTCGATAGCCATCGAACATCTTTCGAGACCCTGTGTTTGTGTGCCCTACACTGTGTTGTGCTGTACCCTACACTAAAACTCCACTAGTGTATGGTAGCGACGGAAACAGTCCCCGATGCAGAGACCAGGTTGGTCAGGACAGTCGGGACAATAATAACGGGTGTCACGCTTAAATCCGCGCCTGCTACAGACACGACATCTTCTTTGGGGGCTTCTTTAGGTAGGGGTACTCGGGAGGACTTGTGGAAAGTGCCTCTCATGCAGCCGGCTCACTGCATCTGGAAGAGGAAGTTGGGAACACCTCCTGGGTACAGGTAGGCATTGATGATCTCTTCCTGGAATTCTCGGAAGGATCCGGTTCGTCCTGACGCCCTGTATAGGACAAAGGCGTTCAGCATAGCCAATTGGAATAAATAAACAGACACTTTTTTGTACCAGCGTCTGAACTGTCGTGTCTGGGTGAATGGAGGACAGAACGAAAACATCCCGTGTATCCCTCCACTTCACTGCAAGCAATTTGTCCGTTTTCAAGCAGGCTCTCTCCCCCCGACTAAGACGGGAATTTACAAGCGGTTGGGGGAAGCCCCGGCGATTAGGTCGCACGGTGCCACATGCGCCAAATTGTAATTCAAGAAGGTGACTAAATAGTGACACACCTGTGTAAAAGTTGTCCACGTACAAATGGTACCCCTTTCCGGATAAGGGTGACACCAAGTCCCAAACTATCTTGCTGCTGCTCCCTATGTAGTCTGGGCAGTTGGGGGGCTCCACAGAGCTATCTTTTCCCTCATAGACCCAGAAACTAACTGTATAGCCTGTGGCCCTGTCACAGAGCTTGTACAGTTTGACCCCGTATCTGGCACGCTTGCTGGGGAGGTACTGTTTCATAGCAAGGCGGCCAGTAAATTTAATCAGGGACTCGTCAATGCAGACTTGTTCGGGGGTAAACAAGGCTGCAAACCGCTGATTGAAGTGGTCTATGAGGGGCCGAATTTTGTGGAACCGATCATATTCAGGGTCTCCCCGAGGACGACAGATTTCATTGTCGTTGAAATGCATAAATCGCAGAATTTGCTCGTATCTCGTCCTGGACATGGAGGCAGAGTACACGCGCATATGGTGAAATGGGCTAGTGGACCAATATAGCCACAATTCACTCTTTTTGGTTATGCCCATGTTGAGGGAAAGGCCCAGAAAGATTTTAAAATCTTTTAAAATCAACATTTGGGTTGGCGGCGATGAATTGTTGTGCGTATAAATTAAATTCATCCACGATAGATCCAAAAAGATCTTCCGTGAAGAACAGCTCAAAAAAATTCAGGGGCGTAAAACCAGCTGTCTCCACGTGGCGCTGTAGTATCAGTGGGTTGCCAATTGGGATATGCCAGCGCATCAGGGAGGGCACTATGGGCTCTACGGGCCTGTCTTCGAATACGCGGTGGCTGCGGGCCACTACTCGTGCTAGCCACCGCACCAGCTTCAGCTGCACTTATGGGACTCGCCACGTCACCAAGTGTTACTGCAGTGCTGGTTGTACTAGGTTCCGGGTGTACTAGGCCGCTGGCGCTTGCCAGGCCACCAGAAGGATGAGCGGCACTAGTACCGACACTCTGCTCCATACGAGCACCCTGCGATTCCTGCATTTCAACAACTCCAGAATGGGGTCGGGTACGCCTGGGTCTGACAAGGACCCATCTGTCGTCAGAGCTATCTGTCAGGGAGCCGCTGCTGTCATCAGGTTCGTATACTGACCCTGATTCTGGGGGAGCGATTCTTCCCCATCGCTCTCATCTGACACGGTCAGTATCCTGCAGGCCTCTTCACTACTGTACCAACGTTTGGACATTTTAGTAACTAAATTTACCAGTACAGTATGTGAGAGATTAGCTCGGTGGCGGGTGTGGATGACCCCTTGGGGGGGTGCGTTTACACAGGGAGATAGCCGAGAAGTGGTTGCAAACAACGGTTTGGTTTATTCTTGCAATTCTCTTCACACAAGTGCAAGCTTCAAAAACAGCATAATTCAAAATAAACATAAATAAAATAAATCCTTGCCACTGTAGGCGGCTACCTTCTCACATACAGGAACCTACCTACGGAGTCTGTCTCCAACCTACTGTTGGGCAAACTTTGCTGATCCTACAGCAGACACTCAATAGTCCATGTTTTTTCTTCACACAACAAATGTCCATTGAACATGTCCCTTTTCCTCTTCACATTGAACATGTCCCTTTGCTTGTCTCTTCACATAGCAAACAGTTCATTTATTTCTTCCACATAGAAATAGTTCAAGACCTGACCTTGAGTAGTCTTCACACTTTTTACCCTCCTCAGCGCACATCGCTTCAGGAGGTCTTCCCCCATGCTCACACAGCGTCGGGAGGCAGCAATCCTTAGACTTCCTTTGGACAAATTATAGAGGCCTTAACTTCCTCATTCCGAACAGCTAAAGGCCTTTCAACTTCCTTAAGCCACCCTGGCTACCTTTTCAGCCGACACCCTATAGTGATTGGTGAATTTTCTAAACCAGGTGGAAATGTATCTCCTGTCTGTGACTACATCCACAGATTTACCTGACTTCCTGTCACAAGTAGTGTGACTCACAGGTAATAAAAGCACCTGGTTGTCAAGGACTATTTGAACCACTACCAAAAAAACTGCTAATGCTAGCAGGGATCAGGCCTGACTCTGCTAACACAGCGGTTTTGTTTGTTGTGTTTTTATAAGTGACAGTAATCTATTGATTACTACACTTGCCTGGGTGGGGTGGGCTGGGCGGAGGGGTTAAACGCAGCTGCTGGCAGGAATCAGTGCTGATCATGCAAACACCGCGTTTTGGGAACCCTAAACTATGGGGACGCTAGTATAGTTCTGATCAGATCAGATATTGATCTGTTCAAACACCATACTAGTAATGGAAGTGTGTGTGTGTGTGTGTATGTGGTAATCAAGAGGTTATTTCTAACTATGCGCCGGGGATCTGCGCTACTTTAGACTGACGCTAACACTAGCTAATGTCACCTGTGTCACTAATAATAGTGATCAGAAAAAAAAACTGTACACTATAAAAGTGACACTGTGACAGGGCAATGAAGGGGTTAACTGGGGGTGATCAGGGGGTTAAATCTTTATTGGGGGGGTGGCGGGACCCTAAACCTCCTTGGAACAGAAACAAACTCGCTAGCGCTAACTCAAGTCACAATCACACTAATACAAAATACAGTAAAACACTATATTATTTATTTCAGGTACTTATATACAGTAGTGCTGTCAATTTACGCAGCGCTTTACATCAAGTCACAATCACACTAATACAAAATACAGTAAAACACTATATTACTTGTTTATTAGTGTGCAATGTGACAGGGGGGAAGGGGTTAACTAGTGGAGATCAGGGGGGGATCAGGGGGTTAAATATTTATTGGGGGGGTGGCGGGTATCCTAAGTATAAAAGGAACGGCCGCAAGCGCTAAACCTGGTCACAAGTCACACTTATACGGGTATATAGAAAATGCTATATACTGTATACAGTGTGTGTTGTAACAGGGGGTGTAGGGGTGATCAGGGGGTTAGATCTTTATTGGGGGGACCCTAAACCTCCTTGGGACAGAAACTAACTCACTAGCGCTAACTCAAGTCACAATCACACTAATACAAAATACAGTAAAACACTATATTACTTGTTTATTAGTGTGCAATGTGACAGGGGGGAAGGGGTTAACTAGTGGAGATCAGGGGGGGATCAGGGGGTTAAATATTTATTGGGGGGGTGGCGGGTATCCTAAGGATAAAGGGAACGACCGCAAGCGTTAAACCTGGTCACAAGTCACACTTATACGGGTATATAGGAAAATGCTATATACTGTATACAGTGTGTGTTGTGACAGGGGATGAAGGGACCATTCCCCTTGATCCAACACCTGACTGCCTGCCAATTCTCCACACCCGGAATGTGGACTGTGGAAAGAGCCGGAACATTGGCTTCTGCCCAAATCAGAATCTAGGCCACCTCCTTAGTCTCAGAGCACTCTTGGTGCCACCTTGATGATTGATGTAAGCCACGGTCATGGCATTGTCTGACTGAATCCGAACCGGAGAGCCGCGTAGCCGACTCGTCCAGTGAAGCAGGCAGAGCTTGATTGCTTCTCAGCTCCAGAATATTAATCGGCACGGAAGACTCCTCCAGCGCCCAAGTCCCCTGGGCACAGATCTTTCCCAGCACTTCACCCCAGCCTGATAGGCTGACGTTTGTGGTGACCACCATCCAAAACACCGGCAGGAAGGACTTGCCCAGGCTCAGGACAGGAGACTGGAGCCACCAAGAAAGAGCCGCCTTTGTAAGATGGCTCAAGCGAATCTTCTGGTCCACCGACTGAGGATCTCTGTTCCATTTCACCAAGGGTATTGAGTGAGACTGAGCAAACGGGACTGGGTCGAAGGTCAAAACCATCAGACCCAGGGCCCGCATGCAAGCCCGCAAGGAGGACTAATCAGTCTCCATCAGCAACCTGATTGCTTTTTGAAGCTTCTGAAGTTTGTCCAAGGGAAGAAAGACCCTTGCCAGAGAAAAGTTGAGAGTCAGTCCCAGATTAGTGACCCGAACTGAAGGTGTCAGAGCAGATTTTTTTAAATTGATCGTCCACCCGAATTCCTGAAGGGTCTGAATCGTGATAGAGACGTTGCCCAGCAGATCTGAGTGGGAAACTGCTTGCAACAGGAGATCGCCCAGATATCCCACAATTGAGATACCTCACTAAGGTAACAAGGCCAGCACTGGGCCAGGATCTTGGTAAATACTCTGGGAGCCGAGGCGAGACCAAAGGGTAACATCAAAAATTGAAAGTGCTCCTCTGCCACCGCAAAGCGGAGGAATCGCTGGTGTCCCTCGAAAATAGGGACGTGGAGATACGCATCTTTGAGATCGATAGAGGCCAGAAAATCCCCTAGATTCAATGATGCCACCACTGACCGAATAAACTCCATTCCAAACGTTTGCACCCACACAAAGCGGTTCAGAGCCTTGAGGTCCAGAATTGGGCACACCTTGCCCTTTTTACGGGGCACCATGAACAGGTTTGAATAGAAACCTTAAGAGCGTTCCTCTTGAGGAACCGGCACAATCACCCCTTGAGCTAGGAGATCTCGCACAGCCTCCCACAGATCCTTCAAACGCTCTGGAGACAGGTGAAGATTTGACTGAAAATACCTGTCCCCTGGCCAGGACCAGAATTCAATCTTGTACCCGGAACATATCAGTTTGCGAACCCAATCGTTCTGAATGAAGGAAGTCCAGTGTCCCCGAAAGAAGCGCAGACGTTCCCCCACCCCTGAGATGGGTGAGGGCGCCCCTTCATGCTGAGGAGGACTTGTCAGTAGCACCTGACTGATTGGCCTTTGGCTTGCCACAATGCTTTTTAGCCCCTCCAGAAGCTCTGAACGGCTTACCTTTTTCTTGCCCCCAGGAGGCACGAAAAAAACACTTGTGAGCAGAAAAAGAAGGACCCCGTTTAGTACAGGGAGTCTTACCCTTGGAGGATTGAGGAAGAAGAGTACTCTTCCCACCAGTGAAGCCCTTGATCAACTCATCCAATGAGTCACCAAACAAACCCTCACCCAGAAAGGGGAGGTCAGCTAGAGCCTTCTTGGAAGCTTGGTCATCCGACCAGCTCTTCAGCCATACCATGCATCTCAAGGCAATGCCCACGGCCGAAACCCTGGCCACCAGGGGAGCCGCATCCATAGATTTATCAAACAGGAACACCAGAGCCTGGATCACCTGGTCCAACAGTTCCAGGTGTTCTAGAGGAACAGTCTCGGGTCCAAAGACTCCCCTAATCCACTCCGTCACCGTCTGTGAGACTAAAACAGACACAAACACCGGTTTCAAAAGGGAACCCGCCAACACGTGAAGATGGCAGGAAAGTGATTCCACCCGCCTGTCCACTGGGTCCGTAAAGATGGGGGAATCTTACACAGGCACAAAGGTAAATTTGTTTAATCTGGAGACAGGGTGGTCCACTTTAGGTGGCACCGTCCAACGTTTGGAGACCTTTTCAGCAAAATGATAACTGCGTTTAAAGCGTTTTGGCACAACTAACATGTGCTTAACGCGCCACCATTGGTCATTCGCAATATCGTGAAGAGTGTCGGGACAAGGGAAAAACTTGCCAGCTTTCTGAGACTTCTGGGAGCCAAAAGCCATCCACGTCCCTGCCGGCGTGGGCTCATCAGTCAATCTTAAAGTGTTCCGTACTGAAACAATCAGGGCTTCCACTAATGCACATTCCCACGCTGCGGCTGAAGAGGACAGGTCCTCTTCACCATCTGACTGCGAGGACAGCGACCCCTCAGGAAGGGGAGCATCGGGGCAACCTCATCAACCTCTGAAACAGAGGACACCTCCATGGACAGAGAAGGCAGCAGCCGTTTTCGTCTATCAACCTTTTTCATGACTAAATCCACTTTTGTCGCAAGGCTTTCCAGAGCTTCTGAAATCACAACCAGCGACCGCAATCTGTACTGTCCGGGAGTCGCACAAAGTGGGTCTAAGGGTGAAATCACAGTTTGGGACTCCATATTGCCAGTTGCAAAAAACTGAGTACTATCGCTTTAAGAAGCGCCGATCGCGGGTCCCACCACTCTGCAGAGATCCCCTTTTAAATAAACTAACAGCAGAGCGTGCAGGGATATGTCCGCAGGGACCCCAGACTACCACCTCAGATAAAGCATCCTCCTGATTGTTCCAGCAGCATGCAGAAAGAGACAGGAATTGACCTAGGCCAGCAGCAGGAAACAGAGCACAGGAAGTGATCTCGCCTGAGTGAAAAGTCAAGCTGCTCAGTGCAGCACAAAGGCTACACAAACATGGTTGCCCATACAGTTACAATAGGAAGCTCAGGGAAAATGGCTGCCCTATACAAGTCTTTGGGGAAAAACTACATTGCCCACACTTAAGATGGTGGCACCCACGGCGAGCCATACAGCCAGGGATTGAAGGCCTCAGGATCCACAACAGAAACCAGCAAGCCCAAGGTACCATGCCGCCCCCCCCCCCAAGCGCCCCAGACATATAGCCCCCCTTAATGACAGGGAAGGGGGGGGTAGGACACACAGACCGGGCACTGGGCAGGCCAGGGGGATCTTTCAGGAGGTACAAATCCTATTATCCCCAGGAGAGGGCCCATTCCCCAAAGGCCAGCAGGGGCAAGGGGGGCACATTTACTCACCATACCATGGACCAGGTGGGCTCCGCAACAGGGCAGACTGCCTCCCACCTGAAGTGGGGGTGCTGCCAGCCAAGCGGTACACTGCGACTCAGGGAGTTCCAGGTCGCCGAATCCCGGCAAGGCATCCGCTCGCAGGCTCATCCCCATCCAGGAAAGGGGCACCGTCATGGCTAGGCCGAGCATGGGACTATAACCTGCTCATGCTCGTAGGCCAGGCTGGGGGACAATACAGCATCGTTGCTTGTAGATCACCAGGAAATGCTTCCCTGAACACTAGCTAGCAAGTGAGTAAAGAGAAATAAAAGAAAATATTCTGAAAAGAATACAAAACTGAGCCGGATGTTCCAGCAGGAAACCTATGTCCTACTCCTTCTCTAGGCAGAAACAAGCTGATGTGCTGGGCTGTGTCTGTGAGGGTTATGTCTGGAGGGACAGCCCCGTGGGCGTGTATATGTAAAAACTTTGTACTAACGTACTGCCTAGACAACTCCTGAAGGTGGCAGCATAACCCACACAGCTCATGAAGACGAGGCTGCATCTGTCAATGGACGATAGAGAAAGAAGGGTGGTAAACAGGGCCTTGGGACATAAGACCTGGACAATCTGGGTGGGCCCATGGAAAATCTGCCAGGAGTCTGACCAGGACAAAGTACCCCATCCACCTGGGCCACCCCTGTACGATGAGTATCATGGGTTTAACTGACCCTATAGATTCCACACTACAAAGGCTAGAGGATTTCACTATTGCCTTTTATCAGGAAAAACATCAGAGTTGACTCATTCAAACAGCAGTGAGAAGATGCAGTACAGTAAGTGCTATAGATTGAGGCAGGTATAGAAGGATATGCTTTGGTAATTTTTCATTTCAGAAGTTTACAACCATTTCTTTCAGCCAACAATGGGTTTACCTGTAGAAACGACCCAAGCAGTTCTATAGGTGCCCAATTACTTTAATGGAGCACAAAAGGAGGCGGTGCAATCTCAATAAAAACTACCTGTCACTGCCCAGCTATCACAAGGGATGTTGTTTATTAAAATACATTTTAACCACTTAATGACCAGCCACGTAGACCTACGTCGGCTGACTTTATGTGGTTGTACCAGGGTGATGCCTCTAGCTAGAGTCATCACCTCGGTACCGTTTTTTAGAGCTGGCGGTCGGCTTTCCGGCGGTAATGACCGATGCGGCTCGGGAGCCGCTCGATCGTTACCCCAGCGAGCGGGAAGGGATGCCCCCCTCTGGCCACCTTCTGCAGCTCTGCCTGGGTCTCCCGTCCCTTCAGGAGACCCGAGCAACTAGCCGGCGCTTCCGCCGGCTGGATGGAGTCCCGATCAAAGCCGGATGCAGCTTCAATTGGGTCTCCGATGAGATAGCCCAAAGGCGGCGTCCTTGACGTCACATCCGGGTTACTCGGCTGCTAAAGGCGCCGGATTTAAAAAGTAAATGTATTCAAAAATGCAGTTTTCGGCGTTTTGAATACATTTAAGTGTAATGGAGGGGTCTAGGGTCTTTTAGACCCCGATCCCTCCAAAAAGAGTACCTGTCACTGCCTATTGCTGTCACAAGGGATGTTTACATTGCTTGTGACAGCAATAAAAGTGATCAGATTTTTTTTTTTTAAAAAAAAACCTGTGCTAAAATAAAAAATAAAAATAAAATAAATGGGGAAAAAAAAAATAAAAAATGTAGCTGCCCCACCGCTGTGAGCTTGAGCACGAAAGAAAACGTATACATGTGAGGTATCTCCGCGATCGCCAGAACGAGAGCAATAATTAAAAAAAAAGAGCTACACTAACTCTAAACAGGTAACCGGTAAAAATGTTTAAAGCGTCGCCTATGGAGATTTTTATTGACCGTAGTTTGTCGCCAATCCGCGGTTGTGCGCAATTTTAAACCATAACATGTTGGGTATCTATTTACTCGGCGTGACATCATCTTTCACAATATACAAAAATAATTGGCTAACTTTACTGTTCAGTTTTTTTTTAAATGCAGTGAAATGTAATTTTTCCAAAAAAAAATGAATTTTTGTAAAATCTTACCGTAAAATTCCTTTCTCCGTGTCCTCCGACAGTCGTCGCCCACTCATACAGTCTTCACTTATGGGGTATTGACTTCATCTCCACAGGAGTTTCTAGGCATAAGACTTGTAAAAGAACAATAAATCTACATAGTCACACCCATGGGGGCTGTTCTTCTAGTCCAATACCCCCCTGCAATAGCCATCCTAATTCAGTTTGGTCGCAAGCAGTAAAAGTGTATAACAAAGGACCCCGACTGTCGGAGGACTCCGAGAAAGGAAGTTTACAAAAATTCAGTTTTCTCTTACGTCCTCCGACAGTCGCCGCCCACTCATACAGTCTTCACTTATGGGGATGTCCCAAAGCAGTGTAGACATGAGGGGTGGGCAACGCAACCGACAGAAAAAGCAACGCAGTACCCACATCAGAGAAAGGAACCTTACAAGTACAAGAAGGTAACCTTCTGGGTAACAAAAAAGGGCTCAACATGAGCAACAACCCAGGAAAACAAAAAACCAAGGGGAAAACAACCCCAACAGCTAGGGACCTGTACAAAACCAGGGTTCCCTATGGAACAGCCGCACAGAGAACTTTGCGGCCAAAGGATGCATCCGCTGATGCCAGAACATAAATTTTGTAGAATTTTGAGAAAGTGTGCACCGACGACCAAGTCACAGCCTTGCACACCTGGGCCATCTAGTCCTGATGCCGATAGGCCCAGTACGTACTCACCGACCTGGTAGAGTGCGCCTTGACAGGGAAGGGAGGAACCCATTCCCGCAACGAATAGGCCTGTACAATGGTCTGTCTGATCCATTTGTCAATGGTTGCTGCAGACGCAGCCACTCCCTTCCGAGGTCCCTCAGGAAGGACAAAGAGAGAATCCGATTTTCGAAAGGATTCAGTCGACGACAGGTAAACCCTGATTGCCCGGACAACATCCAAGGAATGCAAGGCAACCTCTTTTGGATGCTTAGGATTCGCACAAAGTGAAGGCAAAACAATGTCCTCATTCAGGAGGAATTCCGAAACTACCATTGGCAAAAAGGACGGATTAGGTCGCAAGACCACCTTATCCCTATGAACCACCAGGTAAGGGGAGCGGCAAGACAACGCCGCCAACTCTGACACTCTGCGAGCAGAAGTGATCGCTACCAGGAACGCAACCTTCTTAGATAGCATGGGTAACGAAAGTTCCCTGATGTTTTCAAAAGGGGAACGCAGCAACACGGACAGAACCAAGTTCAAGTCCCATGGAGGTAAGGGCTCCCTTCTGGGAGGGGCCAAGTGACGCACACCTTGAATAAAGGTGCGAATCAAGGAATTAGACGCCACAGGGCACTGAAAAAGAACAGCCAGTGCAGACACCTGCCCTTAATCGTGGCCAACGCCAGGCGCTGGTCCACACCAGTTTGGAGGAAAGCCAACACTCTCGCCACCGAACGAGGATAAAAACCCCTGGAGTCACACCAGACAAAATAAGCTTTCCATGTACGGTAATAAATCTTACCAGAAGAGGCTTTTCTAGCCTTGATCAAAGTAGGAATGACCTCTGAGGAGAGACCCCTGTCTCTCAGGACCTGGCTTTCAACAGCCATGCCATCAAAGCCAGGGACTGTAAAGCAGGATGGAAGATTGGCCCCTGAGACAGCAGATCAACCCGCATTGGCAGCTGCCACGGAGGCTCTATGGCCAGGTGAACAATGTCCGCGTACCAGGACCGGCGAGGCCAGTCCGGCGCCACCAGAATCCCCAATGTTGGTTCTGGGGCCAACCTGCGAAGGAACCTGGACAACAGCTGAATCTGATGAAAGGCATATATCAGACGATACTGATGCCAAGGCACCACCAGCGGGTCCGAGGCGTCTGCCAGAGGATCGCGTGTTCTTGCCACAAACCTTTCCACCTTGTTGTTTAGCCGAAACGCGAACAGATCCACATCCGGGGATCCCCACTTTGCACACAGCATTTGAAACACCTCCGGGTGCAAGGACCATTCCCCCTGGTCCGGGGTCTGGCGGCTCAGATAATCGGCCTGCCAATTTTCCACACCCGGAATGTGAACTGCCGAGATCACTGGGACATGAGTCTGGGCCCAAGACAAAATGCTGGTCACTTCCTGGGCCGCCCGGGCACTCCTGGTGCCCCCTTGGTGGTTGATGTATGCCACCGCAGTGGCATTGTCCGTCTGTACCCGTACAGGGCGGCCCTGAAGACGATCCGACCAATGGATCAAGCACAGTCTGATCGCTCTCAACTCTAAAATGTTTATCGGGAGGGAAGATTCCTCCTCCGACCAAGTGCCCTGGGCAGACAGGTTGCCCAGAACGCCACCCCAGCCCGACAGGTTGGCATCCGTGGTCACCACTGTCCACAGAATCGGCCGGAAGGATTTTCCGTCCGACACCGCTGGGGACTGAAGCCACCACAAGAGGTCCATTCTGGTCTGGCAACTCAGAGACACTCTCAGGTCCAAGGACTGAGGCAGTCTGTCCCACCTGGCCAGGATCTCCGCTTGAAGAGATCGCGTGTGAAACTGTGCAAACGGTATCGCCTCGAAGGCCGACACCATCATCCCCAGGGACCGCATACAGGTCCTGAGTGACGAGGATTCGTTGTCCCTGAGGGACCTGACCTCGTTCTGTAGGGTCCGGAGCTTGTCCTTCGGCAAGAACACCTTTGCTTGAGCAGAGTCCAGAACCATTCCCAGATACTGGAGACGAACCGAAGGCGACAAGGTCGACTTCTGAATGTTGATGGTCCACCCGAACTCCTGGAGCATCTGGACTGTAATGGACAGATCGCGCAACAGGCTCTGACTGGCACTCGACCTTAACAGGAGATCGTCCAGATAACCCAAGACCGCAATGCCCTGTGCCCGTAACAGCCCCTGAACAGGAGCCAACACTTTGGTAAAGACCCTTGGAGCCGAAGCAAGACCGAAAAGTAATGCCACAAACTGGTAATGATCCTCCGCGATGGCGAATCGGAGATACCTCTGATGATCCTCGAAAATGGGGATGTGCAGATACGCATCCTTCAGGTCTATAGAGGCCAGGAACTCCCCCGGATTCAGTGAGGCCACCACCGATCGGAGTGATTCCATACGGAATTTTCGAACGCGAACGAAGCAGTTCAGCGCTTTCAAGTCCAGAATCGGACGCACTTTGCCCTCCTTTCTGGGCACAGTGAACAGATTTGAATAAAAACCCCGAAACCTGTCCCGATGAGGCACCGGGACGATCACCCCTTGGGCGAGGAGATCCTGCACCGCCTGATGCAGGTCCTGCAACCGCCCTGGGTTCAAATGAAGATTTGAGGGAAAGAATCTGTTCGCCGGCCGTGAAAGAAATTCGATCTTGTACCTTGACCGAATGATTTCCTGAACCCACCTGTCCGTGATTCGGAGCAGCCGAGGTTGGAGGAAACCGCGCAAACGCCCCCCCACCCCTGAAACGGGTGTGGGCGCCCCTTCAGGCCGAGGCGGACTGAGCCGCCGACCCAGCCTGACCGGATTTTTGTTTGCCAATCCAGGGCTTCTTCTGGCCACCTTGGCCCTTGAAGGGTTTTCCCTTGTTCTGTGCCTTGAAGGCACGAAAGGATCCCTGAGTAGGTTTAAAGGAGGGGGCCCGCTTACCGTGGAAAAACTTACCCTTAGGGTTCTGGGGCAGTAAAGTGCTCTTACCCCCAGTTACTCCTTTAACCAATTCATCCAGGGATTCCCCAAAAAGGCGAGACCCCGCATAGGGGATATCAGCCACCGTCTTCCTTGATTTTTGGTCAGCCGACCAACATTTCAAACAGATTAAGCGACGGTTAATCACAGCGACACTGGACAAGCGTATCGCCAAAGGGGCCTCATTTAGAGCCGCATCGCACAAATACATGACCCCACGGTAGATCTGATCCACCATCTCCACTGTAGTGGGAGGGGCAGAATCAGCCACGAGGGTGCGTTTGAGCACCTTGGTCCAATCCACCACAGCATGAGCCACCATCACAGAGGCAAAAATAGGCTTGAGCATGGAACCTAGGAGTGTCGGGCAAGAGATTCCAGCCTCCTATCCGTAGGGTCCCTAAACACCGGCAGGGAGCAGGGTAGATTTATTCAATCTGGCCACCATGTGATCCACTTGAGGAGGCACACACCAGCGTGCCATTGTAGTGGCCGCAAAAGGGTAGAGAAGTTGAAACTTCTTAGGCACCACGAAGGTGTGTTTTAAATTACGCCATAGCTCATTTACCTTGTGGTGAAACTGTGCGGGGCAAGGAAAAACCTGCGCCGTCTTGCGGGTCCTGTGTGTACCAAAAGAGGACACAACACCCGGAGGAGTGGGCTCATCCTCCAAATGTAGTGTTTCCTTTACCGCTAGGATCAACTCATCCATAGCTGCGCGTTCCTCGGGCGACCCAGGGGGGGGAGTCATCCACCCCTGCAACCTCCGTCTCCCCCTCAGACTCTTGCGGGTCCCGAGAAGAGCGAGACCCCGAAAGGGCCACGCTACCTACAGCAACCATATCACACTCAGAATCAGAAGAAAAGGAGATTCTAGGCCTTTTCCTAGCAGCACGTTAAGACATCAGCACATCCATTTTTGACACCAAAGTTGCCACAACAGCAGCCAAATTAGTGACTGTAGAGGTTTCAGAGGACCCTGAATCCCCCACCAAAGCTGGAGGAAATTTGCTGTCCTGGGATTCCATAACAGAAAAGAAAAGTTTTTTTTTTTTTTTGAGCCTGGCCCTTTAAGTGCGCCGCGGACCCCACAGCACACCGCTATACGACTGTGACACACAGACCCCCCGCAGGGACAAAACTGACCAGGAAGACTGCACAAGGCAGGACAGAAAAAAGAACAGCAGGACAGAACCCCACAAAGTGTTACCAGCTCCTTCGGTCGGCTCTGTGAGAAAGGAGGAAGTGATGTCACCACTGGAGGCTGAACTAGGCTGCAGGCCAAGGGAAAATGGATGCCTATGTAAACTAATGGGAGGCTTCGGCAAGATGGCCGCTAACATGTGCTCGGAACGATCGCTTGCCACACACAAGATGGCGTCGTAAGGCGCGAAAATACACTACATAGCATGCTGTATGAGCGCCCACAGTGAAGCCAGACATGCTGCCCACACTTAAAATGGCGGACCGGCGGTTTTTAACCCTGCAGCGGTCGCCGCATGTGTCTGCATCCCCAAGCACCCTAAAGTGACATTAGGAGAGGGACCCCCAAAAACCCCACACAGCGCTGCTTTGAGAGAATAAAAACCCTGCAGGGACCGGGACCAAGGAGCCCAAAACGCACAGACACAGGGGACACCACAGACACACAGGACTGCCGACCCCAGACAGAGGCCCCACATAGAATGTACTTAACTGTACCCGATGGCATGGGATGCCTCATATCAAGCGGGAAACCGCCCACCTTCAGATGGCAGGGGAGTGCCGCCAGCCAAAAACGCTGGACACTAGTAGTGCACGGACGAACCTATGCTGTGTCCAGTGAGGTAGCAACCTCACATGGCTGCATCCCAGATGGACAGGGATGGGTCGTTTGTGAGGCCAGGGCGAACACATAGCCTGCGAAACGCTCAATGGCGGGCTGGGATTCCATCTGACCCTCTGTCCTGGAGAACCAGGATGGTCAGTCCGATTCCTGGCTCCGCAGACGCTGTCTTCATCCGAAGATCCACTAACTAGCGATGATAAAATAAACGGCTAGCAATGTAAAGAAAAAAGGACATCTTTTGAAAATACTGTAAATCCTAAGAGAAAATTTACAGTATTTTTTTTTTTTTTTTTTTATTGGGAATTTTATATAGCAGAAAGTAAAAAATATTGTTTTTTTTTAGAATTGTCGCTCTTTATTTGTTTATAGCACAAAAAATAAAAATCGCACAGGTGATCAAATACCACCAAAAGAAATCTCTATTTGTGGGGGAAAAAAGCACATGCATTTTATTTGGTTGTTTGCCGCACAATTGTCAGTTGAAGTAACACAGTGCCGAATTGCAAAAAATGGCCTGGTTATTAAGGATGAAAATCTTCCGGTCCAGAAGTAGTTAATAAGTCTTGTTGACTACATAAATGTGCTTCTCTTATTTGTTCATTTCTATCTGGAAAACTTTTAATATTGAACCATGTACAATTTTTGCGTGTCCTAACTTCACTGTATTAAAACTTTTCAAAAATCAATAAAATATATTGATTGCTGTTCGCTAAGTACAGCTGCTCCAGATTCTGTCTGCTCCAGTAAGTTCAACAAAGGCCGAGACACTCACTTTTAAAACTTTGAGAACGTGTGAACAAAAGACCAGGTACAGCCTTACAGCCCTGGGAAACAGACATGATTCCAAAATGTACTCACAGCCTTAGTTCAGTAAGTGATAACCCCTTCATCCAAGAGACCCAGAAAAGCTTTGTGAAGATCCAAAAAGCATTGCATGGTTTATGAAACATTAAAAAATGAGATTTTTGTAAGATCTTACTGTAAAACCTTTTTCTCTGATGTCCGTCGACAGACGCAGCTTCATCTCCATGAGCTGAGTGGGTTTATGCTCCTCCCATCAGGAGTAGTCTAGGAAGTAAAATTTTAATACACACGCACAGGGAGCTGTCTCTCTAGGCATAAACCCCCACTGCACATTCCAGCACATCAGTTTAGTTTTAAAAGCAGTGAAGACAAAAGAACCAACCCCAAACAGAGGGGCGGGTGCTGCATCGGTCGACGGACACTTTAGAGAAAAAGATTTTATGGTAAGATCTTACAAAAATCGAATTTTCTCTATCATCCGTTGACACACAGCCTCATCTCCACGAGCTGAGTGAGATGTCCCAAAGCAGTGTAGGTATGAGGGGTGTGAAAAACACAACCAGATAAGTAATGTCAACTCCAAAAGGCTAAACCTAGCCAACCGGGCATCATGCAGCTCAACCAAACAGGAGCTCACCCAGAAAAAAGACCCAGAAGAGAAGTACAAACATTCTCTTCTGACTGAAACAGCAGCCTGCAAAACCTTGCGGCCAAAAGAGGCATCCGAAGATGCCAACAAATCCTGTAAGATTTGGTAAAGGTGTGCACAGACGACCAAGTCGCTGCCTTACAAACTTGTACAACAGAGGCCTGATGGCGAAAAGCCCAAGAGGCACTCGGTGTCGAATGTGCCTTCATAGGGAAAGGAGGAACCTGACCCTTGATTGAATAAGCCTGAACAACCGTCTGCCTGATCCATCTTGAAATGGAAGCAGCGGATGCAGCCAAACCTTTGAGGACCATCCAGAAGGACAAAGAGAGAGTCCGACTTTCTAACTGTCAGATAAACTCATATCGCCCGAACCACATTCAGAAAGTGTAAGGCAACTTCTTTGTGATGTTTAGGCTTAGGACATAAGGAAGGTAACACGTCTTCATTCAGGTGAAAATCGAACACCATCTTAGGAAGAAAAGACGGATTAGGTCGGAGGACCACTTTATCCCGGTGGACCACCAAATAAGGTGAATGACAAGACAACACCACCAACTCAGAGACTCTGCGGGCAGAAGTGATAGTGTAATGGTGCTGGTGGCTGAGCCTGACGTGCAGAGGTAGCCTCGTGGGATCTGGTACAACAGGAACACGGACGGGTCACACTGGTGGTAGACACGGGCTAGTCTGAGGTGCGGAGTCTAAGTGCTAGCTGGTTTTCACTAGAGCCCCTGATGGTGGGGATAGACTGCGCTGCAAGCTAACACCAGGTCGCGGTCCCCAGGGTTGCCCCACCAGGAGGTGAACACGTCCAGAATCGGAAGCAGATAAGCCGACAAGGATAAGGCAGGAGAGTGGTCACAGGAACGAGCCAAGGTCAGGGCGGGCAGCAAGCAGACGAAGTAGTGGACAAGCCGGGAGGTCGATCAGGAATTCAACAGGAAACAGCAGGTTCAGAATCAGGAAGTACAGGTAAAGCTGCAGACAAGACAGCAATGGCTCAGTGCTGCTGTGGTGTTTAAATAGGCCAGCCTTTTGCCAATTAGTGCAATTACTCTGCACTAAGTTAACTCTTAACTGGCAGATTCATGACAGCACTTCAGTGTACACAGGGAGTGTTCCTAACATTGCCCCCCCCTTAAGGGCAACCTCCGGGTGCCCAATAGGTTTTTCTTTTGTGGGTGACTGCGAAAGAAAGCATAGATCAGTTCTTTAGCATGGATATTCCGTTCTGGTTCCCAGGAATTTTCTTCCAGGCCGTAACCTTTCCACTTTATGAGAAATTGTAATTGACCTCTCCTCCTCCTGCAATCCAAAATAGCCTCCACCTCATATTCTTCCTCCCCATCGACAATCACAGGTTCGGGTGGTTCCGAGCTTCTGCCCGGGAAGGAGTTAGGGACTGTAGGTTTTAACAAGGAGACATGAAACACCGGATGAATTCTAAGAGAATCAGGTAAGTGTAATTCATATGAGACCTCGTTGAGTTTCCTCTTGACCGGGAAGGGTCCAATAAACTTGGGTGCCAATTTCTTTGAGGGACAGGCTAGGCGGAGGTTGCATGTAGATAGCCATACTTGGTCACCTGGTTGAAGGATTAGTTCCCCTCTCCTCTTCCTGTCAAAATTTTTTTTAGAGGCTGCTTGTGCCCTTATTATAGCATCCTGCAGCAGTTTACAATTGCGGTTGAGGAAACTAATGATATCCTGTACTGCTGGAACTGTGGGTTCAGCGGGAACGTCCGGTAAGAAGGACGGATGGAAACCGTAGTTTGCGAAGAACGGAGCTTGCCCTGTAGCAGAATGTTTAGCATTGTTGTATGCAAACTCTGCCAATGGTAGTAGGGCCACCCAGTCATCCTGGACAAATGTGGTGAAACAACGGATATACTGTTCCAACGTCTGGTTTGTCCTTTCGGTTTGTCCATTAGTCTGAGGATGGTAGGCGGAAGACAAGGACAGCTCAATCTTCAACGCGTCGCACAAGGCTTTCCAGAAGCGGGAGGTAAACTGGACCCCTCTATCTGAAACAATATTTGCAGGAACCCCATGAAGCCTAACGATCTCTTTAATAAAAACTTCTGCGGTCTCCTTGGCCGTGGGCGTATTCCTGAGTGGCAAGAAATGGGCCATCTTAGATAGACGATCAACGACCACAAAAATGGCGGAACAGCCCTCTGAAGGGGGAAGCTCCACTATGAAGTCCATGGCGACCATCTTCCAAGGCCTGTCAGGGACTGGTAGTGGCCTGAGCAGGCCCCACGCCTTGTTTCTTACAGACTTACTCCGGGTACAGACGGTACAAGACTTCACGTACTCCCTGCAACTCTGTTCCAGATCTGGCCACCAAAATGTTCGTTTTAATAGATCCAGGGTCTTATGAGTACCAAAATGGCCCGCCAGAGGGTGGTCATGGCATAACCCTAAAACCGTCACTCGGACCTCTTCAGGGACAAAGATCTTGTCTTCAAGCCATAATAACCCATCTCTGGGTACCAGGGACACCTCAGGGAGACAGAGATTCTTTGCAGAAGCTTGCTTTATTTGGGCCATCAGGTTGGTCTGTAATAACAAAAAATTACCTGCGGACAGGATGGTGTCGTTTACTGGCACTTCCTTTGGATCATCAAACATGCGGGAGAGCGCATCTGGCTTGACATTTTTAGATCCCGGCCGGTAGGTAATATGGAAGGAAAATCTTGAGAAAAACAATGCCCAACGTGCCTGACGTGGCCTCAGCCGTTTAGCAGCTCTTAAATACTCAAGATTCTTGTGATCTGTGAAGATGAGGATAGGATGCGTTGCCCCTTCCAACAAGTACCTCCACTCCTCAAGGGCAGCCTTAATGGCCAGAAGTTCCCGATCGCCAACGTCATAGTTCCTTTCTGCTGGGGAAAGTTTACGAGAGAAGAAGGCTATAGGATGTATGAGATCTTTAGTACCCTGCCTTTGCGAAATAACTGCCCCCACGGCCACTTCTGATGCATCTACTTCGAGAAGGTAAGGAAGGGCAGGATTCGGGTGACTCAGGATGGGAGCAGTTGTAAAGAGCCTTTTCAAGGTTAGAAAGGCAGTCTGGGCTTCAGGAGGCCAATTGAACCGGGTATTCTGCTTCGTGAGCTGTGTAATGGGGGAAATGATGTCAGAGAATCCCTTAATAAATCTCCTGTAAAAGTTGGCAAAACCTACGAAGCGCTGGACCCCCTTCTTGTCTGACGGGGGTGGCCAGTCTAAGATGGCTGAGACCTTTTGGGGATCCATCTTAATTCCTTCAGTGGAAATTATGAGACCTAGGAACTGAATACTCTGGCGTTCAAATTCGCACTTCTCAGGCTTGGCATATAATCCGTGTTGGCGGAGTCTGCCGAGGACATTTTTGACATGTCCCCGATGTTGATCCAGGGATGCAGAGAAAATCAGGATATCATCCAGGTAGACAATAACAAAGATATCTAACCAGTCTCTGAAAATATCATTTACAAAATGTTGAAAGGTTGCTGGGGCGTTGCACAGGCCGAAGGGCATCACCAGATATTCAAAATGCCCAAACCTGGTGCGAAACGCTGTTTTCCACTCATCCCCCTCACGAATACGGACCAAATTATAGGCCCCACGTAAGTCTAACTTAGTGAAAATGGAGGCTGACCTCAGTCTTTGGAAAAGTTCTGGTACCAGGGGAAGAGGGTAACGGTTCTTGACCGTGATCTTATTTAGTTCCCGGTAGTCCACACAGGGGCGGAGAGAGTGGTCCTTTTTTTCCACGAAGAAGATTCCTGCCCCTGCTGGGGATGTCGATGGACGAATGAACCCCTTCTTTAGATTTTCATCCACGTATTCTTTCAGAGCCTCCAATTCCCGTTCTGACAAAGGGAAGATACGACCGAATGGAATCCCGGCCCCAGGAAGTAACTCGATCGGGCAGTCGTATGTGCGATGAGGAGGAAGGGTCTCGGCCCCCCGTTTACTAAAAACGTCAAGGTAGCCATGATAAGGCTTAGGCACGGCAGAAAGCAGATCTGTGTCAGAGTCCAAACAGAGCAGGGTACTGGCAGGGCTGAGAGAGACCGGTAAACAGGAGTTTATGCAGTAATCAGACTGAAATTTGATCGTTCTTGTCATCCAATCGATCTGCGGGTTGTGGGCCTGCAGCCATGGCAATCCCAAGATAACCGGAAATAAAGGGGAAGCAATAGCATCCAGGCTTAGTAGCTCTTTGTGACCTGAAGAAGTGACCATAGGAAGTGGAGGGGTCTCCTGAGTCACAGGTCCAGACTTAATATGAGACCCATCTGCAAGAAAAATGGAAAGTCCTTGAGTCTTGGTTTGAAGAGGGATGTGTTGTTGGATGGCGAACGTGAGATCAATGAAACAGCTGCATGCTCCAGAATCAATAATTGCGGTGACTGGTATTGTACCTCCCGGGAGTTGAAACGAAACAGGGAGCGCTAAGTGAGTAGCACTGGCAGCTGATGCTGGATAACTTGAAGGAGAGATGGAGAGAAACTTACGTAACTTTGCTGGGCAAGAACGTATGTAATGGCCGGCTTCACCACAGTATAGGCAGAGGTTATTCTTTTGCCGGCGGTGTCGTTCTTCAGCGGTTAGGGTAGACCGCATAAAGCCAAGCTGCATGGGTTCTGGGGCATCTGGTGTGAAGTTAGCAGGAGCCAGGTTGGCCGTAATGGGCCTGGTGGAGGTGACATAAGCCGGAGTTGCGAACCGCGGCATCATCCAGAACGGGCGTGGGTGCTGGGCAGACCTTTCTGCACGGCGCTCACGAAGTCGGCGATCTATCTGGATAGCCAATGAAATCAATGCCTCTAGGGAGTCTGGAACGCCAACTCGGGCTAGCTCGTCCTTCAGACCCTCAGATAGGCCTGAGCGGAACTGGTGACGTAGTGCTGCGTCGTTCCACTCGGTATCAGTACTCCACCGTCTAAAATCCGTGACGTACTCCTCTACTGCTCTGCGGCCTTGCTGGAGTGCATGAAGAGCAGCTTCCGCTGTGGAAGTGCGCTGTGGATCATCGTATAATTGAGCCATGGCACTAAAAAAAGAAGACAAGGAGTCTATGTGTGGGCTGCGTTTTTCAAGAAGTCGGTGTGCCCAGGACTGGGGTTCATCCAAGAGTAGGGAGATGACAAATCCAACCTTGGTGGCTTCCAAGGAGAAAGTCCGGGGCTGCAGTGAGAAATAAAGTTCGCATGCGATACGGAACGTCCTAAATTTGCCCCGATCGCCTGAAAATCGCTCTGGTGTAGGAACCCTGGGTTCAGGTGGTAGCATCACCACTGTGGGTCCTGAGACCGAACCTGTTGGTGTCGTGGAAGTTGGGGGTACCAAAGAAACAGGAGGGTTCCCTGGGATAGTCACAGAGTGCAACCGTTCCTCCAAGTGCACATAGCTGTCCTGGAGCGACTTGACTGTTTGCGACAATGCTGCCAAGTGTTGGCAGATCTCGTCCAGAGGAGAGGCCCCTCTTGCAGGCTCCGACATGGCTGTCTTGTACTGTAATGGTGCTGGTGGCTGAGCCTGACGTGCAGAGGTAGCCTCGTGGGATCTGGTACAACAGGAACACGGACGGGTCACACTGGTGGTAGACACGGGCTAGTCTGAGGTGCGGAGTCTAAGTGCTAGCTGGTTTTCACTAGAGCCCCTGATGGTGGGGATAGACTGCGCTGCAAGCTAACACCAGGTCGCGGTCCCCAGGGTTGCCCCACCAGGAGGTGAACACGTCCAGAATCGGAAGCAGATAAGCCGACAAGGATAAGGCAGGAGAGTGGTCACAGGAACGAGCCAAGGTCAGGGCGGGCAGCAAGCAGACGAAGTAGTGGACAAGCCGGGAGGTCGATCAGGAATTCAACAGGAAACAGCAGGTTCAGAATCAGGAAGTACAGGTAAAGCTGCAGACAAGACAGCAATGGCTCAGTGCTGCTGTGGTGTTTAAATAGGCCAGCCTTTTGCCAATTAGTGCAATTACTCTGCACTAAGTTAACTCTTAACTGGCAGATTCATGACAGCACTTCAGTGTACACAGGGAGTGTTCCTAACAGATAGCCACTAGGAAGGCAACCTTCTGCGAGAAAGAAAGCAGAGAAATCTCCCTGATATTCTCAAAAGGAGGCTTTTGAAGAACAGACAAAACCAGATTAGGATCCCACAGAGGCAACGGGGATCTCCTCGGAGGGGCCAGGTGACGCACCCCCCTGAATGAAGGTGCGAATCAAATTATGAGTAGCCAACGGACGTTGGAAGTGAATAGCCAAAGCCGACACCTGGCCCTTGATAGTCCCCAACGCCAAGCGCTGCTCAACCCCTTTTTTGTAAAAAGGCCCAAACCCTAGCTATCGAAAGAGCGGGGTGCAGCTGCAGCGATTCATACCATGAAATGCACAATGATAGATCTTCCTTTTTCAATTTACTGGCCTTCAAAAGGGTAGGAATCACCGAATCAGAGAGACCTCTATCCCTCAACACCTTGCTTTCGACAGCCAAGCCGTTAAAGCCAGCGACTGTAAAGCAGGATGGAAGATCGGTACTTGAGATAGAAGATTTTCCCGCAGAGGAAGACGCCATGGAGGATCCAAGACCATTTTTACCAGTTCTGTGTACCAAGACCGCCGTGGCCAGTCTGGAGCCACCGGAATGCCTTCTATTGCCACCCAGCGAAGAAACCTTGGCAGGAGAATGAGCAGAAGGGAGGAATATAACAGGCGATACCGACCCCAAGGAGCCACCAGAGCATCTGTGGCGTCGGCTAGAGGATCCCGAGACCTGGCCACAAACCTCTGAACTTCCCTGTTGATGCGAGACGCAAACAAATCCACCTCCGGAGTCCCCCACCGGGCACACAGAAGATGAAACACCTTCAGATGCAGGGACCACTCCCCCTGATCCAACACCTGATGACTCAGGTAATCCGAATGCCAATTCTCTACACTCTGGATGTGGACCGCGGAAAGAGCTGGAACATTGTGTTCCACCCATACCAGAATCTCGGGCCACCTCCTTGGCACTCCTGGTGCTCCCTTGATGATTGATGTAAGCCACCGCCGTGGCATTGTCCGACATGACCCGAACCGGACAGCCGCGCAGCTGACTCGTCCAGTGAGGCAGGCAGAGCTTGATCGCTCTCAGCTCCAGGATATTGATCGGCAAGGAAGACTCGTCTGTCGTTCAAGTTCCATGGGCACAGAGCTTCCCCAGCACTCCACCCCAGCCTGACAGGCTGGCGCCCATGGCGACCACCATCCAAAACACCAGCAGGAAGGACTTGTCCTGGCATAGGACAGGCGATTTGAGCCACCAAGAGAGAGCCAACTTCGTGAGATGGCTCAACCGAATCGTCTGGTGCAATGACAGAGGATCTCTGTTCCATTTTGACAGAATCTTTCTGCAGCTGTCTCGTGTGAGACTAAGCAAACGGGACCGCTTCGAAGGTCGAGACCATCAGACCCAGGGCTCTCATGCAAGCCCGCAAGGAGGACTGAGCGGCCTCCATCAGCAACCTGACCACCCCTTGCAACTTCTGAAGCTTGTCCAAGGGAAGGAAGACCCTCGCCAGAGCAGAGTCGAGGATCAGCCCAAGATAGGTGACAGGTGATAGGAGATTTTTGGCAACATTGATCGTCCACCAAAATTACTGAATGGTCCGAATGGTGATGGAGACATTGTCCAGCAGATCTGAATGGGAAACTACTCGCAACAGGAGATCGTCCAGATACCCCACAATTGAGATACCTCGTCAACGCAACAAGGCCAGCACAGGGGCTGGGACCTTGGTAAAAACTCTGGGAGCCAAGGCGAGACCAAAGGGTAACGCCACAAACTGAAAGTGCTCTTCTGCCACCACAAAGCGGAGGAATCGCTGGTGTTCCTCGAATATGGGGCCGTGGAGCTACGCATCTTAGAGATCGCTGGAAACCATAAAATCCCCCTGATTCAAAGATGCCACCACCGACCAAATGGACTCCATTCAAAACTTCTGCACCTGCACAAAGCGGTTGAGAGCCTCGAGGTCCATAATTGGATGCACTTTGCCCTCCTTTCTGGGCACAGTGAACAGGCTTGAATATAAACCTTGAGAGCGTTCCTGTTGGGGAACTGGCACAATCACCCCTTGAGCCAGGAAATATCATACAGCCTCCCGCAGATCCTTCACACGCTCCGGAGACAGGTGAAGATTTGACTGAAAGAACCTGTCCCCTGGCCGGGACCGGAATTCGATCTTGTACCCGGAATAAATCAGTTTGCGAACCCAATCATCCTGAATGAAGTCCAGGGTTCCTGAAAGAAGCGCAGACCTCCCCCACCCCTGAGCCAGGAGAGGGCGCCCCTTCATGCTGAAGGGGACTTGTCTGCTGCACCGGATTAACCGGGCGTAGTCTTGCCCCAGGGCTTTTTAGCACCTCCAAAACTTCTGAACGTCTTACCTTTTCCGTGCCCCAGAGGCACGAAAAAAACGCTTGTGAGCAGAAAAGGAAGGACCCTGCTTAGAACGGGGTGTCTTACCCTTGGAAGGTTGAAGAAGAAGAGTACTCTTCCCGTCAGTCAGTCTCTTGATCAACTCATCCAATGAGTCGCCAAATAACCTGTCTCCCAGAAAGGGGAGATCAGCTTTTAGAAACTTGGTCAGCCGACCAGTTCTTCAATCAAACCATGCGTCTTAAAACAATGCCCACAGACGAGACCCTGGCCACCAGGGAAGCCGCATCACACAGGAACACCAGAGCCTGGATCACCTGGTCCAACAGTTCCAGCTGTTCTGGAGGAACAGTCCCGGGGTCCAAAGACTCCCGCAAACCCCTAATCCAGTCATGTCCAAAGTCCCGTCCTTTAGTTTTATACGGACCCCTGAGACACTGCTGACTTTTTTCAATGCCTCCTCACATCCCCGCCCCGATGCGATGGCTCAGGGGCGGGGCCTCGGCAGCTCCCGAGTCCCGCTGCCGCTTACCCCCCTGATCGGCTCTATCTGCCCGGCGCTGCCCACCACTGCGCAGGAGTGCAGAATGCCTTCTCTCCTTCACCGCACACAGCCACCTGTAGGAGCCGACCAAGGATCCTGTGGAGTTGACTGAGGAGATGTCACTTCTACAATCCTACTGCCTGTTTCTGTAAGTGTGATATGTAAGTGTGATATGTATGTATGTATGTATGTATGGAGCTGACCGAGGAGGTGTCACTTCTACAATTCTACTGCCTGTTTCAGTAAGTGTGGTTTTATTCATAAAGTACTGATGCTTATTATTTCCTATAATATATATATATATATATATATATATATATATATATATATATATAATATATATACAGTAATCCCCCGCTCCATCGCGGTTCAGTTTTTGCGGTCCCGGTAATTCGCGTTTTTTTTTTTGTAATGTTATTTTACTATATAAATCATTAAAAATGAAATTTAGTATCTTTTGTGTTTTAAAACAATAGAAACTCATTTAAAGTGTGTTTAAAGACCTTAAAATGCTTCTACACGTACAGTGACAGTAAAATAAACATGCCTACAATGCATTTTAATAGGGTTTTTCTATTTCGCGGAATTTCACTTTTCGCGGCTGGGTCTGGAACGTAACCCCCGCAATGGAGGGGGGTTTACTGTGTATGTGTGTGTGTGTGTGTGTGTGTGTGTGTGTGTGTGTGTGTATATATATATATATATATATATATATATATATATATATATATATGTGTGTTTATATTTAATTTTAATGGTTCAAATGTCAGGCAAAATGGTCGGCCCTCACACATGTTCACTTCATCAAATCTGGCCCCCTTTGAGAAAAGTTTGGACACCACTGCCCTAATCCATCGTCTGTGTAACTAACAGACACAAAACCGGTTTCAAAATGGAACCCGCCAGCACGTGAAGATGGCGGGAAAGGGATTCCACCCGCCTGTCCACTGGATCCGTAAAAACTGGGGAATCCTCCACAGGTACAAGGGTAGATTTGCTCAATCTGGAGACCTTTTCAGCAAAAGAGTACCGGTGTTTAAAGTGTTTAGGCATCACTGACACGTGCTTAACGCGCCGCCATTGGTCATTCACAATATGGTGAAAGGTGTCAGGACAAGGGAAAACCTTGCCAGATTTCTGAGACTTTTGGGAGCCAAAAGCCACCTGCATCCCTGCCGGTGTGGGCTCCTCAGCCAATTTTGAAGTATCCCGCACTGAAATAATCAGGGCTTCCACTAAGGCGCGTTTCCGTGCTGCAGCTGAAGACAGGGCCTTTTCACCATCTGACTGCGAGGACAGCAACCCCTCAGGTAGGGGGCGTCCAGGGCGACCCCCATCAGCCTCTGAATCAGAGGACCCCTCCATAGAAGTAGAAGGCAGCGGCTGTTTTTGGCTATCAACCTTTTTCATGACTAAATCAACTTTTTTGTCACCAGGCTTTCCAAGGCAGCTGAAATCGAAGCCAGCAACTGCGATCCGGACTGTCCGGGAGTCGTACAGAGTGGGTCTGAGGGTGACTTTCCAGTTTGGGACTCCATAGTGCAAATCGCAAAAAAGGAGTACTGTCGCTTTAAGAGCGCCGATCACAGCGGTCTGCAGGGAACTCCTTTAAACTTGTAAATTTTATTGAAAAATAATATATAAAATTATGACAGAAAGTCAGAAAAAGACAAGAGTACAATTTTAAAAAGCAAGGCATAAAGCCTCAAATGCATGTGCATACATAATCACACAAAATGTATTATATGTTAATATTAAACAGCAATAGCGGTAAAAATACATCACATGTTTGATAGGCTCAAGAGATGGTTGCAGGAAGAAGTGCTGGACCATCCCTGAATTCCGCCTATGCAATATTCATAAACAGACGTTGAATGTATCCAGGTTGCCCTACAGGTTTCGCTTATAATATAAGCTTCCTCTGGAGCTAGTGGTACATAGAGTGTCGACATGGAAAGGTAGGTATACCAGTTCAAAAATATACAAATATAGATTTAAACATTTTTTATATATTACAGTGTAGCCAAACACATCCCCATGATTTTGCAGAGTGCTGTTTATCCAATTAAGCCCCGGAAGATTTTACCCCCATTCCGACCAGGGGGTATTTTGCGATTCGGCACTGCGTGACTTTAACGGACAATTGCGCGGTCATGCGACGCTGTACCTAAACGAATTTGGCGTCCTTTTTTTCCCACAAACAGAGCTTTCTTTTGGTGGTATTTGATCACCTGTGCGATTTTTAGATCACGCGCTATAAACAAAAAAAGAGCGTCAATTTTGCAAAAATAGCAATATTTTTCACATTTTTTTATATGAAATTCCCCAAAAAAAAAATTTAAAAATCAAAATTTTTTTACTTTTTCGGCCAATTTGTTTTATGCTACCTATGTTTGGTAAAAAAAATCGCAAAAAGCGTATTTTGATTGGTTTGCGCAAAAGTTATCGCGTTTACTAACAAAGGGAAAGATTTCTGTCATTTTTGTTGTTTTTTTTTTTTAACGTGTAATGGCGGCGATCTGCGATTTTTTTTGCGGTACTGCGACATTGGGGCGGACAGATCGGACCCTTGACTGACATTTTTGACACTTTTGGGGTTACCAGTGACATTTCTACAGTAATCAGTGCTATATATATGCACTGTTACTGTAAAAATACACTGGTAGTGAAGGGGTTAACTTTATTTGGGAGGGATATACAAGAAAAGGAAGGTGCCATGCCTAGACTGGCCAATGTACCCAGCAAGCCAACACCACATCCCTATTGATACATAGAACAGGAAAAAATAAAATGGTATCACTATCCCTGCGGACTCTATTTGTGCCCCAGAGTAACCGCTGTAGGTGGGCGTGAACCAAGGTGATGGGATTTTAAGGGTGAGGCTTGTGAGGGTATATGTTTAAGATAAATAATTCAAAAACAAGATAAAATAATGATTTTTATTACAAATTCATAAAAACAGTCACATACAGTGATACATCTTGATATCGCAAAGATACTTAAATGTATATAGAACCATTGAAAAGTGCTAGGGGTCACTCGTGTCCAACATGTTTCGCCGAGAGGCTTCTTCTGGGACAATACAGGAATGGTGACCTCTACTGGTTCTAAGTATGAATAACATACAGTCAGTTTACAAAAATATACCAAGTTAATTACAATCAGATATAGAAATTACAGTGTAATAGGGCTCACCACAAATTGTATCTAGAGCAAAGCAGCCATATCAGCGTCCGTGTATCAGGGATCATGGAGATCCATCCAATGGCGGGTAATAACCCTGAACTAAAAAGTCCAGCCAGACCTGATCCCGCTACTTTAACAGGAACCGGACCGAGCTCGGTCGAACGGGAGTAAATCTGAAAAAACCAGCATTCCATAAAAGGAAGAAGCTAGTTACTAAAAATCCCACATGATACTGAAATCAGGTGTATATAGGTACGTTACCCACGCTCTCCAATAGTAGGGCGATAGCAGTGAAGAGATCATGCTTAGGTTGTGAAAAGAAAACTGGGAGCTACATAGAGTGATGAAGCAGAGAAATAAGAGGGGTTGATGAAGCCAGGGGTGCATAGACACCATGTGAGGAATATAGATGTAATATATAGTTATAGACCAGGTGCAGACCGATGATAACCAAAAAAGGGTTAAAAATGTGCAAAGATTACTGAGAGTGAACTAGAGGAAGTGTCCAGTTAGAATCTACCCAAAGAGTGAGTATTTAGAGGAGAAGGTGGGAACACATGTAACCAGCAAAGACTGTGAAAGATAGATGCCATTATTGCCGTACAAATGGGAGATCGTTGTAGCGAAACTTACCTCATATGCTCCGGTTGATTGGTAACAGACAGCCGCGCCACTAGTCGTGGCCTGTCTGTGCCAAGTTCCGCTCGGCGTTATAAGCGCGGTCCCACCGGAAGTGATGAGGTACCGGGGGTGGGGCTGTTGAGATCTATACCACTCTTCTCCTCCCACATTCTTTCCCCGAGTCCGTTCTCTTTTGATAGCGGATGTACAGCGTTCCCACTCATCTGTACCTCTTTGTTGCGGTGCAGCTCTGACTGGGACCGCTAGATGGCGCCCGCACCGGAAGTGACCAGTCGGAGGTCATGAGGTACCTCATCACTTCCGGTGGGACCGCGCTTATAACGCCGAGCGGAACTTGGCACAGACAGGCCACGACTAGTGGCGCGGCTGTCTGTTACCAATCAACCGGAGCATATGAGGTAAGTTTCGCTACAACGATCTCCCATTTGTACGGCAATAATGGCATCTATCTTTCACAGTCTTTGCTGGTTACATGTGTTCCCACCTTCTCCTCTAAATACTCACTCTTTGGGTAGATTCTAACCGGACACTTCCTCTAGTTCACTCTCAGTAATCTTTGCACATTTTTAACCCTTTTTTGGTTATCATCGGTCTGCACCTGGTCTATAACTATATATTACATCTATATTCCTCACATGGTGTCTATGCACCCCTGGCTTCATCAACCCCTCTTATTTCTCTGCTTCATCACTCTATGTAGCTCCCAGTTTTCTTTTCACAACCTAAGCATGATCTCTTCACTGCTATCGCCCTACTATTGGAGAGCGTGGGTAACGTACCTATATACACCTGATTTCAGTATCATGTGGGATTTTTAGTAACTAGCTTCTTCCTTTTATGGAATGCTGTTTTTTTCAGATTTACTCCCGTTCGACCGAGCTCGGTCCGGTTCCTGTTAAAGTAGCGGGATCAGGTCTGGCTGGACTTTTTAGTTCAGGGTTATTACCCGCCATTGGATGGATCGCCATGATCCCTGATACACGGACGCTGATATGGCTGCTTTGCTCTAGATACAATTTGTGGTGAGCCCTATTACACTGTAATTTCTATATCTGATTGTAATTAACTTGGTATATTTTTGTAAACTGACTGTATGTTATTCATACTTAGAACCAGTAGAGGTCACCATTCCTGTATTGTCCCAGAAGAAGCCTCTCGGCGAAACATGTTGGACACGAGTGACCCCTAGCACTTTTCAATGGTTCTATATACATTTAAGTATCTTTGCGATATCAAGATGTATCACTGTATGTGACTGTTTTCATGAATTTGTAATAAAAATCATTATTTTATCTTGTTTTTGAATTATTTATCTTAAACATATACCCTCACAAGCCTCACCCTTAAAATCCCATCACCTTGGTTCACGCCCACCTACAGCGGTTACTCTGGGGCACAAATAGAGTCCGCAGGGATAGTGATACCATTTTATTTTTTCCTGTTTTATTTGGGAGGGAGGGGCTGTGTGTATCCCTAGGGGCGTGCTTTCTACTGTGATTGGCTGGGGCTTGAGCTGTATGGACACTGATCAACGGATCTACATACTAGATCCGAGTGATCAGTATCCTAACAGCAAGGAGAATGACAGGTGGCTTGTTTACACAAGCTGCCTGACATTCTCCCTCTCCCCCGCCGATCGCCGAGTGACCGGCGGACATCGGGTCCGCCGGTCACACGCGCGGGGGGGTCCGTGACCACGCGGGAGCGGGAGCGCGCCTCCGGGGGCGCGCGCTCGCTCCCTAGACCCTCACAAGCTAGTGACGTAGCCCTACGTCACTTTGCCTGTGAGGGGCTGACTGCCGACGTAGATCGGCGTTAGGCAGTCGGCAAGTGGTTATATACCGTTCTGGTAAGAGGCCATCTAGGTTATTGCATGCACGGTGAAGAGCACTATTTCTTTTGTGTGGTCACAAGAAATCGGTTTTTGAAACATGTCATAATTTGCACTTACTTCATATCCGTCCGGTAAGGAGGAATTTCACCAGGTGGAGGGATTTCAAAATCGCCATTTGAATCTATCACCATTTGTCATCTTTATTTCGTATCACCAGGATATATAATTGAAAGAGTTTCATCACTTTGAATTTGGGACTTTATTATTATAATAATTTTGGTCACATTGTTTTGTTCATATTTATTTGGATTTAGCGCACCACCTATATTTAAACATGTAAAATGGGGGTACCCGTGGAGGACATGGACTCAATTAGGAGCAGACGAAGGGGCTACAGCTCATAATATTGGTATTTTTTGGAAGATGAAACCAAAACATTATAGTGCGAAAACAGTAAACCCATACAAACTTGAATAAAAATCAGGTGATGAGTAGGTGCAAGGTAGGTACAATAAACCTTGTAAGGTGTAGCAAATAACGAGGGGGTTCTCTGGAACTGAAGTGTACTGCCTATACACGCCCAACTGTGTTCAAAACTGTATAATAATATCCCGGAGGAGGCCCAAAGCTTGTCTCAACATAACCTGGAATGAGCAATTTTACTTATATTAAATGCGACTGACGTAATTAATATAAGTAGGTAAGACAAAGTTAGATGGTGATGGGGTACAGAGGCTCCTCAGAAAGAGATCATAGTATATAACTCCCCAAACCAAGGCAGAAAGGGTCAAGTAGAGGGCTCCAGGAAAAAGAAAAGGGGGTCCTAAATAGTGTAGAAACAGCCAAAATCTCTCACCAAACACTGTAATGCCCATTGCAAGCACAAAATATAGAGCCTTACAGTGGGGATCCCGGCATGGTGGTGCCTAGGATAGCACAGTTACTCCAAAACTGATAAAGCTGGCAGTAAAGAATATTGCACACAAATAGTCAGAGCTATAAGAATATGGAGGTTGATAATGGTGTGGTCATCAAAGTTAGTGGGGTGTCTTGTCGCATGCCTTCCCTAATTTCTCTTTCCTTCCCCCGAACACATAAACTTACCTTTGCCAATTTTTCAATTACTCCTACTGTTCGGCACACTTTGGTACCTTGAATTATCGGGTTGGTCCCAATATTCTATTTTTCTTCTTAGGGGACCCCAGACGGGATCTCCCCATTTATTACTGGTTCTCAATTAAGCTGGATACACTCTATCCAACTTTTGTGGTTAGATTTCCTTCAGATTTACCTTTTCTATGTAGTGCAAGGGCCTGCCAGATTGCATACAAATTGAAAGTGTTTAGGTTTGACCTCACATTATATGGGTTTGGTAAGTCTAAAGGAAAAAGTCTTCAGAAAATTGTATAGTGTGTATGGCCCATTATTCATGTGGTAAAATTGCTCATTCCAGGTTATGTGGAGACAGGCTTTGGGCCTCCTCAGGGATATTATTATACAGTTTTGAACACAGTTGGGCGTGTATAGGCAGTACACTCCAGTTCCAGAGAACCCCATCGTTATTTGCTACACCTTACAAGGTTTATTCTACCTACCTTGCACCTACTCATCACCTGATTTTTATTCAGTTATGTATGGGTTTACTGTTTTCTCACTATAATGTTTTGGTTTCATCTTTCAAAAAATACCAATATTATGAGCTGTAGCCCCTGCGTCTGCTCCTAATTGATTAAGTCCATGTCCTCCACGGGTACCCCCATTTTACAGCCCCCCCTGTTTTGACAAAAGAATTTACATAGCCTCATGCTATTATGTGTCATCTGTTGTGCTTCTATTGTCACATATGTGTTTGGCTACACTGTAATATATAAAACATGTTTAAATCTATATTTGTATATTTTTGAACTGGTATACTTACCTTTCCATGTCATTATGCAGACACTCTATGTACCACTAGCTCCAGAGGAAGCTTATATTATAAGCGAAACATGTAGGGCAACCTGGATACATTCAACGTCTGTTTATGAATATTGCATAGGCGGAATTCAGCGACGGTCCAGCACTTCTTCCTACAACCATCTCTTGAGCCTATCATAAACATGTGATGTATTTATGCCGCTATTGCTGTTTAATATTAACATGTAATACATTTTGTGTGATTATGTATGCACATGCATTTGAGGCTTTATGCCTTGCTTTTTAAAATTGTACTCTTGTCTTTTTCTGACTTTCTGTCATAATTTTATATTTTTCAATAAAATTTACAATTTTAAATTACCCGTGCCAATAAAGTCCAACATTTCTTTCTTTTCCAAATTCACTTTTACTGAAGCAACAAAGATGCAAACATTTGAAAAGCACCACCCAAACCTTGGAAAAAAAAGTGGGTATACCTTAAGAAGGGCTTCTGTGATGGATAATTTCCCTTAGGGTGCCAGAATATTTGGGACCGCCACAGAGGAGGAGGCCTTGGAGGCCCTCTGCAAGGAAACAGGCCCTGCACTGACCAGTGGAGAGGGACAGTGTTGCCTTAAAAGGCTGATTCTTGCACTTCCAAGTCTGCAGAAGGCACTCTTACCCGAAAATTAAATTTTTGATGAGTTCATCCAACAAAGCACTGAAGAGACAAAGACCCAAAGAAGTGCTTATGTAATTCTGGCAGCTGGAACCTTGCTCATAACCAAAAGGTCGAGCAGGGCTGTAACTATAGTCCACCAAGGCTGCAATTGTAGGCGACCAAGCAAGTAGCAAACAGTAGCCTGTGTTTTACCTGGCTCTTATTAGTTCTGTGCTCTACCCCAGTCGACATCCTCAGTCACTTCATCAGGTTAACTCCATTCACGCCAATGCCGCTTCGAAACCAGGTTATTACACAATCTGTCCTAGAGCAGAAATCCTGACCTGCACAGCTCACTCTTTTAGAAAGTTTGACACCGAGTCAAACGAAAGCACTGACACAACTCAGGACCTGGTAAGCATCCCGCCATGACAGACCAGATATACTGGGAGGCACATGAGGTAAAATCCTATACCCAAGGAACACTTCCAGGCTTGCCCTGTGGGGACATGTTCATGTAGCTGCACTGACAAATCTCCTAAATTCGTGACACCTGGTCTGACTCAACCAACAGCTGTGGTTTGAAGAAACCTATATATATATATATATATATATATATATATATATTATATATATATAATCTATCCTGTTCTGAATTATTATGCAAATTTAATTTAAGTGTCACAAAGATTAAATATTTTGTCTTTCAATTTAACACATGGATGGCATTGTCTCAGGGCTCTTTTGATCATTGAAAACAATATCGGACACCTTTGATAATTAGATTGCCAGGTGAGCCCAATTTAAGGAAAAGCTACTAAAGGAGGGTGTTCCACATTATCAAGCAGAGCACCATTTTCATGCAATATGGGGAAGAAAAAGGATCTCTCTGCTGCCGAAAAGAGTGAAATAGTTCAATGCCTTGGATGAGGTATGAAAACGTTAGATATTTCACAAAAACTTAAGCATGATCATCGCACTATTAGGAAGAGATTAGCGGTTGATTCATAGCACAGACAGGTTCATGCAGATAAAGACACATTGAGGAGGATTTCTGCCAGATCCATGCATCGGATCAAGAGAGCAGCTGCTAAAATACCATTACATAGAAGCAAACAGGTATTTGAAGCTGCTGGTGCCTCTGGAGTCCCACGGACATCAAGGTGTAGATTCCTCCAGAGTCTTGCAACTGTGCATAAACCTTCTATTCGGCCACCACTAACCAATACTCACAAGCAGAAATGGCTGCATTGGGCAGAAAAATACATGAAGACTAATTTTCAAACAGTCCTGTTCACTGACGAGTGCCGTGCAACCTGGATGGTCCAGATGGATGGAGTAGTGGATGGTTGGTGGACAGCCACCCTTTTCCAACAAGGCTGCGACGTCCGCAAGGCAGTGGTGGAATCATGTTTTGGGCCGGAATCATGGGAAGAGAGCTGGTGGGCCCCTTTAGGGTGCTCGAAGGTATAAAGATGACCTCTGCAAAGTGGAGTTTCTGACTGACCACTTTCTTCCCTGGTACAGAAGGAAGAACTATGCTTTCCGTAATAAAATCATCTTCATGCATGACAATGCGCCATCTCATGCTGCAAAGAATACATCTGCATCAATGGCTGCTATGGGGATAAAAGGAGAGAAAGTCATGGTGTGGCCTCCATCCTCCCCTGACAATCCTACTGAGAACCTTTGGAGCATCCTCAAGCAAAAGATCTATGAGGTTGGGAGGCAGTTTACATCCAAACAGCAGCTCTGGGAGGCTATTCTGACATCTTGCAAACAAATTCAAGCAGAAACTGTCCAAAAACTCACAAGTTCAATGGATGCAAGACTTGTGAAGCTGCTATCAAATAAGGTGTCCTATGTTAAAATGTAATGTGACCTGGTACAATGTTTAAAAAGTTAAAATTTTGTTATAAGTTTGATTGAAATAGCTTTTGATTTCAGTAAATATGCTGCAAACACAACAAATGACAATTTTCAGTTCTTTACAACCTATAAAGTGTTTTGAAACTTACTGTGCGTAATAATTTGGAACAGTGCATTGTAAAGTTTTTTTATGTTTAAAAAAAAATACTGTTATCATTAGGCTCCATGTACACGGGACGTTAGAAAAAACGTCCTGCAAAGCTATTTCTGACGCCGGGAAAAAGCAGCTGTTAAACGTGCTTTCAGTAGCTTTTTCCATTTGCGTTATTGCACGTTTGGCCACGTTGCTTTTAGCAGCGTTTTTCTGCCTCCATTCAAAATCAATGGTTCCCTATGGGAGCCTATTGATTTGAATGGAAGTCGCACCGCAAGTCGGATCCAACTTGCGGCGCGACCTGCACTGTGAGAATCTTGAGGGGGAACTCCACGCCAAAAATGGGGAAAAAAACTGCGTGGGGGTCCCCCCCAGGTTCCAAACCAGGCCCTTCGGGTCCGGTATGGAATTTGAGGGTAGCCCCACACCGAAAAAACGGCGTGGGGTCCCCCCCAAAATCCATACCAGACCCTTATCCGAGCATGCAGCACGGCAGGCCAGGAAAGGGGAGGGGACGAGCGAGCGGCCCCACCCCCCTGGACCACACCAGGCCACATGCCCTCAACATGGGGGGGTGTTGGTGCTTTGGGGCACCTCAAAGCACCTTGCCCCCATGTTGATGAGGACAAGGGCCTAATCTCCCACAACCCTGGCCGGTGGTTGTGGGGGTCTGCGGACAGAGTGCTCATCAGAATCTGGAAGCCTCCTTTAACAAGGGGGCCCCCCAGATCCCGGACCCCCTCCCTATGTGAATGGGTATGGGGTACACTGTACCCCTACTCATTCACCACATAAAAGGCAGTGTATGGAAATAACGACAGGAGACGTTTTGGAAAGTTTATTAAAAATCTTCATCCGGCTCTTCTTGTCTTCTCCTCTCCGGGGTCTTCTGCTCTTTTGCTGTCCGCTCTTCTTGTGTTCTCCTCTACGGGGTCTTCTGCTCTTTTGCTGTCTGCTATTCTGCTGTCCGCTCCTCTCTTCTTTTCTTCTGCTCTTTTGCTGTCGGCTCTTGTTTTTCCTCCAGGCCTCCTCTGACGACGTCTCCGGTGATTATGCCGGTCTCCGGTCTCTGCAGCTTAGTTGGGGATGGAGCACTGGTTCCCAACTTTTTAAATGGGCTGAATAAGGAAGGACACTGTACAGGTAGTGCAGTAGATGGGAGCAAGCAAGAGAGATAAGATGGTGTGAGGGCCAGTGGTGAGTGTGGGCTTAGTGTGCAGGTGTGATGAGGACAGAGGAGAATGAGGGTCAGCTGGAGTGGCAAGAGCGGACAGAGTATTAATGTAGGAAGGTGCTGCTGCGGGATAGGTGGCAAAGGGAAGTTGCATGTTTGGTAGTGGGTTGTTCCCCAGCTGCAGCTCCAAATGCTGGCAGGAGTTTTCCTTGCCAGCAGCAGAGAACGTATAGGAGCATGGTTGTGTGAGCTGCCAGGCCAGAGCTTACAGTGCCTGTATGAGCTAGTGAAGACAAAAGTTTAGATAGGGTGATGTGAGCTGAAGGGCCAGAAATTAGAAGGCTGCACTTGTTGAACGGATTGCTCTGGAAGTGCTTTTCACTGGGTATGGCTGTAGAGGAAGGTACCGAATTTACATTTAACCACTTAGCGTCCATCTGCCCACGATGTGACTGTACACTGGGAGCCTCTCAACAAGTGCCGGCCAAGGATTCATGGCCTGGATATGCTGATTGGCTGTGTACATTTACAGCCCAGAGTGTTGACATTCAACACAAAGCTCTGTACACAGGGTGCAAAGCAGGGATAAGAAACGTAGAGATCAGTTAATAAGAGCAGCATGCTTTACACACATTAAACATAGTTAAGCACATATATAACCCCTTGCTAGCATTAGATGTTAACCCCTTCCCAGCTAGTGCCATTAGTACAGTGAAAGTGTATAGTATTATCACTGATCACTGTTCTAACGCCACTGGTAATATTAGTGGCAGTTAGTCAGTTTTCCCCATCATCAGTTAGTGTCAGATTTGCCTGACTATCGCAGTCCCGTTATAAGTCGTTGATCGCCACCATTAGTAGTTTAACAACTTGCCAACCGCCCCACACAGAATTACTGCGGCAGGGCGGCTCGGCTGCACATAATCACGTAGATCTATGTGATTATGTGCGCGCAGTCTCACGCCGCCAGAGCCGTGCTCCTGCTGTGATTAGACTCTGCGGGAGCCAGACCGCGGGAGGAGCGGGCTTGATCGCCGCCAGCCTCCTGCAATCTTCAGCTAGACTGACACGAGAGCCGTCTGGAATGTAAACAATGCAAGACGGCTCTCCTGTCAGAGAGGAAGGGAAAGATTGTGTGATTCAGCTAAGCTGAATCACTGATCTCTCTGTGCCTCTGTTCAATCCATCCACCCCACAGTTAGTAAGCACATATAGGGAACACATTTAACCTCTTGATCACCCCTAATGTTAACCCCTTCCCTGCCAGTGTCATTTATACAGGAACAATGGATAATATTTAGCACTGATCACTGTATTAATGTCACTGGTCCCCAAAAAGTGTCAGATTTGTCCGCCACAATGTCGCAGTCCCGATAAAAACCGCTGATCACCGCCATTACTAAAAAAAAATATAAAAAAAAAAATCCACAAATCTATCCCATAGTTTGTAAACGCTATAAATTAAACTTTACGTAAACCAATATTATACGCTTTTTGGGATTTTTTTTTTTTTACCAAAAAGATGTAGCAGAATAAAAATTGGCCTAAAATTATAAAAAATTTATTTTTTTAATTTTTATTTTGGGAATGTTTTATAGCAGAAAGTAAAAAAATATTTATTTTTTTATTTTTTTAAATTGTCGCTCCTTTTTTGTTTATAGCGCAAAAAAACTAAAAACCGCAGAGGTGATCAAATACCACCAAAAGAAAGCTCTATTTGTGGGAAACAAAAGGACAAACTCCTTAGGATGTTTAGGATTCGCACAAAGCGAAGGCAAAACAATGTCCTCATTAAGGTGAAAATCAGAAACCACCTTTGGAAGGAAGGACTGGTTGGGTTGCAAGATCACCTTATCCCTATGAACCACCAGGTAAGGGGAGCGGCAAGATAAGGCTGCCAACTCCGACACTCTGCGTGCAGAAGTGATCGCTACCAGAAAAGCAACCTTTTTCGACAGCAGAGGCAAAGAAATCTCCCGGATGTTTTCAAAGGGAGAACGTTGCAAAACGGACAGAACCAAGTTCAAGTTCCAAGGAGGTAGGGGCGCTCTCCGAGGAGGGGCCAGGTGACGCACACATTGAATAAAAGTGTGAATCAAAGAGTTAGACGCCAATGGGCACTGGAAAAGGACGGCCAGTGCAGACAACTGGCCCTTAATCGTGGACAACGCCAGGCGCTGGTCCACACCAGATTGTAGGAAGGCTAACACCCTCGCCACCGAATAGGAACGAGGAGGGAAGCCTCTGGACTTACACCAGGGAAAATAAGCCTTCACGGTACGATAATAGATCTTACCGGACGAGGCTTTTCTAGCCTTGAGCAAGGTAGGAATGACCTCAGAAGACAAACCCCCTGTCTCTCAGGACCTGGCTTTCAACAGCCATGCCGTTAAAGCCAGCGACTGTAAAGCAGGATGGAAGATCGGTCCCTGAGACAGTAGATCGTCTCGTAACAGTAGCCGCCACGGAGGCTCAACGGCCAGTTGAATGATGTCCGCGTACCAGGACCGGCGGGGCCAGTCCAGGACCACCAGAATCACCAACTGCGGTTTGGAGACCAACCTGCGCAGGAACCTGGACAACAATTGAATCGGGGGAAAGGCATACAACAGACGATACCAGTGCCAAGGCACCACCAGCGCATCCGAGGCATCTGCCAGAGGTTCGCGCGTTCTTGCCATGAATCTTCCCACCTTGTTGTTTAGCCGGGACGCGAACAGATCCACATCCGGGGATCTCCATTTCGCACACAGCATCTGAAAAACCTCCGGGTGCAGGGACCATTCCCCCTGGTCCAGGGTCTGGCGGCTCAGATAATCGGCCTGCCAGTTCTCCACTCCTGGAATGTGAACTGCCGAGATCGCCGGGATGTGAGTCTCGGCCCAAGACAGAATGCTGGTCACTTCCTGAGCCGCCCGGGCACTCCTGGTGCCCCCTTGGTGATGTAAGCCATTGTCGGTCTGCACCCGTACAGGGCGGCCCTAAAGACGATCCAACCAATGGAGCAGGCACAGCCTGATCGCTTTCAATTCCAAAATGTTTATCGGTAGTGATGATTCCTCCACCGACCAAGTGCCCTCGTCAGACAGGTTGCCCAGGACGCCACCCCAGCCCGGCAGGCTGGCATCCGTGGTAATCACCGTCCACAGCAACGGCCGGAAGAAATTCCCCTCCGCCACAGCCGGGGACCGAAGCCACCACAGAAGATCCACTCTGGTTTGGCGACTCAGACACCCTCAGGTGCAAGGACTGAGGGAGCCTGTCCCACCTGGCCAGTATCTCCTCTTGGAGAGACTGCGTGTGAAACTGTGCAAACGGTATCGCCTCGAAGGCTGACACCATCAATCCCAGGGACCTCATACAGGTCCTGATCGATGAGGACTCGTTGTCCCTGAGGGACCTGACCTCGCTCTGCAGGGTCCAGAGCTTGTCCTCCGGCAGAAACACCATCGCTTGGGCGGAGTCCAAGACCATTCCCAAATAAGGGAGACGCACCGAAGGCGACAAAGTCGACTTCTGAACGTTGATGGTCCATCCGAACTCCTGGAGCGTCTGAACCGTAGTGGACAGATCGCGCAGCAGGCTCTAACTGGCACTCGATCTTAACAGGAGATTGTCCAGATAACCCAAGACCGCAATGCCCTGTGCCCGTAATAGGCCAAGAACAGGAGCCAGCACTTTGGTAAACACCCTTGGAGCCGAAGCAAGACCGAAAGGTAACGCCACAAACTGATGGTGTTCGTCCGCGATAGCGAATCGGAGGTACCTCTGATGACCCTCGAATATGGGGATGTGTAAATACACATCCTTCAGGTTGATAGAAGCCAGGAAATCTCCCGGACTCAGGGATGCCACCACCGAGCAGAGCGATTCCATGCAGAATTTTTGAACGCGCACAAAGCGGTTCAAAGCTTTTAAGTTCAGAATCGGACGCACCTTGCCCTCTTTTCTGGGCACAGCGAACAGATTCGAGTAAAACCCCCAAAATCTGTCCTGATTACCCCCTGGGCGAGTAGATCCTGAACCGCCCGATGAAGATCTTGCAGCCGATCTGGGGTCAAATGAAGATTTGAGGGAAAGAATCTGTCCCCTGGTCGCGAAAGAAATTCGATCTTGTAACCTGATCGAATGATTTCCTGAACCCACTTGTCCGGAATCCAGAGCAGCCAAGGTTGGAGGAAACCGCGCAGACGTCCCCCCCACCCCTGAAACGGGGGAAGGCGCCCCTTCAGGCAGTGTCGGACTGAGCCGCTGCACCAGCCTGGGCGGCTTTTGGCTTGCCCGCCCAGGACTTTCTCTGGCCACCCTGGCCCTTGAAAGGTTTCCCCTTTATCCTACGCCTTGAAGGCACGAAAGGACCCCTGATTTGGTTTAAAGGAGGGGCCCCGCTTACCGTGGAAAGACTCACCCCTAGGATTCTGGGGCAACAGAGTACTCTTGCCCCCAGTGACACCTTTTAACCAATTCATCCAGGGATTTTCCAAAAAGACGAGACCCAGCATAGGGGATGTCAGACACCGTCTTCCTGTGAGTCTGGTCAGCCGACCAGCTTTTTTGCCATATCAAGCGGCGATTAAGTACCGCGACACTAGATAAGCGTGCAGCTAATGGAGCATCATTCAAGGCCGCATCGCACAAACACATGACCCCTTGATAAATCTGGTCCACCATCCCCAAGCTAGTAGGGGGGGCAGAATCACCCACGAGGGTGGGTCTGAGCACCTTGGTCCAATCCGCTACAGCTTGAGCCACCATGACAGAGGCGAAAATAGGTTTCAGCATGGAACCCGCCACCATGTAGGAATGTCTGGCAAGAGATTCCAGCCTCCTATCCGTAGAATCTTTAAACACCGGAGAATCCTCGGTGGGAACCAGAGTGGCCCTGTTCAATCTGGCCACAGTGTGATCCACACACGAGCGCGAATCCGTAGGAGACGCAAAGGGGTAGAGGAGTTGAAACTTCTCAGGTACCACAAAAGTGCGCTTCAAGTTGCGCCATTGTTTATTCACAGTTTCGTGGAACTCAGCGGGGCAAGGAAATACCTGCGCCACCTTACGGGATCTGTGGGTACCAAAAGAGGACTGTTTTCCCTGAGGATTGGGCTCATCCTCTAAATGTAGTGTTTCCTTAACGGTAATGATCCATAGCTGCGCGGTCCTCGGCCGTCAAGGGGGGGAATCATCCACCCCCGCATCCTCCGCCTCCCCCTCAGACTGAGAAGAGTGAGACCCGTCAAGGGGCACACTATCTACGGCAACCATGTCAGATTCAGAATCAGAAGAAAGAGAGAGCCTAGACCTTTTTCTAGCATCCCATTCAATCATCAAAAGATCCACTTTGGACGCCAAAGTCGCAAGTGCGGCAGTCAAAGTAGGCAGAGCAGAAGATTCAGAGGAACCTGAATCATCCATCAAAGCCGGGGGAAATTTGCTGTCCTGGGATTCCATAATAAAAAATCTTTTTTTTTTTTCTTCAAGGTACTGGCCCTTTAAGCGCACCGCGATCCCCCGCAGTACACCGCTATGAAGGATTCTGCAAGCAGACCCCCAAACAGGAATAAGCTGATAGCCAGAGGTATTCCCACAAAAAAACAGCAAAGACAGACCCCACAAGTGTTACCCACACGCCTGCCGATCTCCTCTGTACAGAAAGAGGAAGTGATGTCACCGCAGGAGGCTGAACTAGGACTTCAGACTAAGGAAACATGGTTGCCCATAGAAAGCAATGGGAGGCTGCGGGAAAATGGCCGCCGACATGTGCTCAGGAGAACACATTGCAACACACAAGATGACGCCGTAAGGCGCCAAAACACACTACATGCATCGCTGCAGAAGCGCCCACAGTGAAGCCACCATGCTGCCCACACCTAAAATGGTGGACCGGCGGTTTTTAACCCCGCAGCGGTCGCCGCACGTGTCTGCACCTCCACACACACCATAAAGTGTCACATAGGAATGGGACTCCCACAACCCACATAGCTCAGGAGAACACATTGCAACACACAAGATGGCGCCGTAAGGCGCCAAAACACACTACATGCATCGCTGCAGAAGCGCCCACAGTGAAGCCAGCATGCTGCCCACACCTAAAATGGTGTACCGGCGGTTTTTAACCCCGCAGCGGTCGCCGCACGTATCTGCACCTCCACACACACCATAAAGTGTCACATAGGAATGGGACCCCCACAACCCACATAGCGAACTAGCTGAGTCAAAGTCCCCGCAGGGACCAGAAGGGAGCCTCAAAAACGCACAGACATTAGGGGATACCACAATGCCGTCAAAGCCGTCAGCCAAAAACGCAGGACACCGAAAGGAAACCGTGGGAGAGACGTCCAGGCGAGGTGGACACCTTGCGGGCTTTCATCCCTGAGGACAGGGATGGGTCGTTTGCGAGGCCAGGGAGTATGCATAGCCTGCTAAACGCTCAATGGCGGGCTGGGATTCCATAGGGCCCTCTGTCCTGGGATACCAGGACGACCAGTTCGACTCCCAGGTCCGCGACGCCGTCATCATCTTGAAGAAGTGACTAACTAAACGCTGATAAATAAACAGCTAGTAATGCAAAGAAAAAAACGCATTTGCAGAAATAAAATCATAAGAAATTGAAGAAGGCTGAGACTGTAGCCCCCAGCACAGGGAGAGCCTATCTTACTCCTAACTAGGCAGAAGGCAAACTGAGTTGGGATTGCTGATAGCAGGGGGGTATTGGACCAGTGGGACAGCCCCCATAGGTGTGTCTATGTAAATTACTTTGCTCCTATGGATAAGAGGTCAATACCCATTGGTGAAGACTGTATGAGTGGGCGGCGACTGTCAGAGGACGTAAGAGAAATGTTTTTTTTATTCTAAATTTCTTTGATCTTTTTCCATTTACATCGTAAAAAATAAAAAACGCAGTGGCTATCAAATACCCCCAAAATAAAGCTCTATTTGTGGGCAAAAAAAGTATATAAATTTTGTTTGGGTACAGCGTTGCATGACCGCACAGTTAAAGTAGCACAATGCCGCATAGAAGAAAATGGCCTGGTTTTGAAGGGGCTGAAATCTTCCAGAGCTAAAGTGGCTAAATGTCCATGCTACTGCAAATTAGTACTGTAGTTTCTTTGGGATAAGCCAAGACGGAGGCTATATTCAGTGAATGTTTAGTAACTATACAATTTTAAGAATGCTACACTACCCCCTGAACAGACTTTGCATTTATTGCCACTGCTAATTTCCTCTACCCTGCAGTCATCTCCAAAGCTAAAAGCACTCCCGTCACTAATACATGTTATTGTTCATATAGTACAGGTCACAGGCAGATTCAGAGGCAACTGGGTCAAATGCTGGTATTATCAGGTAATTGGACACTGGCACAAAGCTGTGAGGACCCTTATATAACACCCCCCCCCACACCCAGAGATCCTTGGTTTTTCTTTTTTTCTTTAGTGTCCATTGATAATGGATGTATCCCAATGTTCCGGCTATACCACAACTTCTGTATCGGTGTCCTTGGTATGCCAATGGGACTGTACCCGGAACTCCAACAAAGGCAGAAGCAGAGCCATCCTGTAATACCTCCTGCAGCACTGGATCCGGAGTTTGGCATTCCTTCTTGGCACTGTGTGCATTGCAGAGAGTTAGTCCTAGGAGACCACAGGAATAGAGCAGAGGAGGCCTTGATGGTGAAACCCAGTCCCTGAAGACCCTTTGGTGGTGAGCTCTTCCAAAGTGGGCGAAGATTGGAAAATGATGTTCCCTTTTAAAAAGTGACGTTCCATCCTACACAACCTGCCCTGTTATCATCCTGGGTGTCCACTGCCTCCACTTCCCATTGGCATGCAAAATATTAGCCTGCGTTTTAAGTTTTGGGAAAACAAACTGTCTTTTCTCAGAAAGTGGAATTGTTTATTCTAGATAAAAACAGATAGATGGGTGTACTGGCGCTCCCAAGACTGATGACAATAGGCACTTGGAAATTGCTAGTCTTGAATGGTCACAGTGATCAATGTCAGATTTATTAAAAATCACTTAAAAACAATGAAAACGGTGGAAGCCACTGTAGATAGCAGGAACTGTTCCCGGCTGGAGGACTAGGAGGCCCAGGGTCAACTCATGAAGGAGAAGTTCTTGGAAAAAGGTTTCCCTGAGGAACTGGTACAAAAAGCCTTCACAAACTGTATAGATTTATCTCCCCTTGGCCAATTGGGGGTCAGTTCTTCAGGGGCCAAAGCCACCCACCAAGCCAGATTCATCACCGGTTTTAACAATAATCATAAACAGATCACCCACATTATAAAAAAGAACTGGTCCATCCTACTTTCGGACCCCAGACTAGGTCCCCACCTCCCCTTGGCCCCTCAGGTTGTTTATAGGAGGGCAAGGACTATTAAAAACAACATTGCCCATAGCAAAGTTAATAGATCTATGGAGGTGAGGCTAATGGATATTAGGTCCTACTTCAATGATAGAGTGGGTACCTTCCAATGCAAGAAAAGAGGTTGCCTTACCTGCCAATTCATTAATCATGGCCGCAATTCCTTTTGTGATACACTTGGCAATTGCTATTCCATCCGCCAGTTTATTACATGTTCCACAGAGTTCGTGGTTTATATCTTACACTGCCCGTGTAATCTTCTTTACGTGGGCCACACCATTCGCCATCTACGTACTCGGATAGGCGAGCACCGTAGGGCCATTGCTCAAGGATTAACCACCAAGAATGGTAAAATGCCCCACAGTGTTCCTCGCCATTTTGCCACCCATCATAAAGGGAATGTGAATGACCTGAAGGTTTGGGCGATTGAATTTGTCCCTAAGGGCACTCTCCCTACCAACGAACGTCTCTCCTTGCTTTGCAAGAGAGAGATGTTCTGGATATACAAGCTTAATACACTTTCCCCTCATGGGTTAAACGAGGAATTGGACATATACTCTGTGGTGTAAAGGTAATCTGTTTTCTTTTCCCCCTTCCCCTTTCCCTTTCCCTTTCCCCTCCCCCAACCCTCTCCCCCTTCCCCCCCCTCCCCCCCCCCTTTTTTTTCTCTCCCCCCCCCCCCTGTTTTCTTTCTTTTTTTTTCCTTTTTCTATTCCCCCCCGCCTCCCCCCCGCCTCCCCCCTCTTCCCCCCCCCCGTTTCCATTTTCCCTGCTTATCATCATCATTACGTATATATACACATGTTTCTCATAGATATATATATATATATATATATATATATATATATACACATATATATTTATTATACATTTTTATTTTATTTTTCACAAATACATATATATTATCACATTACATATTCATTACATAATTTGCAATTCGGTTATCTGTATTTTTGTATTATTGTATTTCTGTGTTTGTATGTGTCTGTATCTCGTTTATTATCAGTGGTTTGAGGGTGGAGCCAGGGAGTGGGTGGTAGTGCCTCTTCCATTTCCCTCCCTCTCATTTTCACTTAAATTCCCCTTTCCTTATAGCCACTGGAGATCTGATGAAGGGCATTGCCCGAAACATGTCATCCCCCCTTCTTCGTGGCTGCTAATCCCCCCACTGCTAGGCAGCTCACACTGCAGTGTGTTGCGCCTGGTCTAGTGAGGCTGCCTCCCACATCAGGTTCCATGGGAACGAGGATTGGTACGGTGCGCTGTATGGATCCTTGTGAGTCGGCTGTCGGCGGCTTGTGACGTCATCCTTCAGCGCCGCCTCAGCCGCTCGTAGGAAGGAGAAGACGCCGCGGTGCTGTTAAACATCCTTGTGGCCGGGTCGAGCTACGGGGGTCGAGTTCCTCCCCCCCCTCCTCCTTCTCTTCTTCCTGCTCCTAGGTGCTTCCATCCTCACGGCTTTCACACCTGGACAGGCGTCTCCACCCGATCCCTGGGTCCATCCTCAAGGTATTGACTCACTGCTGGAGGCTCCCTGCTATCTACAGTGGCTTCCACCGTTTTCATTTTTTTTTAAGTGATTTTTAATAAATCTGACATTGATCACTGTGACCATTCAAGACTAGTGATTTCCAAGTGCCTATTGTCATCAGTCTTGGGAGCGCCAGTACACCCATCTATCTGTTGTATCTATTGTTTCTCAGTCAGGATCTGGGCATGGGTCGGCTGCAACCCTGACATGACTTATTGGTTTTTTGGCTAAAATCCGTCCACCCCATTTTACTTTGGGACCTCAGATCATCTGTTCCTCAGTGCCAGGATTTGTTTGTATGAATTGTTTATTCTGCATTTTCCTTGGGCTGCATTATCTCACAGCCTCATCATGGCTGTGCTCTTCCAGCTCTACACGTTACTAAAGCACAGGCATTACTTTGGCCACCCTGCTTCTCATGGTTGGGTCCTCCAGCATCAGTAAGCCCCAGCAGCCCACATGTGGTAGGGCTCTGGTGCCATTTTGGATGCCAGTTCAGTCTAACGCAAACGCCAGACAGTGGCAGACAATAACAAATGGCCATACAACACCAGCTGTTATCAGGAGGCACATGCACAGTCCCACATTCTGGGGACACCTGCAGCCTAAGCACATCTGTTAACCCTTCTTAAACAGGCCCGTGAGCACCTTCAAATCCTCACAGTATTTTTGTTCACAATGAAGGAGAACAGCATAAAAGGGATGGTAAAAAGGGGCTTTTGAGCACACTCAAAACAGTCAGGTGATGGGAAATTCTTTGTCTTGTGGGAACCCCTTTTAGAGCAAAGTGAGTCTTTTTGTCCTTTTGTCAGGGTCCATCTCCTCCCTTGTCCTGCCTTTTTTGGTGATATATTTGGGTCGAACCTATACGCTATGGCAGATGACAGACCACAAGGGCCACACGCATCCCTCCTTCCTGCCCAGATTTGTATCGGTTTCCCCCTTGGCTAGCCTAAGCCTTAGCCTTGGCCTTACTACAAGAAGAAAGGGTAAAGGATGAGGCTGAGGAGGTTATAGAGAAGCCTTCTTTGCAATCGGTGGACTCAGAGTGGGGAAAAAAAAGAGTTCCTATCTAAAACCAGAGGCCCAAGTTTCAGATATGCCTCAAGTTGCCAACATAGAATCCAAAAAGGCATCCTAACGCATTTGCTATGTATTCTATAGTACAGAAGGCCCTACATATGGATTGGGAAAAAAAAAAAGTTTTCTTCCTTCCCAAAATGGGTTGCTTCGTGTTTCACAAAAAAATGGATGTTTGCTTCAGTGGATTCCGCTATCGGCTTATCAGATCCCTAACAGTAATTGTGGAGGATGTTCTGGTCTTTAAAGACCGGGTAGACAACAAAATCGGAGGTGCTACTAAAGGCATTCTTTGCTCTTGTGTGTCCTCCACTGCAGACCACCGATACTGCTATGGAAGTTTGTGAGACTCTCGCCAAGTGGATGGCTGGGGGCCTTTGTTCCATTCTCACGGACACATTGGAAAATCTAGAATGCTACTGCCCTCTGTCTTCCGATAATGTATAGGGAAAGCAATAAAACAAATGTCCAGGGTATGTCCACTCTCCATCCACATGCTCCAGATGATGTGACTAAAATACTAGACAATGGAGATGGCTTGTGTAAAACCTCTAGAATGGATGCCTTTTGCAGGGGTAGGTCTTTTTGGTGAACCACTGGACTCCTTCCTCAAGAAGGTCACTGGTGGAAAGAGCATACTTCTACCTAAATAAAGAGAATAAGTCTCCACACCGGTATGTTCCCAGACCTTTACCTCCAAGACAATCAACAGGTTAGTTGCAAGCGCTGGACTCCCATGGCAGCAAAGTCCATCTCCAAGCCCTCTGCAAGTGTGGGGGGGGGGGGGTCGGTGTCTCTTAAACTTTGCAGCTGTTTGGACTAGGAACCCTCTGGACCTATGAGATCTATCCGCACTATCCCAGGGTTACAAGCTGCAGTATTAGTCCTACCCTTCTAGCCAATTCATGCCGTACAATCTTCCCTCCTTCCCTCAGCAGCAGGAGGCACACTGCATTGCCTTACAGCAACTGATTTCCTGAGGATCATTGTTTTGGCTCTTCATGGAAAAAGATTTGAGGGGTTTTACTCCCCCTTGTTCAATGATCCTGAAGCCCAAATGGCAACATTCATCTCATTGTGAATCTGAAGCCCTCAGCAAATTTCTTAGAACCAGAAAGTTCCACATAGAGTTGACAAGTTTAGTCATTATTGCCCTATGCAAACACTATTAATTTGTTGCGCTTCCCTTTGGCCTTTCCACAATCCCACAGGCCTTTAAAAAGGCACTGCCTCAGGTTCTTACACTGCTGCATCTAGCGGTGTCCCTGTTGGGTACCTAGATGACTTTCGCCTAAAGCCCTGCTTGTTTGAAGCTGTGCTGTACACCAAATATCACTGCCAGGCACTTCAACTCTTCACCCTGTTTGTGTGGGACGAGCAGACTCAATCTCTGGATCACTCCATGTGACAATTAGTCAGGGAAGTTCTTCATTCAGCTGTACTGGAAAATATTCAGGATGGATGCCAGCCTGTCGGCATAGTCAAAATGGTGTGGTCACAGAGATAATGCCAGCTTCCTATCAAAGTCCTGGCACTCCAGTTGGTTCACCTGTCCCTTTAGCAGTGGACGAACCAACTCCGTGGTCTGCCGACGGGAGTTCAGACCAAAAACGACACAACTATGACATACATCAACCATCAAGGAGAAACAAGAAGTTGGCAAGCTCAAAGTGAAATGGACCTAATCCCTGTCCTAGGCAGAGTTGGAATGGAGAACTGGCAGGGGGACTAGCTCAGCTGTCAGCAACCGGATTTCACCCCAAAGTGTTTCAAAACATTTGAGGCCACTGGGGTACACTCGACATAGATCTCCTAGCATCCAGATTCAAAACAAACTGAACAGATGTGTCTCCCAAGCCAGATATCTGCATGTTTTTGCAGTGGATGCTCTGAAGTCTCTGCGGGGTCAGTTATCTCTGATTTACATCTTTCCTTTCTTTAAGATTATTTTTTATCTGCTCTGCAGGGTCGATGCAGAGGAAATTCTCTCATGGCTCTAATCTGGCCCTCAAGTGTGTAGTACACAGGCATTGTGCTCTTCAGGACAGTCCAATTCTTCTGTCTCAAGGTTCAGTATTCCATTCTGTTTCTTGGACACTTGCTTTGACAGCTTGATTGTTGAAGCCCAGGTCCTAAGTGAAAGGGGTCTGTCTGAATTGGTCATCCCAACTCTGTTGCAGGAAAGGACATTTTTCTTCCTTTGCACATGGAAAGCTTACTTCACCTAGTGCGATATGTTATCCTCTGAAGTATTCTGTGGCACATATTCTGCATTTCCTACAGTCATGATTGGACTGAAGTTTGGTTTTGAGCACTCTCAGGGGTCAGATTTTGGCCTTTGTTATTTTAATTTATTCCAAAGACTGTTAGCTTCTAGCTCTCTAGTGAAAGCTTTTATGGAGGAGGCTGCTCATGTTGCTACCCCCAGATGCCCTCTGAATCTCAATCAAGTGCTTTCATCTCTCCTCTCTCATTTCTCAACATATCCATGATATGTCCTTCTATGACCTCACACGCAAGGCAGCTTTTCTTGTGACTATCACCACTGCTAGAAAGGTTTCCAAGTAGGCTCCACTGTTTGGATGCGGTCTGTGCTGTACAGTAGATGTACCTCTCAGCAACAGCTTTGTCTGCCTATTTGTCCTTCCTGAAGGATCTCACAGGGGCTCCACCATTTCTTGATTGATTTGACAGTTCATTGTTCATGCCTATACAGCTGAGAACAAGGTTCCCAGCTTTCCTGTCAAGGCACATTCTACTTGATCTGTCAGGGTATCTTGGGTTTTCAGGATTAGTTTTCTGCCCAGCAGATTTGTAAGGCTGCCATCTGGTCTTCTGTTAAAGCATTTACTAGGTTTTATTAGGTGAATTTTCAGCCCTCAGCTGATGCTAGTTTCATCTACAAGGTGCTTCAGAGTGCTGTTTAAGTTACAGCAATTTCTTTATGTGGGCCTGTTGACGTTTGGTTTTTCTGTTGCCCACCCCTTGTTTGTATTGCTTTGGAATGTCCCAGTTATCTTTAAATCTGCATGTGTCCTGTATTAAATGAACAAGAAAACATGATTTTTTACTTACCTGCAATATCCGTTTCTTCGAATACGGCACAGAAAACAGGACCCTCCCTCCTTTTGTCCTTGATTAAAAGCTGAGGATCTCTGGGGGTAGGAGTTATGAGGGTCTTCAGAGCTTAGTGCCTGTGTACAAACGCCTAATGATACCTGCATAGAAACTAGTCATATCTGAAGTTGTCTTTGTCCTGTCCTGTACTCTAAGGAACATATTTTACTAGTCAAAATGTGTTATATTTGTAACTTATACATCCAAAATGTGTTATATTTGCAACTTATACGTGCCAAACACACTATTGAAAAGAGCTGCACCAGTTATTACTGATGGGAGACATTCTGTGCCAGGGGATTATTGCTGTTATGTACAGGGATCTCTACAGGTTAAAAGGGATCAGCAGCACTGTCACTAAATCCCACTATGGGTTCCGTGCATGTTCATTAAAACCCTAAAGACTTCCAAGAAGTCCTTACGGCACACATCACATAGCCAGCAGTGAATCTTAAAGCGCTCAAGACCCCCATTCACACTATGTCATTCCATTGCAGTTTGTCACTATATATACAATGTGTGGTATTTTGTACCTTAACATGTGTTGCATTAAGGAAGCTAGTTCATCAAAAATGGTCTGCCAACACACGGTACAAAAAAAAAAAAACAGACCTATTTTTTTTTTTTTTTTTGCAGCGCACTACAATGAACATGCTTGGTACTGCATAGAGTGCCATCTGTTGTCCTCCAACAAGGTAATGTGCAGTAAAATGCACACAAAAACCTTAATACTAAACACTACCCTCGCCAATTTAACCACTTGCCTACTGTGCACTTATACCCCCTGTAAATTAATCCACAGACACGACGTAGTTCTGCACTCCGTCCTTTATTTCACCTCCACACACACTACACAGGAAGGGGAAATTCAACCAAACTAGACGGGAAGGGGAAATACATCATAGAATAGGAGGGAATACTGAAAAAGATGCAGTAACCGAAATGACCATAAGATGGCAGTATATTAAACAACTATATCCCTTGTACAAGAAGTTAACACCCCCTTCCTATCCAGGCCAATTTTCAGCTTTCAGTGCTCTCACGCTTTGAATGACAATTGCGCGGTCATGCTACACTGTACCCATATGAAATTTTTATCATTTTTTTCACACAAATAGAGCTTTATTTTGGTGGTATTTAATCACCTCTGGCTTTTTTATTTCTTACAAAAAAAAAGAAAAAAGACAGAAAATTTTGAAAAAAAAAAAAGTTTCTTATTTTCTGAGTAAATTTTGAAAATAACGTAATTTTTGTAAAATCTTACCTGTAAAATTCCTTTCTCTGAGTCCTCCGACAGTCGCCGCCTCTTCATATTCGTCACATATGGGGGTATTAGACTTTGCTCCGAAGGAGTAGCTAGGCAACAGAATATGTTAACATTAAAGCTTTTAACATATCCCACCCTCAAGGGGTGGTCCCCTCAGTCAATACCCTCCTACTTCCTGCAACCATATCTCAGTTTTAGTGGAATAGCAGTAGAGTATACAACCAAACCCCAAAAGAGGGGCGGGGGTGGCGACTGTCGGAGGACTCAGAGAAAGGAATTTTACAGGTAAGATTTTACAAAAATTCCGTTTTCTCTTACGTCCTCCGACAGTCGCCGCCTCTTCATATTCGTCACATATGGGGACGTCCCAAAGCAGTGCAAACATGAGGGGTGGGAAACGCATCCGCGCCGAAAAGGCAACGCAGTCTCCGCATCAAAGAAAGGAACCTTACCAAAGGAAGGAAACCAGCTGGGCAACAGGAAAAAACAAGTGCTCAACAGGAGCAACAACCCAGGAAAAGACAAATAACCATGGGATAAAAAACGTATCCCAACAGCCAGAGGTCCCCAACAAGGGACCCTAGGGAATTGCCGCACTAAGAACCTTGCGGCCAAAGGAAGCATCCGCCGATGCCTGAACATCTACTTTGTAGAATTTTGTGAAAGTGTGTACGGTCGACCAAGTCGCCGCCATACACACCTGGGCTACAGAAGCCCCATGACGACAGGCCCAAGACGTACTCAGAGATCTAGTAGAGTGCGCCTTCACAGGCACAGGGGGAACCTTCCCCTGCAAGGCATAGGCCTGTTCAATGGTCTGCCTGATCCATTTGGCGATGGTAGAGGCCGACGCCGCCATGCCCTTCCGAGGACCCTCTGGAAGAACAAACAAGGAGTCCGTCTTTCGAAAAGACTCAGTCGATTTAAGGTAAACCCTTATCGCCCGAACAACATCCAGAGAGTGTAATCTCACCTCCTTTGGATGTTTAGGCTTCGCGCACAGCGAAGGCAAGACAATATCCTCATTAAGATGGAATTCCGAAACTCGCTTCGGAAGAAAAGAAGGATTAGGTCGCAAGACCACCTTATCCAAATGAACAACCAGATACGGAGACTTGCAGGACAAAGCTGCTAGCTCCGACACTCTGCGAGCCGAAGTGATCGCCACCAAAAAGGCGACCATTTTGGACAACATAGACAACAAGATCTCCCTGATCTGTTCAAAAGGAGCACGTTGCAACACAGACAGAACGAGATTCAAGTCCCAAGGGGGCAAAGGATCCCTCCTAAGAGGAATCAGGTGCCGCACACCCTGAACAAAAGTGCCAACCAAGGAGTTGGAAGCCACGGGACATTGAAACAGAACGGCCAGCGCAGACACCTGACCCTTAATCGTAGCCAGCGCCAAACGCTGATCGACACCCGTTTGAAGGAAGGACAGCACTCGGGAAACCGAGTACGTGCGGGGTGAAAACCCCCTGGACTCACACCAGGCAAAATAGGCCTTCCAAGTACGGTAATAAACCTTCCCCGAGGAAGACTTCCTCGTGTTGATCAAAGTATGAACGACCTCTGGGGAGAGACCCTTCTCCTTCAGGACCTCGGTCTCAACAGCCAGGCCGTCAAAGCCAGAGACTGTAAAGCAGGATGGTATATCGGTCCCTGAGACAGGAGATCGTCTCGAAGAGGCAGACGCCACGGGGCGTCGACCGCCAGATTCACGAGGTCTGCGTACCAGGACCGGCGAGGCCAGTCCGGTGCCACAAGAATCACCGTGCTGCATTCCGAGTGTAACCTGCGAAGGAACCTGGACAGCAACTGAATCGGTGGAAACGCGTACATCAGCCTGTACTGATGCCACGGGGCCACTAACGCGTCCGACGCGTCTGCCCGAGGGTCGCGCGTCCTTGCCACGAACCTTCTCACCTTGTAGTTGAGACGAGACGCGAACAGGTCCACATCTGGAAGACCCCACTTCGCGCACAACATCTGGAAGACAGTCGGGTGGAGAGACCATTCCCCCTGATCCAGGGTCTGGCGACTCAGATAGTCCGCCTGCCAGTTCTCCACCCCCGGAATGTGAACCGCCGTTATCGCCGGGACATGAGTCTCGGCCCAAGACAGAATGTCGGCCACCTCTCGAGCCGCTCGGGCACTCCTGGTGCCCCCTTGGTGGTTGATGTAGGCCACCGCCGTGACATTGTCCGTCTGCACCCGAACCGGGCAGCCCTGCAGCCGGTCCGTCCAGCGATGAAGACAGAGATTTATCGCACGCAATTCCAGAATGTTGATCGGAAGGGAAGACTCCCTCTCCGACCAAGTTCCCTGGGCGGACAGAACGCCCAGAACACCACCCCAGCCCGACAGGCTGGCATCCGTGGTGATCACCGTCCACGAGATAGGACGAAACGATTTGCCCCCGGACACCATCGGGGACTGGAGCCACCACAGAAGGTCTCTTCTGGTGCGATCACTCAACGAGATTTGAAGATCCAGAGATTGAGGTCGCCCGTCCCACAGGGACAGGATCTCCGCTTGGAGACCCCGCGTGTGAAACTGGGCGAAGGGAATCGCCTCGAAGGCCGAGACCATCAATCCCAGACATCTCATGCACGTCCGCAGAGACGAGTGCGGAACGTCCCTGAGGGACCTGACTTCCTCCTGAAGAGTTCTGAGTTTGTCTTCCGGCAGGAAGACCTTCGCCTGCACCGAGTCCAGGATCATTCCCAGGTAGGGAAGACGAACCGACGGACTCAGTGTCGACTTTGGAAAATTTATCGTCCAACCAAACTCCTGCAGAGTTTGCATCGTGACAGACAGGTCCTTCTCCAGACCCTGGCTGGTCGCAGACCGAACCAGAATGTCGTCCAGATACCCCAGGACAGAAATGCCCTGGGCCCTCAATAATGCCAGAACCGGTGCAAGCACCTTGGTGAAGACCCGCGGAGCCGAGGCGAGACCAAAAGGCAACGCCACGAACTGGTAGTGATCCTCCGCAATGGCAAATCGAAGGTACCTCTGGTGACCCTTGAAAATGGGGATGTGAAGATACGCATCCTTCAAATCGATGGAGGCCATGAATTCCCCCGGAACCAGGGCAGCCACCACCGACCGCAGGGATTCCATGCGGAACTTGCGAACCCGCACAGAGCGGTTCAGAGCCTTCAAGTCCAGAATTGGACGAACCTTGCCCTCCTTTCTGGGCACGGTGAACAGATTGGAATAAAACCCCCGAAATCTGTCCCGATGAGGCACCGGAACCACCACTCCCTGAGCCCTCAGGTCCCGCACCGCCAGGTGCAGGTCCCGTAAACGCTCTGGAGACAGTTGAAGATTTGAGGGAAACAAAATCTGCTCTCCGGCCGAGAGAGAAACTCGATCTTGTAACCAGATCGAACGATCTCCTGAACCCATCTGTCCCGCACGCGGGCCAACCAGGGCTGAAGAAAACCGAGCAAGCGCCCCCCCACCCCAAAACTGGGTGAGGGCGCCCCTTCAGGCCGCACTGTTATGGGCTGCGGATCCGGATTGACCGGACTTCTGTTTTCCAGACCAGGGCTTCTTCTGAGAGCCTTGACCTTTGAACGGTTTGCCCTTGTAGTGCGACCGAAAGGCACGAAAGGACCCCTGAGGGGGCCGAAAATTAGCATGCTTCTTCCCAGAAGCCCCCTTAGCCTTGGGGAAATGGGGCAAGAGAGTGCTCTTACCTCCGGTGATCCCCTTAATCAACACATCCAAGGACTCCCCAAAAAGGCGAGACCCATCATAAGGCAGATTGGCTAAGGTCTTACGTGAAGACTGGTCCACCGACCAACATTTCAACCAAACCAGGCGGCGAGACAACACCGCCACGCTGTGTACACGTGCAGCCAACGGGACTAAGTCCAAGTCCGCATCACACAGATACATGACACCCTGGTGGATTTGATCCACCATATCCAGGGTCGCCGGCGAGGCCGAATCGGCCACTAGGACGCGCCGAAGCATCTGCGTCCAACTTGCGACCGCCTGGGCCGCCATGAGAGAGGCAAACAGAGCCTTAAGCATAGAACCCGTAACAGAATAAGTATGACGGGCAAGAGACTCCAATCTCCTATCCGTGGCATCACGGAACACCGGGGAATCCTCTGCAGGAATCGCAGTGGATTTGTTTAAAACCGCAATTGCGTGATCCACTGGGGGTGGCACACACCACCTCCCATCAGTGGAAGGCGAGAAAGGATAACGCAGCTTGAACCTACTTGGTACAGCAAAAGGTTTGCGCAGATTGCGCCATTGTTCCTTAACAGCGCGCTGAAAATCATCATTGCAGGGAAAAACCTGCGGCGTCCTGCGTTTTCTCTGCGTCCCATAAGCCGCCAAGGCAGCGGGGGGACACACTTCATCCTGCAAACGCAGCGTTTGTTTTATGGAAGCAATCAATTCATCCATGATTGCAAGCTCTTCAGGCGAGCCAGGGGGAGAATTATCAACCCCTTCAACTTCAGCCTCCACCTCGGACCCCACTAGATCCAGGGAGGAGTGGGACCCCGATAAGGAGGCCCCCGCCATAACAACCCCATCACCTTCACCCTCAGAATCAGAGGAAAGAGCAACTCTGGGTCTTTTAGTAGATTGAGCAGCCACCAGCACCTGCACCTGAGCAGCAAGGCCAGCCACAATAGTGGCCAAATCCCCCCCTGGGGGGGAAACAGTGGTCCCCTGGCTTTCCACCAAGGCGGTAGGAAATTTGCCCTCCTGAGAATCCATTGCCCCTACAACAAATGCCGGATAATAAAGGGTTAACTGCCCCTTTAACACGCGCGGCGAGCGCAGCCCACCGCACCACAACACAAGCACAATGAGACCCCCACAGGGACAATAAAACTGACACAGGCAATGGATAGGAAGGATAAAACCTGAGGAGACCCTCGCTGCTGCTGCTGCCTCGATCGGTGTTCCTGGAGAAGAGGAAGTGATGCTGCCAGGGCGCTCTATGAAAGCCTATGGGAGGCTACAAGAAAATGGCCGCCATGCATGTAGAACTTGCGGCCGGAGCGAGTGTAGGCAAAATGGCGCCGTTTGGCGCCGAAACCGCCGCTCCACAGTACAGTAATGCACACATGTCTCCATATAAAAAAACATGTCAGATCGCCGCAACGATCGCTGTATAATGCCCAAACATGCCACAAAACATGCCCCACAGCACACAGCTTCTCACACTGACAAGGCTGACACACACAGTGTCACACAGCTCCCCCCCCCTTGCAGCCCACAGCATGCAGCCGAGAGATAGGGAGACAGTGTGAATAGAGGCAGGTTACACAGTCCCAGACTGACACCCCCCCCAGACAGACAGGTCCCCACATAAATACACTTACCTCACAGTGGCGTGGGGGACCCGCACAGGCGAACAAGCCGCTGCACATGAGGCAGGGAGAGTCGCATACAAGACGCACAGAATGGGGGTTAAGAAACCGCACAGCGTCCAGTGAGGTAGCCACCTCACCAATCATCCCTGCACCGAACAGGGATGGGTCGTTCACTGTGCCAGGAGCGTTACCTGGCTGAACGCTCGATGGCAGGCTGGGAAGCCACTGACCCACGACCTGCGACCAGGGGGATCAGCCCGCATGATCCTCTTCATCCGAAGAACTAACTAATGCTGACAAAAAGAACAGCTAAGTAAAGGTAGAGAGAAAACTCAAACAAAAAATCAAAAAAGAAGAAAGAGTCTGGGGCACAAAGCCCCAGCACAGAGAGAGCCAGCCACTCCTGACAAGCTAGACATTAAAACTGAGATATGGTTGCAGGAAGTAGGAGGGTATTGACTGAGGGGACCACCCCTTGAGGGTGGGATATGTTAAAAGCTTTAATGTTAACATATTCTGTTGCCTAGCTACTCCTTCGGAGCAAAGTCTAATACCCCCATATGTGACGAATATGAAGAGGCGGCGACTGTCGGAGGACGTAAGAGAAAAATAAATTTTTCTCCTTCACTGATGTGCGCTGATGAGGCGGCACTGATAGGCTGCACTGATGGGCACTGATGAGGTGGCACTTATGGGCACTGATGAGCTGGCACTTATGGGCACTGATGAGGTGGCACTGATGAGGAGGTACTAATATGCCGCACTGATGAGCACTGATAGGTGGCACTGCTGGGCACTGATAGGTGGCACTGCTGGGCACTGAGAGGTGGCACTGACGGGCGGCACTGATGGGCACTGAGAGACGGCACTGATGGGCACTGAGAGGCGGCACTGATGGGCACTGATGGGTGACACTGAGGAATACTGACGGGCGGCACTGATCAGCACTGATGGGCAGCACCATCAGTGCCCACACTCAGTGCCCATAGTGCTGCTAGTCAGTGCCCATCAGCGCCTAGATGAGCAGGCACTGACTGACAGCACTATGGGCACTGACTGTGGGCACTGATGGGGGGCACTGAGGGCAGTTGTGGCATTATTTCCCCTCTTCAGTAATCAGGGCACTGGTGATCAGTGCCCTGATTACATTGCTGTGTGTTCCCTTACCGGTGATCGGGCTCTGCTCCTTCCTCACACGCAGTCTCTGTGTGAGGAAGAGAGCTGGCGATGAGAGATGATCTCACATGTTTACATATGAGATCATCTCTCATTGCACGGCCCGATCACGTGGTAAATAGCCGCTGTGACTGGCCATTTACCACGATCCGATGCACGCTCGCGTATAAAGACGGCCTCCCGAAAATTAGAGTCTGCGCTGCAGCCGTACTTCGGCTATAGCGCGGACCGGAAGTGGTTAACTAACCCCCACTGCATTTACCTTGGATCAGCAGGCAATACAATGCAGGAATCTACACCATATAAGGTGATTCTCAGTTGGAGAAGCCATCCTGCATTTTTACAAGTAAACAGATTTAGCATATAGGTTGGAAGCCAGTACCTAAGGCACTCTGCTCCCTAACATGGCATTTCCCTATTACCAACCATATAACTGCATATCCCTGCAATCTTGACTCTAAACCGCCCTGCCTCCGAGCAACCTTGACACTGAAACCCTAACTCTGAGCTTCCTTCCTCCCTGACAATGCACCCCACACTTTTGAGTTGAGAGGATGAGAGAAGCCAAAACACTGAGATGTTATTCTTAATTCACTTATCATCTCTATAACTTTAGAACCATTCTAATGTAGCAGCCATCATGTAGAAGTCCAACGTCCAAAAGGATTATTTTGTCACCTCTCCCTCCAAAACTCTTGTACCTTCTATATTATTTCTTTGGAACATTTTATTTCTATTTCGTTCTAAAACTAAAGGGAAAACTAAAACTCCATTTACTTCCAGCATCCTTTCTTTACAATAGTGTATAGGATTCTGTTCAAATTTCTACTGAACTGAGTTCTGTTCTCAGCTGACAAGTTTTTATTCATTACCAGATTATACAACTATCAGATTTAAAATATGCCCCAATAAACCAAGTGACCTACATGAGTGAAGCAGGTGGTGCAAAAGATGATCCTCTTGACCGATGTGCCTTGTAGACACAGTAAAAGCTTGTAGAACATTTTCTAAATGTAATTTCAATGTAATATACATCTCTCTTTCTGTTGTACATCAGTTGAGTTTTTAACATGCATTGTCTAATAATGTTACCTGGAGGAGGACCACCATATTTACGCTGTCCATTTTCTTGTACCATATTGTACCCAGTCCTTTCCATTAATGATAATAATGCTGCTTCATTCTGTGCTGCAAGCCTAACTTTACTGCTTCCATTCAAGATATCTGAACACTCTTCATTCATTGCTGCAAAATCACCTATAAAATAAAAAACACTGCTGATAAAGAGATCATAGACAATTTTTAGAGATAGAATAGGCTAGTACATTTAGTACAGAAACAGACATTAGATCTGTCTCTGGCACAAACAACTGTATATTAGGGCTGACCAACCAATCAACATAATCGATTACAATTGATTATGAAAATAGTTGTCAACTAATTTCATAATTGATTAGTTGGTCAGCCGATTAGTTGGCCTGCATACAGAAAGCAGTATTTGTTTACATATCAATAAATACAGTGCAGCTCACGTACAGCTCATTACAGCGTTAGAGCCGGTTCACACTACTCCGACTCAAAGTCACCCCATGAAGGAGCGACTTTTTAGCGCCGACTTTAGCGCGACTTTGAAGAGACTTGATGAGACTTTGAAGAGACTTTGAAGAGACTTTGAAGAGACTTAAATAATAGGCGACTTTGTCTGTGGGGAATGCCTGGGTAATCTTTTTCTTCTTCCTGGAAAGTCTGATCACAGTCGCTTAAAAATAGATAGTGGTTAAAAAACAAAATAAAACAAATTAGATTTTTTTTACATTTATATTGGATTTTTTGATTTTTATCAAATTTATTTTAATAAAATGCTTTTGGAGTAAAAAAATCTATCTATCTAAAGATAGTTTTTTATTTAAGATACATTAATAACTTCATTTATTTAGCATGAAACAGAGCTTAATCATGCAGCATGAGGCTGTATATTCTGCAATATTTACATTTTTGGTAAACTCATTCAATGAATCCAAGCTCCGCAAGCTAGGATAACATGCACTGCATTAATGCATTCACACAATTTCACAGTAACCATGATAAAACAAAGTTCAGGAATATTCCTTTACCCCATTGTTTTGTAAATCTATGTAAACTACTAACTGTATGAATATTAAATATTCTAACTATCAACAAGAATAAGTCCTTACATTTAAAGAGCATCTGTCATTTTAGATCCATTATGACAGCGCCTGTTAGTGGACATCCACTCACCTGCTGTCCCCATATCCCTCACCTTGTTCTGTCACTGCCGCATCACCAGCCGTCCCATTAACCATTTATGGACCAGAAGGTTTTACCACCTTAATGACCAGGCCATTTTTTGCAATTTGGCACTCCATGACTTTAACTGGCAATTGTGCGGTCATGCAATGCTGTATGCAAACTAAATTTATGTCCTGTTTCCCACAAATAGAGCTTCCTTTTGGTGGAATTTGATCACCTCTGCGTTTTTTTATTTTTTGCAATATAAACGAAAAAAATTACATTTTCTAATTTTTCTTATAAATAATATCCAATAAACTCAATGTTTGTCATACATTAAGGCCAAAATTTATTTAGCTACATGTCTGATAAAAAAATCTCAATAATCAAATATTGGTTTGCGCAAAAGTTATAGCGTCTACAAACTATGGTGTATATACTGGAATTTACACAGCTTTTACTTTCTGGCTAAAATGGCAGGGCAGTACAGCCGCCCCCCCCCCCCAATTACCCCTATTTGGAAAGTAGACACCCCAAGGAATTTCCTCAGAGGTCTGTTGAGCCCACTGAATTTTAAATGTTTTTGTCACAGGTATTTGAAAAATGAAAATGACAAAAAAAAAATTACAAAGTTGTCATTGAAATTATATATTGCTCACACATGCCATGTGTATTTGTGGAATTGCACCCCAAAATACCTTCTGCTGCTTCTCCTGATTATGGGGATACCCCACCGAAAACCAATAACTGACTTCAGGCTTTCTAAGGGCGAAAAAATTGTTGATTTCACTCCTCACTACCTATCACAGTTTTGGAGGCCATGAAATGCCAAGATGGCACAAACCCCCCAACCCCCCCCCCCCCCAAATGACCCCTTTTCGGAACGTAGACACCCTAAGCCTATTTGCTGAGAGGCATGATGAGTCCATGGAATATTTTATATTTTGCCACAAGTTTAGAGAAAATAAAAGTCCGCCTGCCAGTTGTCCACCCCTGGAATGAATACTGCTGACAGACATGGAACATACCTCTCTGCCCACGATCGGATATGGTTCACCTCCTTCTGAACTGACTGGCTCCTGGTGCCACCTTGATGGTTGATATAAGCCACTAGGGTCGAGTTGTCGGACTGAATCCTGACAGGACATCCCTGTAGTCTGGACATCCAATAATTCAGTGCCAAACGGGCAGCTCGGATTTCCAGAATATTGATGGGTAAAATGTTTTCCGCCCGAGACCACGTTCCCTGGGCAGACAGATCCTCCAGGATAGCACCCCAGCCCAGCAGGTGGCGTCTGTGGTTACTACTTTCCAGGCTACCGGCAGAAAAGATTTCCCCTTGATTGAGTTGGTGGGAACCAACCACCAAATCAGATCCCGCCTTACTCTTGGAGGAAGGAACATTGGGCAATCCAAGGCTTGGACCTTCTTGTTCAAAGCCGAAAGAATACTGTTCTGAAACAGTCTGGAGTGGAACTGCGCATAAGGAATCACTTCGAAGGAGAACACCATTTTGCCTAGCAGCCTCATGCACAGTCGAATGGAGGGAAACTTTTTCCCTCTTACGAACCAAACTAGCTTCTTCAGAGCCAGAACCTTCTCTGATGGCAAGAAAATCTTTGCCTGAGCATTGTCCAAAACTAGACCTAGATATCCCAGGACCTGAAAAGGCCTTAAGGCTGACTTTTCTCTGTTGATAATCCAACCCAGACTCTCTAAGAACTGGATTGTAAGAGACACATCTTGTGTCAGAACTGGGCTTGAATGATTCTTGAGCAGCAGGTCATCCAGGTATCCTATTACTGAGATGCCTTGAGCCCTCAGAGAAGCCAATACCAGCGCCAAAACACGCCTTTGTAAACACTCGAGGAGCTGTAGCAAGGCAAGGCAAACTGGACATGGCACTACCCCACTGCGAAACACAGAAACTTTTGATGGGGCCTGAAAAATGACAAATGAAGGTATACATCCCTGATATCTATGGAGGCCATAAAGTTTCCTCTTTCTAGAGAGGCTACTTCCGAGCAGATTGATTCCATACGAAAAGACCGTACGGTCAAATATTACTTCAGAGCCTTGAGATCCAGAATGGATCTCTCATGGTTTTGGCACTGTAAAGAGGTTTGAATAAAACCCTGTGAATCTTTCCCTGACTGGAACCTCCACAATTTCACCCTAGGTCCACAGGTGCTCTAAGGCCTGCAACAAGGGCCTCCTTTTTTCTGGGCATGTAGGAATATTTGAGCCCAGAAACCGATAGGGAGGAAACTCACGAAACTCTATCATGTAGCCCCGAGCTACAGTGGATAAGACCCATCTGTCTTGAACCACTCGTTCCCACGTTTTCGAAAACTGTAAAAGTCTTCCCCCCCCACGCGAGTGAGTGGGGGCGCCCTGTCATAAGGTGGACTTAGAACCCGTTTTACCAGGCTTTTGGACCCAGGGCTTCTTTTGACCTTGAGGCCTTCTAAAACCTGACGGCCGAGGCCGTCTAAACTGCTTCGATGATGCTGCATTGGTAGGGACAGTGACACTCGGAGCCTTAAAAGACTGGTTTTCTGCTAATAGGCAATAATGCACTCTCCCCATGAGATTTTTTGGATATATTTATCCAGATCCTCACCAAAAAGACATTCCCCTTGAAAGGGGAAAGCTGTCAACAATTTTTTACAAGGCATTTCTGCCGACAAATTTTTCAGCCACAGAACTCTGTGCAAATGAACAGAGAGGAGGGCCACCCGGGATACTTGTTGGATAGAATCCTTAAGCGCATCAATTGAAAACAACAAAGCGCGAGAGATCTCTGCTAAATCATCCGCAGATTCACTCCGAATAGGCAGATCCTTAGCCTCTTAAAACGGTCTTTCAAGGACTGACAGATCCCTATAGCTGCAATAGCTGGCTAACAGCAGAGCCAGCAACCGCAAAGGAAGCCTTAAATAAGGACTCCAGTTTCTTATCTGCTGGATCCTTAAACACTTGGGCATTATCAACCGGACAGGATAAATTCTTATTCACAGAAGAGGTGGCAGTGTCAACAGACGGCATAGCCCACTTTTTCATGAAATTCTCCTCCATGGGATATAGCAAAGAAAATCTCTTTGGAGGCATGAACAACCTGTCAGGATAATGCCAATCTGCATACACCAACTGCTGGAGCAGGGGGTGAAAAGGAAAGGCCTGAACACCCTGCTGAGGACGTAAAGAGCCTAGTGAGGAACAAGAGGCCTCAGATACCTCAGAAGGAGGCAATTTAAACCGAACCCGAACCATTTCAGTAAGGGATTGAGTCAGCAATCTTTGGGAGTGAGATGCCGTAAATGGTTCCTCAGAATCAGAAACCTCTGAAGAAGAAATATGTTCAGCCTGTGACTCCTCAATGTCACCAATGGCTACCTCCTCATCAACTTTTACTGCCAAATCTGGATCTAGATCAGAAGCCCTCATAGGACCTAGGGCTATAGGCCTTACCTCTTTGCTGGGCCCAAGTGCAGGAGAAGGGGACCTATCCCTTTTCTTCCCATCCTGAGGAACAGAAGAAATCATCCCAGCTATTTAACCCTCTAGGCTAGCCAGGATAGATGCCAAGTCATCCTTAGTAACATAGGGTGAAACGGGAGCATCAGAGGTAACAACAATACCTGTTGGACGTAAAGGTTTTGATTGGCCAGTAGCTTCAGGTCTTTCTGGGGAAGAAAATGCAGTGGGAACCAGACTAGGAGAATTTAATCCTGGTATGTGGGTACTTGACCCCTTCCCTGCTGCGCTCCTGCTTCTTTTTCTGGAAGACATTGCTTTAAACATAAAAAGGACTCCGAATTAAAAAAGTTTGCACCAAGGTAGATCTACTGTGATCCAGCATTAACAGCTATCACAGAAAAAAAACACCCTTTTCTTTGCCATATACTGTAATACATGCCCAAACCGATATTATGAGACCTGCACCGCTTCCCCCGATCAGCCGACCATCCAGCCAGGGATCCTGAGCTCCTCTGCCTTAGCAGCATTCAGTTGAAAAAAACTGGGTTATCGTGCTGGCCCGTGACGTCATTCAAGAGCGCTGCTCTGCACTACACATGCGCCGGGGGGCGCACGCGCGCTTTAGCACATGGACCAAGCTGACCGAGATCTGAAATGCAGACAAACAAACCTGCCGAACAGCGCCACACAGTGCAAAACAGAACTGTGGCTAAAGCAAATGTTGTGCTATTCCTTTCCCAACAAATGTCTTTTTTTTTTTGCAAAAACGAAAAAGGAACACTTACCGGTCCCACTGCAGTACCCTGAATAGGACCCAAGCTTCACCCATCACGGCAGGCTCCGTCCATGACCATCAAGGACTGGGTCCCCCTGTTATACGGAGTCCACTCCCCTAGACCTTTAGAGCACCCTGCTGGAATCGCCTTGGGTATTAAGAGAAGAAATTAAGTATTTAACAAGGGTTCCATTTCCCAGGGTCCAGCACCCAAAGGGCTGAACCTCGGGTCTTCAGCTGCCGAGGCTCGGGTACCATCCTTTTAGCGTTTAGCCATTTGAATGGATCCGATTAGATCGCCCCTTTTTCTGGGACAACACAAAATTTAGAGAGCTTTAACAGCCATGACCACCACCTTCAAGACACTGGCGAAAAAACTGATGTTCTTCCTGTATAGGAGGGGTTATATAGGAGGAACTTCCTGTCTATTGGTTGCCAGTGTCCATTCACCTATAGGTAGCATATAACCCAAATAGTTATTTTTACCAGCTCTGTGTCCCGTCATGTACAATAAAGAAATACATATTCCTAAAAACCTGAATGTATATGGAAGCATCAGGCAAATGATCAGATCAGATAAATACACATATATACGGAAAAACAGTCCATATACACTGTTCATGTAAGAAATATAAACGTATCTATCATTAACAGATACATGGACTAGATGGGGAAAAGAAAAAAACTCCTTTTTCTTTTTCTTCCACCCCTTTCCTTTTCTTTATATATATATATATATATTGTTACAAGCCAACAGAAAAGGTATGTCATGGTGGAATGCATGTAAAAATAAGATTTTTTTGTAAGATCTTACCATAAAATCTTTTTCTCTGATGTCCATCGACAGACGCAGTCTCATCTTCATGAGCTGAGTGGGTTATGCTGCCACCTGCAGGAGTAGTCTAGGCAGTATGTTAGTACAAAGCTTTTAACATATACACGCCCACGGGGCTGTCCCTCCAGGCATAACCCCCACTGCCACAGCCCAGCACATCAGTTTAGTTGCAAGCAGTGAAGACAAAAGAACCATCCCCAATCATAGGGGCGGGTGCTGCGTCTGTCGATGGACATCAGAGAAAAATATTTTATGGTAAGATCTTACAAAAATCGTATTTTCTCTATCGTCCATTGACAGACACAGCCTCATCTTCATGAGCTGAGTGGGATGTCCCAAAGCAGTACAGGCATGAGGGGTGGGAAAAACGCAACCAGACAGTAACATCAACTCCAAGAGGCTAAACCTAGCCAACCGGGCAACCAAACAGGAGCTCACCCGGGCAAAAAACCTCAAAGAGAATAATAAAAAAACATTCTCTTATGAAACAGCAGCCTGCAAAACCTTGCGGCCAAAAGAGGCATCCGAAGAGGCCAACAAATTCACCTTGTAAAAGTTGGTAAAGGTGTGCACAGACGACCAAGTAGCTGCCTTACAAACTTGTATAATAGAGGCCTGGTGGCGAAAAACCCAAGAGGCACTCAGCGCTCTAGTGGAATGCGCCTTCACAGGGAAAGGAGGAACCTGACCCTTGAGTGAAAAAGCCTAAACAACCGTGTGTCTGCCTGATCCATCTCAAAATGGTAGCAGCGGACGCAGCCAAACCTTTGCGAGGACCGTCCGGAAGGACAAAGAGAGTCAGACTTCCTGAAGGACTCAGTAACCATCAGATAAACCCTTATCGCCTGAACCACATCCAGACTGCAAGGCAACTTCTTTGGGATGTTTAGGCTGAGGACATAAGAAAGGCAACACAATGTCTTCATGCAGGTGAATATCTGACACCACCTTAGGAAGAAAAGGCAGATTAGGTTGGAGGACCACTTTATCCCTGCTCTGTGGACCACCAAATAAGGTGAATGGCAGGACAGTGCCGCCAACTCAGAGGCTCTGTGAGCAGAAGTGATAGCCACTAGGAAGGCAACCTTCTATGACAAAGAAAGCAGAGAAATCTCTCTAATATTCTCAAAAGGAGGCTTTTGAAGAGCAGACAAAACCGAATTAAGATCCCACAGCAGTAACGGGGATCTCCATGGAGGAGCCAGATGACACACCCCCTGAATGAAAGTGTGAATCAAACTATTAGTAGCCAAAGGATGTTGGAAGTAAATAACCAAGGCCGATACCTGGCCCTTGATAGTGCCCAACGCCAAGCACTGCTCAACCCCTTTTTGTAAAAAAGGACAAATCTTCCTCTATCCCTCAACACCTTGCTTTCAACAGCCAAGCCAGCGACCGTAAAACAGGATGGAAGATCGGTCCTTGAGATAGAAGGTCTTCCCGCAGAGGAAGACGCCATGGAGGATCCACGACCATTTTTACCAGTTCCGCCGAGGCCAGTCTGGTGCCACCAGAACGACCGGAATGCCTTCCATCGCCACCCTGCAAAGAAACCTCAGCAGGAGAACAAGCGGAGGGAAGGCATATATTAGGCGATACTGACTCCAAGGAGCCACCAGAGAGTCTGGACTCTGTGGCATCGGCCAGAGGATCCTAAGACCTGGCCACAAGCCTCTGAACTTTCCTGTTGAGGCGAGTTGCAAACAGGTCTACCTCTGGAGTCCCCCACTGGGCACACAGGAGATGAAACACCTCTGGATGCCGGGACCACTCCACCTGATCCAACACCTGACAACTCAGGCAATCCGCCTGCTGATACTCCACACCCGGGATGTGGACTGGGGAAAGAGCCAGAACATTGTGTTCAGCCCACACTAGAATCTTGGCCACCTCCTTGGCCGCCAGGGCACTTCTGGTGCCCCCTTGATGATTGATATAAGCCACAGCCGTAGCATTGTCTGACTGGACCCGAACCAGAGAACCGCATAACCAACTCATCCAGGGAAGCAGGCAGAGCTTGATCGCTCTCAACTCCCGAATATTGATCGACAAGGAAGATCTTCCGTCGCCCAAGTCCCCTGGTCACAGAACTTACCCAGCACTCCAGCCCAGCCTGACAGGCTGGGGTCCGTGGTAACCACCGTCGAAAACACCGGCAGGACAGGTGACTGGAGCCACCAAGAGACCCGACTTCGTGAGATGGCTCAACCAAATTTTCTGGTCCAGTGACCGAGGATCTCTGTTGCATTTTGACAGAATCTCTTTCTACAACTGTCTCGTATGAGCCTGAGCAAATGGGACCCCTTTCGAAGGTCGAGACCATCAGACCCAGGGCCCTCATGCAAGATCGCAAGGAGGACTAATCAGCCTCCATCAGCAACCGGTCCGTCCTTTGTCCAAGGGAAGGAACACCCTCACTAGAGCAGAGTCGAGGATCAGCCCCAGATAAGTGACCTGCACGGACGGTGTCAGGGCAGATTTAGTGACATTGATCGTCCACCCAAATTCTTGAAGGGTCTGAATGGTGATAGAAAGGTTGTCCAGCAGATCCGAATGGGAGACTGCTCGCAACAGGAGATAGTCCAGATATCCCACAATGGAGATACCTCGTCGCCATAACAAAGCGAACACAGGGGCTAGGACCTTAGTAAAAACTCTGGGAGCCGAAGGCGAGACCAAAGGGTAATGCCACAAATTGAAAGTGCTCCTCTGCCACCGCAAAGAGGAGAAATCGCTGGTGTCCCTCGAATATGGGGACGTGGAGAAATGCATCTTTGAAATGGATGGATTGGAAGATGCCACCACTGACCGAATGGACTCCATTCGAAACTTCTGCACCCGCACAAAGTGGTTCAGAGCCTTGAGGTCCAGGATTGGACGCACTTTGCCCTCCTTTCTGGGCACAGTGAACAGGTTTAAATAGAGACCTTGAGAGCGTTCCTGCGGAGGAACTGGCACAATCCCCCCTTGAGCCAGGAGATCTCGCACGGCCTCCCGCAGAACCTTCAAACGCTCTGGAGACAGGTGGAGATTTGACTGAAAGAACCTGTCCCCTGGCCGGGACCAGAATTCGATCTTGTACCTGGAGCAAACCAGTTTGCGAACCCAATCATCCTGAATGAAGGAAGTCCAGGGTTCCTGAGGAAGCGCTGACCTCCCCCCACCCCTGAGACGGGTGACGGCGCCCCTTCATGCTGAAGAGGACTTGTCTGCAGCACAGGACTGACTGGCCTTGAGCTTGCCCCAGGGCTTCTTAGTTCCTCCAGAAGTTCTAGTATGGGGAGTCTTACCCTCGGAGGATTGAGGAAGAAGAGTACTCTTCCCGCCAGTCAGGCCCTTGATTAACTCATCCAATGAGTCGTCAAACAACCGGTCCCCCAGAAAGGGGGGGATCAGCTAAGGGGCTTTCTTAGAAGCTTGATCAGCCGACCAGCTCTTCAACAAAATCATGCGGCTCAAAACAATGCCCACGGCCGAAACCCTGGCCACCAGGGGAGCAGCATCCATAGATGCATCACACAGGAACACCAGAGCCCGGATCACCTGGTCCAACAGTTCCAGCTGTTCCCGGAGGAACAGTCTCGGGGTCCAAGGACTCCCGCAAACCCCTAATCCATTCCGTCACCATCTTTGAGACTAACATAGATACAAAAAACGGTTTCAAAATGGAACCTGCCAGCACGTGAAGATGGCGGGAAAGGGATTGCACCCGCCTGTCCACTGGATCCGTAAAAACTGGGAATCCTCCACAGGCACAGATTTGTTCAATCTGGAAACAGGATGGTCCACTTTAGGTGGCACCGTCCAACAGTTGGAAACCTTTTCAGCAAAAGGGTACCAGCGTTTAAAGTGTTTAGGCACCACTAACGCGCTGCCAATGGTCATTCACAATATTGTGAAAACTGTCGTGACAAGGGTAAACCCTGTCAGCTTTTGGAGACTTCTGAGAGCCAAAAGCCATCCGTGTCCCTGCCGGAATGGGCTCATCAGTCAATTTTAAAGTATCCCACACTGAAATAATCAGGGCTTCCACTAAGGCACTTTACCACGCTGCAGCTGAGGAAGACAGGTCCTCTTCATTATCTGACTGCGAGGACAGGGACCCCTCAGGTAGGGGGGCGTCCAGGGCGACCCCATCAGCCTCTGAATCAGAGAACACCTCCAAAGAAGGAGAAGGCAGCGACCATTTTCAGCTATCAACCTTTTTCATGACTACACCAACTTAAGTCGCAAGGTGTTCCAGGGCTGCTAAAATCGCGGCCAGCGACTGCGATCCGGGCTGTCCGGGAGTCGCACAGAGTGGGTCTGGGGCGATTTTACAGTTTGGGACTCCATAATGCAATTTTCAAAAAACGATGTACTTTTGTCGCTTTAAGAGCGCTTATCGCAGTATCCACCACCAATCGCCACAGTCTGCAGGGAACCCCTTTAAACCAAACTGACAGCAGAAAGTGCAAGGATATGCCTTGCAGGGACCCCAAGTACTGTACCACCTCAGACAAACCAGCCTCCTGAATCTTCCACAGCATGGAGAGAAAGTTAGAAGTGACCTCGGATCAGCAGCAGGAAATGACTGCACAGGAAGTGATGTCGCCTGAATAAGGTTACACTGCTAAGCAAAGCACCATAGCTACACAGATGGATGGCCATACAAAACAATAGGAAGCTACAGGGAAAATAGCTGCCCCACACAATCTATGGGGAAAAAAATCACATTACCCACACTTAAGATGGGAGCGCCCATGGTGGACCATGAGGCTAGGGAACAACACGTGAAGGCCTCAGGAACCACAACAGGGACCAGCAAGCCAAAGGTACCATGTCACATGCCCCCCCCCTCCCCAGAGCACTCCAGACACAGCCACCGCAGGGACAGGGAAGGGGGGAGGCAAGGACACACAGACAAGGCAACAGGCAGGCCAGGGGATCTTTTGGGAGGCACAAATCCCGTTATCCCCAGGAGAGGGCCCACATCCCCCCAAGGCAAGCAGGGGCAAGGGGGGTACATTTACTCACCATACCATGGACCAGGTGGACTCCGGGCAGACTGCCTCCCACCCGAAGTGGGGGTGCTGCCAGCCGGGGGGATACGCTGTGACTCAGGGCGTTCCAGGTCGTCGCGTCCTGGTGAGGCATCCGCTCGCAGGCTCGTCCCCCTCCGGAAAAGGGGGACCACCATGGCTAGTCCTAGGTTGGAACTATAACCTGCTCACGCTCGAAGGCTAGACTGGGGGGACCATAAGGATCTAGATTATCCAGTGCAAAGCCCCAGCCAGCATCGTTGCTTGTAGATCACCAGGAAAATACTTCCCTAAACACTAGCTTGAAAGTGAGTAAAGAGAAATAAAAAGAAAATATTTTCAAAAGAAATAAAAAACTGAGACCGGAGTCCCAGCAGGAAACCTAGGTCCTACTCCTTCGCTAGGCAGAAACAAACTGATGTGCTGAGCTGTGGCAGTGGGGGTTATGTGTGGAGGGACAGCCCCGTGGGCATGTATATGTTAAAAGCTTTGTACTAACGTACTGCCTAGACTACTGCACCCACTCAGCTCATAAAAACGAGGCTGTGTCTGTCAATGAAAAGGTAAATGTGGTATGACCTAACTACCCGCGCAAAAGAAAAAAGAATATTTAAAATTGTGTAAATAATAACAAATATTGAAGTATTCAATAGTGATGAGATTATTAATAAAGTGTAGGAATGACCTAAATCAGAAGCAGCAATCCAACACATAAAAGTGAATAATGGAAAATAAATGAATTAATGATAATTGAGTGCGCTCAACTGAAACACTTAATATAAAAACGTGAATGAAATTACACATAAATTGTGCAATAATAGTGACACAATGAATAAATGTGCAAAATAATCACTAATGTGCAAACAATGCAAACAGAATACTGTGCGATAAATACAATATTGGAGAAATGTGCAAAAATTAGCAAAATTTGTGCAAACAATGCAAATAAAGTGCAATAATTCCAAAAATGTGAATAACAGGTAGTATTGGAGTGATAGTCTCCAAAAGGTGCACAAATTACTGCAAAATGTCCATAGCTGGATAAATCGCCAGATGTTCCATATATAAACAGGAATGTCCAAATATAGATGGATAAGATCACACTTGGTAGCAATATACACCTCCACCAGATCACCCAGAGTGTATAAAGGCTTACCAGACTCTGTGGACCCCTTCAATTATAGGGGGTCTAACAGGCAAGTAGATAAATCAGACACCAGGCTTCATAATCGGCATCAACTTCCTATACTCCAAACCGGTTCCTCCTCCAGTAGCAAACAATCTAAGGGTAGGGTAGGCTCTCTGCAGAACAACGCTGGACCTTTAAATCGCCCTCCGCTCTGATCTCCAAGCCCTGGGCTGTCCAGTGCACACAGTCACAGAGGACCCAACTACAGATTCCACTTCATCTGTCCACCTGACTGTCCGCACACCACCCCTACTGGTCAGAGGACAGAACAACCACCTGTGTCTGTCAATGGACAATAGAGAAATATACATTACATAAAATCAAAATATATATATAGATTATTATAATGAGAAAAATCCCATATATATATATATATATATATATATATATATAAACATACAACTAAAATGCCATGTATTCCAAATGTAATACTGATCCATATAAAAATATTTTGAAAACATCATTAAAGAGAACCATTAAAAGAAATAGAATGGGAGAAAAAGTACTTTATGGACATAGTTATTAATAATAATGTGTAACATCCCACTCGTAATTCATCCCATCTGATAAACGAGTTTGTATAGCCAGAAAACTTCTCTTTTACAAAAGAGACGAAAAATGTCCCCCACCCCCTGTGGTGCTTTTACTTTCTCTATAACCTGTACTAAAATGACGAGCAACATTAGTGGATTTTTTATTTTTAATAGCATTCAGATGTTCACAAAATCTATCCCTAAAGCCACGTACACACGTACCGATTGTCGGCCGCAAATATTCGGCCGCCGACTGATCGGCCGATTGTAGGCTTGTTAGTATGATGCTTCCGACAGCCGACAGCGCATTTTCGGCCAAACAGAATCTGTCGTGCAGACTTTAAAATATTTGTTGGCCGTCACCAGAACGGCCGATTGTTCGCCAGTCAGTACAGATTTCGGGCCGATAGACAGCAGATTAGCAAGACTGGGCATGCTCAGAAAAGAAAAAAGACAAGGAAAGTTAACCATCACATGACATCACTTCTGCAGTCGGCTGTTGTTGGCCGACAAAATTCGTGTGCAGTCTTTTGCAGTTTTCAACAGACACAACAGCCCTGGACAAAAGACGGCCGATCGTTCGGCCGACGATCAGTACGTGTGTACGGGGCTTAAGTCTTCAAATGGTTCTCCCGACATATTGTTTACAGCATATACTACAAGTAATGACATAGATCACATACATTGTATTACAGTTAAAAAACTTTTTTTATATACTTGAGCATATGGACTGACCCATCAACACATGTGAGCAACACAGACAATCGGAGGAACCACATTTGAAATTCCCTGTAAAATATAACCATGTCAAGGATTGAGTGCTAAAAACAGAGGACTGAAAAAGACTAGGTGCTAAATAATTACACAAAGTTTTCGCTCGTTTGGCCAAAATATTAGTACCTTTGTCCAAGATACGTGCACATGTCACATCACTGGACAACAAAGGCAAATATTTCAAGACCATTTTCTTAACCACTTGCCGCCCGCCCGCCGTCAATTGACGGCGGAGCGGTGCGACCATTATTCTGGGAAGACGTCATATGACGTGATCCCAGAAAACAGGGCAGGCGCGCGATCGTGTGCGCGCCGCCCTGCTCTGCCGGTGTCGGGGTGTCCCCGGGACACCCCCCGTCACCGGCAGGGGGGAAACAGCCAATGGGCATGGCTGTTTCCCACGTGATCGGCTGTGTTCCAATGACACAGCCGATCACAATAGAGGAGCCCGGAAGATGACCGCGCATGCGTGATCGGGAGCGCGCAGCGCGGTCATGTCGGTGGCACTGTGTTCCGTAGGAACACAGCTGTCACCGGCAGTAGTAAACAGTCACTGACAGTGACTGTTTACTAAGTGATGGGCTGTGAATCCATTCACAGCCGATCACAAAATGTAAACAAAGAGCAGTAACTCACTGTTACTAGCTCTTCTCCCCTCATACAGTTTCCAGTGTGAAGAGAGCAGAGCCAGAAACAGTGAGTTACTGCTCTGTACACCTGTCAAAGTAAAATCACACAAATAAATGTCCCCACACAGTCCTCAGCCCCCCTCCCAATTGCCCCTGTCACCCAACAGTCACCTCATCAGTGCCCAGAAATTGACACCAATAAGGCTACGTTCACATGTGAGCGTAGCGATCGTGGGCAGAATCACCGCGATTCTGCCCGCGATCCGGAAATCATTGCAAATTGCGGGACGCCTGTGCGTTGCCCGTGATTTGCCATAGCACCCCAAACGCTGTGCGATGCCGCGATTTCCACCTGCCGAATCGCGGTAACATCGCGCAAACAACGCATGACGCCCAAAAAAGGTACAAGAGCTTCTTTGGGGCGTCATGCGTTGTTTGCGTGATGTTACCTCGATTCGGCAGGCGGAAATCGCAGCAACATCGCACAGCGTTTGGGGTGCTATTGCAAATCACGGGCAACGCACAGGCGTCCCGCCATTTGCAATGATTTCTGGATCGCGGGCAGAATCGCAGTGATTCTGCCCATGATCGCTATGCTCACATGTGAACGTAGCCTAAAGTCCACCGGTCACCAGAGACTGCCATCAGTACCGCCGTGCACCATTGCCCGTCACCTGTCACCCATCAGTGACCATCGCCCGTCACCTGTCACCCCATCAATCACCGTCACCTGTCACCCCATCAGTCATCGTCATCTGTCACCCTATCAGTCATCGTCACCTGTCACCCCATCAGTCATCGTCACCTGTCACCCCATCAGTCATTGTCACCTGTCACCCCATCAGTCATCGTCACCTGTCACCCCATCAGTCATCGTCACCTGTTTGCCATATACATGCAATCACTTACTGACCGCCTAACGACTATATGCGTCGGCCATTAAAAGCTAAATACTGGGGTTATGGCAGCAGATAGCTGCCATAACCCCGGTATTTTTTTAAAACGGCGGGCGGTCGGCTTTCAGATAAGGGTGGTCCCAGTGGCAGATTCGCCGCGGAATTACCCTTACGGTGCAGGGGAAGAGGTGCCCCCCTCCTGCCGCGTCCCAGACGTTTTCCCAGCTTACCGGACCCGCCGGCAGCGGGGAAAACTATCCGGTCCCGGATCCTCAGAGACAGGAAGTCGAGTGAGGGCAAGATGGCCCTCACTCGACTCTATGGTCTTGGAGGACCGGAGCTACATCAAAAGACGTTGCCTAGCAACCGGTTTAAAGGGCCGCTTTTTTCTTTTTTTTTTTTCCTTTTTCAACAATTTTTTTTTTTTTTTTTTCTTTTTTAATGTAGTTGTGAGGTGTGAGGTCTTTTTGACCCCAGATCTCACAATAAAGAGGACCTGTCATGCCTATTTCTATTACAAGGGATGTTTACATTCCTTGTAATAGGAATAAAAATTATCAAAACATTTTTTTTTAAACTGTGTAAAAATAAAAAAATAATAAATAAAATAAATAGGAAAAAAAATAAAAAATTAAAGCGCCCTGTCCCCGTTAGCTCGCGCGCAGAAGCAAACGCATACGCAAGTCCCGCCCACATATGTAAACGGTGTTCAAACCATACATGCGAGGTATCTCCGCGATCGTTAGAGCGAGAGCTAGACCAGAAATTTTTAAAATGTTGCCTATGGGGATTTTTAAGTACCAATGTTTGGCACCATTCTGTGAGCATGCGCAAATTTGAAGCATGTTGGGTATCTAATTACTCGGCGTAACATTATCTTTCACATTATGGAAAAAAATTGGGCTAAATTTACTGTTTTCTTATTTTTTAGTTCAAAAAAGTGAATTTTTTTCCAAAAAAATCGCATTTGGAAGACTGCTGCGCAAATATGGTGTGATAAAAAATATTGTAACGATCTCCATTTTATTCTCTAGGGTCTCTGCTAAAAAAAATATATAATGTTTGGGGGTTCTAAGTAGTTTTCTAGCAAAAAAACAGAATTTTTGTAAAATCTTACCTGTAAAATTCCTTTCTCTGAGTCCTCCGACAGTCGCCGCCTCTTCATATTCGTCACAATGGGGTTATGACCTTTGCTCCGTAGGAGTAGCTAGGCAACAGAATATGTCAATATTAAGGCTTTTAACATATCCCACCCCCAGGGGGTGGTCCCCTCAGTCAATACCCTCCTACTTCCTGTATCCATACCTCAGTTTCAGTGAAATAGCAGTAGAGTATACAACCAAACCCCAAAAGAGGGGCGGGGGCGGCGACTGTCGGAGGACTCAGAGAAAGGAATTTTACAGGTAAGATTTTACAAAAATTCAGTTTTCTCTTACGTCCTCCGACAGTCGCTGCCTGTTCATATTCGTCACAATGGGGACGTCCCAAAGCAGTGCAAACATGAGGGGTGGGAAACGCAGTCGCGCCTAAGGCAACGTCGTCTCCACATCAGAGAAAGGAACCTTACCAAGGGAAGGAAACCAGCTGGGCAGCATGAAAAAAAGGTGCTCAACAGGAGCAACAACCCAGGAAAAAACAAATAACCTAGGGATAAAATCATATCCCAAACAGCCAAGGGCCCAAAACAAGGGACCCTAAGGAACTGCCGCACTAAGAACCTTGCGGCCAAAGGAAGCATCAGCCGATGCCTGAACATCCACCTTGTAGAACTTCGTGAAGGTGTGAACGGACGACCAAGTCGCCGCCTTACACACCTGGGCCACAGAAGCCCGATGATGACAGGCCCAAGACGTACTCAGAGATCTGGTAGAGTGCGCCTTCACAGGCATAGGAGGAACTTTTCCCTTCAAAGCATATGCCTGTTCAATGGTCCGTCTGATCCATTTGGCGATGGTAGAAGCCGACGCCGCCATGCCCTTCCGAGGACCCTCTGGAAGGACAAATAAGGAATCCGACTTGCGAAAAGATTCAGTCGATTTCAGGTAAACCATGATCGCCCAAACAACATCCAGGGAGTGCAAATCCACCTCCTTCGGATGCTTGGGCTTCGCGCAGAGCGAAGGTAGGACAATATCCTCATTGAGGTGAAAATCCGAAATCCTCTTCGGAAGAAAAGAAGGGTTAGGTCGCAAGACCACCTTATCCAAGTGAACGACCAGATACAGAGACCTGCAGGACAAAGCTGCCAGCTCCGACACCCGGCGAGCCGAAGTGATCGCCACCAAAAAGGCAACCTTCTTGGACAACATGGACAACAAGATCTTTCTGATCTGTTCAAAGGGAGCATGTTGTAACACGGACAGAACAAGATTCAAGTCCCAAGGAGGCAGGGGTTCCCTCCTAGGAGGGACCAGATGTCGCACCCCTTGGACAAAAGTGCTAACCAAGGAGTTAGATGCCACAGGACGTTGAAAAAGAACGGCCAACGCAGACAACTGACCCTTGATCGTAGCCAGCGCCAAACGCTGGTCAACACCCGTTTGAAGGAAGGACAACACCCTAGACACCGAGTACGTGCGAGGGGAATGCCCCCTGGACTCACACCAGGCAAAATAGGCCTTCCAAGTACGGTAATAGACCTTCCCCGAGGAAGACTTCCTCGCGTTGATCAAAGTGTGAATGGCCTCAGGGGAGAGACCCCTATCCTTCAGGACCTCGGTTTCAACAGCCAGGTCGTCAAAGCCAGCGACTGTAAAGCAGGATGGAATATCGGTCCTTGAGACAGGAGATCTTCTCGAAGAGGTAGACGCCACGGGGCGTCGACCGCCAGATTCACGAGGTCTGCGTACCAGGACCGGCGAGGCCAGTCCGGTGCCACAAGAATCACTGTGTGCGGTTCCGAGTTCAACCTGCGAAGGAACCTGGACAGCAGTTGAATCGGTGGGAATGCGTACAGCAGTCGGTATTGATGCCACGGAGCTACCAACGCGTCTGACGCGTCTGCCCGAGGATCGCGTGTCCGTGCCACGAACCTTTTCACCTTGTTGTTCAGACGAGACGCGAACAGGTCCACATCTGGAAGACCCCACTTCGCGCACAACATCTGGAAGACATCCGGGTGAAGTGACCATTCCCCCTGGTCCAGGGTCTGGCGACTCAGATAATCCGCCTGCCAGTTCTCCACCCCCGGAATGTGAACTGCCGTTATCGCCGGGACGTGTGTCTCGGCCCAAGACAGAATGTCGGCCACCTCCCGAGCCGCCCGGGCACTCCTGGTGCCCCCTTGGTGGTTGATGTAGGCCACCGCTGTGGCATTGTCCGTCTGCACCCGAACCGGACGGCCCTGCAGCCTGTCCGTCCAACGTCGAAGGCAGAGATTTATCGCTCGTAGTTCCAGAATGTTGATCGGAAGAGAGGATTCCTCCACCGACCAAGTTCCCTGGGCGGACAGAACGCCCAGAACACCACCCCAGCCCGACAGGCTGGCATCCGTGGTGACCACCGTCCATGAGAGAGGACGAAAAGACTTGCCCCCCGACACCGTCGGGGACTGGAGCCACCACAGAAGATCCCTTCTGGTGCGATGACTCAATGAAATCTGGAGTTCCAGAGATTGCGGTCGCCCATCCCACCTGGACAGGATCTCCGCTTGGAGACCCCGCGTGTGAAACTGGGCGAAGGGAATCGCCTCGAAAGCTGAGACCATCAATCCCAAACAGCGCATGCACGTCCGGATGGACGAGCACGGAACGTCCCTGAGGGACCTGACCTCCTCCTGAAGAGACCTGAGTTTGTCTTCCGGCAGGAAGACCTTCGCCTGGACTGAGTCCAGAATCATTCCCAGGTAAGGAAGACGAACCGACGGACACAGCGTCGATTTTGGAAAGTTTATCGTCCAACCAAACTCCTGCAGAGTCTGCATTGTGACGGACAGGTCTGACACCAGACCCTGGTTGGTCGCCGACCGAACCAGAATGTCGTCCAGATACCCCAGGATCGAGATGCCCTGGGCTCTCAACAAAGCCAGAACCGGCGCAAGCACCTTGGTGAAAACCCGCGGAGCCGAGGCAAGACCAAAGGGCAATGCCACGAATTGGTAGTGATCCTCCGCAATGGCGAATCGAAGGTACTGCTGGTGACCCTCGAAAATGGGGATGTGAAGGTACGCATCCTTCAAGTCGATGGAGGCCATGAATTCCCCCGGAACCAGGACAGCCACCACCGAGAGCAGGGATTCCATGCGGAACTTGCGAACCCGCACAAAACGGTTCAGAGCTTTCAAGTCCAGAATCGGACGTACCTAGCCCTCCTTTCTGGGCACAGTGAACAGATTTGAATAGAATCCCCGAAATCTGTCCCGATGAGGCACCGGAATCACCACTCCCTGAGCCCGCAGGTCCCGCACCGCCAGGTGCAGATCCCGCAAGCGCTCCGGAGACAGCTGAAGATTTGAGGGAAAAAATCTGCCCGCCGGCCGAGAGAGAAACTCGATCTTGCATCCAGATCGAACGATTTCCTGAACCCACCTGTCCCGAACGCGGGCCAGCCAGGGTTGAAGAAAACCGAACAAACGTCCCCCCACCCCAGAACTGGGTGAGGGCGCCCCTTCAGGCCGCATTGTTATGGGCAGCGGACCCGGACTGGCCGGACTTCTGCTTACCTGCCAACGGCTTTTTCTGGGAGCCTTGTCCCTTGAAGGGCTTACCCTTATAGTGCGACCGAAAGGCACGAAAGGACCCCTGAGAGGGTCTAAACGAAGCATTCTTCTTACCGCGAACAAACTTAGACTTTTGAGTCTGGGGCAAAAGAGTACTCTTACCCCCAGAAACACCCTTGATCAGAGTATCCAAGGATTCGCCAAAAAGGCAAAAACCCGCATAAGGCAAATTAGCCAAAGTCTTGCGAGAAGATTGGTCAACAGACCAACATTTCAGCCAGATCAGGCGACGGTTCAACACCGCCACACTCTGCAGACGCGCAGCCAAAGGGACCATATCTAGGTCCGCATCACACAAATACATGACACCCTGATGAATCTGATCCACCATAGCCAATGTCGACGGCGAAGCAGAGTCAGCCACCAGAGTGCGCCTGAGCACCTGCGTCCAATCGGCAATAGCCTGGGCTGCCATAATGGAAGCAAAAATAGGCTTCAGCATAGAGCCCGCAACCGTTTAAGAGTGACGGGCCAGAGACTCCAATCTCCTGTCCGTAGGGTCCCGGAACACCGGGGTATCCTCAGCAGGAATCGCAGTGGATTTATTCAAAATCGCCACCGCGTGATCCACCTGAGGCGGCACACACCAACGCTCATCAGTAGCTGGTGTAAAAGGATAACGCAGCTTGAACCTACTCGGCACAGCAAAAGGCTTCTTTATGTTGCGCCATTGCTCCTCAACAGCGCGCTGAAATTCCGTAGAGCAAGGAAAAACCTGCGACGTTTTGCGTTTTCTCTGCGTCCCATAAGAGGACATCAAAGCAGGAGGACATGGTTCATCCTCCAAATGCAGCGTTTGTTTGATAGAAGCAACCAACTCATCCATGAGTGCAAGCTCTTCAGACGAGCCAGGGGGAGAATTATCAACCCCTTCCACCTCAGCCTCCCCTTCAGACCCCGCAAGGTCTAGAGAAGAACGAGACCCTGAGAAGGGCACTCCAGCCATAGCATCCCCATCGCCCTCTGAATCAGAGGAAATGGACACCCTGGGCCTTTTTGTGGATCGATCAGCCACCAGCATCTGCACCTGAGCAGCAAGGTTAGCCACAATAGTAGCCAGATCAGCCCCCTGGCCCCCTACCAAGGAGGGAGGAAACTTGCTTTATTGAGAATCCATGCCCCAGTAACTTAGGAAAAAAAGGAGTACTGCCCCTTTAAGGTCGCGGCGATCGCAGCCCGCCGCACTCACAAAACACACTGACCCACCGGGCTAGGAATACAAAGGCAAGGAATACAGGAATGGAAGGTAAAACCTGGAGAGGTCACACAGGCTGCTGCTACATCGATCGCTGTCCTCAGAGCAAAAGGAAGTGATGCGAGACTGACCGCCCTCATAAAGCCTATGCAAGGCTACACAAACATGGCCGCCGGCCGAGGCTGTAGAGGCAGAAACACTGACATGTGGCCCGCGCGATCGCTGCCAAAATGGCGGCATTTGGCGGCAAAAAACGGCGCTCTCACCACACAGGATCGGCCACCACAAAACTGTCACAAAAAAATGGCGGACCGCAGTAGCGGTCGCCGCACAGTATGCCCACAACATGTCTCACAATCATGTCCTTCACAGCACACAGCATGTCACACAGCCTGTTACACAGAGCAGAGCAGGAGAGCCCCCCCCCCTTGCAGCCCACAGAGAGCAGCTATACTGACAGGGAGCTCAACATTATGCACAGACATGCAGGGTCCCACAGTCCCAGACTGACACCCAAGACAGACAGGTCCCCACACAGAAATACACTTACCATCCGGATGGCGTGGGGAGCCTGCACAAGCGATCAAACCGCTGCACTAAGGACAGGGAGAGTCGCAGCCAGGACGCAGTGGAATTGCGGTGCGAAACCGCATGGCGTCCAGTGAGGTAGCCACCTCACCACAGCATCCCCGCAGCGGACAGGGATGGGTCGTTCATATTTGCCAGGGAAACCTAGCTGAACGCTCGATGGCAGGCTGGGAAGCCACTGGCCCTGAACCCCGGATAACCAGGGAGGCCAGCCCGAGACCCAGCACCGCACGATCATCTTCATCAGAAGACCTAACTAGAGCTGAAAATAAACAGCTAAGTAAAGAAAGAGAAAAAAACTCCAAATAAAATCAAAAAGAGAAAAGAAGCTGAGACTGAAAAGCCCCAGCACAGGAAACGTCTAACCTACTCCTGAGCTAGACAAATTAAACTGAGGTAGGAATGCAGGAAGCAGGAGGGTATTGACTGAGGGGACCACCCCCTGGGGGTGGGGTATGCTAAAAGCTTTGATATTAACATATTCTGTTGTCTAGCCACTCCTATGGAGCAAAGGTCAATAACCCTATTGTGACGAATATGAAGAGGCGGCGACTGTCGGAGGACGTAAGAGAAATCTTCATTTTGCAAAGAGTTGTGGGAAAAAATGACAACTTCAAAAAACTCACCATGCCCCTTATTGAATACCTTGGAATGTCTACTTTCCAAAAAGGGGTCATTTGGGGGGTATTTGTACTTTCCTGTTTTTTTAGTGTCTCAAAAAATGAGATAGGCCTTCAGTACATCAGGTGTGGTCAAGTGTGATCAATTTTCAATGAATAGCACCATAACTTGTTGACTCTATAACTTTCACAAAGACCAAATAATATACACTTATTTGGGTTATTTTTACCAAAGATAAGTAGCAGCAGTGGCGGCTGGTGCTCAAAATTTTTGGGGGGGCGCAAAAAGAAAAATGTAATAGGTATTGCTTCGCGTCAAAAAACGCAGTAAAAAATTGCGTGACTTTGAAGTCATGGTACAGGCATGGCATACGTGATGGTACAGGCATGGCATAGGTGATGGTACAGGCATGGCACAGGTGATGGTACAGGCATGGCACAGATATGGTATAGGCATGGCACAGGTCATGGTACAGGAGATGGTATATGCCCCCTTTCAATGCAGAGACCAGTGTACATGCCCCCTTCAATACAGAGTTCAGCGTGCGTGCCCCCTTCAATGCAATGAACATTGTGCTGTGCCCCCTTCAATGCAATAAACACTGTGCTATGCCCCCTTCAATGCAATAAACACTGTGCTGTGCCCCCACAATGCAGAGTTCAGCGTGCATGCCCCCTTCAATGCAACTGTGCTGTGCCCCCTTCAATGCAACTGTGCTGTGCCCCCTTCAATGCAATGAACAATGTGCTGTGCCCCCTTCAATGCAATAAACACTGTGCTGTGCCCCCTTCAATGCAATAAACACTGTGCTGTGCCCCAACAATGCAGAGTTCAGCGTGCATGCCCCCTTCAATGCAACACTGTGCTGTGCCCCCTTCAATGCAATAAACACTGCGCTGTGCCCCCACAATGCAATGAACACTGTGCTGTGCCCCCTTCAATGCAATAAACACTGTGCTGTGCCCCCTTCAATGCAATAAACACTGTGCTGTGCCCCCTTCAATGCAATAAACACTGTGCTGTGCCCCCTTCAATGCAATAAACACTGTGCTGTGCCCCCTTCAATGCAATAAACACTGTGCCCCCTTCAATGCAATGAACTCTGTGCTGTGCCCCAACAATGCAGAGTTCAGCGTGCATGCCCCCTTCAATGCAACACTGTGCTGTGCCCCCTTCAATGCAATGAACACTGTGCTGTGCCCCCTTCAATGCAATGAACACTGTGCTGTACCCCCTTCAATGCAATAAACACTGTGCTGTGCCCCCTTCAATGCAATAAACACTGTGCTGTGCCCCCACAATGCAATGAACATTGTGCTGTGCCCCCTTCAATGCAATAAACACTGTGCTGTGCCCCCTTCAATGCAATAAACACTGTGCCCCCTTCAATGCAATGAACTCTGTGCTGTGCCCCAACAATGCAGAGTTCAGCGTGCATGCCCCCTTCAATGCAACACTGTGCTGTGCCCCCTTCAATGCAATGAACACTGTGCTGTGCCCCCTTCAATGCAATGAACACTGTGCTGTGCCCCCTTCAATGCAATAAACACTGTGCTGTGCCCCCACAATGCAATGAACATTGTGCTGTGCCCCCTTCAATGCAATAAACACTGTGCTGTGCCCCCTTCAATGCAATAAACACTGTGCTGTGCCCCCTTCAATGCAATAAACACTGTGCTGTGCCCCCTTCAATGCAATAAACACTGTGCCCCCTTCAATGCAATGAACTCTGTGCTGTGCCCCAACAATGCAGAGTTCAGCGTGCATGCCCCCTTCAATGCAACTGTGCTGTGCCCCCTTCAATGCAATGAACAATGTGCTGTGCCCCCTTCAATGCAATAAACACTGTGCTGTGCCCCCTTCAATGCAATGAACTCTGTGCTGTGCCCCCACAATACAGAGCTCAGCGTGCATGCCCCCTTCAATGCAACTGTGCTGTGCCCCCTTCAATGCAATAAACACTGTGCTGTGCCCCCTTCAATGCAATAAACACTGTGCTGTGCCCCCTTCAATGCAATAAACACTGTGCCCCCTTCAATGCAATGAACTCTGTGCTGTGCCCCCACAATGCAGAGCGCCACAGCATTGTCCCCAATCACTGCAGAGCGCCACAGCATTGTCCCCCAATGATTGCAGAGCGCCACAGCATTGTCCCCAATCACTGCAGAGCGCCACAGCATTGTCCCCAATGATTGCAGAGCGCCACAGCATTGTCCCCAATGATTGCAGAGCGCCACAGCATTGTCCCCAATCACTGCAGAGCGCCACAGCATTGTCCCCCAATGATTGCAGAGCGCCACAGCATTGTCCCCCAATGATTGCAGAGTGCCCACAGCATTGTACCCCAATGATTGCAGAGCGCCACAGCATTGTACCCCAATGATTGCAGAGCGCCACAGCATTGTCCCCCAATGATTGCAGAGCGCCACAGCATTGTACCCCAATGATTGCAGAGTGCCACAGCATTGTCCCCCAATGATTGCAGAGTGCCAGCATTGTCCCCCAATGATTGCAGAGTGCCAGCATTGTCCCCCAATGATTGCAGAGTGCCAGCATTGTCCCCCAATGATTGCAGAGTGCCAGCATTGTCCCCCAATGATTGCAGAGTGCCAGCATTGTCCCCCAATGATTGCAGAGTGCCAGCATTGTACCCCAATTATTGCAGAGTGCCAGCATTGTACCCCAATGATTGCAGAGTGTCAGCGTGCGTGCTCCGTTCAAACTTACCTGGCGGCGGCGCGGCTCAGCTTCTTCCTCCTCTTCTGCGGCGGGTCCTTCTCCCTCGTCGTCTCGGCGGCGGGAACCGGCGGGCGGCCTCTCCTCTTCTCTGAGCGGCGGTGACGGTGAGTGATTGACGCACGCACCGGCACCGCCCCCATTGCGACGTCAGCGATATCCTGGATGATGATTGGTCCAGGCTGTAGACTGGACCAATCACAGCCAGGATATCAGAAAGTGGGGGTGTCCAACCGCAAAGACTTGCGCCCAGGATACCCCCCTACCTCCCCAGAAGGCAGCCAATCGGCGCCTCTTCTGGGAGGTAACCCCACCCCCCCCCCCCCCCCAGCCACCAGTTCCTTGGGTTCAGGCCGGCGAACCCAATTTTTTTTTTGAACAACTTTATTTGTTCGTTTTTTTTTTTTTTTTTTTTTTTTTTTTTTCGTTTTTTTTTTTCTTTTTTTTTAGGGGTAGGGGGGGCGGCGCCCTGGCGCCCCCTATGCATGGGCCGCCACTGAGTAGCAGTATAAATTTTGGCCAAAATTTGTGAAGAAAAATTACTCATTTGCTAAATTTTATGACAGAAACAAAGAAAAATGCGTTTTTTCACAATATTTTCAGTCTTTTTTTATTTATAGCACAAAAAATAAAAAACCCAGTAGTGATTAAATACCATCAAAAGAAAGCTCTATTTGTGTGAAAAAAAGGACACAAATTTTTTATGGGTACAGTGTTGCATGACTGAGTAATTGTCATTCAAAGTGTGAGAGCGCTGAAAGCTGAAAATCAGTCTGGGCAGGAAGGGGGTGAAAGTGCACTGTAGGCAAGTGGTTAATCTGCTGGAATTTAAGACTATATGTAGGCACCAATGAGGGACTTCTCTTTTGAATTGGAATACTGTTCTATGTAACGACCATTTAGGATACCCTCTAGCTTGAAACCTGTTGAACATTGCGGAAGCTTCTCGCAAAAAAATCTGATCGTGAACTACAAATTCTCCTCAATCTAACAAATTGACTGACAGGAATACCCTTAATTGTATGGTGTGGGTGACTAGATTAAGCAGATATTATGCTATTTCCTTCAAAGGGCTTTCTATACAGCTGGGTTGTTACTCTGTCTGCTTTATGATCAAGTAAAACATCCAAGAAATATATCTCATCAGAGTTACTGAATCCTGTAAACTCTAAATTACATTCAATATCATTTAAATATAACAGAAAAGATGAAAAATCAACCTCTCTGTAGCCAACAAAGATCAGCTCGTCTATGTACCTGAGATATAAATTAATGTGAACTCTGAAGGGGTTCCCATCACCGAAGATGTGGGACCGCACCGCTCCCACCAACCCATGGCGAGTGATGGATATTTTATTGCATTAAAGATCTCGTAGCATTTGGAAATACGGTCATTTAAATTCTTTATTGGATGTATTCACCGGACTACAGAGTAGACCTGCACACCTTTGGCTAAGAGCTTTCACTTATCACCTGGAACAGGGTTATCTTCTTGTTATTCTGCAATTTCTGGAGTTTGTCCAGACGAAGGAGCACTCTGGCTAAGGCCGAGTCCTGAGTTAGGCCCAGATAGTCCAGCTTTGTGGATGGAACCAGAGCAAACTTCTGAAAATCAGAATTCAGAATCCAGCCGAATACCCACAGAGTTCATATTATATTCTCCATGTTCTCTACTAGAGCAGAGGGAGACTCCGCTCGAAGAAGATCATCCAAGTAGCCCAGTACCACGATCCCCCGTTGGCGTAGCAAAGCTAGAAGTGCACAGGGGCTAACACATCTGTGAAGACCTGAGCAGCAGATGTGAGACCAAAGGATAACGCCACAAACTGAAAATGCTCCTCTCCCACAGCAAAGCGGAGAAAACGCTGGTGACTGGCACATATTGGAATGTGAAGTTAGGCATCCTTATTATCAATAGAGGCGAGAAAATCCCCTGATGAGGTCAAAACCGGGACAATCACCCCTTAAAGAAACAGGTCTTGTACTGCCCCAAACAGGACCTGTAAGCGGTCTTGGGACAGAGGCAAGTTGAAAGGAAAGAACCTTGCCGGGGAACAAAAGCTAAACTTGATCTTGTAGCCGGACCGAATGACTTTGTCGACCCACTTGTTTTGCACCTGGGAAATCCAAGGGTCCAGAAACCAGCAAAGACGTCCCCCCACCCCTGATACAGGTGAGGGCGCACCTTCATGCAGAAGGAGCCTTGTGCCCGGGCCTGAAGAAGCCCAATCTTGGCTTGCCAGACTAGGTTTGTTTAGATCCTCCAGAAGAGACCCTGAAAGGCTTCGAGCCCTTGTCAGTCGACCCTGAGGGACAAAAAAACTTCTTATGAGCTGAGAAGGAAGGCCCATGTCTATAACAAGGTTCCTTGCCCTTAGTAGCCTGCCAAAGAAAAGTACTCTTCCCCCCTGTGAGACCTTTAATGATGTTATCCAGGGTAGCTCCAAACAGGCGATCTCCTTGAAAAGAAAGATCAGTCAAGGCCTTTTTTGCCGTCTGACCTTGTTAAATCTGGAAACCGGAGGGTCCACTACCGGTGGCACAATCTACTCCTTAAGAAGGGACTCCTCAAAGCGGTAACGCCTAGTAAAGCGCTTAGGAACCCATGGGGATGCCTTGGTTGTCCCCACTCTTTAGCGACAATTTTGTCAATATAGGCAGGGAAAGAAAACACCTTTGCCGCTTTGAAAGGCTTGTGAGTGCCAAAGGGCACCTGCGCCTCCGTCGCAGCTTCAGCTGCGTCCTCCATCTTCCGAATCTCACACACAGGCACAATCAGTGCATCCACCAGTGCCTTTTCGTGAGCGGTCGCAGATGTGGAGGAATCATCCTCACTATCAGAGGATTCAAGGCGCGTGGTTGCAGACCCAGCAGGGTGAAGCCAAATAAAATTCAGGATCTGATGAGACAGGGTGCGCTTTTTGCTGGTCCATGACTAGCCAGCCAGCCACCCACCGACCAAAGGGTGCCAGCCACTCATCACCACAGGGTGCCGGCCAGCCAGTTTTTTTATTCAATTTCATTAGTGTCTTTCAAATTTCAATGGAGATGGATGCAGATAGAAAAATTAAAAGTGTGGTCTGGGACTATTTCTCATCTCCAGGAAAAGCAGCAGCACTGTGCAACACAATGTAAGCATGGGATCAATAACTGTAAAAAAACAAAAATACGTCTAATCTTTGGGCCCATCTAAGAGTTCATCATATTGAATTGTATAATGCAACACAGAAAAAACAAAATGAATCACAAGGTGAAACATCACTATCCCAGGCAACAATAACAGATACGTTTCAGAAATAAAAACAGGTGGCTAAAGTCGGATAGAAGATCCCCACTGCTGGACAGAGTAATCACAGAGATGATGGTCACTGATAACCAGCCATATACAATAGTGTCTGACTCTGGATTTGAGCGGTTGATGTCCATACTTAAGCCAAGGTACACACTGAAGAGTGACAAGTTTTATCGAACTAAAAATGCCAGAAAAGATTCACCAAAAGGTTGTTGAGAAAGTAAAGGCTATGCTGCAACCAGAGAATGCTGGCAACTCACTCTCATTCATGACTGACTGCTGGTCAGGACAAACAGAATCACTAATGAGTCTTACATGCCACTTCATTGATAGAATGGATGGAAAAGAAAGCATTTCATGTTGAATACAAAAGTGATGCAAGGATCCCACACTGGGGAGTACATTAGAGAAATGTTTCTAGGTATGCTAGAAGAATGGGGAATCACCAAAGACTGAGTGATGCTTGTGCTTCGAGACAGCGGAGCGAACATGGTGAAAGGAATGAGACTTGCTAAAGTGTCAGACCACAGTTGTATGGCACACACCCTCCAACTTGTGGTAAATGATGGTCAGTCAAGCCAGAAAGCTTTGCTTGACATAATTAGCATGCTGAAGAAGTGCGCAGGCCATTTCCACCATTCTATCCTTGCCAAGCAGCAACTGAGGTGCATTCAGGGAGACCTTGGCCTACCCAAAAACAACTTGATTCAGGCTGTTCCAACAAGATGGAACTCAACGCTTCACAGCAGAAGTGAGCTCTTACCATATATTCTGGTTAATATGGACTTGGAGGACATTCTTGTCCTACTGCTGATCAGTGGGACATAGTAGCCAACATCATTGAGACCCTCCTACCCATAGAGGAAGTGACACTAGAGGTGAGTCATTACGACTCATCTGTGTCTTCTGTCATCCCATGTGTGAGAGTGCTGAAGATGCTTCTTCAACAGAATGTAGGCAGGCCATGAGGGACAGCCTCACCAAACATTTTGAGAAGCATGAGGAGAATAAAAATGTTGTGCTTGCATGTCTTTTGGATCCTCGATATAAGAACCATCCTTTCTCTTCTAAAGGCAAAACAATGGCTGACAGAGGATATTCAATAGAAAGGTGCAGTCGGTTCCTGACAAAAAGAAAAGTCATAAAGAGAAGGTTTCTGATATGGAAGAGCAGGATACAGGAGAAATATGTCCAAAAAAAACAACGGACAGAAGAGAAAATTCATCATCATCAAATAGATGCCATGTTCAGCATTTTATTGGGGCCTCATGCGGAGGATTCTTCAGAATCTCCAATAATGAGAATGGATGATGAACTTCATCTCTATTTGAAGGAACCAGTAATTGACAGAAGAAGTGATCCTCTTCAGTGGTTGAAAGAAAATGAGGCACGCTACAAAATACTTGCTTCTCATGCTAGAAGATATCTTTCTGCTCCTCATTCCTCGCTACCAAGTGAGCGTGTATTTAGTGAAGTGGCAGCAATTTATGAAAAGAAAAGAAGCCGTTTAACTGGTGAACATGCTGAAATGTTATGCTTTCTGCACTATAATATTGTTCTACTTAACTGGGAGTATTGAAAGTGTAGTAGTAGTGTCTGTCCACTGAGTCCACTCCAATCCATTCCACTGTCTAGCTTTTTTCTAGCAGTTTTGCACTGACTGCGCTGCGCTGCAGTCAGTGCAAATCTGCTAGAAAAAAAGCTAGACAGTTGATTGGAGTCAGTAGACTATTGCTGCAGTAGTGCGCCATTCACTGCTGCAATAATTTTATACCACTGCTGTAGTGCAGTAGTGATTTAAAATTATTGCAGTGAGTGAGTGCAATACTGCAGCAGTAGTCCACTGACTCCTCCAATCCACTTTCTAGCTGTTTGTTGTTGTCTAGCTTTTTTTCTACCAGTATAATTTGCACTGACTTCAGTGTTACTTTAAAAATGTTAATAAAGACTAACATGTTCAGTAACAGAATTGTGTCGAAATTTGTGTTGAGTTTGCAAAATTTTAAATGTACAAAAATATCGGCCAATATCGGCCGATAACGATATGCGTGGGCCAAAATATAGGTATCGGTAACGAAAAAACAATATCGGTTGATCACTAATTATAGCTTATCATCTGTGTCACACTGGAGGAATTTCTCTTCACTTTCTGCCTCACAGCCAAAACAGGAAGTAAGAAGAATTCCCTCCTAAGTGGTGAATTCCTGGTTCCTGGTCACCAAAGTAATTTGAACTAGTGTCCCCATTGAAAGATTTTCACTCTATTCCTGAATTTTCTCGTCACTGTAATAAAATACATTCTTCAATTTGACCCTGCTAATATTTAGACAAACAAATGAATGTTTTTATGCCATTCTTAGACTGGCAATAGATTGTGGATTGGAAGACTCCATACCGCTTTGCTATTGTATTCTGACACTGGGACCCCTCCTCTATCGGAACACACTGATCAGTGGCTGCAGCCGATTTGCTGCACGTGCTGATTGAATTAAAATTTCCCACCATTCATGGGCTAATTGACTTCTCTCTAGTGGGAATGGCTATAGATGGATCAAAATTTGGTCACTACTGAACCAGCTAAATTTTGATAAGCTATTGCCACCTTTACAATGAAAAATGTTGAAAAAAGTTCTACTAGTGTATACCCAGCTTTACTTTGGAGGAATTTTCTCTCACTTCCTGTTCTGGCTATGGGACAGGAAGTGAAGGGAAATCTTCCCAATGGAACAAAAACCTGACAGGGGTTCTAACCTTCCCCTACGCTATACAAATTAAACAAAAAAAAAAATGTTGGCTTGTGTTCTACTTTAGGCCTCGTGTACACTGGGCGTCAAAAAGCCAGCTTTTAAGGGCATTTGACCTTTTTTTTTTCTACCTAATAGCTGTCTTCTCCTGGCGGAGACAGATTCCCCTGCCCCCCTCTGCCGGGAGGTTTGGCGGGTGGGACTCCTCTATCAAAAAACACTGTGTTGATTATGGAAGCAAGCGATTGCAGAAAAGAAATTCATTCTGTGTATGGTAAGTGGTTCTAAAGGCAGAACGTTTTTTTACCTTAACCTGCCTAGCGGTAACCCCGAGCGTGACTCGGGGTAGAATTTTCCTGCTGTTATCGGTATCCCAGAGTCACGCTCGGGGTGAATGTGCAGAGCGAGCAGCGGTGTCTCTTACCTTCTCCTGGTGATCCAGCGATGATCTCTCATTGCTGTGACCGCCAGCCGAGATCCCCGCCGCTCGTCCATCGGTATGAGGACTTCCTAGTTCCGTTCCCTGCAGCAGCAATGCTGCATGGGAGCGGAACTAGGGAGGGAAATTCAAACGTTGCACAAAACACAAACACATTTATATTATATATATATATATACACACACACACACATATATATATATATATATATATATATATATATATATACACACGTATATACAGTTGTGTTCAAAATTATTCAACCCCCCAATGCTGTAAAGGGTTTTAGGGAATTTAGTGTACATTTGTAATTGTATTCAGAATGAAATCCTACAAGGACTTTTTAAAGAACCATATGCAACTAAAATGACATCACTTGGTTTTGTAATACAGTAGTAAATGTTTATTTTGTGAATTCTTCATTGACACAATTATTCAACCCCTTAAAGACTACCACTCTGAAGAACAGAGGTTCATTGAAGTGTTTTCAATCAGGTATTGAAAACACCTGTGGATGTCAGGGAGCAGCAATAAAGCCTAATAAGCACCAATTAGGCAGCTTTAAAATGACTGTGATACTCAGCTCCTTCTAGACATTTACTGGTGTGGTTACAAACATGGTGAAGTCAAGAGAATGATCCAGGAAGACAAGAGAAGAGGTGATTACTCTTCACAGGAAGGGCAATGGCTATAAGAAGATTGCAAAGATGTTAAACATACCAAGAGACACCATAGGAAGCATCATTCGCAAATTCAAGGCAAAGGGCACTGTTGAAACGCTACCTGGTCGTGGCAGAAAGAAGATGCTGACTTCGACTGCTGTGCGCTACCTGAAGCGTAGAGTGGAGAAAAGTCCCCGTGTGACTGCTGAGGAACTGAGAAAAGATTTGTCAGATGTGGGTACTGAAGTTTCTGCTCAGACAATACGGCGCACACTGCGTAATGAAGGCCTCCATGCCAGAACTCCCAGGTGCACCCCCTTGCTGTCTCCAAAGAATAAGAAGAGTCGACTGCAGTATGCCAAAAGTCATGTGGACAAACCACAGAAGTTTTCTGTGGACTGATGAAACAAAATGAGAACTGTTTGGGCCCATGGATCAACGCTATGTTTGGAGGAGGAAGAACAAGGCCTATGAAGAAAAGAACACCTTGCCACTGTGAAGCATGGCTTCTGCAGGTACAGGGAAGCTTCAGCGTGTGCAAGGTACCATGAATTCTCTTCAGTACCAGGAGATATTGGATGACAATGTGATGCAGTCCGTCACAAACCTGAGGCTTGGGAGACGTTGGACCTTTCAACAGGACAATGATCCCAAGCATACCTCCCAAGTCCACTAGAGCATGGTTGCAGATTAAAGGCTGGAACATTTTGGAGTGGCCATCACAGTCACCAGACTTAAATCCGATTGAGAACATCTGGTGGGACTTAAAGAAAGCAGTTGCAGTGCACAAGCCTAAGAATGTGACTGAACTGGAGGCTTGACGAATGGGAGAAGATACCCGTAGATCGCTGCAAGACACTTGTGTCAAGCTATGCTTCACGTTTAAAAGCTGTTATAACTGTAAAAGGATGTTGTACTAAGTACTAAAATTGAATGTCATTTGGGGGTTGAATAAAACTGATAATGATGTGAGCACAGAAAAGACATTTGTGGTTATTTCATTATAAATGTTGTTATATTTGTCTGACCTACATGTGCCTCTTTGATTTAATTGTAAGCAGGATGACTGAATGATCAAAATCAATGTCAAACTGGCCAAAACAATCAATTTCAGTGGGGGTTAAATAATTTTGAACACAACTGTGTGTGTATATATATATATATATATATATATATATATATATATATATATACACACACACGTATATATATATATATATATATATATATATATATATATATATAATGCATGAATTATAATCTAATCAATAATAAAATTTTATTATATAATATAATATATATATATATATTATATAATAAAATTATATTATTGATTAGATTATAGTTCATGCGTTTGTGTTTTAAATTTATCACATCTGGGATGTCTACTAGAGTCTTGTTTTGGTCAGGTTTAAGTCAGTAATTACTAAGAATTGTAGGCCTATAATACATAACGCCAAATTTCCATGCAAATAATTGTACCGCTTTCGGTACAGAATTCTTGAAATAATCATACCGCAAGGGAGGTTAAAGCGGAGTTCCGGCCTCAAAAACAACTTTGGGCCATCCGCTTGCTTTAAATCCCCTAAACAACAATTGGATAGTCCAGATTTTTTTTTCTTTACTTACCTTGTTTTTGAAGAAAGTATACTTACCTTCCTTCCACTTCTCCCCTCTGCGGCCGCGGCCCGCGCCGTCTCTTCCTGCTTGAATTGACTCCTGGGATCCGAACGTCATCGCTCCCAGGAGTCAATGCGCCTGCACCGGGCCCACTCGTTAGTTTCGGCGCAGGCGCGTCATTCCCTGCTAAACAGCTTCTGGGCATGCCCAGAAGCTGTGCAGGGATGACGCGCCTGCACCGGAACTGACGAGCAGGGCCGGTGCAGGGCATTCTGGGACGAAGAGGACACCTAAGAGGACGCCCTGGCTTCAGCTGCCCACACCTGAGATGGCAGTGCTGGACAAGAAATTTTCAAGGTAAGTATTTCTTCTAAAGGTAAGTGAAACCTGGGACAGTACAGAGGCTATCCATTATGAAATGTATTAGCCCTGACTGTCCTGGGGGGATTTTTATTGAAAAAACCTTTCCGAGGCCGGAACTCCGCTTTAATGCATTTTATACATTAAGATAAAAAAACGTCTGTGTGCAGCAGTTACCTTTATACTTACCTGAGCCCCATCTCGATCCAGCGATGTGCACGAAAGCCTTGGTTTTCTGGGGACTCTCCCTCCTCATTGGCTGAGACAGTCATTCAAAGTCAGTGAGCCAAGGAGGAGAGAGAGGGGCGGGGCTGAAGCGCAGTTCTATGTCTGTATGGATACACAGAGCAGTGGCTTGGCTCTGGTGCCCCCACAGCAGCTATGGTGGCCGGAATTGTGGGCGAGGGACCTAAGAGGAGGATCCAGGATGCTTTGTGCAAAACCAACTGCACCGAGCAGGTAAGTATAACATGTTTGTTATATTAAAAAAAAAAAAAAAAGAAAAAAACTTTAATATCTCTTTAAGGCCTCATGCACACTAGGATTAAAAACGCCACTTTTTAGGGCGTTTGGCGGTTTTTTTTTATTACCTCTATATTAAAATTGGTCTCCATGCACACAAAGGAGTGTTAAGTGCTGGTTCACACTGGTGCAGTGCATGTGATTTGGAGAAGAATTGCATCGCATTCCTGTTCCAAGCACGTGATTCTTTGCAGTGTGATTTGAACAATTAATTTTGTATAGCTCGAATATAACCACACCCGCACACAAAAAAGATGCATGCACCTTTTCGTGTTGCCGCACTGGAATCGAATCGCATTGGTGTTCACATCCATACGATCTGATTAAGCCAATCGCACTCTGTTTTGAAACTCATTTTTTACTTAACCACTTAAGCCCCGGAAGATTTTACCCCCTTCCTGACCAGGGCCTATTTTGCAATTCGGCACTGCGTGATTTTAACGGACAATTGCGCGGTCGTGCGACGCTGTACCTAAACGAAATTGACGTCCTTTTTTTCTCACAAATAGAGCTTTCTTTTGGTGGTATTTGATCACCTGTGCGATTTTTTTGATCATGCACTGTAAACAAAAAAAGAGCGTCAATTTTGCAAAAATAACAATATTTTTCACATTTTTTTATATGAAATCCCCCCCCCCCAAAAAAATGTAAAAATCAAAATTTTTTTAACATTTTCGGCCAATTTGTTTTATGCTACCTATGTTTGGTAGAAAAAATCGCAAAAAGCGTATTTTGATTGGTTTGCGCAAAAGTTATCGCGTTTACTAACAAAGGGAAATATTTTTGTAATTTTTGTTGTTTTTTTTTAACGAGTAATGGCGGCGATCTGCGATTTTTTTTTTGCGGGACTGCGACATTGCGGCGGACAGATCGGACCCTTGACTGACATTTTTGACACTTTTGGGGGTACCAGTGACATTACTACAGTAATCAGTGCTATAAATATGCACTGTTACTGTAAAAATGACACTGGCAGGGAAGGGGTTAATATTGGTGATCAAGGGGTTAATGTATGCCTGGTGCTTACTGACGTGTGTGGGGCGAGGTGACTGAGTGACACAGGGACAGATCGCACGTTCAGCTATGCTGAACCCTGCAATCTGACCCCGCATGTCACTTAGGAGATCCGCCCGCTTTGTTTACACAAGCGGGTGGATCTCCACACTCGATTCCCCGACGATCAGAAAAAAAGAGCGGCGGTGATCACCGCCGCTCCTCCCCTGGCCCGACTCCCGCTGTGACTGAATACAGCGGGAGCGAGCCTCCGACGGCGCGCGCGCGGCGCTGAGAGAGGGGAATGTCTGGTGACGTAGGTCTACGTCGTCAGACGTTATCGAGCCACTTTGCCGCAGTAGAGGCTCAGTGAGCAGCATAAAGTGGTTAACATTGGTCTCCATGCACACAAAGGGGTGGTAGGTGCTGGTTCACACTGGTGCAGTGCATGTGATTTGGAGAAGAATTGCATCGCATTCCTGTTCCAATCACGTGATTCTTTGCAGTGTGATTTGAACCCATTCATTTTGTATAGCTCAAATATAACCACACCCGCACGTAAAAGATGCATGCACCTTTTCATCTAGCCGCACTGAAATCGAATGGCATTGGTGTTCACATCAATGCAATCCGATTAAGCCAATCGCACTCCGTTTTGTGACTCATTTTTTACTTAAAACCTATTTATTGGACTATGATGATGCTGTCCATTTTACTGCACTTCTCTTTTTATTTATTTTTTTACGCTTGGTTTTTGTAAAACTTTACAAAAATTTAAATGAAAAAATATTTTGATCAAAAAATAAATGTATTTATTGACACCCACAGCGGTTGCATGGAATGCGATTGTAAAGCAGTGCGGGAATCCCGCACCATATCAGTGTGATCCGGTACTTAGAGACAGTGAAAAAACATCAGTGCGTTTTGCTGCTATAAAATGAGCATTCATCTATTTAAAAGGACAGAATAAATGGCTATTCTTACCAACTAATTGAATGAATGCGCAAGCGTGTGACACAGTGACGCGTTTGCAAAAATTAGGCGTGTTTTTGATGCTTCTCTTCTCCTGAGCTGTGTGCATGAGGCCTAAACATGAAGTCCTGACAGAGAGCACTATGGGAGATGAGTCTACATCTGGGAAGTGCGCTCAGGCCTGTCAGTGATGTGTGAGGACCAGTCTATAGAATGGGAACTGCCATAGGATCACATAGGTATGTCACCCACTACTAGACCTAGACAGAGAGCACTATGGGAGATGAGTCTACATCTAAGAAGTGCGCTCAGGCCTGTCAGTGATGTGTGAGGACCAGTCTATAGAATGGGAACTGCCATAGGATCACATAGGTATGTCACCCACTACTAGACCTACAACTAGAGGCACTCACACACCTAGAACACGTCTCCCAAACGAGTCCATGTAGAAGAGCTTCTCCTCCCCGGTCATACACGGTCCTCTGCTGAGAACACCGAGCCTACCGGATCTCCCGACTAATGACGATGGAGGATAAAAAGACACCCAGGCCAACAGCGCGCGGAGCTTCTCCTTGTCTCCGCCCACTTCCACAGGCTCCTCTCAGGAAGCGCGAATGTGAGTGGCTGCTGGGGAATGTAGCTGAGTGGAGTGGGCGTGGTACCCTGCTGTGTGACTGAAGGGGAGCCTGGCGGGAAATATCCCCGTGCCTCCTGTACAGTACACACCAATCACCTCAATAAGACCCTGTGCATACCGTTTTAATCACTTCAGCCCAGGAAGGTTTACCCCCCTTCATGCCAGATATTTTTTCGTGATACCGCACTGTGTTAGTCTAACCACTTCAGCCCTGGGAAGATTTTACCCCCCCCCTTAATGACCAGTCCAATTTTTGCAATACAGCACTGCGTTACTTTTATTTACTGAAAATTGCGCGGTCGTGCGACGCTGTACACAAATAAAACGTGTGTCCTTTTTTTCCCCCCACAAATGAGCTTTCTTTCTGATGGCATTTTATTACCTCTGCTGTTTTTTATTTTTTTGCTCTATAAACCAAAAAAGTCAGCAATTTAAAAAAAAAAACAATATTCCTTACTTTCTGCTATAAATCACACCCAATAAAAAAATCAAATGTCTTCATAAATTTAGGCCAATATGTATTCTGCTACATATTTTTGATAAAAAGAAAAATCCCAGTAAGCGAATATTGATTGGTTTGCGTCTACAATCGATGGGATTATTTTGATGGCATTTTTTTTTCTACTAGTAACGGTGGCACTGCAACATTGCGGTGGACAAATCGGACATTTTTGACACTTTTTTGGGGACCAGTGACACCAATACAGTGATCAGATGCTAAAAATATGCACTGTCACTGTACTAATGACACTGGCAGGGAAGGGGTTAACATCAGGGGCGATCAAAGGGTTAAATGTGTTCCTCGGGGGTGCTTGCTAACTGTGTGGGGGATGCTTTAAAGCGGGGTTCCGGCCAGAAAATCATGCCTTTAGATTTTATGGCATCCGCTTCCTTATCCTTCCATGAGCAAGAATTGGATATTCCCAGCGTTTTTTTTTTTTTACTTACCATTTTACAGAGCATAATATACTCACCTTTACATCCACTTCCTCCTTCCTCGGCCGCGACCCGCGCCGTCACTTCCTGTCCCTCAATGCGTCCTGGGAGCTCTTACTTGTCGCTCCCAGGATGCAATTGGCAGTGACGTAGGCAGCCGGCCGCTCCTCTCATCGCGTTATTTCCAAACAGGAAATGACGCGATGTTAGGCGGAGCATAGTGCGGACGGCGCCATATTTAAATAGGTCTACACAGGCGGAGAATGGCTTTATAGGGGCGGCAACTTCCTCCACGCTGCCGTCCCTATGGAAACAAATACTATGCCGATCACATAGTACTGGGCATGCGCGAGATTTCGCGCTGGATTCACCGGCCTCCGCCCACTACAATCAGGAAGCAGGGCAGACATTTCCCCACAGCGGACTCGGTGAACCATCACAAAGATGGCGGCGCTCAGCAGAAATTTTATAAAGTAAGATTTTATGCTTGCAAAACTATTATTCCACTGTATAAAACAGGATTAGCGGATATATAGAGGTCGGAGGGTCACTGTGGCCGGAACTCCGCTTTAACTGTGGGCAGTTAGAGATCCATGTTCCTGCTTAGCAGAACCACAAGATCTCTAGCTTCTCTTGTCACAGAATCTGCCTTGTTTATATAGGCAGACTGCTGTTCTGCCTCTCTTGGGAATGATCGGCAGGTCCTGGCGGACATTGGATGTGCTGGACCCGCTGATTGGCTCCTGCTGTGTCCAATCACAGCGTAAGTGGGTTGCAGGTGGCGCTCGTGCGTGCCCTAGACCCAGGAGTGCAGAATCACGTACCTGTACCTGATTCTGTGCACAGGAGTCGCCGCCCGGCAGTAAATGTACATGGAACAGCCAGCAAGGAATTCAAAAATGGGGTTCCTTCACACTATGTTAGTTGAACAAGTTCAACCCTAGGGCAGCTAGAACATAATTCTTTTCTATGTGCCTTGTTCCCACCATAATGCTGTTTGAGGTGAGCTGCGGTATCCAAACATGCTTTTTTTTTTTGCAACACGCATAGGGGTGTGCCAGTCACACCCTAATCCTGGGGTTGGCAATCCGTCAATGGCGGGCAGGTGACAGGTAAACCACGATCCTTCCTTGCTTACCCTCAGAACCTGGACAGGAGAGACGGCATGGGTTTAATTTAGTGGAACCGATCTGTATTTTCCTCCTGCAGCAGCTGAAAGTAGGCTTCTCCTCCTCTCCCCCTTGCCGACATTCAGCTGCCACAGGAGGAAAATCCAGGGGATCTGTACCAATATATGCCAGTCCTCCACGTTCCTCTTGTTTTTGATGCCCGGGTCCCCCTTTGTGCTTCCCCCATTGTTTCAGGATGGAGAACGGGGAAGAGGCTGATAAATATTTCCAACACATATGTTGGAGCTTTGAGGTGCACACACTAATGCAATAGGCTGCACACACCTATGACAACATGCCTCATATTTTAATAAAATTAAAAACAAAAAAGGTAAACAGTGCCTTGCATTGTTACAATTTAGGCCCCTTTCACACTAATGCGACTTGTCCTGTGATTTTGGACCGCAAAATCGCATGACAAGTCGTTTTCCATTATGAGCCCCATTCATATCAGTGCGTTTTGAAGTCGCACCGACTTCAAAGTAGTTCCTGCACTACTTTGCCACGATTTGATTGCGTTTTGAGCCATAGCCATTGCTTTCAAAATCGCGTCAAAATCGCGGCAAAATCGCGGTAAAATCGCGTCACATAAGTGTGAAAGGGCTCTTTAACCAGTTGCTGCCCAGCAACCTAACGGTACATCGCTGGACTGAAAGGATGATATCTCAGTCATTGCTGCAGAAATGATTGAGATATAATTTTTTAGGGCTGACAATTCCCTTCAATATAAAAGTAATCCTAGCACCTAAAAAGCAGCTGGATTACTTTTACAGGTAGCGGAAAGAGGTATAACCCCCCTCCCCACGACCTTTACCGGTCTCTCCCAAGCAATCAGGGAGACTGGTAAGGATGCGACTGGTGGCATCTGGGACACAGTGAGAGGAACTGATGTTGTTCCTCTCACTGTGTGACTTCATAAACCAGAAGAGACAAGGACTTCGGTCTCATGTAAAGCAGACCTTACCAGCTTGAGTGAGCATCTGATCAGACTGATCTTTGTTTGATCGAATGCTTTAGAGGGCAGAGCAGAGATCTGGGGTCTAATAGATCTCTCCATAAAGAGGACTTGTCATAGCCAATGATATCACAAGGAATGTTGTTCATCCCTTCTAAAAGCAATAAAAGAGATAAAAATAAATAAATAAAAGAAACAATTTCTTTTAAATAAAATAAATACCAAAATAAAAAAAAAAGAAATGTAAAGTGCCCCGCTCCCCCATGCTCATGCACAAATACGAGTGTGCATGTAGGACCTGCACGCATATGTAAAAAGTGAATGCGCCACGCATGTGAGGTATCACTGTGGACATCAGAGCAAGGGAAACTTTAGTGCCAGAACTCCTCTGTATCTCTAAACTGGTGACCCATAAAGGCTTTTAAATTGTCGGCTATGGAGATTTTTAGGTACCGTAGTTTGGCGCCATTCTACGGCAGAAGAAATTTTAAAGTGTGTAGACTAGTCTGTGAAAATGGTGTGTACATATAATAAATCACATGCAAACACTAACAGCGCTATGATTAATCACATAGTCCATCATGTGACATATCTATAATAAACTTCAATCGGATATTGTCCAGTTTGCTGGCATCATCTCCAATATAAAAATCCTGTGTAAGTGTTCAAGTGCTCTGATATCAAGGAAGGTGCCCCTTCACCACACCGGCATGCCCCCCAAGCAGTGCCCACGTACCTCACTGTGGGGAAATGAAAGCCCAACAAGATATGCTCGGGATGGACAACCTCTATCCAACAGACCAGGCACTTCACAGGGATGATGGCTCACCACAGGAGATGCAAAGACAGGACCAATAAGGCACTCTTTATGACACAGCTCCGGACTTCCATAAAACTGCAGACTGGATCACTCCATGTATGCCATATCATGCATAAATGAAAATAAACGCTCATAGCGTAACTCCATAACCATGCAGAAATTTATTGAATAAGCAAACATAAATGTACTCACAAACGTAATAAAATTGAAAGCATTCACATAATCTTTTGTCCCGGACCGGGCTACCTGTGCGGCTCCCGCCGCCCCGATGTGGAGCCGAAGTTGCGGCTAGAAGCGCCGTGCAGCTTCCGGTTTCGCGCAGCTTCATAGTTTCCTGTATATATAACAGCTGCTGAGATCCGAAAGGGTTTACTATTATTATTTGTGTTTTTACTGTCTTTTTATTAATTTTAATTGATTTTAATATTTGACGGTTTTACCACCCTATTTTTATACGCTATTATATGTAGCACAAAGCACCTTAGCGCCGAGTGGGTGAGATTGACTGGCCCCCCCCCATCGGGATAAGTGTCATTGTTCTTGCTCCTTTTTTCAGTGTAGACTAGTCTGGTATCTCATTATTCTGGGTAACATCATATTTTATATTTTATCAAACAATTGGGTATTATATTGTGTTTTTGTGCATTAAAATTCATTAAAGTTTATTTTTTCCAAAATGCTGCACAAATACTGTGTGACATAAAAATATGCAACACCCACAATTTTATTCCCTAGGGCCTCTGCTTAAAAATATAAAATGTTTGGGGGTTCCATGTAGTTTTCTAGGGGGGAAAAAAGCTGATTTATACATGGATAAGAAATATGTCTGACTCAAGTGGTTAAAGCGGATCCTCATCCTGAAAAAAAAAAATTCCCTCCTCTCCTCCACTCAGCTATACAAATATGCACATCAAGAATCCCATTCACAAAAGAAGGAGGGGGCATGCCTAGAATTGCATCATTGATAGGCTCACCAGCGGAGTCAGCAGCTCCCTAAGAGGGCACATAAGAACATGGCGGCACGGGACCCGAGCAATGCCTGCAGAGAAAAGGATCTGGACAACGCTTGATCTGCTGGGTGGATGAGTATATGAACTTTGCATACCCTGCAACTTAGTAAGTAGGGGGAAAAAAATGGGGAAAATCCACTTTAACCACTTTAAGACCGGATAGATTTGACCCCCTTCCTGACCAGGCCCTATTTGCGATTCGCCACTGCATTAATTTAAAGGACAATTGCGCGGTCGTGCAACGCTATACCCAAATAAAATTGATGTCCTTTTTTTCACACAAACAGAGCTATCTTTTGGTGGTATTTGATCACCTGTGTGATTTTTATTTTTTGCGCTCTAAACAAAAAAAGAATGACAATTTTGAAAAAAAAAAAAAAAAAAAAAAACAATATTTTTCACATTCTGCTATATAACATTCCCAAAAAAATTAAAAATCTAAATTTTTTAACATTTTAGGGCAATTTGTTTTCTGCTACATATTTTTGGTAAAAAAAAATCGCAATAAGTGTATTTTGATTGATTTGCGCAAAAGTTATCACGTTTACTAACTACGGGAAAGATATACAGTGCCTTGCGAAAGTATTCGGCCCCCTTGAACTTTGCAACCTTTTGCCACATTTCAGGCTTCAAATATAAAGATATAAAACTGTAATTCTTTGTGAAGAATCAACAACAAGTGGGACACAATCATGAAGTGGAACAAAATTTATTGGATATTTCAAACTTTTTTAACCTCCCTGGCGGTAATCCCGAGCGTGACTCGGGGGGGATTTTTTAGTCCATGATCGGTATCCCCGAGTCACGCTCGGGGTGGATGTGCAGAGAGCGCAGCGGTGTCTCTTACCTTCTGCTGGCGATCCAGCGATGATGTCTCATTGCTGTGACCGCCAGCCGAGAGTCCCTCCGCTCGTCCGTCTGTGTGATGACTTCCTAGTTCCGTTCTCTGCAGCAGCAATGCTGCATGGGAGCGGAACTAGGGAGGGAAATTCAAAACGTTGCACAAAACACAAACACATAACACATTTTATATTATATATATATATATATATATATATATATATATATAATATGTATATATATATATATATATATGTATATATGTGTATATATATATATATATATATTCACACATATATATATATATATATATATATATACACACGTATATATAATATATATATAATTGATACAATTATAATTCATGCGTTATATTATATATATATATATATATATATATATATATGTGTGTGTATATATATATATATATATATAACCAACACACAATATATATAATATATAACGAATATAATTTATATATATATATTTATATATTATATATATATAAATTATATATTGATCGATTATAATTCATGCGTTTGTGTTTCAAATTTATCACATATGGGATGTCTACTAGACTCTTGTTTTGGTCGGGTTTAAGTCAGTAATTACTAAGAATTGTAGGCCTATAATACATAACGCCAAATTTCCATGAAAAAAATTGTACCGCTTTTGGTATATAATTCCTGACATAATCATACCGCCAGGGAGGTTAACAAATAAAAAACTGAAAAATTGGGCGTGCAAAATTATTCAGCCCCCTTAAGTTAATACTTTGTAGCGTCACCTTTTGCTGCGATTAAAGCTGTAAGTCGCTTGGGGTATGTCTCTATCAGTTTTGCACATCAAAGACTGAAATTTTTGCCCATTCCTCCTTGCAAAACAGCTCGAGCTCAGTGAGGTTGGATGAAGAGCGTTTGTGAACAGCAGTTTTCAGTTCTTTCCACAGATTCTCGATTGGATTCAGGTCTGGACTTTGACTTGGCCATTCTAACACCTGAATACGTTTATTTGTGAACCATTCCATTGTAGATTTTGCTTTATGTTTTGGATCATTGTCTTGTTGGACGTTTATTTGTGAACCATTCCATTGTAGATTTTGCTTTATGTTTTGGATCATTGTCTTGTTGGAAGACAAATCTCCGTCCCAGTCTCAGGTCTTTTGCAGACTCCATCAGGTTTTCTTCCAGAATGGTCCTGTATTTGGCTCCATCCATCTTCCCATCAATTTTAACCATCTTCCCTGTCCCTGCTGAAGAATAGCAGGCCCAAACCATGATGCTGCCACTACCATGTTTGACAGTGGGGATGGTGTGTTCAGGGTGATGAGCTGTGTTGCTTTTACGCCAAAGATAACGTTTTGCATTGTTGCCAAAAAGTTCGATTTTTGGTTTCATCTGACCAGAGCACCTTCTTCCACATGTTTGGTGTGTCTCCCAGGTGGCTTGTGGCAAACTTTAAACGACACTTTTTATAGATATCTTTAAGAAATGGCTTTCTTCTTGCCACTCTTCCATAAAGGCCAGATTTGTGCAGTATAGGACTGATTGTTGTCCTATGGACAGAGTCTCCCACCTCAGCTGTAGATCTCTGCAGTTCATCCAGAGTGATCATGGGCCTCTTGGCTGCAGATCTGATCAGTCTTCTTCTTGTATGAGCTGAAAGTTTAGAGGGACGGTCGGGTCTTCGTAGATTTGCAGTGGTCTGATACTCCTTTCATTTCAATATTATCGCTTGCACAGTGCTCCTTGGGATGTTTAAAGCTTGGGAAATCTTTTTGTATCCAAATCCTGCTTTAAACTTCTCCACAACAGTATCTCAGACCTGCCTGGTGTGTTCCTTGTTCTTCATGATGCTCTCTGCGCTTTAAACTGACCTCTGAGACTATCACAGTGCAGGTGCATTTAGAGCCGCGACTTCACAGGTCGCCCTGGCAAGTCGGATCGCCTCAGTGTGAACTGGCTCTTATACGGAGACTTGATTACACACAGGTGGATTCTATTTATCATCATTAGCCATTTAGGTCAACATTGGATCATTCAGAGATCCTCACTGAACTTCTGGAGAGAGTTTGCTGCACTGAAAGTAAAGGGGCTGAATAATTTTGCATGCCCAATTTGTCAGTTTTTTATTTGTTAACAAAGTTTGAAATATCCAATAAATTTCGTTCCACTTCATGATTGTGTCCCACTTGTTGATTCTTCACAAAAAATTACAGTTTTATATCTTTATGTTTGAAGCCTGAAATGTGGCAAAAGGTTGCAAAGTTCAAGGGGGCCGAATACTTTCGCAAGGCACTGTATGTCATTTTTATTGTTTGTTTTTTTTTTTTACTACGATCTGCGATTTTTTGCAGGACTGCGACATTGCGGCGGACAGATCGGACCCCTAACTGACATTTTTGACACTTTTGGGGGGATCAGTGACAATACTACAGTAATCAGTGCTATAAATATGCACTGTTACTGTAATAATGACACTGGCAGGGAAGGGGTTAACCAAATGGCTGATCAAGGGGTTAAATGTATGCCTCATGCTTACTGACGTGTGGGGGGGGGGGCGTTCTGTGACACAGACAGAGATTGCAGGTTCATCTATGCTGAATCCTGTGATCTCTCCCTGTCTGTCACTGAGAAGATCCGCCTGCTTTGTTTACATAAGCAGGAGGGTCCTCTCAAACTTTCCCCGACAATCGGGGAAGAGAGGCGGCGATCACCACCTCTCTTCCTCCGGCGTGCGCGTACCACCGAGACCACTAGGAGTCCGGCGACGTAGGTCTACGTCGCTGGACCCAGGGGAGCCGCACTGCCGCAGTAAGATTACTGTCGGCAGTCAGCAACAAATAGGCTTAAAGTGTTAATTTACACTACAATGCAATGCTCCGCAATGTATGCGTTTTCCTGTATTAAAGAGTGTTTACAGTATGCGTTCATAGGCGTGCGGACAGGGTGTGCCAGGTGTGCCTGGGCACACCCTAATCACCCCATGTACCTTACCATTATCACTTTTTGTGCTGGCAGGAAGATGGCAAAAATCTCTCTCTTACTAGCTCTGCCATAAGAGAAGTCTTTAGGCACTTGCCTTTCAATGTGCCGGCAGGAAGATAAATGTGCTGGGGTCATATAAATGTAGACACACACAAACACGTGTGTTTGAGATTTGGGGTGCACACCCTAATTTAATAGGCTGCGCACACCTATGTATGCGTTGTTACAGAAGCCCAATCAAAAAGGGCCGCAAAACACCCCAATGCACAAAATATTAGGTAGGTAGAGTTTCTTTTTCTTTTTTTCCACAATACTGCAACACACACCATATGTTGTGGTACACTCCAGTGTGTTGTAAAAGTGCATTGTAAAGTAGAAAGTAATACAATGTTTAGGGGTCTTTAGTAACAGTTCAGAGGTCAGTAGTATGTAATGCAGTGTACAGAGGTAAGGAGTAAGTAACACAGAGTTCAGAGGTCAGTAGTATATAAAGCAGAGTGCAGGGTCAGGAATAAATAGCAAATAATTCAGAGGACAGTAGTATGTACCTAAAAGGTCACTAGCAAGTAATGAAAAGTTCAGGGTCAAGAGTATATAACACAGAGTTCAGAGGACATTAGTATGTAATGCAGTGTACAAAGGTCAGAAATAAATAACACAGAGTTCAGAGGTCAGTAGTATGTAATGCAGTTACAAAGTAGAGATCGACCGATTATCGACAACACCGATATATCAGGGGGCGATTTGCCCTTTCCCCCGATATATCGGAGTCGGCCTTTTGATTTGCCGATGTTGCCGATATTTTCGTGTTTTCATCTTGCACCACGCGCACTGGACATCTCTTAGGCCGCCTCCCTCTGCCTCCTTACAGTGTCTTTTACCCGCCGCTGCCACAATGGAGTCTGCATGCGGCACAGGCGGTCGGTTGGGAGAGTCGGTGGGAGAGTCGGGACAGAGTTCTTCTACATCTAGTGAGTGCTGTGACCAACAGTCTGACACACGTTTTGTATTCTGTTCTGTGATTATTGATAACAGTGACCAACGAAAAACACTCTCTCTGACACACGTTCTGTATCTGTTCTGTTCTGTAACACAGCTGCCGCAGCCACCCACCCATCCACCACCCACAGCTGCCCGGTGCCAGCCAGCAACCCAGTCCAACACAGTTCACAGTGTAGTGTACCAGCCAGCCAGCCACAGGCCCTGCCTGATTCCTCCTCCTGACTGTACTAGCTCTCCAGCCACAGGCCCTGGGCCTGTACGTGCCAGGCCAGCCACCACACAGGGTGCCAGCCACAAAAGGGTGCCTGCCAGCCAGCCAGCAGCAAAAGGGAACAGACAAGGACTCACTGCTCAAGGTGGTGTAATTGCCTGATGACTCACACAGGTGCATGCCCCGGCTCGCCTCCGTGAAACTTGATAAAAGAAAAGGAATTGGCAGCACTCCAGGTTGAGTCAAAATCCAGATTTATTGACTGGACATCCAAATATGACAATCGTGACAAGGTAGACGCGTTTCACACACTGACTGACAGCAAAAATAACACTCGTATTGCCGCTACGTCACTTCCAGTTTGGCGTCCCTGGAAGAAGCTGTGTGGGCACGCAGCGTAACGCGTAGGACGCCAAACCGGAAGTGACGTAGCGGCAATACGAGTGTTATGCAATTGGAAAGACGGAATATAATGTGAGTTTGATTTTAAAATCTATTTTAATAAATTATCAACGGTACTTCACTATTGTGGCCTATTTGTTTTTGGAGATACAACGGTACCACACATACCCCCTGGAATACCGGTCCACAAAGGAGAGTTTTCGGGTATTACTAGCGGGACCTACACGCCATAGAGAAGGAGGAAATACCATACAAAAGCAAATAACACAAGGCTTATTGTAAAGGCAATTGAGGTGAGCGCTTAGGACACCTAGTGGCCACTGCATGGAAGAGCACCTGCATGAGAATTGGGAAAGAAGATTCTTTTGAACACACACCACTTTATTTATTTATTTAACTTATTTCAAGGACACTTTAGCACTTTACCACCTTTTGAATTATATATTTATTATCGGTTTAAAAGCACTATTATATAACTTTATCACTGGCACTTTATTAATAATTTTTATAACAATTTTTATATAAGGATTGCGGATTGTGTTAAGCACTAATTTTTTACATCACCTATAAGATGATATTTATGTATTGAAGAGAAAATTAATTTATTATTAATTTATATTTACATCACTTATTAGATATTATTTATGCACTGGAGAAAATGTATTTATTAGTCAACAGTATTTTATTCAAGCACATAGGGATTTATATGATTAATATATTTGGAAGCACTGAAAGCAATTTTATCTATATGAGTAATATGCACTAATTTATTTTCACTAAGCACCTTTAAAGCGCGGTACTTCCCCCCTGCTATAAATATCTGTATTGTGTAGGTTACCAATAACAGTACCTGCAGCATTAAAGGAGATAAGGAGTTCATAAAGAGTGACAGCGCGAGAATTTCACCAACCCATTTCACAAATAGATGCAATGTTCAGCCTTTTTTTCAGGGCCTCATGCAGAGGATTCATCAGGATCGGCAATAATGAGCCTGGATGATGAACTTCATCTCTATTTGAAGGAACCAGTAGTTGACAGAAGAAGTGATCCTCTTCAGTGGTGGAAAGAAAATGAGGCACGCTACAAAAGACTTGCTTCTCATTCTAGAAGATACCATTCTGCTCCTCCTTCCTCAGTACTCAGTAAGATATGTGTCCCTCCCACATATCATCTTTCTGGGATAGAGTGACTCGATATGTAGCAAAACAGACAGGGGTACTACTCCCCCGGGATATATACCCCCCTACTCTTCACCTGCTTAGACAAGGACTCTACTTCTCTGTCACAGTCTCATTGGAAGCTTTTATCCCTACATAAACCTTGGATAGTGACCTGTCTGATGACGGCCCGCAGACTGATACTCCGACATTGGCTCTCAGACACTGCCCCCACAATCTCAGAACTGTCTACTGCTATGATGACACTGAAAACCACAGAATCAGTGGGCCTCTCCATTGAGCCACATCAGTCTCACGCAAAGTTTGACCGCAAATGGAACTGTCTATCCTCCATCCGCCTTCCGGAAGCTGACGGCCAATCAGCTTCCGCCTATAGCTCGATCTAGGATCCCACCACTACTAACTCAGTGGACAACAGCGAAGCGGCAGAACCGCACTCGCCCCAGCGGAGTTCCCCCTTTCTTATGCTTATGCCTTAAACCACTTTTAATGCCTACATGAATGTATATGACTGTTTTAGTGACAATGGGCTCTTCTGAGTTTTCATTACAGGGCTGCTCGATTACGGAAGACAGCCCTTTTCCCTAAGACCAGCTGCTGCAGATACGATGCACTATGGATACTAAGTGTGATGCCTACTACCCATCCCCATACCCTCCCCTCCCTACTTCCTCTCCCCTCTCTCCTTTTCCTTCTCCCCTTTTATTCCTCAACCTTACGCAATCCACTGAGCGATTTTCTGCCAAGCCCCTCTCCCCCCCTATCCAGAGTTAGACAAAATATCCTTGACTTTGCGCAAAATGATTCCACAGTACTACCCAAGAAACTCTTTGCGATTGCTATGTCACTCAGCAGAGCGCGTTGTCACTGGTGTAATGACGTTCAAGGTACATTTTGCACTAATGCTCACAGTTTGTTTTTCTGTAATGCGATGAGTTTCAATAAAATATTGTTTATAAAAAAAAAAAAAAAAAAAAAGATATGTGTCCCTGAAGAACTTTCTATATACATGTGAGTGCTTGTAAGTCTGCCTTTCCTGGGATATATTGAAAGTCATATGTGATTTATACCTTAGGAAGATATCTGCTGAGGATTGCTCTTAATAAAATATATAACTTAAAACTTTGAATATATAAGAGAAGTTTTAATATAGTGTGCTTGGCTGAATGTGTAAACGTTTTTTTCATAAAGTTAAAGTAAATGAGGTTAACATGTGTAATATTCAAGATTTGAGTGGTTTTTTTTTTTGGTTTTTTTTTAATAAGGCCTCATGCACATGATATTACTGTTTGAGCATCTACTGTACCAAGTTAAACGATCGATCAACTTGGGTACAACCAGCCTGCCAGATTTGCTTGGCGATATTTTGCAAACCATTCTGCGAAACCTTCTAAAAAGTAATAGCAACGCGATCGGGGACGATCCGCTCATTTCGGTATATTACTTGTCTATGTAGTGTAAAAACTGTGGGAGGAGTTAGGGTGCCAAATTTTCCCATAAGCTTTCACTATAATAAGAATAATACATATGTGAAATAATAGTAAGTGTACTTGCCATAGGCAAGAACACTTAAAAATAGGAAGAATGGAATTGCCAACATTGCAATAACAACAATTATCTTTTTTGGCCACAAGGTGGCTCTGTAATACTTGTTAACTGTGATAGGTATAACAGATCATCCCTAAGTACTATCCACTCTGGTAATGATTCTGAGAGTAGGTTTATTTGGGAGCAGACCTCTGGCATTTCGTATGTTACTTTTTATTTTTACAAACAAATTTGATTTCTAAAAGTCTTGTGCTAGAGAGAAGTTGTTTTAGCATTATGTTGTTTATAGGCAGCTTCCTACATCCATTGTGTCTCATGCATTAAGCAGCAACATTGTAACATACAGTGCCTTGAAAAAGTATTCACACCCCTTGACATTTTCCACATTTTGCCATGTTACAACCAAAAACGTAAATGTGTTTTATTGGCATTTTATATGATAGACCAACACAAAGTGGCACATAATTGTGAAGTGGAAGAACAATTATACAGTAAACGGTGTTCAAAATATTTTACAAATTAATATCTGAAAAGTGTGGTGTGCATTTGTATTCAGCCCCCTTTACTCTGATACCCCTAACTAAAATCTAGTTAAACCAATTGCCTTTAGTAACTAGAGTCCTCCTGTGTGTAATCTAATCTCAGCTGTTCTGCCCTCAGAGGTTTGTTGAATAACCTTAGTGAACAAACAGCATCATGAAGGCCAAGGAATACACCAGACAGGTCAGGGATAGAGTTGTGGAGATTTTTAAAGCAGGGTTAGGATATAAAAATATATCCAAAGCTTTGAACATCTCACAGAGCACTGCTCAATCCATCATCCAAAAATGAGGATGACACAACTGCAAACCTACCAAGACATGTCCATCCACCTAAAATGACAGGCCAGGCAAGGAGAGCATTAATCAGGGAAGCAGCCAAGAGGCCCATGGTAACTCTGTAGGAGCTGCAGAGATCCAACGTCTCAGGTGGGAGAATCTGTCCACAGGACAACTATTAGTCGTGCATTCAAAAAATCTGTACAAACAAAAGGAAACAAAGGCACCGCCATCTAAGTGTATCTATTTATTAAATGAACGCTAAAAACAATTAAGATTGCACTCACGGGATGGAGAGAATTAGGGCATATCAGCAATCACAGTCTATACATCTGTTCCCTCCAAGATTCTCCTTGATAAAGTCACATGGAGTGTGACGAAACTAGTCGGGGCAGGGCCTGGTGACATCAGCGTGCTCTCAGAGGAAGATTGCACCCTGTTTGGTGTTTGCCAGTACTATGTCCAAGCGATCCTTAGGGGGGCTGCACACCCTTATTGTGCTATCTGAGTGCACCAGAGCTAGTGTACTGAAAAATAATAAAGATGCTTTGAGTGAACAAGAACACCCTTGGACTATTGCTCCTCTTGAACAGAAGTACAGACTGTAATTGATAATACCGTATGCCCAATTTCTCTTCCATCCTGTGTGTGCAATCTTAATTTTTTTTTAGTGTTCATTTAATAAATAGTTACACTTAAGATGGCAGCGCCTTTGTTTCCTTTTGTTTTTACAGTGTATAGAGGAGATCTCATATCCTGTGCAGAAGTGCAGCAGCCATCAGTGTAGTGGACATTTAGTTTGTACCTCCTTTACCATATAGACTTTATGGCTATTGTGGGAGTTCTTCCCACCCTCTGTTTGCGCTATTAAGCTTTTTTACTCCACAAATCTGGCCTTAATGGAAGAAAACCATTGTTGTAAGAAAGCCATAAGAAGTCCAGTTTGCAGTTAGTGAGGGGACACAGCATGTGGAAGAAGGTGCTCTTGTCAGATGAGACAAAAATTTAACTTTTTGGCCTAAAAGCAAAACGCTATGTGTGGCGGAAAACTAACACTGCGCATCACCCTGGACACACCATCCCCACTGTGAAACGTGGTGGTGACAGCATCATGTTGTGAGGATGCTTTTCTTCAGCAGAGACAGGGACGCTGGTCAGAGTTGATGGGAAGATGGATGGAGAAAAATACAAGGCAATCTTAGAAGAAAACCTGTTAGAATCTGCAGAAGACTTGAGACTGGGGCGGAGGTTCACCTTCCAGCAGGACAAGGACCCTATACATACAGCCAGAGCTAGGAATGGTTTAGATCAAAGCATATTTGTGTGTTAGAATGACCCAGTCAAAGTCCAGATCTTTTAGAGCCTTACCTTCTCTTACTATCCTTTCTCCAACTGACTGCTAGGTGGGATCATTTGCCTTTTATTAATAATTCAAGTGGATGTGGTTAAAATTGCCTAGAAATTGTTATGTGTGTGGCCAGCATTGGGGTTTGTGGCCTTGAGCATAACTGTCTAACATTAGAGATGCATTTGAGCATCTGCTGTGTTGTTTCAGGGCCGGTTCACACTCTTGCGAGTGCGGCGATCGCATGTAATTCGGAGCGCACTGCTCCTTCATTACATGCGATCGGATGTGCGGTGCGAATTCAGCCATACACTTTGTATGGCTGAAATTCGCACTGCACCCGCACAAAAGACGCACAGGACCCTTTTTTCCAGCCGCATCAGGATCAGATCGCACAGTGGTTCACACTTGTGCGATCCGATCCTGTGCGAACTGTCAGATCGCACTGCGATATGCGATCAAACTGGGGGTGTCGTTAACATTTAATTGACACCCCCTGCGTATCGCATATGGCAGTGTGAACTGCCAGATGTGCGGATGCGATGCGGGAACAGGCTGCGAATTCGCAGCCTTCCCTCATCGCACAAGTGTGAACCGAGACTTAAGTAACTTTTGCATTTTCTTTTTGACTCTAAGGGTCCATTCAGACTAGCGCGACTTGTCAGGCGACTTGTCAGCCTGACAAGTCGCGGTGGGTCGCTCGCCATTGATTAGCACAGGACCCGTTCTAATAGGAGCGACACAAGTCGCTCCGACTTAGAAAAAGGGTCCTGTACTACTTTGGGGCGACCTGGAGGTGACTTGCATTGACTTCAATGCACCGCGACTTCACAGGTCGCCCCACAAAGTCGGATCGCGCCAGTCTGAATGGGCTGTAATGGTGAAGAAAAGTAAACAAATGTCCATGTACACAAACCCCAAGACTGCAATACAAGACAGCTAGGCACAGTGTATGTAAGTATAGAAAGTGTGTCTAACATTTTTGGTGAATGATATTAGTAAACAAACAAAACAGAAGATACAAACTACTTCTATTGGCCTTCATAATAATCACCATTCCTCACAACACACGTTTGGCAATGTTCATAAAGCTTCTGAAAACTGTCAGCAAAGGCCTCTTTAGGAATCGATCGCAGAACCACTGTCACACATTCTTGGATTGCCACGACGTCTGTAAATCGCGTGTCTTTCATGAGGCTCTTCAGGCGGGGGGAACACAAAGAAGTCAGCAGGGTTGCAGGGAAGACGGCGAACATCATTCCATCGATTGCCGCTTGGAATTCCGGAAGTAATTAAAATAAAAAATAAAAAATGTTGAAAACCATTTATCATTTTCCTTCCACTTCACAATCATGTGCCACTTTGTGTTGATCTATAACATAAAATCCCAATAAAATACATTTATGTTTTTGGTTGTAACATGACAAAATGTGGAAAATTTCAAGGGATATGAATACTTTTTCAAGGCACTGTACAAAACAGGTAAGTACATACATGAAAAACACATATGGAAGCTGTTTTACATGCCAAAAGATTTATATTTCTGTCCATCCAGTCCTTATATTTTAACAGCTCTGCCTCACAGTAAAGCCCTGTCTGGCAGAGCAGGAGAGATTAATTCATCAGTCTGCTGCTTCTCTTTTTTTAAAGCTCTCTTTTGCAGAAAACTGCAGCAAAAAAAGAAAGTCTCCCCTTGTCAGCCTGTTTCATGTTAGGACATGTGAGATCACTGTAGCACTACTCACTGACTGCGCATGCTGCTTCTTCCTCTCCCAGTCTAAACTTTTCTGTACCCGTCAGTGTTATTTATATGTTTTAAAAACTCACATATCTATTTGTTCATTGAAATTTCTTGTACATTTGTTCTGTGCAAAACGTAAATGTCCTTATGCTATATTTCCTCTACAGGTTGAGTGTTATTAACCACTTCTGGATTGGAAGATTAATGACCAGGCCATTTTTTGCGATTCGGCACTGCGTTAATTTAATGGACAATTACGCAGTTGTACGACGCCGTACCTAAATAAAATGAATGTCCTTTTTTTCCCACAAATAGAGCTTTCTTTTGGTGGTATTTGATCAACTCTGTGATTTTTATTTTTTGCGCTATAAACAAAAATAGAGCGACAATTCTGGAAAAAAAAACAATATATTTAACATTCTGCTATATAACATTCCCCCCCAAAAAATATTTAAAAATCAAAATTTTTTAACATTTTAGGCCAATTTGTTGTCTGCTACATATTTTTTGGTAAAGAAAAAATCGCAATAAGCGTATTTTGATTGGTTCGCGTCTACTAACTACAGGAAAGCTTTATGTCATGTTTATTTATTTATTTATTTATTTTTACTAGTAATGGCGGCGATCTGCGATTTTTAGCGGGACTGCGACATCAGACCCCTAACTGACATTTTGGACACTTTTGGGGGGACCAGTAACATTACTACAGTAATCAGTGCTAAAAATATGCACTGTTACTATAATAAAGACACTGGCAGGGAAGGGGTTAATACAGTGGGTGATCAAGGGGTTGAATGTGTACCTAGGGGCTTGTTTCTAGCTGTATGGGGGTGGGGCTTATGGAATGACCATAGAGACCTGTGATCCTATATAGAAGGACCACAGGCACTCTGTGATCATTCCAGAGAGAAGAACGGTCAGCTGTGTTTACAATAGCTGACCGTCCTCTCTCAGTGGGGAATGATCGCAGGTGTCAGGCGGCAATCGGAGCCGCCTGCCCCGTGCATCGGAGTCCCCGCTGGCAAGTGTGGGAGCGCGTGGGCGGCGGCGCGTGCTCGCCCCCTAGCTGCAGGCGCTCGACCGACGTACAGTTACGTTGGTTCGCGCAGGAGGGTCTGCCTGCCACAGTAAAATTGTGGCGGGCGGTCATTAAGTAGTTAATTTCAAAAGCAGGGTGGTTCTTCAAATATCACATTTTTGGCACTAGAAGCTGAGGATCCTAGTAATACGTATGATCATCAGCTCTAATTTTTATAAATTAATAACAGTCTACCTGTAGAGGAAATAGAAGAAAATTAGATTTTTCTCTCGCACAGAACACATGTACCAGAGGTTTCACTGGGTGAATATTCATGTAATTTTTACATATATACACCTCTAAGTGTGTGTTAAATATGTGTTAGTGCAGAGTTCTGTGACTGAACAATACTGCCAAACGGGATTACGCTATGAATGCTTTTATCCTCTACATATTGCCATACATATCGGAGTTGTTTCTGGATCTATGAGCGAGTGAGGGGTTGATGCAGTCTAGCGAAGCTTGGTCCGTTCATGCAGAGGAGAGAACCCAGTCCATAGGAGTTATTACCTTATGCTCTTAGTGGCCCATCCATTAATTTGGAGGCCCACTCATTGCGGTAAGCTGCCATCTTGCCTATCCGCACGGGTGACTGTTTGTTTCCATTGCTTTTCACATCTTGGGATCTTCACCCTTAAGTGGACTCTCCACCATCTTTATATGCTGAATGGACTTATGACTTAGTGCAATTGATTCATTTATATTGCACCATTATTAATTGTATATCAATTTATTAATTTTTTAAGTACAATTAATTTTGTTGTTTATAGCGCTGCACTACTTGACACACAATATGAATGGGATTACTATGAATCCAGTGTTCTAGCTGCTATTTTGTTTTATGTCATTTGTTTTATGTCATTTTATTATATTTTACTTATTCATCATTAAGCGCAGGATACCCCCCTTGATTTTAACTGAACAAACTCTGTATGTCTCTCTGCCATAAGAAATATTCTTTTTCTGGTATTTATATTTTTAAATTCACACTGACTGCCACACATGTGTAGTGTAAAATTCTGCCATCTGTAGCACGCCATGACTGACCCCCTCTGTGCTCCTTTGTTTGATCCACCAGCCCCTGCATCCCCTCTGGGTGCTAAGGACCAAGTGTCCGACACCTTAAAGTAGTTTTAAAAGCTTCCATATACCCAGTGAAGTGGGTGGTCTCAGGTGATTAAACAAATCCTCCTACATATCTTGTGCCTGTTTATCTGCAGTATTCTCTTCTCTACATCTGTTCAAAGTCCCAGATTTATAAAGCTTCTCTGAGCTGTCAGTAAAAAGGGGGCAGAGAGCTGAAGTCAAACTCTGCAGAGATTTTTGAGGAGAGGTCTGGGCGCTGATTGGAGGGAAGGGAAGAACATAGCTGAGACTGTCAATCTGCTGGAGGTCCCTTCCCTCCTCTGTCACCCTTTTTCTCTTGGTGTCAGCAAAACTTGTCAGACATTATTCATACTAACAGCAGAGGAACAAAACAGAAGACAGAAATGACACTTAGGGGTTTATTTACTAAGAATGGAGAATGCAATATCTGGTGCAGCTGTGCATGGTAACCAATCAGCTTCTAACTTCAGCTTGTTTGAAGCTTTGTCAATAAAACCTGGAAACTGATTGGTTTCTTTGCAAAGCTGCACCAGATTTTGCCCTCTTCCGTTTTAGTAAATCAACCCCGAAATATTTTTACTTGGAAAAAGTACACACTATAGCGAGATATGCTTTGTTCTGAGGTTTACAACCACTTTATTAACCTCCTTAGCGGTATTCCCGAGTGTGGCTAGGGGTGAAATTTCAGAGCCATTAGCGGTAACCCCGAGCCACACTCGGGGTACCGCTAGGGAGATCGCTGGATCCTGGTAGAGAGGTTACTTACCTTGTCAACGGGATCCCGCGATGTGTCCCTGCAGCATACGGCGGCCAGATCTTCCGCCGATGCTGTGAGCTCCGGCTTCCGTCTCCTAACTAATAAAAAGTCCAAAATGTATCCCATAGTTTGTAAACACTATAACTTTTGCACAAACCAATTAATATACGCTTTTTGGGAATTTTTTTTTACCAAAAATATGTAGCAGTATACAAATTGGCCTAAGTTGATAAAAAAAATTAGATTTTTTAATTTTTTTATTGGGATTGTTTTATAGCAGAAAGTAAAAAATATTGTGTTTTTTTTTTCACAGTTGTCGCTCTTTTTTGGTTTATAGCACAAAATCTAAAAACCACAGAGGTGATCAAATACCACCAAAAGACAGCTCTATTTGTGGGGAAAAAAAGACATCAATTGTATTTGGATACAGGGTCGTACGACCGCGCAATTGTTAGTTAAAGTAACGCAGTGCCGAATCGCAAAAAAAAAAAAAAAAATAGCCTGGTCATTAAGGGGTTAAAACCTTCCGGAGCTGAAGTGGTGAAAGTCCATCTAAATCTACTAGCCCATATAACACTGCCCTCTCCACTATTCTCCACTACAGTGGAAAACTTGAAGTAGCCACCCTTAGACAGGAGATGTTTTTCTTGCCAAATCACCAGGTGAAAATACAGAAAAAATTGCCTAAAAAAATAAAACTACTGCAGCCACCACATCTTAAGACAAGTAAGCTGAAATATATTACAGTTTTTCTTTTGTTCAGATACACTTTATCTTAATACTGGAGGTTTCCACGTAGTACTTATTTTCTACCACAAGATGTCCTCGGTTTTTCCGGTGTAATGACACTGGCTGTCATTCAACCAGAAAACTGAGGACATCTTGTGCTGGAAAATAAGTACTTTGGAGGACACTTCCTCTAAGCCCAGGATGACATGAGAATCCATCCTCCAGCCTGTGAATGTTCAGTGAATTACATGCAGCACTGTTATACGTTCATCTGTCACTCTGTTTTCTCCTCCAACAAGCATGCTCTTTGTCTGCACATGATTGGCTACATGTGCTGCTTTTTCTTCCCTCGCTTAACTATGCTGTACAGAGAGGTTGATACCAAGTTACAATAAAGTACTTACACTGCTTGTATTTAATAAATATACAGTATATAATGAGGCATTCATTAATATAGAGCCATATTAATTTGTGTATTTTGTGTCTGCCTAAAGTCCAGCATTATTTATCTTGTTTTCAAGGAAATTTTTATTTGATATATTTCTTTTCGGGACATAGTCACTTTAATGTTACTATTTATAATATAACTACAGTGATGAACTGTCAAATTTTATGTTTAAATCCATTATTCCAGGTGTGGAGAAAATTGATGTTTCTTAGTTTCCAGAAGTGTTCAGCAAGCATAAAATTCATGTTATACTGTACCTTTGAAGACATATAACAAGTAACAAAGGTTTCTTCACATTTTCCTTCCTCATGTAATCCTTCTTTGAAATTTAAAAATCTTCCAGATTCATTTTATAAGTAGTTGAGAAGTGAATGAGAGGGGTTGTCGAAGTGGAACAATGGTAACAGTGTTGTAAGTGAAACAAATTGGGAACGCTATGATTTTTGTTCCCAAAGCAGATTATTCTGCTGGGAATTTTCAACAATAAAAAAAAATTACCAAACAGGATTTAAAGTAACCCTAACACATGATCTATCAAACAGTTACTACAGGGTACTCTAATCTGTTATGCCAACAATTTCATAATCAGTATGTGAAAGGAAGCAACTATTAAGTAATATAACCTGGCCTAATAAAAAAATAATTTAAAGAGTTTTGGAGGATAATGTATATGTTATAAACTTCAAAGTGACATTCAAGCATGGCATAAAAAAACATCTTTCTGGTGAATTTGTATTTATTAAAAATTACATAACCATAGATGGGTTGTGCCGCACCCAGGAAACAGTGTTCTGTGGTTTTCTGCTTTCATGATATCTTTCATCATTTCCTGCTGCCTTCCAGCCCTTTAGGAAGTTCTAAATGCCAGGAGGCGAAGGTAGGCAGTCCGATCGTGTGACTGCTGTGATTGGCAGTCACAGCAGTCATGTGATCAGAAAGCTCCAGCTCACAAGTATGCATCAGGAGCTTTAAGGGTACCTGCCGGTTCTGTGCTGGGTACAGACAGGGAGCATGCACTCAGCACAGTAACAAGTTTATGCAGCACCCTTCTAGGTAGGTGTTAGGATTTGATCGGTTAGTATTAGTTGTGTTTTGATAGGTAAATTTAGTTGCCTCACTGTAGTCAGGGAGGCTGCATTTATTTGGAAGGCAAAAGCATATTCTGCTTACTGTATCCAGTGAATCTGTAATCTGCTAGTAAGATCTGCTCATTGTGTTCAGCTGCTGACAGTCTGGCCAATAGCTTCCTATGTATCCAGGAAACTTAAGAAGTTTCTGGATAATAGGTGTGAAGCTATGAAAATGGCAGCTTGAATATTGATACAGCACTCCATTCCTCCCTGATGCAAAGGAGAGGAAGCACCTCCCGAGGAACAACGCCAGCATCATTCTTGGACTAAAGCTCTGGACCCACTAGACACCAGCTTTACCAAGGCATTTTAAAGGGGAATAAGAGAAGATTACCATGGGCATAGGAATAATATGAAAAAATCCCTTCCTGTAGCCACTCTAATAATTTATTCACATCTGATGTTCCCCTACCCTCGGGATCTCGCTGCTGCATAGGAGAAGGAATAAACAGAGAGGTACCTTATACATCCTGATTTATTGCATCTGCACAAAAAATACAAATATATGGTGAAATCCGTGAAAAAGGCAAGAGCCGAAACGCGTAGGTTTAGACGTCCTCTGTAAAATCCAGAATCGCATGGATAACAGAGCATTCTATAAAGTCACCATTATCACACATGTCACATAACTTCTTACTTTCTCGCACAACTCACCTTTGGGCACCTAGCCCAAATGAAGCACTTCTTTATGTTCCAGTAAACAATATGTAAATAAATATTTTTATTAAAATCACATTCTTTTTCAAAATCGCATGTGTAAAACGTAAACAGAGATGGCTCTGATGGCATGCTGGGTAAGTGTATATAATCTGTGAGCACATTAAGCTCTGAGTCTTTTCCCAGAGTGGATTAGTCCAGCTTGGGGGGCACGCTGCCCCCCCAAGTGGAAGCTGCTGTTGGTGATACCTCAGATAGGGTACCTGAGGGCCTGAAATGCTAGGACCCAAGAGCTGAAGGGAGCTTACTGAGGGGAGCTGTCTGCTAAAGATCTGTCTGTTATCAGCAGAAGGTTTTGTTTGGAAATTGAATATAGGCTACCAACTGTCCTTGGGCCTTGTGAATACAGACGCTGAGAGATCTTGAGGACCCTTGTGCTTTAGTTACCCCTTTGGTTCTACATAGTCAGCCATGGGTCTATTCAAAAAGGGAAATTGGGCTGGTGTCCAGAAGAACTTAGTCCACCTAATTCTCTGCTTAATGGAACTCTTGTGGCTCTAACTACTACTACTACATAAGCTTAAGTCTACTGTTTGTTTCAAGCCCAGATGCCAAAATAGCTTATCCTAAAGAATATCTAATTCCTCATTTGTACATAGTTCTTGTTTTTGGAGTATCCCAGCAACACCCTCAACACTGTCCGAGTTCTCCAAAAATAAAAACCACAAAAACAACACCCCCTAGAATGGTTATTGAAGAAACATGTGAATGAGCCTGTTTACCTGGCTGTGGGGCAAAGCCTGTGGGGAAGACCTGGACAGTAATTCTGCAGCTCCTACAAGAGTATCACTAAATTTACATAGGGCCACATATATGCGGCCTCTCTGGGTAAAGTCCACCTGCCAAGAGACCACATATACAAGTACAGCCAGTGGGAAGAGGTTAGAAAATTAACCCATTAAAAAAAATGTTTTTCAAGATTTCCACTAATGTGAAATTGGGACTGGGAGCATCAACAACAGAGCAATTTAAAGCGGTATTAAACCCAAAACTAAAAATGTTATATACATATTTTGCAATTTACCAATCTGTAGACGTGATGGCTGCGTTTGTTTTTTTTTTTTTCCCCCTGTATTTTTTACCTGGTAATCCATCAAGTAACTAGGTATAAGCAAAGTGCCCTAACAGGGTTCAGCAAGCTTCAGGCCGAGTTCACACTGATGCGGCCTCAGGGTCTTGTCTGGGGTCCGGTGCATGTCTGTTCAACTTTTCAGGTGTGAATTAAGCAAATTTTTGCCTCTATTCGCTCCTCAAACAGAGCCAAAGATGTACAGGACCCTTTTCCAGTGTGCTCCGCAGCCATCCCGGAGAGTGTGAACACTCACCTGTCATGTGAATTGGATGTGGGGAAACCGGCATCTAATTTGCATCATTGTGAACCCAACCTTAAAGAAGTTCAGATGCCGAACCTGAACTCCAATAAAAGCAATAGGAGCTGATTCTATCACATTAAAATGCCCATTTTCTGCTCCAATGAACAAGGAAAAAAACATAGGGGAAGGGGTGGGCACTGGCCTGGGGAACATGCACCAGTGCATAAAAAAACATCCTGGCTCATCTTTTCCAGTAACACACTTATGGCGCTTTTCCACTGCATGGAACCGAACGGTTCGGTTCGCTTTTGTGCTTTTCCACTGCTGGTACCGCATGGTATGGTGTAGGAACAGTTCGGCACGGTACGGTACAGTTTCGCTTTTCCACTGCATGGAACCGAACGGTACGGGTCGCAAAAATAGTACCACCTTGATTGTGGTTCCAACAGGTACCATACCATACCATATCCCACAATCCTTTGCATGCAGTCACTACTAGCCACTGATTGGTCAGAGAATCCCACCCACCCCGTTGTTATCCCACCCACTTAACTTTAGTACTACTTTAGTGGAAAAGCAAACCATACCGTACCGTACCGAACCGTTCCAACACTGTACCATGCGGTACCAGCAGTGCAAAAGCAAACTGGGCCAAGCAGGGCCGAGTAGAGCCGAGCCGGCACTTGCAGTGGAAAAGTGCCATTTCTTTGTTAGGGTATCTCTGCTCTATGGAGGGACAATTTAACACCTTACAAGTACAAAATAACAGAATTCCTGGTAAGATCAACAGGTGAAAATAAAGGAAAGAAAGCCTAAAAAATAAAACGAATGCAGCCACAACATCTAAGAACTGGTAAGCTGACATATATTAAATTTTTAATGCTGGATTTTATACTGATTTAGAGCTGAATTTCAGGAATTCAGACACTTTGTAAAAAGTGCAGGCACACTATGAGTAAAGTCCAGTGAGGTGCATGACATCGCTTGAAATTATCCCTATTATACTGTATATATCTGACAGGTTTTTGACTCCACCAGAGCATACATTAATACTCAGGACTGTAAATAAGTTTACATAATACAAAGGCTTCTGTAATTGGGCAGGAGTAGGGGAGAGGCAGGCATAGCAGCTGCACCGGCTCTGATGGCAAAGGTGCTTAGACCATTGTCTTCCGGCAATAAAACTGTCAGATGTAAATAAAAGAGATAAACACAGGAGATGTCATGCAGCTCCCTGGACTTGACTCATAGTGTGCCTTTAACTTTTACAAAGGAGCTGAATTCCTGGAATTCAGCTGTAAGGAGAGGTGAAAGTATTAGAGAGACATATCTTTTAATACATTTACATTTTGATTACATCCCAGAAAGGCTTTATCAGATCATTTCCCTATAACAATAGACGCACGTCTTATTGTCTCAGACAATTTCAACATCTCTTTTATCTAGAAATACCAGGATATTTAGATGGTTGGAATGAATGAGAATAAACTTGTTCCACTCTACCCTGGAGAATGTCTTACCTATGAAATCCTCCCACATGCTTATAGTACTCAAAAGCCCATAGAGAAATGAAGCTACATGTTCAGATTTGTCTGAAAAAGCATGTTTCTTCTCAATAGAGTTTGAGAATAATAGGACTAATGAGGTCATTGTATGATTAAAGAGCCATACAAAACATTAGCAACTACTGCCAACAACTTGGAAGGTAAAAGGAAAAGATCATTTTGAGTTCTTCATTAATGGAAAGATTTTGTTTAACGTACAGGTGGAAATGACTGGGAGCTCAATTGAGGGAAAATAAATGGGTTATCAAAAATTCAGGTAAGAGAGCCAAGTCTGTAGGGCAGATTCTATCTGAGCTTATTAGTAGAGTTGTTTACGTCCCTATGGTAAGCCATCACTCATGATGTTGAGATGGGTACAGTGGAAAGGGGAGGGGTAGATATGTCATCAGGGTCATCAGGTGGGCACCCATTTCATTGATGAGCCCACTACATCTCCAAATGGCTCAATAGTATGATCGTTATTGGTATTAGTTGACCCATCGGTTGGTATTAGTTAACACATAACCACTAAAACTTAAAATTGAGTATTTGTCTGCCTTTATCATTTATTAACGACTCAAATACTGGAGATGATATCATTACAAAGCATACTCGACCTGGAGCTGTAAAGTCATCTGAACACAGCTCACCATTATTAGTTCCCAAATAGGTTGCTTTGTTATTATAAGGAAGTCTTTAGGGAGTTGTTTGCATAGGATTAATATATTTACATAATGGATTAGTAATTACCAATTCAGCAGTAATGAAACAGATTATTTCCGGGTCTTTTAGAATTCAACACCTTAAGGAAAAAGTTTATTTGCAAATGATGCTCGCTATTTGTTTTGCTTTTAGATAAAATCTCAGCTTGTGGCCAATTTAGATGCTAATTGTTTTGTAAGTTAAACCTTTGTATTTACACACAACTTGCCCTTTTCGCCACAGTTCAATTCATTATGTGATCTTAATGAAAATGGATTGATCTCAGGTGGATGGAGTATTTTTACAGGTGTCAGATTCCTTTGGCTGCCTTCTATTAACACTGGGAAATCCTGTTATATACTACTAAAGTACAGTATTTTGGTTGTCATTTATTAAGGCCCGTACAAACTTGACGGAAATCGGATGAAATTTTCTCTCTCTTGCTCAGCGTTCATAACCGTTTTTAGTTGACAGTGCATAAATGTTCACGAAATTTCTCGTCCGATTTTTTTTTTTTTTTTGGGACATTTGTTCCTAGACTTTCGGGTCGTCAGCAACTTCAAATCATGCACGGTCTTTCGTATCCGATTTTTCACTGACGTACTGCATACACATTAAATGAAAATTTGTCATCTGGGGACGGACGATTCAAATTTTGGTGTTTGTCCCTCCATTTTTTTTCATTGAAAATGTCTGCATCGGCTGCTGAGAGTTGTGTACACACTAGCCGAAAATCGTACGATTTTACCTCGGACGGGAATTTTCGGCGGATTTTCTACTAGTGTGTACCCCACTTTAAAGTGTTCAAAAAGGCAGATTTTGCAAATTTGGAACAAGGAGAAGGTGTGAGTGAATTGAAAGGTCAATTTTATCCAAAGGTGATGTATCAGACACTATTGGGTTGACAGGTTCCTATTGATTTTTGATTCCGGTGGTCCCTGCAGATGTATCCACCCTCTCCCGTAGACTGCCTGATGATTTCTCTTTTCATTATTGTCATTTTGGGTGGATTCAGCCTGGAATAAAGTTACCTTGGACCTTAATAAGATTATTTTTCTCTAATACAATCTGATGTGATTTTGTTGTAATAGTAAGTATAAAATTCAGGTCATTTGCTTGCAGACAAAGGTCATTGTAAATTACGTTTTTTGGCTTAGCCTTAAACTGGAAGCTCATCCACTTTTTTATATGTGTATTCAATAAAGTGGACAAGGACCTTTTTCTGGTCTTCTGACATCTGTGTCCCCCTTGGAGAGATTTTGTTTTCTCAGTTACTTTACCGGCTCTCACCTGTTATCAAGATGGAAAGTCATGAATTCTTCCCGACACGGCGATTTGAGCATGATAGATGTTATTGCCCCATTCCTCTCTACAAATAGAATCATTCTTAATACTCTCTGTATTCCTGTTGGTGAGATTTCCTGCTGTAGACCCCGTTGTCAGATGAACAAGAGGTGAAGGAAGATTTCTTTAATGGGATCATTGCAATCAAGTCTTCTTCATGCTAACTCTAGCCAACAGTTTTGTATGAAGTTCCTACTTAAGGGCTCTTTCACACTATCCGTCCGTTTATCTCAGCGCGGGGATCGATCCGCCGATCCCCCGCTGAGCAGGAGGATGACAGCTGTTCTCCGCGCTGTGTGCGAAGACACAGCTGTCAGTTCCCCATACATCTCTATGGGGGAATCGGATGGGAACGGGCCGTCAGTCCGTTCCCATCCAATCCGATCCAATCTGCTGGACGGATGGAAAATAGGGTTTCCATCCGTCCAGATTTGATGGATCATATCGGATGTCAGCGGACATGTCTCCGCTGACATCCGATGCCCCATAGGGATGCATGGGGGGGACCATTCAGATCCGCCAAAAAAACAGACAGGCGGACCTGAGCAGTCCGGCTGTGTGAAAGGGGCCTAAGGCCTCTTTCACACGGCCGCTCAGTTTTTTTCTTCCGCTCCGGTGCTTTTTTTTTTTTTGCGGACATACGGAGCGGATGACACTTGTGTCATCCGCTCCGTATGTCCGCATATCATCCCATCCCTTTGCGGATGATATACGGACATAATGTATGTCTATGGGCATTGCGGATGTCAGCGGATGTGCGGACATCAGTGCTGCGGCTGCAGCACTGGGAACATGTTACATGTTCCACCCTAAAAACGGGTCGAAGAACAAGTAACATGTTCCCAAAGGTGAACTTATCCTTTAAAGAACATAAGGCTGCAGAAAGAATCGATGACCATCGCACTAATATTTTTTTAGGTGGACCTTTCATGAATCTGCATGAATACATTCCTGACATGCCACAATATACAGTAGCAATACTTTTTATAATTGACATCATTGGGCTCTATAAAAGAGAATACACCAAGGCTGAGATGATTTCATGAGTCTGCTGCAGGCAGGAGGAATCATATCCACAGTCCCCTTCTCCTCACTGATTAGAATGCAACATTGCAACTCTGTAGCAAGGAAAGAGGTTGCAGTGGAGGCTGATGTGTCAGACGTTTGTGAACACAGCCAGGAATTACATCTAGGCACCAAGATGTTGTCATCTCTGAACCAGCATCTCGTGTGTGCATTAGACATGTGCGGTTCGTTTCGTTCAAAATAAATATTTAGACAAATTTTTCATTATTCGGAGATTCATATATGTCCGAATACCCGAATTACAGTATAAACAAAGTTTACTGAATACCACCAATTAGGAAAATAAATTCAGTCAGTGCATGGTGGTTCCTGCCCTTTGCTTGTCTGTGTGCTGGCACATGTGCACGAGCATTCGCTGCATGAGAATATGCATGAGCTTATTTAACCCTCCTCTTATGTTAGCTTTCTGTTACTATCCATGATGTTAACGGGTCGGTTTTGACCCGTGTCTTAAATCAGCCATAAAATAACCTCTGAACAATTATTTATCATCCAATTTGTTTCTTACCTCTTGGTTACCTTGTTAGGCTTCTTTATCCTTGAAAAGATTGGTTTTAATATTTTTGGTGTGACCCCTTAGACCTTTCTTTTGATAGCATACCTCTCATTTTCAAATTTAAAAAATGGTAAAATAAAGTCAGCAACTCTGAAATGTATTTGTCCTATGTTTCTCCACTTTATTTAGAGAAGCAGACAAGCAGGAAAAGAGATAGGCCCCTCCCTAACTACAGCTCACAGGGTTGAGAGGTGATTGGCTGTCAGTGTTACTAAGCAGAGAGAGTGTTTATGATTTTAGTTTTGGCACTTATTAGTGTCCTAAAATCCTATATTATAACTGGGTCAGAATTGACCCTAACACCATAAACGTCTTAATTTTCACCACAGTATTTTATAATTTAGTGAAAAGGATTCTTTTTCTATTACATTGTTTAAATAGAGGTTCATGACAAAGTAAAAAAAACTTGATGCAATAAACAAATTTATACTTATAGACATTCAAAAATGAAAACGGGTCGGTTCTGACCCTAACATAAGAGGAGGGTTAAAACTGTAAACATATTTCTGAAATCAAAGACTGTGTGTGTTATTAGAGTACCATTTCGAAATAATGCTGTTTTTGTTAAGCCAAAGATGATTTAAAGAGTCATTGTAATCATTTAATGAAGATTTTTATTTTGCTTGTTCATTTTGCCGCAATCGCATCTAAAGAAAATCGTACATTTTCAATTCAACCGATTTGTACTTTATCGAGTCGAACGTTTTGAAACTAAAAAAAAAATCGGTAAAATCAAAGAAAATTAGAGAAGGACATAAAACAAATCCCGAATACGAATTGAATGAAACAATCCAATTGAAATAAACAAAATAACTAGATTAACAAATCTAAATGAAACGAAACAATTTTTTTCGTCATGCACATGTCTTGCGTGCATTACACACTAAACATTCATTTTCACGCATATGCTTAATATGACAAAAATATCTGATGCCAGGTCCTCTTTAAGGCAGGCAAATTTCTATAGTGTTTTATATCATCACACTTTTTCCTGAGAACACTGAAAATTTTCAGACATTTCTCTAAAATTAAGACACTTCCTTATTTCCTGCCAAGAAACTTTGTACTCATGAAATCAGTCATGATGGCTACTCAGGAATTGGTGTTTTGATACTGAAATCAGTTCATGAATCATTTTTGACAGAGGTGGAATGCAGCATTTGAAATGCTTTTTGGATGTTGCTGGGGAAGTATGTATTTGCACTAATTATTGCTTTTCCTATTATTATTATTGTTATTATACAGAATTTCTATAGCGCCAACAGTTTTCGCAGCACTTTACAATGTGAGGGATGTAAGGGAAGACAATACAGTTACAATACAAGTCAAACCAGGAGGAACTAGAGGGCCCTGCTCGTTAGAGCTTACAATCTAGAAGATTCATTGAGGTTGATTTACTAAAGGGAAATATACTGGGTACTGCAAGTGCAATTGCTCTAGATTCATCCTCCCTCTTAGATTGTAAGCTCTAATGAGCAGGGCCCTCTGATTCCTCCTGTATTAAAGTGTATTGTATTTGTACTGTCTACCCTCAAGTTGTAAAGTGCTGCGTAAACTGTCAGCGCTATATAAATCCTATATAATAATATATAATAATAATATATTTGAGGGTAAGCTTTGCTGATTTCTATCATCCAATCGTGCTTTTTTTTTTATGTTATTTTTATGATTGTTCAGATCTAGAGAAACTGCACTTGCAGTGCACAGGCTATTTGTCTTTAGTAAATCAACCCCTTTGTATATATTTTTTGATACAATAGAATTCAATGGAACTGTCGGCTAAAACACACCCTGTCCTCATACTGTCCCCATACTGATCCAATATGGTTTAAAATTCACCCTATTCTCTGCATTTAATTTGCTTTTGGGTCCTATGCTCATAACACCAGTCCATAGTATATGAAAACCAAACAGTACTTGTAGTTTTTTCATTCACAGATCTCTGTGAATGGATGACGGGGCTGTGTGGGAGGAGCCCCACACACAGCCACGCTGTTTTAAAAAAATAACAGGAAAGCGGGGATAAGATCCCCCATCCGCTGTCACAGACCAGGGAACGCTGGCAGTGGGAGGTGGGTGCATAAAAGCATGTCAAATGTTACCCCCTAAATATGGGTGTAACATGCTCCTAAAGGTGAACTTATCCTTTAGGCATAGCAAAAAATCAAATGTCCTCCTTCATATTTCTCATTATACAGTATTATTATATACCTGCCATTGACAAATAACAGCTGGAGTCTAATTGAATGGCATGCTGTGGCTTTCCATGACACTTGTTGACAATCTGTTAAAGCCAGGTGCAAATGATAACACAAATTAAAGCATATGTGAACCCATGTATATATTATAAATACCTTTTTGGTAACAAAATCTCTGCTCTCAGCTCCATAGGGGTCTTGGAGAGGTAAGGGTAGATAAATCACATTGCACTGATCTTCCCAGTGAATGGCTTGCAGGGGGGTATGTCATCACAAGTTTGACCATTGGAGGACAGGGATGCTGTTCTCCCACCATAGCCAGAAAACTGACCAGGCTGGGAAGGATGTGCTCTTGTGCCTAGCGTGGTTAGTTTGGAATAGGAATGCAGGGGGTCTGTCATCCCCAGGTATTTCACACAAAGGAAGCAAAGCAAAGAGGACACTATACTTTTTACCACAAGTACATGATACAACAGACACATATCAGGAATATGAAATGTTGGGGTAATTCTTGAATAGTCCCTTGTTTTACAGATGGTGGAAATTTGCAGTGCTGGATATGCTCCGCAAAGCATATATAAACCAAAAAATAATGAAATGCAGGTTATCAAATCTTTGATGGGATGGCTAAATTCATTTTAATGTTTATGCTTTTTTTTTTTACTTGTTAATCCTGCCAGTAAGTCTGTTATTTTTCAACAGATCAAGTTGTCCAAATAAAGTAGCAGTTAGGTGGTAAAGACAAAGCATTTAATACTGACAGGGTGCTTACAATGGCCAGCTTTCATTCATTTAGTTAAAAGCTTTATTCCAAAAGAAAAGCAAAACTGTTTCTGTAATTCTTAGTGTTAGATTTAGGCTTTATGTGTTTCCCACTTATGTAAAGGCCATCTATAACCACTAGTCTGTCTAACACTACCATATATACAGTGTTACAGTACTGCTGTCCAAGGGTGGCTATGTTACTCCCCCATAGATGCAGTGAAGTGAGTGTAGCCACCCCAAGATAGACGTGTGTTACCAGCCGAATTAGCAGGTGACAATAAAGAAAAAAAAAACAGTACCATTCTAATGCTCCAAAAGGTGAGTTCTGTGGCTGGTGACACTGTATGTGGGTTGGGATGTAAGGCTCATCAGGCTCAGCTTAGACTAATAATAATACTAATAATATATTTTATTTATAGGCACCTTTCAGAATACCCAAGGTCACCTTACAAAGATAGCAACAGAGAAATGCAATTATTTTAGTAAATATAAACAGATAAAAAGTAGGGATTGGGCTGAACACCCCCTGTTCGGTTCGTACCAGAACATCTTGAACAGGGAAAAAGTTCTAGTGAACATGCAAACTCTATTCAAGTCTATGGGACACGAACATGAAAAATCAAGTCTTTTTAAGACTATTTTAACCTTCTTATCGGTATTCCCGAGCGTGGCTCGGGATTAAACTTCAGAGCCAAAAGCGGTAACCCCGAGCCACACTCGGGGTACCGCCAGAAGCATCACTGGATCCTGTAAAAGAGGTTACTTACCTTGTCCCAGGGATCCAGCGATGTGTCCCGGCGGTGTCTAGCGGCGGTTCTTCCTCCCGATCCTCTGTGTGCCCCGGTTTCCGTCTCCTGCGACGTCGCAGGGGGGTGGAACCGGCGGCAAATTCAAATGTAAAACACACCAAACACACTGATACAGTTCAAAATAAAAAAAAATCACATTAGTTTGCCCACCCCCAGTGCCCTTTCCTGCAGTTTTACTGTACTTTTTATGTGTGTATATATATATATATATATATATATATATATATATATATACACGTACTGTATATATATTATATATACATATATATATATATATTTATATATTTATATATATATAATATATACGTGTGTATATAATAAATGTATACAGTTGGTTTGGGCTGCTCATTCACAAGAATTACATGCAAAATAATGGTACCGCTTTCAGCACCTAAAATCCGAAAGAATCATACTGCCAGGGAGGTTAAAGACTTATATGCAAGTTATTGCCATAAAAATTGTATGGGGACCTGGAGACATGTATCAATGCAAAAAAAAAATATTTAAAAACAATAATTTATACCCACTTTAAGACCAGAAGCATTTGCCCCCTTCCTGACCAGGCACTATTTTGCGATTCGGTACTGCGTTACTTTAACGGACAATTGCGCGGTCTTGCGACACTGTGCCCAAAAGCTTTCTTTTGCTGGTATTTGATCACCTGTGCGATTTTAATTCTTTGCGCTATACACAAAAAAAGAGCGACAATGCTGAAAAAAACAATAATTTTCACTTTCTGCTATATAACATCCTCCCAAAAAAAATTTAAAAATCAAAATGTTTCAACATTTTAGGCCAATTTGTTTTCTGCTACATATTTTTGGTTAAAAAAATCGCAATAAGCGTATTTTGATTGGTTTGCACAAAACATATTGTGTCTACTAACTACAGGAACGATTTTTGTCATTTTTATAGTTTTTTTTTTTTTTTTTTTCTAGTAATGGCGGCTATCTGTGATTTTTTGCAGGACTGCGACATTGCGATGGACAAATCAGACCCCTAACTGACATTTTTGACACTTATAGGGGTACCAGTGACATTACTACAGTAATCAGTGCTAAAAATATGCACTGTGAGATGGTATATGATGCCGACACGTATAGCTGCCTATGCTCCAGGGGCCCCGGCAACTTGTTTTCGTGGCTGTAGCCAGCAGGGCACGGTTCTACATATTTGGTGGACCTGCCCCAAGGTAAAGAGGTTTTGGATCAGGGTGTATAACTTTATATATTCTCTAACTCAGGTTAACCTGACCAAGTCGCCTGAACAGGCATTGCTTGGACATTTTCCAGGGCCGATGCCCCGCAGGGCTAGGAAATTGGTGGCGTTTATCTTTACGGCAGCCAGGCTGGCGATTGCGCACTCTTGGCGGGTCCCCTACTGTCCCGTTTGACCTTGTCAAGCATAAATTGACCTGGATAAATGAACGCCTCTCAGCCACTATTCTGGATAGGCGCCGCCAATTTGATAAAGTTTGGGAACCCTGGATCCACTACCTATCGGCTTCTTTGTAATCATTGGCGAACAGGCCCTCCAGCCTATGTGGCTTAGTCCACTTGTCCTATTGGTGCCCACTCTTGGACTGTTCTTCCTTCTTCTTTTTCCCGCTTCTTTCTTTTGTCGTTCCCCTGTACTATCTCTTTGTCTCTCCTCCTCTTGTCTTTTTGGTCACTTTACGTGACTCCGCTACGATGAGGCTATAGTTCCTAGCGGCCTTTGTGGCGTCGTTAGCCATCTTGCCTCATGGCCCTGAAATGTTTGAGGCCAGGTGGGGGGTGGGCGATGTCCACCTTTCCAGTGCTCCCAGGTGGCGTCCTCAATGGGGATACTGCTCTCCCCCTAGCTTCCCACACAAGACCGGCGTAGGTCTATGTCGGTTTGCACAGGAGAGCCACCCTGCCGCAGTAAAAAGACCGCGGGTGGTCGGGAAGCGGTGATTTTAATGATGCTTAAAGTGAAACAATAAAAATGAAAAAATCTTTTAAATTTTGTGCCTGAGGGGTTCCCTTAATGTGCCTTTGGCAATTTTTTTTTTTTTTTTTAAACGGCATGGGGTCCCCCCCAAAATCCATGCCAGACCCTTATCCGAGCATGCAGCCTGGCAGGTCAGGAACCATACCAGGCCACATGCCCTCAACATGGGGGGGTCGGTGCTTTGGAGCAGGGGGGCTCTGCCCCCCCACCCCAAAGCACCTTGTCCCAATTTTGATGGGGACAAGGGCCTCTTCCTGACAACCCTGGGCTGTTGTTGCCTAAGTCTCCAGGTGGGGGGCTTATCGGAATCTGGAAATCCCCTTTTAACAAGGGGTCCCCAGATCCGGCCCCCCCCCATGTGAATGGGTATCGGGTACATCGTACCCCTACCCATTCACCAAAAAAGAGTAAAAAAGTAAAAACCACAGAAAAAAAAATTAAAATTACTTCGCCATATGCTCAATCTTTGACTTTGACAGCTCTTATATAGGCAATGGGCAGGGCCACATGACTTAAGAAGGAGGCGGTGCCACCGGATGGCGAACAGCTTTTTGTTTTTGATTATGGATTTACATCGAGGGACATTATTTTGTTTTCTTTTAATAAAGGACTTGTCAAAAAACTGTGTTCTGTGGTTTTTACTTTCTTACACTTTTTTGGTGAATGGGTAGGGGTATGATGTACTCGATACCCATTCACATAGAGGGGGCCGGGATCTGGGTGCCCCTTTGTTCAAGGGGGCTTCCAAATTGTGATAACCCCCCCACCCACAGACCCCCACAACCACAGCCCAGGGTCGTCAGGAAGAGGCCCTTGTCCCCATCAACATGGGGACAAGGTGCTTTAAGGGGCACTCCAAAGTACTCGCACCCTCCCCATATTGAAGGCAAACTGCCTTATATGGTTCAGGAGGGGGGCCCTCGCTCAATCCCCCCCTTCCCTGGCCTGCCAGGCTGCATGCTTGGATAAGGGTATGGTATAGATTTTGGGGGGGAACCCAAAGCCATTTTTTCTTTTTTTTTTTTATTTTGACGTGGAGTTTCCCTTAAAATCTATACCAGACCCAAAGAGCCTGGTATAGATTTTGTTTGGGGGGAACGCCACGCCATTTTTTTTTTTTGTTGTTTTTTTGTAAAATTCTGTCATAAGGTTTCCTTTAAATACAGGGCACTTTTAACCCCTTCCTGCCCAGACCAATTTTCGTCTTTCAGTGCTCATTGGTGTCTATGGGAATCTTGGTCAGCTTGACATGGCACAGCTCCCCGTCTTTAACATTGGCATCTATGGGAAATATTGGTCTGCTGAACATGGCACTGCCCCTGTCTTTAACATTGGCGTCCATGGGGAATATTGGTCTGCTTGACATGGCACTGCCCATGTCTTTTACATTGGTGTCTATGGGAAATATTGGTCTGCTTGACATGTCCCTGCTCCCAAACCATAAGTGACAGGGACACAAAACTTGGGGAGCAACGAGAGGGGACCCAGGACTACAACATACATTTTAAAAGTGGGGGTATACCTGTACACTTCACTGACTGCACTAAACTGAGTGAACTCACTATCCACCTGCCTAATTATTATTAATATTGTTATTATTTTTTCAGGTACTTTACATATACATTGTACATTCACATCAGTCGCTGCCCTCAAGGAGCTTACAATCTAAGGTCCCTAACTCACATACATACACAGTAGGGCCAATTTTTTTATACAGGATCCAATTAACCTACCAGCATGTCTTTGGAGTGTGGTAGGAAACCGGGGTATCCGGAGGAAACCCATGCAGGCACAGGGAGAACATGCAAACTCCAGGCAGGCAGTGTCATGGTTGGGATTCGAACCATCGACCCACTTGCTGCTAGGTGAAAGTGCTAACCACTACACCACTGTGCCGCCCAAATCTCTATTGTCATACACTATGCACGACTGCCATGTAAGCAGCAGCCTTATATAGTGTGGGGCATGGACTTACCCCCTGAGCCATGTTTGGCTAAAGGCACTCTGCCTTTGGCTAATCATGGCTCTGACAGGTAGGGATGATCGAACTTTTGAAAAGTTTGGTTCGACCAGAACACCCGAATTTCCCGAAAGTTTACTTCGGATTCACGAAACCCCATTGAAATCAATGGGACCCGAACTTCGGGAATCAAAAAACACAATTTTGAAGCCCTAAAACCTAATAAATGCCCCTAAAAAGTGCCTAGGGTTCTGGGTCATGCACCAGGGACTATGAATCAGGCAAAAAAAAAGTTCTTAAAAATTGTCGTTTTTGATAGAGAGCCAATTATTGGAAAAAATTATTGAAAAAAAAAAAGAGATTTCTTTGGATTTAGTGTCTGTTGGGTCTAAAAAGTGTACCTGTGAAGTTTCAGCTCTGTAGCATGTCCAGAACCAGAATTATAGCATGCCAAACCTTCAGAAATTACTTTTTTGCTTAACCGCGCCTTTCTTTTGCTCCTAATAAAGCAGATGTGTGTGACGCCTTTTGCAGTGGACTTAACGCTTACAACTAGAACAGGCGTTAACTTGTCACTGAGGCTTTAAGTCCACTGCAAAAGGCTTTGCTACTCTGCGTCACACATATCTGCTTTATTTAGCGACAACTTTGGGTCGCATAGCAGCATTGCAGGTGATTTTCACATTGCACAACTGATAAAGCCTCAGTGACAACTATACATAAATTAAAATTCATCACAAAAAAAAAAAACAGATTATTTTTCTTAGAATTTCAGTAGCACAGGGATAGTGTTACCCTCCTTTCATAAAGTGCAAATAAATAAATTGCATAAATAATCCAAAACATCCAACTAAGCAAGAACAGAGTCCTTCAAAAGTCTTTGTTTATGTAGTGCCAGAGCTGGTGGTGGTGACATTGTACGGTGGTTCCTATAACTGACACCAATGACCCTGCATTAAAGGCACTGTGTATTGCTCTGGCACTACATAAACAAAGACTTTTGAAGGACTCTGTTCTTGCTTAGTTGGATGTTTTGGATTATTTATGCAATTTATGCACTTTATTTATTTGCACTTTATGAAAGGAGGGTAACACCATCCCTGCTCTACTGAAATTCTAAGAAAAATAATCTGTTTTTTTTTATGAATTTTAATTTATGTATAGTTGTCACTGAGGCTTTGGCAACTCTGCGCGGCGAAATTCACCTGCAAGACGCACACTGCTATGCGACCCAAAGTTGTCACTAAATACAGCAGATGTGTGTATCGCTGAAATGTATTTTGCACAATAGCTGACTAGCAAGCACGTATACCTGCTGTAGATACATCAGCAGTGCAACGCGCTCACTAGACGGAACCCTGACACTTAAAATTATCCCTACAAAAACTAGATTATTGAATCTAACTATAGTGGTATATAGTACCCTAATTACACTGCATATCCCTTTCCTCACACTAAAAGAACAACTACATACAGCAGTAGATAATTTCTAACTGACACTGTCCCTTTAAATGTATTTTTTTTTTCAAACTCAAACAGCACAATCGCTGTATTTCTAACTACGCTGACAATCTTTCTGTAAGCTGACTGCTCTTCTGCTGATATGGAGCTTTACAAGCAATCGGCTATGCAGCAACATAGTTTAACACAGCAGGAGAAACACAAATGCTTCCACTCTCTTCCAAAGCCTCTGTATTACAGTGCTAGAGGTTAGGCGAGGCTATGTTATATACTGGGGGGCGTATTCACTCCTGATTGGCCTCTGGTCCCCGTAGTCACTCCAATCACGTTCCTAGCAGACTCCTGTCCCCTCTTTGGCTTTTACTGACGTTTCTGGGCCAATCACGGGCTTTTTTGGACAGTTCGGGTGACCGAATTCCGAACTTTTACCGCAAAAAGTTTGGAATTCGGCCGAATTTCGAACACCCAATGTACGGGTCGAACTGATGGTCGACCCGAACCGTTCGATCATCCCTACTGACAGGACCAAAGCATACAGGTCAGGTGCATGCTTTGGCCAATCATGAGCAACAGCGCAGTGCATTATGGGACGTCCCATTTGTTTGTGTGTTTAGGGAACACACGAACAGCTGATGTTCGAGTTGAACTTGCGTTTGACTCAAACACAGAGCCCATCCCTAATAAAAACCTTTTCTCATCAGCAGTGTATAGCAACCTTGTGACTTGTATCAGTTCCTAGTAAAGCTTGTAGGAGGAGTTTTCATTCTCCCCTGACACTCTGTTTGGACTGTGCTTATTGGCCCTGTGCTGATCACATGCACTCTCCCAAGAAAAAAAAAACTCTCTAGCAATACACACCAAACTGAGCATGTGAAGCCCGTACCTGGCTCTGTAAATATCAGGTTATTTTTTGGAGACAGAGAAAAAAGAGTTGAATCAGAGAGACATCATCAAACAGCCTTTAAACACAATGCAAAGGATTAACCCCTTAGGTTCCACAGTGAGTATAACAAGCATGCTTTACTGAATATACAGACAGATTCTACTGTTGTGGGTTTAGTAACACTTTAAGCTTTGACATTTTTATCTAGTAGCTGATACTACAAGATCCCTGCAGTTATTGTTATTAGTTTAGAATGGCCTCCTTTTGTACCACTTTCTTATATCATTTCTCTTTGTTACAGAGGACTGACTTCATGGCTATTCTCCACTAATCACCATCCCCCTGTTCATTAAGAGTACCCTTACTGGTCACTGAGACAGCTTTATTGGACAGTAAAATTGCAATTGACAGAGCTTAGCAATTAAGTCAGGGAAAGTAGCAAAGTGATGGCTTCTTGTGGTATCTTTTTTAGTATCATTTACTTATAAAAAAAAAAGCATGTAGAAGTTCATTTTTAAGTCTTAAAAAATGCCTGAACAGTGAATATTCAGTGTTTCTCCCCTAGCGACTAATCAGTGTATCTCCTGCATGGTCTTACCTAGTTTACCTAGCAAAAAGGAATGGAGAAATTGGTCATCTGCTAATTGGGAAATACATATTAGTATGTGCAACGGTGTGTATCTCGTGCTACTACATTCAAACAATGCATCATGTTCAGTGAATGTCATGAAGCCCTCATTCACATTGAAGCGATTTTTCGTCTGCTTGAACCATGGGATTCTTTTGCAAACACACAAGGTCATTGAAAAAGGCATTTGTAAATGAATCTACACGTTATACGTATCACCAGTACTGTATATTGCATCCTATTATCTATTTGGACCAACAAAGGCAGTCTCTGTCCACTCTTTCTAGACATATCATCATGCAAGGAAGAAATGCCTTGCAGCAGAGATAGTCTGAAAAATTGGCCTGTATGTAGCAAACCACTTCAAAAGAAAAGAAAATGAAATGTATCAAAGCCCATGCTGTTTCCTCTGCACCATTTCAATCTACATACCCAGTTTTTCTTTTTCTTTAAGATGCATATACACTTGATAAAGCTGTACAAAAGCATCTTGAATGTCAAACTGTAACACAGGGTGTATTGTTACGAAGTGTTTTGTTTAATAAGTATTAAAGGCAAACTCTGCCAAAGCTGTTATTTCAGTTTTGGGCGGACATTTGTGGAATGAGTTCAGACCTTGGCTATTTCAACAGATTTGCCTTCATTTTGTGTTTTTTGCTACTTCCTACCAGGCATGCCACTTTCATATTGGATCTCTCTCTATCATTACACTATCATATTGGGGTATAAGAATCAAGAATGTGGTTTCATTTACTGATAAATATGGAAAGGTAAAGTAACACTTTTCGGTGCAGTTATCCCTAAATAATTTTAAAGTAAGTGGACTAACATTACATAACTGATAGTTGTCAATACACATTTTGATCAGTGGCTACTGCTGTGGACATTACAATAGGGCTATGTATTTAATTTTTTGCAGCTGTTAGGCTGAAGTTAATATTGCAACACACAAAGGTAGACAACGAGCTTAAGTCTTTCCTCTTATCTTAATTTATATGATTGTATAATGAGTTGTAATTTAATTTTGCTATCTCCTTTGTCGATTACACTACATACTCTTAACCCTGATATCAGCCATGTCTCTTGAACCTATGTTCTAAATAAAGTTAACACTTAAAACGTGTTTCAAAGTATAGCTGATTTGTATGATATTGTTTATTTATTTGGCTCATAGGCATTCTGAACTATAAAGAAATGTATGCATTTTAGGACACTGTACATGCTTGTGTCTGATGGGTTTTACTTTTTAGATCATGGGGTATAAAGACACCCAAAAGCAGAGTAGATTAAAGTAGGTCTTTCAAAAAGTGTGCTGCATACAATATTCCCCCATCTCATTCCTCCACCCTCTATGGGGTAAAAAAGATGTATCCAAGGAGACTTCAGCTTCTACACAGCACTGAAGGAAGACGGACATGGCACTGGAGGAGGATGGACCTGGAATGTGCCAACAGTTGGATGGCTACCTGAACCTAAAAGAGACAGTCCATTGCATCGTCTGGCAAAAATGACGTCTGGTAAAGCAGAGCTCTACCCAAAAGAGGAAGTTCCGCTTTAAGGCCTCCTCCCCAGCTCCTGTTTGTGAAACTGAGCTTATGGGGAGGAGGGGAGGGGAGCAAGTACCTGTCAAAATTGCCCTAGGCCATCGAAAGCGGAAGTTCTCCATCCCAAAGTCTTTTGGTGCACATGACAGGTCCCAGAAGACGTCAGGACCAGTCACAGAGCTCAGCGCCGGTGGCGCATGCGCAGTGGGCACCCAACTGTGAAGCTGCAAGCTGTCACAGCCGGGTGCCCATAGTAAAGATGTTGACGGCGCCGAGGGAGGACACAGGGAGAAAAAAGCTGGGGTGAGTGCACCGCTGGATACTGGGACAGGTGAGTGGCTGTTTATTAAAAGTCAGCAGCTACACTTTTTGTAGCTGATGACTTTTTATAAATACAAAAATGACTGGAACTCCGCTTTAATGCACTTAAACTAAGTGTTTACTGATTGTTTTGTTTTTTTACTTATTTGAGAGTCTGCAAAGTTCTGCTCCATTCCAAATGTCTGCACTGCGGTGACTTGCAATGCCATCTGATGTGCTGCTGAAACATGTAAATGTGATAAAACACTCGTGCCAATTATTATTATGAATGTTGCAATGGGATTGCTGCTGTGGATGACCCCTAAGGGTGAAAGCTGAAAAATGTGTGTAATACTAAGTATTACTCCCAGCGCATATCCTTGAGCAGGGTGATAATAAGTAATGATATGCAAAAAGTGTGATACCAAATATAAAGTGTTTATGTGTAGTCAGATTTGACTTTGGGATTGCTGCTGTGGACAACCCTGAGGATAAGAATTAAAAATAATTGTAATATAAAATATTAAGAAATATATTACCCACAGCGCATATCCTTGGAAAGTATAGATAGTTATTTTGTGTTAAATCAAATGTGTGGAATAAATAAACAATATGGTATCTCTAGTACCCGTGATATTGTTTATTCGCTGTGCACTTATCCGTGTGTTCTTTGTGTGTATTACCCTTATACAGTGCAATTTCTGTGCTTAGTATGACTTTGCAGTCAGGTGCAAAAAGTATAAATATATATATATATATATATATATATATATATATATATATCATATATATACCATATATATACCATATATATACCATCAACTAAATAGCATCCAATGTGAAAATATAAATTAATAAATAACTTCCGAAGACGTCACTCTTTGATGACGAAACGCGTCAAGTTGAGCCACACGTAGCCTCGTTTTCGCTGTGGTACGTGGAACGCATACCACATCACACCAGGAAGCTCCGTGTAGGAAGCGCTCAAGGATATGCGCTGGGAGCAATACTTAGTATTACACACATTTTTCAGCTGCTGAAACATGCAGTATGTCTGTGGTTTTGTACGCTGTACATTACACCAGCATTGTGGTGTGAACAGGGTACAAAAAAAACATTTGTTTGTTGATCAGATATAGAAAAATTCCAGTCACTGTACATAATGTGAAAGGGAATGCTAGAACCCCTGTTAGCTCACTGGGGTTGGTTTACTAACGCTGGAGAGTGCAGAATCTGGTGAAGCTGTGAAACCAATCAGCTTCCAGTTTTTTCTTTTGTCAAAGCTTCACTGAACAAGCTAAACTTAGAAGCTGATTGGCTACCATGCACGGCTGCACCAGATTTTGCACTCTCCGGTTTTAGTAAATAAACCCCACTGTATGCCAGTTTCAGATTCTCTCCTCTCTTCTTGTCTAATAAAAACATTTTCATCAGAATGTAATGTGTGGGAGAATTTCACTAATGAAGTCCCAGGTCACCAAAAACCCATCAAAAAACAGAATTGGCAAGACATACATTTTTTTTTAATCAAATACATATTACTTTACATTCATGAACTTACAGAACACCCAGGGTAGCCAGTAACATTTCAACAATGGCTGGGCCTGAAGGACAAAGCAAAGGGAAGATTATTATATAGAAGAAACAAAGGTTATTAAATATAAATGAGAAAATAACAAGAACATATAACAAATATGGTATAGGTAGAAATTATTTTAAAAAGGAACTTGTACTTTAACCACTTTGAAGTCCATGGCAATTTTATAAAACTCCACGTCTGCAATATGAAAGTAGAACTCCAGATATTTGTTTTACTAGTCTTGGGTAAAGTAAGGAAAATGTGTATTTTTATTGTGGTCTGTATGACCATTAGAGTGACTCTCCTCACCCTTACTGCCCTGGTTAGTGTGAGGGCGTCTCCTCAATAGAGTTGACAACCATAGAAAGGTGTACTTTTGAAGAATATAGACTGGTCATCCACTCTACTAGCCACATGTTTAACCAAAATAAGTAGTGATAAATTACAATTTTTTTGATGGTATATAGGTGATCTGGTCAGATATTTTGCCACTCTGTGGCTGAAAGTAAAAGTATACAAATACACAGTGTAAAAAGTTTGCATTTAAAGTTTTAAATAATGATTTTTTATTAAAATAACAAACATGATATACATATCTGCTCTATGCAAAAGAATTCTGGGGTACCCCGTCAGCACTCCTGGTGCCTTCTCTTCTCTTTGTGCCGCTATAGGAAGCCGCTTTCTATTGTGGCACACGTGCATGCATGATTCTGAGCCCCGCTGCCTGCATCCATACACATTGAAGTTCTCTTGTCAAAGCATTTGACTGACAACAACGGGAACCAATGAATTTGATGCTTCAGCAAAGCCTGTGAGAGTAGGAGAGCCGCTACAGACGGGCAGATCGCTCGATCGAGTGAGTGTAATTATAAGGTGAGGATGATTGGGGCAATACTAATACCTAAACATTTTTTACCTTGATGCAAGGGAATGCATTAAAGTGATTGTTAGCCCTCTCCTATACCCAGTGAAGTGAATAGTCTCAGATGATACACAGAGAAGAAACAAATCTCCCTACGTAAGTTTTACATGTATATCTGCAGTCTTTCCATTTCTACATTCTTTAGGAAGTGCACATTACGTTACAAATCTTTCTTCCTCATTCAGCAGTGGGTGTGGAGTGTGGGCTTACACTGTGTGTGAGCTGATTGGAGGAAAGGCACACCCCCCCCCCCAACACATAGGCAGAGGAACGAAGAAACTTGCAGGGCTGCAGTCTGAATAGACAAGCTCTCTGCTTATCTATCTCTAGGTTCCCTCCCCTACACAAATTTCTAGCTGTTTTTTTTTTTTTTTAATTTTAAACATTCTATTGGTTTTTATGCACTCGTACATAGAGTCAACAAAGAAACAAACAGTGCAATCTACATGAGTGAACATGTGGCAATCAGCCAACTGATGCAGTGAAGTTACATAGCATGAGGCAATCAATATGCAGGTTAAGAGCTTTAACACAACTGATATTCCTACTGAAAAGTAACAACTCTCCGGTAGAGAAGGGGGTCAACCTCCAACCCCTGAGGGTGTGGAGGCGCTGCCCACCTGGGGGAAGGTAATGAGGATCAGCAGGGAAAAAAATCAGCAATAAGTAACAGAAGAGATCAAAGAGAGATTGTGCCCGTAACAGATATCAGGTGAACGTGCGTAGATAGGCAATAAGGTGTGATATTGATATGGATGCCACCGTGGCCCTCTCTGGTCCAAAGTTAAATTGCAATTATGAGTAAATCCGGGTGATTCAGAGTAAGTTAGTATAATGATAGTCATAATGACCAATGCTCCCGGAATCTATCTTCTGTGAGGTGTGTTTTGGAGAAGAGATATTCCATGTTGCAATGGTCATTAATAGAATTAATTAACGCCTCGATGATCGGCCAAGAGGGGTTTTTCCATGCCCTAGCTAATACTAGGCGTGCCGAGATCAGAATATGGTGGGTATTTGGGGGGCATTTTTCGGTCGATGGAAGAGGGCTGAGACCAAAGAGAGCCATTTTTGGGGTAAGGCATTGAGCAATTTTAGTCACATTAGAGATGAGGGACGAAACCCTGTTCCAGTAGGGGCGGATTATTGGACATTCCCACCATATGTGGAAGATGTATCCAGTTGCAGTACAGTTCTCCAACACTTTGGAGAGCAAAAGGGTGAGATGTAAGGGGAGCAGGGGGAGAGCCTCAGTATGTATCCCCTGTGTCTGTTGGCAAACAGATTTCCGTGTCTTGACAGTAGCAGTCAACGTGGGTAGAAAGAGACGAGGGGTGTGCGTGGTCATCCACACACTCGCAAGTAGCAGGTCTAAGGCACCGTTTGCTGCTGTAGATTAAATTTGGACCCATGGGACCTGTGATTGTGAATTCCACCATGCCGTGCCTGATCTAAAATAGTTGCTTTATAGTATGCCTTGACATTGGGGGCTCCCAGGCCCGAGTAGGCCGTGGGGATGCTCAAAGTAACTGCTTTCAGTCGAGGTTTTTGGGATGCCCAGGTAAAGTTGTTAAGTATATGCTGGATTTTGGATAGGTCATCTGTGAGAAGTGGCAATGGCAGGGTCCGGAAGAAAAAAAAAAGGACATGTGGAAGTAGAAACATTTTGGCTAGGGTTATTCAGCCGGCCCAGGATGCTGTAACGGTCATCATGGCACAGCACATTGGATGGAGTTTTTGAAGCAGAGTTGCATGGTTAGTATACCCAAGTAAGTCATGGTGGAGTTTGGAGCCCAGGAGAAGGGAGACAATTTAGAGACCTCTGAATTGAGGGTAGGGGATAGTGAAATCTCTATCATAGCAGATTTGGAGTGGTTCAGTTTATACGTAGCGACAGCGCTAAATTTTGCGAGTTCATGACATAAGGCGGGAAGCGATTGTATTGGGTCAGTTAGGGCGATAAGGACATCGTCCGCATAGAGGCCTATTTTATGATTTACCTCTCCTACAAGTATTCCGGAAATTTGAGGGTTTGATCGTATTGCCTGTGCAAGGGGTTCTATCACCAAGGCAAATATTAGGGGTGAAAGTGGGCACTCCTGACGGGTGCCATTGGTGATAGAAAAGGAATCGGACAAAATGGGGGACTGCTCCCGAAACGCGTCAGATCACAATATATGTTCTACTGCGATGTCATCTTATTACATCATTTTTGTTACTTTCAAAGCAAGAGGTTACACCAAGTTGTTTACTCTAAAGTGAAAATACATCATACTATATCATTTATGTTATATGTCATATATATTTTGAGCCATTGAGCTATATTATGTGCCATTGAGCAAATGTTGTCATTTTATGCAATAAAATCAATTGTTATTTTATTCATATACTGTGCATGATAATCATTTCCAGCCACTGAGCACGTACCTCATACAAAGTCCCGCGGGCCAATTCTCTTTTTGTTGATATATATTTTGGGATGGAGGAGTGCTTTGGTGGGAACCAGACCATTACCCCTTTCTGTTCTCATATTTAGGGTGGAAGACACCCACTGTGCCCATCAATGATCTGGTTTCCCTCCCGGCTGGCAATGCTATCTTGGTGGCCCCCCCCCCCTCTTTTTTTGCTCGTTTTTTATTCATTGTTATTATTATCAATATTTTTTCCTGTTGTTACAGTGTGCATCATCTGGTTAACATAGTATCCTTTTTACAGCCAATCCATGTTATTTTTATGACAGAGTGGCCCTTTGTGCCAGTTGGTGTCTTTGTCTTCTCCCGGGAGCTGCGATGTACGTTATAGGGAGGGTCCGCCCCCCCTTGCTGTCCCCACCCCTCCCCCTTGATTGGGATGAGCGGGTCCATCTGTTACATCGGCGTCATGCCGCACCTTTAGCGCTGTGCGTTAGTGCTTCCACTGACGTACTTGCGCCACTGCGTGCCGTCATATCTGCGGGACGGGGAGGTCCGCTTCCAGCGTGCCTCTCCCTCATGAGATCACAGACGCCTCGGCTCTGTTTGATCTGCCTTCACCCGTGCATGACGTTAGGGTCCCTCTTTTGCTGCCGGCCACGGAGTAACCTGTCAGGTTAGTCACTGGGATATTTCCACTTTTCTCTTCACGCCCTCATCCTCTCCTTACACTATTATCCCCCAGGTTAACACTTCACTTATTTTCCCTTATCACATTTCACATCATTTTCTACCACACACTGCATCTCTATCTTCTCCATCATCTCTTGGCTTTTGGGCTTTCCCTCCTTTTCTTTTTCTACCTCCTTTCTTTCCCTTCCCCCCCTTCCCCTTCCCCTTTTTTCCTCTTTTTCCCCCTTCCCCCTCCCCCCCTCCCCTTCCCCCCTTTTTTCCCCCTTCCCCCCCCCTTCCCATCTTTCCTTTCTTTCTCTTCTTACTTCTCTCACACCGTTTTGGAAAACCCATGTTCTTGTTACACCAGCCCTTCCCACCTGGTACAAATTATACCAGTTTAATACCATTGTGAGCATATATGCCACATTTTCACTACTACTTTGATATTTATTATACAACAGGTTTGGAAGGCTCTCTTTCATACACATACACTTGCCTGCCATGGGACCCCCTCTCTGTTTGCCGGCACTCTGGGACCCTTCAGCTCCCGGGCTAGACGTGACGCACCGCTGCCATGTAGGAATCCACTTTTGCCATTTGAGCTTTTTTGATCTGTGAGTATACAGTACTCCCTTAGCTCTTATTAATTTATTTGAACCTTTTTCATTTTATTTTATCTTTACTGCACCCTGTAACAACATGGTTTTCTTATAGAGACACATCGAATATATTGATCTCTGAAGAAGGGAGACTGCTCCCGAAACGCGTCAGATCACAATATATATTCTACTGCGATGTCATCTTATTACATCATTTTTGTTACTTTCAAAGCAAGAGGTTACACCAAGTTGTTTACTCTAAAGTGAAAATACATCATACTATATCATTTATGTTATATGTCATATATATTTTGAGCCATTGAGCTATATTATGTGCCATTGAGCAAATGTTGTCATTTTATGCAATAAAATCAATTGTTATTTTATTCATATACTGTGCATGATAATCATTTCCAGCCACTGAGCACGTACCTCATACAAAGTCCCGCGGGCCAATTCTCTTTTTGTTGATATATATTTTGGGATGGAGGAGTGCTTTGGTGGGAACCAGACCATTACCCCTTTCTGTTCTAATATTTCTTTATGGACTTTGCACTACTATAAGAGTTTTTGGACACTTTCTGCACTAACCTGTGATTGCACGTTTTACCGATTGCTGGATTTGCATATATTTATTACTGGATTTGCATATATTTATTTATATTTATTTATATGCGGGTTATATATATAACTATTTATTTTTGTACACATTTTGATACCCTGTAGGCAGTACTGATATTTCGGACCTTTACGTGCATCTGTTCACTTTATATACTATTTATTTATTACCATATATTGCACAATATTGCACTAGGCACTAATTGCCACATTAATGTATTTAATTTGTAATTTTAGATTATTTTGAAGTCGGCACTAAATTTACATACAACTACGGACACATATTTATTTTTTATTTACCAACTTATGGATTTACTTTGGGTGACCACACCTGCTGCACTTAGCACTTTCTGCACTTTGGTTGCATTTGTTCTATAACGGCATATGTATACGGGTATATTGTATGTATATCGGTAGTATATATGCCACAAATAAGATTTTATATACAGTCTTTCATTTTTATATATTTATATATCTTTTATCCTGAATTTCACTACCACTTGTTCCATAAAGGCTAATTTTACACATCACAACAGAGATTCATCACTACTAGATAACACACTTTATTTATTTTATTTATTTGTTCCACACCCTATATCTGGCAGCGCCAATCACTTCCTCTTTTACATATATATTTGATACATCCTTTTATAGGGCTGTATTTTTGAAGTGGGCTGCAGCCAAGTCTGGCTCTTAGTTTTTATCCTAAGCGCTGATTTTTTTTGTTTTTATATAATGCGGGGGATTTGTTGAGGAGAGGTGTGTTTCCTGTATACACAGGATGTCAGCGTTTTGGGCATTTGCGTCTCGCCAAAGTAGGGATCTTTTAAATGGGCTATTGAGGCCCTTAACGTTAAGCGAGGTGATTTTGAGTGTCATGGCAAGGGTAGGTGAGAGTGTCAAGGAGGCACCAAGATCTGAGACTGTAAAGATAAACAAGTAGGTAGTGCACAAATCTCTAAGATCACTAAAAAAAACACAGTAAATCAATAAGTATGGGTTTGACGTCTACAGGGCAGACTGGTGTCCTGTAGAGGTTATATAAGCTTAAGAACTACTAGTTTACAACCAATTTGTAAAGTAGTTATGAAACTAAAACAAAAAAAAAGAAAAGAAAAAGCTCTATACTTTGGCGGTAGGGCTGGGTGAGGTAAACAAACGTGGAGTGGTTCCTCTTTTCATTTCCATAAAAAGAAAAAAGAAGTAGTCCAGCGAGCGCTGGTAGTAAACCTAGTAGGGTAACTAATAAAGGTAATGGTCCAGTCAATTCAGGTTTTGTCTCTTCTAGCCCACATATTGGTAATCTTAGAAGAGGGTCTGCTCACAGGGGTTTTTAGTGGGGAGTTGGGGAGTATGCCAGAGTTGTGAAGCGGTTTGAGCCCATCCTTGGGCGTTAGGATTGATATTTGCTGGCATTGGTAAGTGACCAGAAGCTTAGTGGGGTATCCCCATTTGTAGGTTATCCTGTGTTCGATCAGGACCGAGGTGACTGGGGCGAAGGCCTTGCGGGCTTGTGAGGTGGCTGCTGAAATATCATTGTAAAGCGAGATTTTAGTGAACGGTTCAGGCAGGGTTGGCATAGAGCGGGCGGCTCTCATGATGTTCTCTTTTGTGTGATAGAAATGAACACAAGCCAGGATGTCTCTGGGGACCGAGTCAGGTAAGTGCTGTGGCTTATGAATCCTATGTGCTCTGTAAATGAGCAGTTCTTGCGCAGTGAGTGAAGGGAGTATTTTGCAAAACATTTGCTGTAGGTAGGGGGTAATTTCTGCGAGTGTGATCTCTTCAGGCACCCCCCTGACTTTGATATTGTTTCGCCTGGAGCGGTCCTCTTTTGAGGCTTATTTGTCTTATTGCTTCTGAGTGTTCATCCTGTATGTCCATTACACTGTTATGGGCCACAGCAGCGGCTGAGAGATGGTGCTCTATATGATCTGTGCGGCCTTCCAAGCTATCCATCCTGTCATGCAACTGTGTAATAGAAAAGCATACTTCTTTTTGCATGTCAGCTTGAAGTGAGAGGAACATTGCTTTCAGGGAGTGTTCAGAGGCTGGGTTGTCTGTGGTGATAAACTCAACTAGTGAGGAGATCCGGGTGGCAGAGTCCGTGGGACTACAAGTCTCAGCCCCATGTTGCTTCTTCATCTAGGGAGGTTTAGAAGGTGAGTGTGCAGGGGAGTTCGCCGAGCGCTTACCTCTATTGGTGAGGGCTCAGCGTTGTTGTGACTCCACTCTGTCCCTTCCATATCAGAGGGATGGTCTTCTCCAGGCATGGGAGCCGGAGGGGGTGTTATACCTGAAGGGTTTCACATGTACTGTCACTTTAAGGCTGGCTCCACCCAGGAGTGATGACAAGGGTCAAGGGGCAGAGTGGCCATCTTTAGACACATGTAGAGATGTATTGATATGCAGAGCTGTCCTGTAATGCTGTACAGAGAGTCCTGAATAAACAACCGTTGTTCCAGACCAGAGTCCTGTGTCTCTCACAACACGGAGAATATAACAGTGGCGACGAGGATGGGATTTACAAGGTTACTATCCGTGTGAGAAAGGAAAGGAAGAAAAAAACTCTGGATTGTCAGGAATACAAACACCCACAGAGCCCAGCAGGAAAATGTCATTGATCGGGATATTAAGTGAATTTGATGGAGAACAGACAACGTGTATTTCCTGGATTGATAGACTAGAACAATATTTCTGTGCAAATGCCATCCCAGGCGTCAGGCAAGTAGCAGTATTTCTGACACTGGTTGGTGCTAGGACATATGACACTCTTAGGGATCTCCTTTTCCCTGAAAAACCAGCAACTAAGACTTTGGCAGAGCTCCTGACACTGTTAGGGAATCACTTCCAGCCTAAACCACTAGAGATTGCAGAAAGATTCAGGTTTTATCAGCGGCAGCAGCAGCCAGGTGAAGATATTAAGGCTTATGTGCTCGCCCTTCGCAGACTAGCCTCAACCTGTTCTTTTGGGGAGTACTTACCGACTGCACTGAGGGATAAGTTTGTCATGGGACTGAATAGTGAGTCTAGCCAAAAGAGACTGTTAACAGAGAAAGACCTTACCCTTACAAAGGCAATTGAGATAGCTTCAGTGATGGAAATGGCTGTGAAAGATACAGAGGCATTGAACCCCCAGAGCAGAAGGGGAGAGGTTAAAAAAGAAGTTTTCAGAACAGCAGTCAAGCAAACTGCAGCTAACTGTAAATATAGAACCTCACCAGCCCGGACGTCAGCTTGCTACCATTGTGGGAATACAGACCATGATCACAAAGTCTGCCGGTTTAAGGATCAGCTCTGTCATAATTGTGGTAAGGCAGGCCATCTGAAACGAGTCTGCCGTAGTAAGAAGGTGCGAAATAAACAACCTCTGAACACCAGGACAAAGGCATATATGGTGGGAAGATATACATCGTCATCGGAATCAGAGGATGAGGAAGTGCTCCACAGATTGGACATACATCATATGCATTCAGCACCCTCAGCAATGACTGTAGAGGTAACCGTGGAAGGAAAGAAACTCAAGAGGATGTAGACACAGGAGCAGCAGTTTCAGTTATCACCCAGAAACAATGGAGAAAACTTCTGATCCGAACAACTGTCCGTCCAACACCAATCAAACTGCAGACATATTCAAAGCAGATACTCCACCCAATGGGGTACGTGAAAGTACAGGTATCCTACAAGGGTCAGTCGAAAAGAATGCCATTGTATATCCTAGAACATGGGGGACCCCCTCTTTTTGGGAGAGACTGGATTGCTCACTTTGGCATGCCAGACATCGCCATTAACCCCTGCAACACCGTGACCATCCCATCAGGGGATGAAGAGGGATGGGTGAAGTCCCTGAAACAGCGATTCCCACAAGTCTTTGATAACCATTTGGGAAAAATAAAGCATGACTGTGTGAGACTCAGGCTGAAACCCAATGCCCAGCCTAGGTTCTTCAAAGCTCGGACGGTACCTTTCGCACTCCGAGCAGGTGTGGAAGCTGAACTAAGCCGGCTGGAGGAACAAGGTGTCATCTCAAAGGTAGAGCACAGCGAGTGGGCATCACCAGTTGTACCAGTAAAGAAAGCGAATGGGGACTTACGCATTTGTGGCGATTTCCGCATGGCACTAAATTCTCAACTGGAGATAGACCAGTATCCCCTACCCAGAGTAGATGACATTTTTGCCTCTCTTGCAGGAGGTCAAAAGTTCACCAAGCTTGATCTCAGGCAAGCTTATTTACAGTTTGAGGTCCACCCTTCGTCCCGCAAGTTTCTAACAATCAACACTCACAAGGGACTGTATGAATACAATCGGATGGTGTTTGGGGTAGCCTCCGCCCCACCCATTTGGCAACGCAAAATGGATGAGATTTTGGCAGACATTCCTTTCACACAGTGCCTGTTAGATGACATGCTCATCACGGGCCTAACGGACCAGGAACACAAGCATAACGTGGAGCTTGTGTTGGCGAGACTGCAAGAGCAGGGTCTAAAAGTGAACTTGGCGAAATGCCAATTCATGGTACCTAAATTGGAGTTTTGTGGCCACCTTGTGGATGCAGAGGGTATACACACCACGGAAGCCAAAGTTGATGCTTTAGTAAAAGCTCCAGCCCCGACCAACGTCCAGCAGCTGCGATCATACCTGGGCTTGCTAAACTATTACCACAAATTCCTGCAGGATCTAGCACACACTTTGTTTCCATTAAACAAGCTTTTGGAGAAACACTCCAGATGGAACTGGTCGGCTGCATGCCAACGTGCTTTTGAAGTTTCTAAGCGAAAGCTGTTGGCGTCACGCATGCTCGTGCACTATGACCTCCAAAGGCCTCTCACCTTGGCTTGTGATGCCTCACCCTATGGTCTAGGGGCTGTACTATCTCACGTTTTGCCAGATGGGTCAGAGAAACCAGTGGCATTCGCCTCCAGGTCCTTGACAAAAGCAGAAAGCAATTACTCTCACATTGACAAAGAGGCTCTGGCGCTCATATGGGCAATTAAGAAGTTTCATCTTTACCTGTATGGTAGGGAATTCACCATACTGACTGATCATAAACCACTCCTTCAGATCTTTAGCCCTGACAAAGGCATCTCCCAGACGACTGCGGCCCGTCTTCAACGCTATGCCCTATTCTTGGGAACATATAGCTACAAAATCCAGTATCGCAGCCATGATGCCAATGCTAATGCAGACGCCATGTCCCGTCTGACAAGGACATTAACAGACTCTTCTCCACCCGTCAAGAGTTGTCGTTACACCAGCCTGTCCTTTCTGTCTTCCGGGGAAGTAGCAGCCCATACAGCCAAGGATACCTTCCTTAAGACAATACTCTCCTGGGTACGGTACGGTTTGCCTGCAACTGTCACACAGGATTATGAACCTTACTTCTGTAGGCGTCTGGAATAAACTGTGTCTGGCAACTGTGTTTTATGGGGAGACCGAGTGATCGTTCCACAGACCCTCCGGAGACACATTCTGGACTTGCTACATACTGGTCATCCTGGAGGCACACGTATGAAACAAAAGGCCCGAGGCTATGTGTGGTGGCCGAACCTCGACTCCGATATCACAACATATGTGAATGCGTGTGCTGGATGTGCACAAACTGCAAGAGACCCTCCTCGAGGGTGCGTCCAGCCCTGGACTTGGCCCACGGTTCCCTGGTTTCGCCTACACTTGGACTTTGCAGGCCCGATCAGAGGACACACCTTTTTGATCATTATTGATGCCCATTCAAAGTGGCCTGAGATCATTCCTGTTACCCAGCCAACGACTAAGGCGACGATTTCCATACTGTCACATCTCGCTGCTACGTTTGGATACCCCAGAGAAATTGTCACAGACAACGGTGCACAATTCACAAGCCAGGAGTTTCAGGGTTTCCTGACTGCCCACAACATCAAACACAAGTTGACCGCACCTTACCACCCGGCTACAAATGGTCAAGCAGAAAGGTTTGTACAGACCTTCAAACGCTATTTCAAAGCTACTGTGGCTACAAGTAAACAACAGTCCCTGTCACCCCAGCAGCTGGACTCCTTCCTTTCTGCTTACAGAACCACACCACATGCAACCACTGGGAAAACTCCAGCTGAACTTCTTTTGGGTCGGCAGCCATGGACTGTTTTGGATATGCTCCACCCTCAAACGGTCCAGGAACATGTACGGCAGTCCCAAGACAAGAGGGTCGAACACGACGAGATTCCCCGGTTTACAGCCTAGCAAAAGGTATGGGCCCGATCCTATGGCGCTTCCAACACTCGTTGGCTTCCTGCTATCGTCGCAGAGACTTTGGGACCCAAAATGTATAGGGTCTGCCTGGAAGATGGTTCCATTTGCAGAAGGCATGCGGACCAATTGCGTCCTAGTTCTCAGCTGCCCGAGTCCCTGACATCGGCTGCACCTCCAGTGTCTCAAGGATCTGCTCCTACCGGATCAGGAGGCATTGAGACTGATGCTTGGAAGGACTCTGAACTTTTGAACTCAGCTCCAACAGAGCCCTCCAGCCCTGGTCCAGAGGTCTGCTCACCCTCTGAGCTAGGGGATCCCCTCTTGGCCCCGCCGGTGTCCATTCCGGCCAGCCCTGCTTCCTCCGGCCCCGAGTCGCTGGGTGCCCGTCCTCAACGACACTGTCACCCTCCTGACCGGTTTCAAATGCAAGACCGGTTACGAGACTTTCGACGGGCCCGCCGAAAGTGATCCGCTGCTATTTTCTCCCCGTAGCATCCCTGGAAGTTGTTCTCACATCCAGACGTGGAAGAAGCCATGTAAATCTCCTGAGTTGGAGGACTGTATTGGACAATTATGAGTTACTGTTTTATGCCTGTTCTTGTTTTGTTGTTTTTTTTTTTGTTTTTTTTTGTTTTTTTTTTAGGTATGGATGGAAGGTGTTATACCTGAAGGGTTTCACATGTACTGTCACTTTAAGGCTGGCTCCACCCAGGAGTGATGACAAGGGTCAAAAGGCAGAGTGGCCATCTTTAGACACATGTAGAGATGTATTGATATGCAGAGCTGTCCTGTAATGCTGTACAGAGAGTCCTGAATAAACAACCGTTGTTCCAGACCAGAGTCCTGTGTCTCTCACAACATGGAGAATATAACAGGGGGTGACTGCTGTGAGTCCGCAGTGCGGCGCCCCGGAGCCATCTTGGGCGAGGTGCTGAGCAGGCCTCATGTATCCCTGAGCTTAATGAGCATGCTGGATGCCGCTGGATTGTAGCTGAGAGGAACGGAGCTCCGAGATCAGACGGCCATCTCCGTCAGCAGCCAAGCCATACCCCATTTCTAGCTAGATATGGCACTCAGAGCTTTGGCGAGAGATATGTAAACGCTACAGATATACACTACCATTTAAAAGTTTGGAGTCACCCAGACAATTTCATGTTTTCCATGAAAACTCACACTTTTATTCATCAAATGAGTTGCAAAATGAATACAAAATATAATCAAGACATTGACAAGGTTAGAAATAATGATATTTATTTGAAATAATAATTTTGTCCTTCAAACTTTGCTTTTATCAAAGAATTCTCCATTTGCAGCAATTACAGCATTGCAGACCTTTGGCATTCTAACTGTCAATTTGTTGAGGTAAGCTGAAGAAATTTCACCCCACGCTTCCTGAAGCACCTCCCACAAGTTGGATTGGCTTGATGGGCGCTTCTTACTTACCATACTGTCAAGCTGCTCCCACAACAGCTCAATAGGGTTGAGATCTGGTGACTGCGCTGGCCACTCAATTACAGACAGAATACCAGCTGACTGCTTTTTCCCTAAATAGTTCTTGCATAATTTGGAGGTGTGCTTTGGGTCATTGTTCGGTTGTAGGAGGAAATTGGCTCCAATCAAGCGCTGTCCACAGGGTATGGCATGGCGTTGCAAAATGCAGTGATAGCCTTCCTTATTCAAAATCCCTTTTACCTTGTACAAATCTCCCACTTTACCAGCACCAAAGCACCCCCAGACACATTATCTCCACCATGCTTGACAGATGGCTTTAGGCACTCCTCCAGCATCTGTTCTTTTGTTCTGCATCTCACAAATGTTCTTCTGTGTGATCCAAACACCTCAAACTTAGATTTGTCTGTCCATAACACTTTTTCCAGTCTTCCTCTGTCCAATGTCTGTGTGCTTTTGCCCATCTTAATCTTTTCCTTTTATTGGTCAGTCTCAGATATGGCTTTTTCTTTGCCACTCTGCCTAGAAGGCCAGCATCCTGCAGTCGCCTCTTCACTGTGGATATTAAGACTGGCGTTTTGCGGGCACCATTTAATGAAGCTGTCAGTTGAGTACCTGTGAGGCGTCTGTTTCTCAAACTAGAGACTCTAATGTACTTTTCCTCTTGCTTAGTTATGCACTGGGGCTTCCTACTTATCTTTCTATTCTGGTTAGAGACAGTTTGTGCTGTTCTCTGAAGGGAGTAGTACACAACATTGTAGGATATCTTCAGTGTCTTGGCAATTTCTCGCATGGAATAGCCTTCATTTCTCAGAACAAGAATAGACTGTCAAGTTTCAGAAGAACGTTCTTTTTTTCTGGCCATTTTCAGAGTATAATCGAACCCACAAATGCTGATGCTCCAGATACTCAACTAGCTCAAAGGAAGGCCAGTTTTATAGCTTCTCTAATCTGCACAACAGTTTTCAGCTGTGCTAACATAATTGCATAAGGGTTTTGTAATCCTCAATTAGCCTTTTAACATGATTAGCTAACACAATGTACCATTAGAACACAGGAGTGATGGTTGCTGGAAATGGGCCTGTGTACACCTATGTAGATATTCCATTAAAAATCAGCCGTTTCCAGCTAGAATAGTCATTTACCACATTAACAATGTCTAGACTGTATTTCTAATTAATTTTAAGTTATCTTCATTGAAAAAAACTGTGCTTTTCTTAAAAAAAAAGGACATTTCTAAGTGACCCCAAACTTTTGAACGGTAGTGTACAGTGGGTACGGAAAGTATTCAGACCCCCTTAAATTTTTCACTCTTTGTTATATTGCAGCCATTTGCTAAAATCATTTAGGTTCATTCTTCTTCCTCGTGAATGTACACATAGCACCCCATACTGACAGAAAAACACAGAATTGTTGACATTGTTGCAGATTTATTAAAAAAGAAAAACTGAAATATCACATGGTCCTAAGTATTCAGACCCTTTGCTGTGACACTCATATATTTAACTCAGGTGCTTTCCATTTCTTCTGATCATCCTTGAGATGGTTCTACACCTTCATTTGAGTCCAGCTGTGTTTGATTATACTGATTGGACTTGATTAGGAAAGCCACACACCTGTCTATATAAGACCTTCCAGATCACAATGCATATCAGAGCAAATGAGAATCATGAGGTCAAAGGAACTGCCTGAAGAGCTCAGAGACAGAATTGTGGCAAGGCACAGATCTGGCCAAGGTTACAAAAAGATTTCTGCTGCACTTAAGGTTCCTAAGAGCACAGTGGCCTCCATAATCCTCAAATGGAAGACGTTTGGGACGACCAGAACCCTTCCTAGAGCTGGCCGTCCGGCCAAACTGAGCTATCGGGAGAGAAGAGCCTTGGTGAGAGAGGTAAAGAAGAACCCAAAGATCATTGTGGCTGAGCTCCAGAGATGCAGTCAGGAGATGGAAGAAAGTTGTAGAAAATCAACCATCACTGCAGCCCTCCACCAGTCGGGGCTTTATGGCAGAGTGGCCCCACGGAAGCCTCTCCTCAGTGTAAGACACATGAAAGCCCGCATGGAGTTTGCTAAAAAACACCTGAAGGACTTCAAGATGGTGAGAAATAAGATTCTCTGCTCTGATGAGACCAAAATAGAACTTTTTGGCCTTAATTCTAAGCGGTATGTGTGGAGAAAACCAGGCACTGCTCATCACCTGTCCAATACAGTCCCAACAGTGAAGCATGGTGGTGGCAGCATCATGCTGTGGGGGTGTTTTTCAGCTGCAGGGACAGGACGACTGGTTGCAATCGAGGGAAAGATGAATGCGGCCAAGTACAGGGATATCCTGGACAAAAACATTCTCCAGAGTGCTCTGGACCTCAGACTGGGCGGAAGGTTTACCTTCCAACAAGACAATGACCCTAAGCACACAGCTAAAATAACGAAGGAGTGGCTTCACAACAACTCCGTGACTGTTCTTGAATGGCCCAGCCAGAGCCCTGACTTAAACCCAATTGAGCATCTCTGGAGAGACCTAAAAATGGCTGTCCACCAACGTTTACCATCCAACCTGACAGAACTGGAGAGGATCTGCAAGGAGGAATGGCAGAGGATCCCCATATCCAGGTGTGAAAGACTTGTTGCATCTTTCCCAAAAAGACTCCTGGCTGTATTAGATCAAAAGGGGGCTTCTACTAAATACTGAGCAAAGGGTCTGAATACTTAGGACCATGTGATATTTCAGTTTTTCTTTTTTAATAAATCTGCAACAATGTCAACAATTCTGTGTTTTTCTGTCAGTATGGGGTGCTATGTGTACATTCATGAGGAAGAAGAATGAACTTAAATGATTTTAGCAAATGGCTGCAATATAACAAAGAGTGAAACATTTAAGGGGGTCTGAATACTTTCCGTACCCACTGTATGTGCCCAGGTCAGATTTCATGAATGGGGTTTACAAAATATGGGGTAAAATATGTTTAGTCTTTAGAATCACTTTACATATTTCCAGAATAAAAGCTGCATAGTAAAATTGTTTACAGACAAGGATTGCAACAGATTATCATTGGTTCATCAAGACAATAGTAAAACTTATTGAGAATTCATGGATCATTATGTATAAAAAAAAGTTGATGACGCCAGTACCATGTTTAGTTCTCTGTGAGAATATTGCCTACTATGAATTGTTAAAGGGATGCATGTACGTGTTAGATGTCACATTGTTCATGAGAGGGTCCTGATGAACCTAGCTCCTCCAAAATGTGTTGTGCAGGAATGAGCTGGTACTGTTTACCAGCACCTTCTATATACAGGAGCTACTAAGCACTCTATTGGTCACTCCACACATGGCACAAGGTGCAGATTGTGAAATTGGTTCAGTCATCAGACAGATCCTACACAGAGCAACAATGTATAGTAAATTGCTTCTCATTCTTCTCTCTGTTCCTGGCACTCTACAGGGATTGTGGGGCTGCAATATACACATATAATATCCAGCATACCATCCATGCATTCAGAGTAGGGTGTGTTGTACTATGAACAGTTCAAGTGCAGCAATGTCCAGACTTGTAGGGAAGATGTGCAGTATTGCACACAAAGGTAGAACAGCGCATGATCAGCAATAGGACATACACTGTTTAGGATGCATGGTACTGCACACAGAGGCAGTCCTGTATTTAGCAGGTTCTTCTGGAAGGATGAAAAGGTAATAAAACTGTTACAGGAGGTCTCAGAAAAAGAAAGCTGTGTTAATGCTAGTGACAAACTGCAGCAAATACAGTATCTCACAGAAGTGAGTACATCCCTCACATTTTTGTAAATATTTTATTATATCTTTTCATGTGACAACACTGAAGAAATTACACTTTGCTACAATGTAAATTAGTGAGTGTATAGCTTGCATAACAGTGTAAATTTGCTGTCCCCTCAAAATAACTCAACACACAGCCATTAATGTCTAAACTGCTGGCAACGAAAGTGAGTACACCCCTAAGTCAAAATGTCCAATTTGGGCCAAATTAGCCATTTTCCCTCCCCGATATCATGTGACTCATTAGTGTTACAAGGTCTCAGGTGTAAATGGGGAGCAGGTGTGCTAAATTTGGTGTTATTGCTTCCACTCTCTCATACTGGTCACTGGAAGTTCAATATGGCACCTCATGGCAAAGAACTCTCTGAGGATTCGAAAAAAATAATTGTTGCTCCACATAAAGATGGCCTAGGCTATAAGAAGATTCAGAAGACCCTTAAACTGAGCTGCAGCACAGTGGCCAAGACCATACAGTGGTTTAACAGGACAGGTTCCACTCAGAAAAGGCCTCGCCATGGTCGACCAAAGAACTTGAGTGCACCTGCTCAGCGTCATATTCAGAGGTTGTCTTTGGGAAATAGACGTGTTAGTGCTGCCAGCATTGCTGCAGAGGTTGAAGGGGTGGGGGTGGGGGTGGGGGGGGGGGGTGAGCCTGTCAGTGCTCAGACCATATGCCGCACACTGCATCAAATTGGTCTACATGGCTGTCAACCCAGATGGAAGCCTCTTCTAAAGATGATGCACAAGAAAGCCCACAAACAGTTTGCTGAAAACAAGAAGACTAAAGACATGGATTATTAGAACCATGTCCTGTGGTCTGATGAGACCAAGATAAACTTATTTGGTTCAGATGGTGTCAAGCATGTGTGGTGGCCACCAGGTGAGGAGTACAAAGACAAATGTGTCTTGCCGACGGTCAAGCATGGTGGTGGGAGTGTCATGGTCTGGGGCTGCATTAGTGCTGCTGGCACTGGGGAGCTACAGTTCATTGAGGGAACCATTTTGCCAACATGTACTGTGACATACTGAAGCAGAGCATGATCCCCTTTCTTCGGAGACTGGGCTTGCAGGGCAGTATTCTAAAATGATAATGACCCCAAACACACCTCAAAGAAGCTGAAGGTAAAGGTGATGGACTGGCTAAGCATGTATCTACACCTAAACTCTATTGAGCATCTGTGGGGCATCCTCAAATGGAAGGTGGATGAGAGCAAGGTCTCCAACATTCACCAGGCCTGTGATATCGTCATGGAGGAGTGGAAGAGGACTCCAGTGGCAAACTGTGAAGGTCAGGTGAACTCCAGCCCCAAGAGGGTTAAGGCAGTGTCCACACAAAATATTGACACTTTGAGCCCAATTTGGACTTAGGGGTGTATTCACTTTTGTTGTCAGCAGTTTAGACATTTAGAGCCGGTCCACACTGCCGCGACTTGTCAGGCGACTTGTCAGCCTGACAAGTCGCGCTCCCTCGCGGTCCATTGACCGCTACAGGTGCCGTTCTAATAGGAGTGACACAAGTCGCTCCGACTTAGAAAAAGGGTCCTGTACTACTTCGGGGGACCTCGGAGCGACTTGCATAGACTTTCATTATGCAAGTCGCTCCGAAGTCATGGTGCATGGTAATGCACAAGTCTCCCCCCGAAGTCGTGCAGAGTCGTGTCGCCTTAGTGTGAACCGACTCTAATGGCTGTGTGTTGAGTTATTTTGAGGGGACAGCAAATTTACACTGTTATACAAGCTGTACACTCACTACTTTACATTGTAGCAAAGTGTCATTTCTTCAGTGTTGTCACATAAAATGATATAATAAATATTTACAAAAATGTGAAAGGTGTACTCACTTATTTGAGATAGCGTATATAAGTAGTTTAAAAAAATAAACAGCAAGTACATCCCAGCAAAGGAAGATCATATAAAACTTTAAAGAAGTTTATTTGACTTTGTTTCTCTCTCCAATTAGGTGGGTTATCACAGTGGTTTGAAATAGTAGTTTGAAATAACAAGTCATTTATAGAAGAAACAGTAGAATGAAGATTTCAGGCCCAGTTGTCATTAGGCATTAGCAGGTGACTCAGTTATGTAGACAGCTGGCCCATGAAATGATTGATAGATGAGTAGTAGAGGTATGGCACGTATCCCAAAAAGGCATTTTTTGCTATGAAACAATTAGAACCAAATTTACTTTACAAATAAACTGTCTCTCGAAGGCATGCCTTGAAACCTCATGTTTCCTTTCCATCGGCCCTGAAAATATATTGGTAATATAACCATTGTAGAGATTTAAGCTGCTTTATTAAATCACATAGTGGAACACAATACTTTTCAAGTGCTGCTTGACAGCTGTAAGGATACTTTTTATGATCTGAAAGCCACAGATGTGTTGCACTTCCCACAAGACCAACGTACCTGTACATCGGCTTGCAGAAGTGGTTGTACCGGGGTGATGCCTGCAGCTGCAGGCATCACCCCGATACCCTTTTTTAGAGCCGGCGGTCGGCTTTCAGGGGATAATAGCCGAAGCGGCTCAGTGGCCGCTCGGCCATTATCCCAGCATTCCCCCCTACCCGCCGCCTTCCGTGGCTCTGCCCGGGTCTGCACATCCACCAACTGGTTGGAGTTCTGAACAAAACCAGATTTGGCTTCAATTTAGTCTCAGATCATGTAACCCGGAAGCGACGTGACAACATCACTTCCGGTTTACTCTGCTGCCAATGGCGCAGATTTAAAAAAAATGTCATTATTAAAAAATGCCAATTTTGGCATTTTAAATACTTTGAAGTGCAGTGGAGGTGTCTGGGGTCTTTTGGACCCCCAATTCCTCTATAAAGAGTACCTGTCACTGCCTATTATTGTCACAAGGGATGTTTACATTCCTTGTGACAGCAGTAAGAGACGGTTCACACTACCACGACCAGAAAGTCGCCCTGTGACTTGAAGAGACTTGGAAGAGACTTGTTTAGAGACTTGAAAGAGACTTGGAAGAGACTTGGAAGAGACTTGTAGAGACTTGGAAGAGACTTGGAAGAGACTTGGAAGAGACTTGGAAGAGACTTGTGCACTACTTTGAAGAGACAGGCGACTTTGTCTGTGGGGAATGCCTGGCTAATCTCTTTCTTCTTCCTGGAAAGTCTGATAACAAGTCGCTTCAATTAAGATAAGGAGGCGACTACCATTGAAGTATATGGGACAGTCGGATCACAGGTCGCCTCAAAGTAGTACAGGACCCTTTTCTGAAGTCGGAGCGACTTCAGTAGTGCCAATTAAGACGGCACTGATTGATTAACATTGCTTTTGTTATGTCAAGCGACCTGGGGCTACACAAGTAGCCTTACATGTCGTGCTAGTGTGAATGGGCTCTTAAAGTGATCAGATTTTTTTTTTTTTTAAAACAGTGTTAAAAATAAAAAAATATTTGAAAAAAAATATATAAAATTCAATAAAGCAAATAGGAAAAAAAAAAAGTAAAATGCCCCCGTCCCTGTGAGTTTGCGCACGTAATAAAATGCATACGTAAGTCTCGCCCGCAAATGAAAACGGTGTTCAAATCACACACGTGAGGTATCACCGCGATTGCCAGAGTGAGAGCAATAATTCTAGAAAAAGACCTCCTCTGTAACTCTAAACTAGTAACTGTTAAAAAATGTTTTAAAGCGTCGCCTATGGACATTTTTAAGTACCATCGTTTTTCACCATTCCACAAATGTGCACAGTTTTGAACCGTAACATGTTAGGTATCTATTTAGTCAGTGTGACATCATCTTTTACAATATACAAACAATTGGGCTAAGTTTACTGTTTTATTTTATCAATTCAGTGAAATTTATTTTTCCTAAAAAATTGAGTTTGAAAGACCGCTGCACAAATACAGCGTGACAAAAAATATTGCAACGACCACCATTTTATTCTCCAGAGTCTTTGTTTCAAAAAATATATATACATATAATGTTTGGGGATTCTAAGTCATTTTCTGGCAAAAAATACTGATTTTAACTACATGTGTCAGAAATAGGCTTGGTCCTTAAGTGGTTAAATAGGGTAAATCAGTGCTCAGTCTGAAGTTAAGTGATAAATATGACCACATCGAAAGGGTAAAACCAGTATGTCCATTTCCAAAACAATAAACAAACTAGGAGATAACTGAACTGACCAGTGTCCACCTAATTCTTGTTTTAGCATGCTTCTGAAATTGTTTAGCAGCACTCCATGTAATCACTGTATGAGTAAACACTAGGCTGTCATGGCTGATTCATGTCATTTTTAAGAATAGGGGCAGCCGTTTGTTGTTCTGTCTTTCTGATTTTTCTAAAACTCCTGGGCAACAGTACTAAATGTTTGGCTTTTGTTGTGTCATTTCATGCCCTAGATTTTCCAGCATGTGAAAACGCATTTGCTAGAAAAAGTCCCTTGTATCAGCCAGTGTTTTTAATTTACAAGATGACGCTGCAGACATTTACATTATATCTGAGTTAATTTTACTTAAAGGTTACAAAAGTAGAGATCCAAAGGAACACAAGGTTAAATGTGTGGGTTATCAAACAGACAGTATCATATCTCAGATCTTTTGTGTGATAGCTTATTATAAGGCAATGGCACCTGACACCATCTTTATTGTATCATCCAAAGTACAACCAGTGCAATGCAAAACATTTTATTTTCCAACTATATCAATGCAAACGGAGAGAAAGAAGGAGGTAAACGGTCATCCCTGGGGGTAATGTTATGTTGTTCATGTAATAGACTAATCTGTATTTTCTAAAATACAAAAGGATCTTAGCAGATCGTATTCATTAAGGAATCTGTCTCAGTGTTTTCATGAATGTGCTGCTTTCATTCAACAAACTCAGTTTGCATTAGAAAACTTTTTTTTTTTTTTCCTTGACTATTGAAAGAAATTTTAGGCTGGGTAACATTTATACGATCTTTTTGCTCTTACATTTTTATTTTATTTTGTTTTCGTTTTTTTATTGTGAATCATTTAATGATGGCATGAAATGAAACTGGCTTGGTGTAATTATCTTTTAGGAGTAAAATTTCTGATGTCGTCTGTACCACTTTGAATTTGAAATGAGTATTATTCATTTTATGATGTGTTATTATAGCTCAACATGAATGGTATTTTTGCTGTTTCTTGGCTACGAGCCAGCTACTACTCACTCTTTGGAAAGATGCAAGTTGGGCTTTGGTATTTACCTACTGGTCTAGCAGCATTTGTGGATGACTAATAAATATAGGATGAATACTGTTTCTATGACCTGTTAGTTTAAAGAGTTAATGATATGCTAATAGTGTTTTCACAAGTACAATTTTCTTCCTTTTTAAGTGTACAGAGTGAGTGTCAAACTTGTCTTGAGAGCTGCCTACAATTTAAACCAATCCTTCTTAGCAATTTAAGACACAGGTCCCAACCCACATACCAAGATGAAATACAGGATTTGCTAAGAATGTGAGTTCATTAAAACCACAAGTAAGCCAGCAAAGAGCTACTGAAGATGAAAAATCCAATGTTGTCTATTTTGTCATTTCTTTTAGACAAGATATTCATTTTTATAAAGCTAAAATCCAATTGTACCTCAATAACTGATAAAAATGGCAACAAATATGAGACTTCCTTGTTCGCAAGGGGTGACCTTCTGGAAGTTCCGAGAACGCTTTTTGTTCATTTCGGAATCTACCTTGGAGACAACCATGTTGCACATTTGATACCTGATATTCTTCCAGTATTATCGCAAAACAAAGCTTCTATCAAGAAGGTGGTGACCAACAAAAGGCTGATTGCAGGGGTGCTAGCTAAAGTGGCAAGTGTCAGAGTGGACACCGTGCAGGACTTCGCTTATGGTGGAGATATTATTATTAATCATATGGATCAGAGCATCAGCAACAAACCTCTTTCTGGTGAAGAAGTGGCCCAAAGGGCTGAGAAATTGGTGGGGACCACCTCCTATAGCCTGCTGTGGGACAACTGTGAGCACTTTGTAACCTACTGTAGATATGGCATCCCGGTGAGCTTGCAGACAGATAAGGTAAATAGTTTAAAAACAAAAAGCTCAGAGACCAAGTAAATCGCTGCATGCAGATGTACCACCTGTTGTGTGTGTGTGATCAGTGTAAGCAGAGCCTAATATACATGTAATTGCTGAGCATGGGGGGGATAACAATCATTATAGCCTTATAGCAATGTATAGCCTTGAAACACATCATTTCTGTTTTATTTTGTTGTATTTTAGCCATTATTTATCTATGATTTGCCTTTGTATTGGTCAATGTTTTCCCCAAAAAAAATCTTCACTGCACTTTTTCAATTTAGCTTCCTCTACACAATACCAAAATTGATAACTTTTCACTCTGCCATTCAGTTACCTTTTCACATCATTAAAACTGATGATTTATTAACCAAATAAAAGCTTCAGTGACAAAAACCATAGCATAATAAACAAATTAGACATGATAAAAAAAATAAAATAAAATCTTATTGTCGCAGATTTTTTTTTTTTCTTTAAAAACGCTTATCACTAGTTCATAGCTGTACCATTAACCTCCAGAATTCACAATTTGCTCCTTATCCTAAATTACTAAACACCACAGACAGTAAACAACATTTGGTTTGAGTATTAGAAAAAATTAGGCATACTGTATCTGTTTCAAGTGTCTACACGTCTTATATATGTATATGCCTACATATGCCTTGCATTTATTGGGTGATTTTAAAATACCTAGAAATATGAGAAAAAATAAATAAAATATGACCCAGCGCTACAAACTCACCAAATGTGAATAAAATAAAAATAAAAATACATAAAATACATAAAAAAAATATAAAACAAGAGCCGCTCACACTAAAATGTGTTATCATATCACACCTATACAGATTTAAAGAAAGAAACAGAAAAGCGCACTAATTGTCGAAACAAAATTTGTGTGTAAATGTTGACATCTATTATCATAAATATCCTGCATTATTGACGAACACATTTAGCATAATAGATCAAATAAGAGCAACCCCGTGTCCTTTGTGGGTGCTTAAATAAAAATAGTCCACTTTGATAGCCAATGTTTCTGTGTTCCAATTTGTTAACCACTTGACCTCCTGAAAGGCTTTGCCCCCTTAACGACCAGAGCATTTTATTCAGCACTGCACTATTTTAACTGGCAATTGCGCGATCATGCAACACTGTACACAAATAAAATGTATATAGTTTCTTTTGGGTGGTATTTGATTACCACTGTTTGTTTTTATTATATAAGCAAAAAATACCTACAATTTTGAAAAAAAAGGAAATGTTCTACTTTCTGTTATAAAACATATCCAATAAGAAAATCTTCATGAATTTAGACCAAAATATATTCTGCTACATGTCTTTGTTAAAAAAAAAAAAGCCATAGCGTCTACAAACTATGGAATAGATACTATAATTTATGCAGCTATAATGCCAAACTAGTAATGGTGGTGATCAGCGACTTATAGTTGGACTGTGATAGTGTGGCGGGCAATCTGGTGCTAACAGACCCTTGCTGTACACTAATGCCTCGTTTCCACTGAGCGGAACGGTTTGGGTCGGTACAGTTTGGAAGGGTTAGAATGGTCCGGTCTATTCAGGTGAGTGTTTCCACTGCAAGTCGGGCCACCAGGGACCATGCGGGGTTTACACCAAATGAGGTGTTTGTTTTGCTCTTTCATTTGACGTGAGCATTGATGTTTTCCTGTCCGCCAATCAGTGGAATCTATTGTTAGCTCCGCCCTAACCGTACCATACCATTTCCTATGGCCCTACATCTGAAGCAGGACCAGAAATGGTGCGGTTTGGTTCGGTTGTATGGGCCACTTTCATAATGGAAACACTCAAATTAGTGTACCGTACCGAACCGACCTGAACCGATTGATTGACAGACACTGACATCAATAGTGACACTAATACAGTGATTAGTGATAATACTGTACACTGTACTAATGACACTGACTGGGAAGGGGTTAACATCTAGGGGAATTAAAGGGGTTAACTATGTGACTAACAGGTGTAATGTGTATAATATGTGCTGCTTTTACTAACAGATCTGGCTTTTTTTTTTGCCGGGAGATGAAACAGCCAGAACACTGATCTGTGTACAGAGCCCTGTGTGTATGTGCTACCACCGATCAACAGGTCTCAGCCGTAAATCATTGGCTGAGACCTGTTCACAAAATCCTGCTGTAGCCAGTGACCCCGAAACAGGCTGGATGACATAAATGTACGTGATCCAGTCTGCCCGTGCTGTCCGCCCACAGTAACTGTACTGGGGGGTGGGCAGGAACTGGTCAGTCTTCACTGTGAGATGTTTATCCAGAAATAGTGCACCACAACCACCACCATGCCTTTCAAGATGTACTTCTACCTCAGGAGACCTGATTTTACATACAAATAAGATTTCAAATGCACTTAAAGTGGAACTATAGGAAAACTTTTTTTCATTTTGGATAGAGCAAGGGAAAGTTATGACCCTCGCCCGATCTGTGTCCCATTTTGGAGATTTCCCTTCACTTCCTGTCCTATAGCTAAACAGGAAGTTAGGGCAAATCCCTTCAAATCAAGGGACTACCTTGGGGATCCCCAGGTCACCAGAACTAGTGTCCCCATTGGAAGATTTCCACTCTATTGCTTTTCTGGGGACAACCCAAAATGTGAGATTTTCTTTATTTCCACTTTCAATAATGGTAAACAGGAAGAAATAAAGAGGGGGAATCTTTCTAACAGGGGCTTGGACAGCAATAAAACCTAATGGTTTAATCCCCCTCCAGTTTTGCCTTTAGTTATACTTTAAGTGTAGCTGTTCTCCTCAAAGCTCCTTATGGACAAATAAATATCCACATGCACATATTTCGTTCCCATCCAGCTTAAAGAGTGCTCAAATCCCGGGTAATCCAAAAAATCAAAAAGAGAATTCCATAGTGTAAAATCTGTAAATGCTTGTTTATTTAAAAGTAGAGATTGCACTTACAAAGTTGTCAGTAATAAAAAGAAGGATAGGAAAATACAGTTAGTAGCACATATCCACCGAAATCCAAGATGGCACCTCTTAATGCTTGATGACATCACTCTGCTCTGCCCACCTTGTATCTTGAACTTGCAAGTGACCTGTGGATCCAGTTAGCCAATGCATTTTAAAAATGTAATTTTAGGGAGATGTTTTTAAAGTGTGACCAGCTGCAGGGTGGGTGTAATTTATGTCAGTGACTGCCCAAACTGCGCCTGTACCTGGGCGCAGCAGATATATAGCCAGCTTTACTGTTAGTTCCCAACTTTTGTAAATCATTTCTGTCCTATTGGTGTCCAAAGAAGCACTTTTCTAACATCAGGTCCAACCCTGTTGGCAGTTTTGGAAACTTTTAAGATGATTTCAGATTAATAGAATCTAGCTGATAAGACACAGAACTCAGAATATAAATTAGCAATACAGAATAAAAGTATTTTATAAAATAAAAAATAAACTGTCAGAAAATTCTTTAGACAGTCTACAGTGCTGCTTCTATAAGACTTTGCATGTATTTGTAAGGTAAAAAGTAAAAACTGTATATTTCTGGACTGTTGGAGCATTAGAATTATGGTAGTTTTGTAATGTTGAATGAGGAGACCTGGCTTACAATTAAAGTAGAATTTCAGCCTAAATCCAACTCTAAATCCACTGGCAGCCACATTCTAAGACTAATCTATCTAGCCTTGAAAAAGTAAATATCGTTATACATAGCTTTTCTGCAGCCGATACAAAGGATGTTTCCTTGTAATAGGAATAAAAGTGATAAAAAAAATTAATAAATAAACAAAGGGACAGCAAAAAAATAAAAAGTAAAATAAATAAGAACAATTTTTTGTAAAGCGCCCCGTCCCTCCGTGCGTGCGCGCAGAAGTGAACGCATAGGTAAGTCGCGGCCACACAAGTAAATCTTGTTCAAACCACACATGTGAGATATCGCAGCGATCGTTATAGTGAGAGCAATAATTCTAGCACTAGACCTCCTCTGTAACTCTAAGCAGGAAACCTGTAAAAAAATTTTTAAAGAGTCTCCAATGGAGATTTTTAAGTACCGTAGTTTGTCGCCATTCCATGAGCGTGCGCAATTTTAAAGCATGACATGTTATGTATGTATTTACTTGGCGCAACATCATCTTTCATATTATGCAAAAAAAAAAAGTTTTTTTATTGCGTTTGAAACACTGCTGCGCAAATACGATGGGACAAAAAATATTGCAAATAGCTCCATTTTATTCGCCAGGGTCTCTGCTAATATATATATATATATATATATATATATATATATAATATTGGGGGTTCTAAGTAATTTTCTAGCAAAAAATACTAATTTAAAGTTGGTAAACAAAAAATTTCAGAAACGGCCTAGTGTTAAATTGGTTACTGTTCTAATTCATCCAAAAGGTTTTCAGTAGGGCTCAGGTCCATGGCTCTGTGTATGCTACTCAAGTTTCTTTATACCAAACTTGGTAAACCATGTTGTTATGGACCTGGCTTTATATGAAGAGTAAAAAGTCCTGCTGTAAAAAAAGAAAAAAAAGACCCTTCCCCAAACTGTTACCACAAGATTGGAAGTGCAAAATTGTCTTTGTATGCTCTAGCATTAATTGTACCTTGTACTAGAAACACAGGGGTGCCCACATATTTTTGTCCATATAAAAAGGAGTGGTGGCCACAAACCTTGGCTATGTAGTGTATGTAATGTAAAGATCTACCTAAACAGTGCATTCAAATCATATTTAGTGAGAAAGCAAGGCAAGGTCCCTAAAGACATGAATGAGTGAGTTTGGAGCGGAGGAACTTGACTGGCCTCCACAGAGTCCTGGCCTCAACCTGATAGATCACCTTTGGGATGAATTAGATTGGAGACTGCAAGCCAGGCTTTCTCGCCCATATCAGTGCCTGACATCACAAATGCACTTCTAGAAGAATGGTCAAACAAACATTCCCATAGACACACTCCTAAACCTTGTGGACAGCCTTCCCAGAAGAATTGAAGCTGTTATAGCTGCAAGGGGTGGGCCAACTCAATATTGAACCTTACAGACTAAAGGCCCGTACACACGATAAGAAAATCTGAAGGGAAATTTCGTCCGACGACCGATCTGCCGATTTTCAGATTGTTAGTATGGTGCTTTCGACAGCTGACTCAGACTTTTCGGCCGAAAAAATCCTGATGTGCAGGCTATAAAATTTTTATCGTCTGTCAACACAACGTCTGATTTTCGTCTCATTAGCACAGTTTTCGACGGAAAAAAATCTTAAGAGCAAGACTAGGCATGCTCAGAGACGAAAGGACACATACAAAGCAATCCAACACATGACATCACTTCTGAAGTTGAATTCTGTCATACAGGAAAATTCGTATGAAAATAACCTCTTCACTTTCCACATCAGACTAGCATGCCACAAAAAATGGACGACAGATCGTTCGATAATCTGATCGTATGTACGGGCCTTTAGACTGGGATGCCATTAAAGTTCATGTGCGTGTAAAGGCAGGCGTCCCAATACTTTTGGTAGTATAGTGTATTTTGAAATTGATCCACTATGAGATACAATCATTTTGATAAGCTGGATGCCAAAACTAATATTCAAATAATCGCACCAATGGCACATTTGCCTTCATCAGTCTTATCTCCTTAAATGTAAATCATTTTTTTAAAAAAGGGTAAATAAATGAAAAGTATTCCTTTTAAAATCAATCCATTTCTCCATAATTAGCTTAATTTTTTTTAACCCATTTGATTCCTTTCATCTAGAATTTAATCTTGCAGAATTAGTTAAAAGCTATTGAATGGCACTGCAGTGCACAGCAGCATGTGTGCTATCATGTGTTATATGCAATGCATAAATGTGAATAAGCCCTAATGTTTCTTTCCTTTTATACAAATGTATCTTTATGTTTAGAGTGTTTGAGAACTATGTTTAGATGGCTTTCCTGCAGTGGGTTGTTTTTAACATTTGTAAACTTTCTTTTTTTAATTCAATAATTTTTTTTATTGAGTTTTTAACATTTCATTACAAACATCTTAAACTTTGGGACAACAACAATAGTTGTGTTTTTTTCTTAGCATACAGACACAACTGGGTATTGAGTCAGGAAAGGACAATCCAATAATGCTGCATTGTTTGTTTTTTCATTTTTGTAATACTTGGTGCTGAAGTATCATGCTAGCCACTTTAGGATTTACACTGAACAAAATTATAAACGCAACACTTTTGGTTTTCATGAAAAATGGGGACAAAAACAAAAGTGATGCGTTTATAATTTTGTTCAGTGTATATTAAGCCATAGCGCAAAATGTTCTTCTCTTTTTATTGTGATAGACAATAGTCTAGATCAGGCCTCCTCAAACTACGGCCCTCCAGCTGTTGCGGAACTACACATCCCATGAGGCATTGTAAAACTCTGACATTCACAGACATGACTAGGCATGATGGGAATTGTAGTTCCTGAACAACTGGAGAGCCATAGTTTGAAGATCCCTGGTCTAGATAAATATTGATAGGATTATCAATACAGAAAGGAACAAGATACAACTCTCTCTTCAATGAGATTCAGAAAAGTGAGGAAAGCAGAAAAGAAGGAGGCAAGGGTGGACATAGGGGGGCATGGGTGGGTAAAAGGGCTGTGGTCAAACCAAGCCTAGCAAGCCTGCTTAAATTCCAGAAGAAAGAAAATGTGTGAACCAGGGGTACCAAATAGCAGAATATTTTGGCATTGTGTCAGACATCCTAGCCTCTGCTTTCTCATGCACCATAGTCTGCATGATCCTTTATTTAGTTTCAGCTATAGAACAATTTTAATTTTTCCATGCAAGAAAACATTAGTCCAGAATTGCTGAGCCATGGGGTGCAACCCCCTTGTGTGATAAAATGTTTTCAGTCATCTACATCCCCGAGAACAGTGGGCTGAGTTGCTAGGTACAAAGCAAGCGATTCTGGTGGGTACTAAGTATCGATGCCCAATGTCTTTGTTATTGGTTTTGACATGCACCAAGATAAAAATCCTTCCTGACTTTACAACTCCTTTAAGTCTGTTGCCCACTGTCGAGTGTATGTCAGAAGCTGAGATGCTGTTGATAATGACAGCAGCGTATATATGAGTGATATCCTGCTCAGCGAGTGTGGGTCAGTACGCCACCACTGTTCAAATGGGTTCAAGAGTAAAAGACCGCCTGGGAACCTAATATGGTGCTCTACAACTCCTTTGAGAGTAGCGCTACAGTTTTATCTGGAGATATTGAAATAGCACTGCAATTGATAGTTGGTATGTCTGTAGCATAGAGGCAAAAGATTTGACCTTATAGTAAAACCATAGGCAAAACTTTTTCTTTTCATTTTGTATAGAGTAAAGTAGTGTTATAACCCTGGTTACATTTTTTTTTTTTCGCTATCTGTGTCCAATTGCGGAGTTTTTCCTTCACTTTTGGTCCCATAGCCAAACAGAAAGTGAGAGGCAATCCCTGACCAGAACTAGTGTCCCCATTGGAAGATTTCCCTTCTATTACTTTTCTGGGGAATCCCAAAACTTGGGATTTTCACTTACTTTCAATGATAATGATAAACAGGACAAATAAAGAGGGTGAATCTCCTTAATCCTAATCCCTCTCTACTCTATCCAAAACGAAAAAAAAAAAAAAAGTTTTGCCTTTAGTTATACTTTAATAATCATGATGAGCTTAGAAATCTGGTTTACACCTACCGTAGTCCACACTTGAAAACTAAAAGGGAATTGAAAAAGTTGAAGGGAACGCCAGTTTGCTGAGAAAGAACGTGAGGGGTTTACTCTGGGATTGTAGACCTCTGGATTATTTATGTGCTTCCCATACCTTAAATGTATATTTTTTACCTTTATATTCCTTGCATATATAATAACAAACAAATAAAAATAAAATTCTTACAAGCAAAATTTCCAATAATTACAATTCCCACTACAAATAAAAATAACTAACCCCTTTTTATCCTGCTCCCTGCAAATTGTGCTTTTGTTAGATACCCCTCTGACAATCATGTTCCAAACTGCTGACATGTATGCTGCCAGCAATGCCAGATTGGCTAATAGCTCTACCATCTGTAGTCCAGAGGACTACAAGAGGAAGACCCACAATTTGCCTGTGTGCTCACATCTGGTTTGAAGGAGGTTAAGTGTCATTCAACTTGGAAGTTGGGTGGCATCTATTAGACTCAGAAAACTTTAAAAAGGCTAAGTGAATAAAAAAATAATGTTTTCAAGATGGAGATGTGTACTGATCACAAACTATAGTTTCCTTTTGATGTTTTTAATATGGTCAGTATTTTGTATGTGCACATCAGATAAACACCTGCACTTTTCTTTTCTCTATACACCAGAGGGTGCTTCACTGAATGTGTTCTTTAGGGAACAAAGGATCCTTGCTGTGGCTGGCAATCCACAGTAATTAATTGTATACCCTAATGGTGGATGCATAATGAAACAGAAATGTAAACATTGAACAATTTCCCTAACACTTAATGGCTGGATATTTATCTTCGCACAATTTAAATGTAAAAGCCTTCATACTGTGAGGTTGGCTTACTAAAGTGAATTGAAGTAATTCTGTTTGCTTTATCCAATCATATGCAAAAGTTCTGATTTTTCCCCCCTGCATGTGATTTTATGTGAATAGTGGACACAGGGTCACTTCACTTTAAGGCCATTTCCACAATTGTGTCACAAGTCGTACCCCATGATTTCCAATGAGTACCGTTCTTATCTGTGCGACTTCGAAGTAATCTTTACACTACTTTGGTTTGACTTTAATGCAACTTGAGGTCCATAGACCTCAAGACTACACAGGCATTGCTTCAAGTACAGTCAAAGTCTCGTCAAAATTGCGGCCATAAATTGGCGGCAAAGTCACGCGACTTTTAGGTCGCACAAGTGTGAAAGGGCCCTGAATCCCCATATTACCCTCCAAGCAGTGCAAATGCTACACTGTCATAGGGTGGGTATATAAGGCCTGATATTTACCTTATATACCCACCGCAGTGCATTCAGTTGGAGCTATTTGTGGACTTCGTAATGCTACATTGTGATGATTCTGAGAAATTCTGTTCATCAATATTAATATACACTAAAGTTATACAGCTTTTTTATAGTCAATGTTTCTTCACATTTTTCTGTAAAAAAAAAAAAAAGTGAGCTTTTCACCTTACATTTATTGCATTAGTAAGTTTGACAAGTTGTGGGCAAATGTTTCAGGAGGGTGCAGTAATGTGCACAGGGACATTGTTCACTGGCTGGCGTTTTCGGTGACATATCTACCTGTGTTGATGCCCTAGGCAGCCATATGTTTTGAAATGCTTGTTCTGGGTCTGTGACTCACATAGCATTAAAGGAAGGATAAGGATGACACCCACGGATCTTAAACCTTTACAGGCAAGTCAACGGTGGCAGCAACCATATTTATATCATGTTTTATTTAATCAAAATAAATTGCCTTTAGATTTTCTAACCTGTACAATTAAAGTCCCAACATGTCCTTCTTCATATTAGTTCCATATAAGATCAACCTGTCACACAGTTACGCCAGAGTCATTCAAACTGTGCTGAGTGCTGGAAAAAGATCAGTGCTGGGTCTAACTAGCAAAGCTACATAAAATAAGGACAGTTTTATTCACAGACAGTCCCCATTACTTCCTAATGATATTAAATACACTATATTACCAAAAGTATTGGGACGCCTGCGCACATATTTAATGGCACACTAGTCTTAGTCCATAGGGTTTAATATTGAGTTGGTGCACCCTTTGCAGCTATAACAGCTTCAACTCTCCTGGGAAGGCTGTCCACAAGGTTTGGGAGTGTGTCTATGGGAATGTTTGACCATTCTTCCAGAAGCACATTTGTGAGGACAGGCACTGGTGTTGGACAAAAAGGCCTGGCTCGCAGTCTCCACTCTGATTAATCCCAAAGGTGTTCTATCGGGTTGAGACATACTCCGAAACCTTGTGGACAACCTTCCCAGAAGTTGTCGAAGCTGTTTTAGCTGCAAACTTAATATTAAAGAAGGGGCGGAGGTTTGGGACTTCATATGAAGCGTAGGCCGGGATTAGTCAAATACTTCCATCCCTGTATATATTAACATAAAGAGCGAAGTGGGACTCTAAATGAGGCTCGTGTGGGAAGGCTAGTAACATGCAATATAGAACATTTATTGGTAAATTCATAAATATATACAAAATTGGAACAGATTAGTATGGTAATATTGGTACATAATGAAGATATAAAAGCCGATTAGTATAAAAGTCATTCTACATCATATAAAACACATGATACACAGAGACAAATAGTTGTGTAAACCAGATGTAAAAAAATGCATAAGTGTAACAAAAATGCAACAAAAGTGCTCGACATGTTTCATGGAGACTGTTCCACTTCTGCAAGAGCAGGAGCATCGTACATAATGCGTATCTGTAAAAAATGTATATATATATATATATATATATATATATATATATATATAAATATATAGATATATGAGCCTAAAAAATATTCTAATTAACCAAACACTGAAGAAAAGGAAAAGGAAAAGAGGGGGAAAAGGGAATATCCTACCACTCCTCTGTCTTTTTGGCAATACATGCTATACTCAAGCAGATTTGTAAGCCTTTGGGAATAGGATCTGTAGAGGGATATTCCCTTTTCCCTCTCTTTTCCTTTTTCCCTTTTCTTCAGTGTTTGGTTAATTAGAATATGTTTTAGGCTTATATATATATGTGTGTGAGCCTAAATATATATATACATTTATATATATATATATATACATTTTTTACAGATTCACAACTATTTGTCACTGTGTATCATGTGTTTTATATGATATAGAATGACTTTTATACTAATCGGCTTTTATATCTTTATTATGTACCAATATTACCATACTAATCTGTTCCAATTTTGTATATATTTATGAATTTACCAATAAATGTTCTATATTGCGTCATACTAGCTCCATTTAAAGTCCCACTTCGCTCTTTTTGCCAACTCAATATTAAACCCTGCGGACTAAGACTGGGATGCCATTAAATATGTGTGAGTAAAGGCAGGCATCCCAATACTTTTGGTAATATAGTGTATTTTAAATGGAGTTATCTGCTGAAGTCTGGGCAGATTTAAAAGACAAAAAGTGATGCAACTGTGAAATCAATGTAACATCAGTAAAAGTGTTTTTTTTTTAAAGGCCAGCCATAGACGGTTCGAATCTCAAGTGGTGTAGAAGGAACCGGCCAAGATTCGAACCATGTGTGGGCAGGTTAAATGTACGAAGTTGATTGATTGATTAACTTGGGTATAACCAGCCTTCTGAATTCACTTGCACCTAACTTTCTAGCGGCTGCTATAGCCACTAGCAATAATCACTGACTTCTCCTGGCGGGGTGGCTTTCCCTGCAATCCCCCCCCCTCCCCCACTGGGAGCAATCAATTGCTCAATAGAAAGGATTCCCCTCTCAGCACTGTCTGTGTTAATGGGGGAATCATATGAATGTCTTTTCTGCAGCCCGGAGCTTCAGGTTTGGGTTGAACCCACCCTGTTCACAGTTTGGTGTATTTTGACTGATCACTGTTGGCTGCTGTTTGTAAAGAAACTGGCTGATGGGAATCTTGGCCAAACATAGCTGATTTGTTGACATACAGGAGAAGGTCCGGATCTGAAGTTTGCCCATTTTGCTTAGCCCTTCTCTTCACTGTGCGGCCTCTTATTTCACTGTCCAGTAACAGTCCCAGAATGACCTAGGCTCAGTGGAATTGGTTTGAATGTTGCTGACCATCAGACTAAGGACGCCTAAAGACTGGTACTTTCTGTGAACTTTTTTGATGTATATAATTAATGAAAAGTCAGCACAGATATATGGACAAGAAAATTGATCATAGATAAACAGGTTGTGTTTTTTTTTTTTTTTTTCATCATAAAGACATTGGCACCTAACTACTACAAAAGCTGTCCACCATAGAACATTTAGCCCATATTTGTCCGCACAAAGATGTGAACCATGTCTTAATCTAGTTAATCGTTTTTACGATCTAAGATTAGCTCTAGAGTATGTTAAGGATGCTTACACACAGGAATTACATTGACTGAATTAAGTTCATTCAACTCATCTCAAGTGTTCCCTGACACCTAGACCTGAAATTGTATTATGATAAATACTTCAAAACTTTAGATTAAGCAATGAAGCATTTTGACAATCCACACTGCAAAAAAGCAAAAGACAAGCAATGGGGTTGATTTGCTAAAATTGGCAAAATCTGGCGCAGCTGTGCATGGTAGCCTATCAGCTTCTAACTTTAACTTGCTCAATTAGGCTTAAAAAAAAAACTAAAAAAAAAACTAAAAACTGATTGGTACTATGAAGAGCTGCACCAGATTTTGCACTCTCCAGTTTTAACCACTTACCGCAAAGTGACGTAGGGCTACGTCGGCAGATTTTGCGGGGTTATATCGGGATGATGCCTCTAGCTAGATGCACCATCCCGGTATTGTGGTTTCAGAGCCGACGGTCGGCTTTCCGTCGGTAACGACCGATGCGGCTAGGGAGCCGCTCGATTGATACCCGGGTGAGCGGGAGGGGACATTCCCCCCCCTCCCGCCACCTTCCGTGACTTTGCCTGGGCCTCCCGTCCCACCGGGAGACCCGAGCACCCAGCCGGCGCGGTGTGCGCAATATTAAACCGTAACTTGTTGGGTATCTATTTACTCGGCGTGACATCATCTTTCACAATATACAAAAAAATGGGCTAACTTTACTGTTTAGCATTTTATAAATGCAGTGAAATGTGATTTTTCATAATTTTTCCAAAAAAATGGCGTTTTAAAGACCGCTGTGCAAATACCGCGTCACAAAAAATATTGACATTTTATTCTCCAGAGTCTTTGCTAAAAAATATATATATAATGTTTGGGGGTTCTAAGTAGTTTTCTAGGAAAAAATACTGGTTTTAACTTGTAAACAAAAAGTGTCCGAAATAGGGTTAATAAATAAACCCCAGTGATAAAACTGCATTGTAGACAGCAGTGCACTTAACTCGTGTATGAGCACTAAAAATACAGATGTGGGTTTCAGTGTCTGGATATTGGCACTGGTACTGTCTGATTGGTACAGGACTCTCGGAGCACAGAGCAATGTCCAACCCTAAGGCCCCTCCTCCTACTAAACATCCTTAAAATTCTAATAGTAATTCTAGCACTAACACGTCCTGTAATCCTAACACTAACCCTAACACTAACTATCTCAGTATCCCTAACATTAACCCTCCCTGCAACCCCCTAAATCTAAGCCTCCTAAAATCACAACATTAACCCCTTCCCACCTAAGGGTAAAACAAATCTAAATGCCTAAGCACAAGTTTGCAACTTTGTCATGTGTTAGTAAAACTGTACATACTGTATCATCACAACTACTTTGTGCATCCAGGTGGATCATACCTTGTTTTAATCAGGACAAATTGGGCTTTCATTTGATGGTAAATGGTAATGGATATCTCCTGATTTATTTATTTATTTTTTTTAAAGGAAATCTGGCCCAAAATATATACATTTTTTTAAATGTAGCTGTATTTTTCTTGGTATTACCATAACCTTCCACCAAAGAAAACATTTAAATGATCCTGCTCCTGACGATTGCTGCCATATCACATATGTGTACAGCCCAAAAACAATAGTGCGCATTTTGCTTTTCTTTATCCCACCTAAAACACACTGACACTAACTGACACTGATACTAATTAAAAAAAAAAATAAAACTTTTTTCAAAAAAAATATTGACCTTGACCAAAACACTAACCCTGGCAATGACCTAGTTCAAACCTTGATCTAGGTATTTTTTGTTTTTTTATTTTAATTTTTTTATTATCACTTACTTTATTTATTTTTTTTACACACACTTTTTTTCTCTGCAAGGAGAGATATGATGTATCTCTCTCCTCCATTCACAGAGACAGAAAACAGGTAGCAGAGACCTCTATGATAGCCAATTAGAGGCTGTTAAAGCGATTAGGTGACCCAGAATCTCGAGTTCCAGGTCCCGGTCGTTATTCCGGGTCGGGGCTCATGGTGATGCTATACCCTATTGCCTTATTTTTTAAATGATCTTGTGGGGTTTAGTGAGCTTGAACTCAGTGGGTTTTTAAGAACTAGCACATTAGTAAATGACATCATATTATTTATAAGAGCGATCTCAACCTCGCCATGGTACACATTTTTTCCTATTTTTGGGGGTATTGCTTTTTTTTCAGCCCTAGCATTTTAGGATAGGGTGCTATGTATTGTAGCTCTCAGTTGCTGAGGACTGTAAGGTCCTTAAAGACTAAGAGCACTGTTCATTACCTTTAAATGCTGCCTTACCAAGTCATCAGTGTGTAGAATAAAAATCTTAACTCATGACTTCAATTACTAAAATTCTTTTGAATTTCTCAAAAAAAAAAAATTGTGTACCTAGTGGTGTAGAGTACAGATGTAGCCATTTAAGTGGTAACTATTTTTGCTAAATGTGAGTAGTAAAAACAGACACCATATTAGTAAGGATACAATGGGAAGAATGGGCTCTCATGCAGATGAACAATCACAAAAAGAACAATTATAACATCCAGAAGATAACTCTGGCAGGGAAGTTTGGGGTAATCCATATATGAATCATGATTATAAAAGAATAATTCGCTACAAATAATGCTTGTGTATATGAGAATATATAGCCTTTTTTCTTCCCCCCTAGATCCCTTGGTCTTACCTTGCATCCCTGTAGACGAATGTGCTCCTTTGGCACCAGTTCTGTGTTCTTTCGTGCCAGCAGCCATTGGTTAGTGCTTTTCCTAACTAGATACTTACTCAGGCCAGTGAAGAAAAAATATTCATTAGACTGGGTCACTTAAACTCTTTGTTTTATTTCTGTTTTTTTTTTTTTTTGTGTTTTACTATGTTCTCCTTTTCCTTTTTCCATGTATATTTTTTATGATTTATTATAATGGACCTTGCTTTGAGGAATTTTTTAAATGTAGCGTGACATTTTCAAGACCCATGGGAAACCCTTATCACCAGAAAGCTAAAGGAGGACACAAACCCTCAATGAAAAATAACATCAGCCATGTAACAAGTAATAGACAAGACATGGCTATATCAAACCTTATTTCATCAGGTTCAGAGTATCTTGGACTCTACTAAATAACAAAATTGCAACCAAATTGACAGGTACCATGGCTAAATTCAAAGTGTTTGGTTTGGTTGGGTGGACAGCCTCTCTTCCCTTCCTGTCTCCTTAAATTCCGATAATTGTCCATTAAAATTAGTTTAGTTGTACCATGATATCCAGCAATCATCCCCTCCTGCCAAACTTTAACTTTTTTCTCCCTCCAGAACTGATCTCCCTTCCATTCACCTCCTTTCCTAACAACATCAGGAACAAGCAAGACTCAGTCCCACGACCACTAAAACATTTATTTTTCTCTGGAGGGCCCTTTTAATACTAGTAATAATGTGTGGATGAAATGGATGTCTATATTGCTCATATTATACAGTAAAAAGCCTAGGCTGCCAGAACAATGTTAATGCTGTTGTGCTCCTATAGTTTGTAACTTAATGTTGTACAGGGGATGCTCCTCCCTATTTCTTTTGTTACTCTTTTAAAACCTAATAAAATCATTGAAGAGAAAATAGCCTTACTGTTTATCATCTATCAATACTCTTTGCTGTTGGCTCTTTGTTATGAAAGTTTATGTAAAAGCAATTTTTTTTTTCTTTTCAATTTTTGATACAGGAGTAGAGAGAGGATTGAAAGTCATGTGTTATTCTTTTTATAATTCTTTATTTAAAGTGTTACTAAACCCAGGACCCTGCAATCACTATATTTGGTCTGGAAATTTAATTATTTTAGTAAATATAACCTGCTAAATACCTTTTCTCATCAGCAGTATATAGCAGTCATGTGCCTTCTATCTGTGTCTGGTTAAAACCTGTAGGAGGAGCTTTCATTCTGCTCTCACTGTCCTATAGGACTTCAGGACCCCTGACCCTCTGTTTGGACAGTGCTGATTGGCCCTGTGCTGATCAAATGCACTCTCCCAAGAAAAAAAAATGCTCTAGTAATACACGCCAAACTGAGCATGTGCAGCCTGTCCCCTGGCCTCTATAATATCCGGAAATGAGTTGGAGACACTGGAATAAGGTGAGGATCAGAGAAGACGGGATCAAACAGTCTTTTTACACAATGCAGAGATCTAACCCCTTAGGTTACACAGTGTGTATAACAAGAATGCTTTACTGCATATACACACTGATTTTACTGTTGTGGGTTTAGTAACACTTTAACATTTTAGGTTTAAGCAAGGGGTATGGAAAAGAAGGGATGAGGTTACACAAGTTAAAGTAAGACCAGTGAGGCAATATAGACTGAATCAAATGAACGCACACAAATAGGAATTTTGAGAGCGTACAGACAATACCTTATCGCACCCTTTAATTAAACTGGACAAGAAATGAAGTGAGTTACTTTTTTGTTGTCTGTGTCCCATTAGGGAGGTTTCCCTTTAAATCCTTTCCCAGAGACATAGCAAAAAGTGAAGTGAAACCTCTACATTACGAGGTGGGAATTTTTCTCTTCTCTCTTCCTGTTTTTGTGACAACTCTACGATTTTGGATTTCCCATTACATTCTGTCTCAACAGCAATGGCCTTCAAGGCAAACAGGAAGATCAAACAGGGCATAGACAGGAATTAAAACTTAACAGAGGTTCTACTGGTTCCTTACTCTTTACGAAGTATGCACTTAAATTATGCCTAGGTATGTATATTGCAACATAATGTTTCAGTAAAGGACAATTAATATATAGTATTTGTTTATTCGTTTTATTCTAGGGTTTGGGGAATTATCCACAAGCACTGGCAATACATAACCTGAACTGGAACATGATCTTAATGACTAAGTTCTAATTAATCCAATTGCATAATAATTGTACAAGGGCGGGCCTGCATGTTTATATGATGTAGAGACACACCTGAGCTTTAATCTTTACACTTTGACACATGAGCTTGAAGTGATAAATGAATGGCTGTATTCCTGCAACTGTGTTCTTCTTTTTTTGTGCTGATTCAGTTTATCCACTAAATTAGAACTTTTGCAGTACCGCTCCCAGTATCTTTTGTCTCCTGTGCTCCTTATTTCCATCAAGCTTGTATTAGCAATATATTGTTATTCTTGCCTGTATTAGATGCTGGTCCTCCTCTGGAGTGATTCCAGCAGTTAATAATCGGTCCCCAGCTTGCTCCAGAAGCTAAAAACACTTCAGCTTCAGCTTTAGGGCTACTTCAGAAGATATTGCTTTGACTCCTCAACCGTTTCCAATAATTTCTACTACAGGAATATCTATACACAGTAAATGTCTTTTGTATGTGCTTCAGCCTTCTTTAGATAGTTCTTGCTTTTTATAACTTTACCAGGAGAACTTGTGTAGTTTTATCAAGAAATAAAAAGAGAGTCTCTTAGTTCACAAACCAAAGCCAGTAATATTGTACAATTGAAGCAAAAATGTAAGTAGTTATATTAGTCTGTAATTGAATAGAGAGATGAGGCAGGTTTTATCAAAAATTAAAATTTGTCAGAATCCAAGATGTGGGCCCTGCTCCTCTGTTCAACCTCTCAAGGATTTAGGCATAGTTGCTGGGTTCACCTAGGCAACTTAACAGGTGTTCGTAGATGCAAAGCAGGGTAAGTGCAGGGTAACCAGGAACTGGAGCATAATAGAAGCATAATAGACGCACAAGGCACAGGGCAGCTGAAAGCAGATGTGATGCTGGAGGCTGCAGGTGCAGAGATGGCACAGCAGAGGTTCAGACTGTAGATACAGCGGAGACTGCAGGTGCAGTGACGGTGCACAGAAGTTCAGACTGTGGATACGTGGGGGCTATGGGTGCAGTGGCGGAGCTAGACTTTTAAAACAGGGGTGGCAAAGGGGTGGAAAGGTATTAAAGGGGATATAAAGGGGATCTATGGGGACCCTTCTCTAAAGGGGGATCTATGGGGACCCTGCTTTAAAGGGGGATCTATGGCATAGATCCTCTTTAGAGCAGGTCTCCCATAGATCCTCCTTTACAGCAGGCCAGGGTGAGGTGAGGTCCCCCATATAGATCCCCCCTTACAGCAGGCCAGGGTGAGGTCCCCCCATATAGATCTCCCCCTTACAGCAGGCCAGGGTGAGGTGAGGTCCCCCATATAGATCCCTCCCTTACAGTAGACCAGGGTGAGGTGAGGTCCTGTCCCCCATATAGACCTCAGCCCGTACAGTAGGCAAGGGTAAGGTGTGGTCCCGTCCCCCATATAGATCCCTATAGATCCCCCTTACAGCAAGCAAAGGGTGAGGTGAGGTTCTGTCCCCCATATAGATCCCCCTTGCAGCAGGCCAGGGGGAGGCGAGGGGGACCTCACCTCACCCTGGCCTGCTGTAAGGGGGAGATCTATATGGGGGATGGAACCTCACCTCACCCTGGCCTGCTGTAAGGGGGGATCTTAATGGGGGACCTCACCTCACCCTGGCCTGCTGTAAGGGGGGATCTATATGGGACCTCACCTCACCCTGGCCTGCTGTAAGGGGGATCTATATGGGGGTCCTCACCTCACCCTGGCCTGCTGTAAGGGGGATCTATATGGGGGTCCTCACCTCACCCTGGCCTGCTGTAAGGGGGGATCTATATGGGGGACCTCACCTCACCCTGGCCTGCTGTAAGGGGGATCTATTTGGGGGACCTGGTCCCCCATATAGAGGTCCCCCATATAGATCCCCTCCTTACAGTCAGCAGGCCAGGCATTGGGCAAAGGCAGGTTCCCCATAAGATAGATCCCCTTTCCTTTACAGACTTCTCACTACTCAGTCAGTCACTAGTACAGTCAGACAGTACTACAGTAGTAGTCTCTTACCTACCTTTTTTTCACCAGTCCCAACTCCCCAGGCAAGGTTTTTCCTGCAGCACCACAGATAGACACCAGCTCTCTGGCCTCTCCCCCGCCACCTTCTTTGCAGAGCCTGAATAATTGATGGCGATTGGTGATGTTGCTGATGCTGAGTCCTGATTGGACTCCTGTCGTCCGACTCCTCCTCCGCTCCTCGCCAGTCTACAGTGGGCGGCGCCGAGAGGATTGGGTTCGGGAGCTGAGCGGCCAGGGGCAGAGAGCAGCAGACACAGCGGTGGCGCCATGGCAGAGGCACTGCACGAGGGTGATTAGGGTGTAATGTTTTCAGCGGGGTGGCAACAGGGGTGGCAAGGACTTCGTCTGGGGTGGCAATTGCCACCCCAGCTAGCCCTCTTGCTCTGCTACTGTATGGGTGCAAAGATGGTGCCAGTGGAGGCTGAGACTGTGAATGCATCAGAGGTGGCAGGTGCAACAGACGGGTGCTGTGGGTGCCGTGAAGGCTCTGGGTGCAGCAGGGATGCAGTGTAGACTGTGGATGCAGTTGAGATGCATCAAAGGCTATGGGTGCAGCTGAGATGCAGAGGAGCCTGTGGATGCAGCAGAGGTGCAGCATAGCCTGAGACCATAGGAGCTGTTGAGGCTGTGGGAGCAATTGAAGTGCAACTGAGGTTGTGGGAGCAGTGGAGGTGCAGCAGAGGCTGTGGATGTAGCGGAGGAGCAGCAGTGGAGCTTGGCTAAGGGTGCTGCATGCGCTAGGGCTGTAATGCTGGGACTAATAACTTTGGTAGCATAGCAGAGCAGTTTGACTTTTGAGCGGTGACAAAGTGTTAACATAGAAGAAGTCACTTGCATAATGTTGGTATTCAGGAAGAAACCCCTGATAATCTGACAATAGGGCTACATGCACACCACCGTAAGAATTTTACTGATCATATAGGCAGGGTTTTTCTGGAACAAACGTTTCTGCGTAAATGACCAATCAGATGCTTGTCTTTAGATAAATGTTTTTAAATGTGTTTAATGTAGTTCTATATCCTCCTGCTTTTTTCAATACCATAATGTACTTTTTGCATCTATTTATACATCTATACGTGTTTTTATATGAATTTGCATTCGTAGGAGAATAAAACTCACGTACTTAGATCAAAATTTTCAATTTATGCTTACAGATCTTAACATGGTGCGTGTTTACACATGTGTCCATGTCCACATTGAAAATAATACACCTGTATCCAGATCTGTAAACAAACAAGGTTTTGAAATGCATGTTTTATGTCCATGTGCATGAGGCCTAAAAGTTAGTGGGCCCTAGTAATCATTGTGTTGCCTTCAGACTGGTGGGATGTTGACAATTCGCAATGGCTTACACCTTGCCAAAGGTTCAGTTGGAGGCTATCCTTGGAGAAAATGTACCAGAGGAATAGTACTTCTTGCTTCTTAAATGGCATTTCTGTGCCTTGTAATATTGTCAAGATACACCACCACATGCATATAGAAGGGGAGTCCAAAGCCTTTATTATCTAGGTGTTGAAAGACTGCAGGAGCATTATGAAAATATTCATAATGCTCATCCCAGATATTTAATGTGTGTTTCCATTCCTCATCTATCTTTATATGGACCAGATTGTAGGCCCCAATAGTCTTTAATAGGTCTTAGGTTTCCGTCTTTTTTCTAAACAAAGAAAAAGCCAACTCGAGTCGGGGAGGTGGTTTTCCAGATAAAGTATTTTTTTAAATTATGTGAAATATATTGAGATATGGCAAACATCTTGAGAACTGGGAGTTGTTAGGTACTACAGTGAGTAGATCAGGGCATTTGATCAATGGCACAGCCTAAAAAGTGGTGAGGTGGCGGGGTGTCAGCAGCATAGTACGAGAAGACATCAGAGAAACTTGCATAGGCAACAGGAACAATCAGCAGGGTCTGAGCAAAAGGTGTCAGTATTACAATTTAAATTGGAGTAGGAAGAAGTAACTAAGAATGGCAGAGAAGCCTGCAAGTGGGAACTTCAAGAATGGACCAGTTTATGATCAGCGATGATGCAGCCAAGGGAGGCCAAGGGTGATGGAGGAGGTAACCTGTGGCAAGAAGGTAAGGGTAGTAATCAGGAGGACATCTCGAGGGGCACAGTTTGTTATTGTATGGGCCCACTGGAAAGTAAAGAAAAATCAGTGGACAACACCCAGGGAGGTGTGCACATGGGTTCCACAATGAGCCTCAGATCTAGGGCTTGGTGTTCCTCAATGAAATTGCTATGACCTCAGAATAAATAAAGACTGGAACTGGAACTGGAACTGGAACTGACCAACCTCTGGCACAGAGATGGATGGTAAGAGTGGGAGAATTTGCAGAAATGTACGCCCCTCAGAGCATCTTAGACCCAGGGATTTCCCGGACATTGGTTGAGGAAATACTCCTTCGCAATATATGCAGAGGCCTTGGGCCTAGTAACAATTTCTTTCAATGGTACATCTGAGCTGGCCTGGTTGCGTAGATTCAACTTTAGCAGTCCACAATTTCAGAGAGAGAGACAAGGCAGGTTTTATCAAGAAATAGTATTATTTGAATATATTATTATTATTTCACAGAAAACAGGAAGAAATATTGTAGAGTAAATGCACTGTATGAAATCAGCTTTAGTAAGCCGCAATTTCAGAGGAAGATGAGGCAGGTTTTTACCTAGATATACAAATTAGAGTTATAATACCAAATAATATTGTACATTTCCAGGAGTGTACCAAACAACTAGATGAAACAGCGATGTAAAAAGGTGCAACAAGGCAGTTTTATGGGCCATACACACTATAAGATTTTCTGAAGACTTTTTCCTTTAGACTTACCAAAACCATATAAAACCTAAACACTTTCAATTTGTATGCAATCTGGCAGGCCCTTTCACTACATAGAAAAGGTAAATCTGAAGGAAATCTACCAACAAAAGTTGGATAGTGTGTATTCAGCTTTAGAGTGTATAATTTCTTTGGAAAAAAAAACAAGCAAACATTTTTTTCAGTGCCAGGGTAGTGGAATAGGCTGCAAACAGGGAGACACAGAGCATTAATTACCCTTCAGCCACCATTTCAAATTTTGGAGGCCCAATCATTATGTGGAACACTTTTACAGTGCTGGAACATTTGGAAAAGGGCAGAAGAGACTGCAGAAACTGGTTTTGGTGGTCAGCCAGCAGAGGTGGCAGCAGTTGGTAATGGTGGTAGGCCAGTTGTCAAGGTCTTACCTTGCTCTCCAGTTGGCAGCCATCTTGGACATGTGCAGACTGCTGCCTCTTATAAACTCTGATTACATCCTCACTTGCCTGCTGCCTGGGTGTTGCACAGTGATGATGCTGCACACCTGACTATATCTATCACCTGATGGTTTGCAGTCCTTGCCCTTGCATTTGTGCTACAAGGTGCATCTCTGCTAGCAGTCTTCTGCTCTCCGTGTTCCTCCGTGTATGACCTGGCTTGGCTGACGACTCTCCGGGTTCTCGACCCCGCATTGGCAGATGACCCCGCATTGCCAGGCTACCCACTTCTGGACTTGACCCTGGCTTGGATGACTACCTGCTTCTGGACTTCCTCACTCTTGCTGTGTGTTTATTGTTGTTTGCTCCAATAAACTGCTTTATTTTACCTGCATCCCTGTGTGGTCTGGTTTCCTGATACCCTGACACCAGCAGAGACAGCAGGATATATAATGGCATCAGGTCAGCAAAGGTGGCATAAACTGGTAATGGTGGCAGCAGCAGGCCAGCTGATGTGACAGGAGCTGGTGTTGGTAGCAGAGGCATGCCAGGAAGGGTTACAGACCAGCAGTGGTTACAGAAGCTGGTAATGGTGATAGTGGCAGGGCAGGCGGGGAGCCAAGTGCTGGTAATGGTGACAGGCCAGAAGAGACAGCAGGAGCTGGTAATGGTGGCAGAATTAGGCGGGAGAGGTGGAACCAGGTGGAAATGTTGGCAGGCCAGCAGAGAGCACAGAATCTGCTAATGGAGGTAGGCCAGCAGAGGCCGTAGGTGATAATAATGGTTTCAGTCAAGCAGAGGCACCAGGAGCTGGTAACAGTGACAGGCCAGAAGAGGTGGCAGGAGTTAAAATTGGTGGTAGAGGCAGGCCAGAAGAGGTGACAATAGCTGGAAATGTTGGCAGGCCTGCAGAGGTGGCTGGAGCTGCCAATGGTGACAGTGACAGGCCAAGAAAGGTGACAGAGTAGCAGAGGTGGCAGAAGCTAGTAATGGTGGCAGTGACAGGCCAGGATAGGTGGCAGGAGCTGGTAATGGAGACTAGGAATTTGCAATAATGTGTAGCCCGCTTGTAGGCAGGTGTAGGCCTCAGTATTTCATCCAACCTGAAGGCAGCACCGTGTCATTTCTTTGAGCTGACAGGAGCCCATAGACAAATAATTGTCTCCTGCTATGGGCTTCATGCAGCCATCTTGGGGAGGATGGAAACCCTATACATACTGAAGTCCCGCAAGATTTGTGCAGCTCTATTGACTGAGGATTCCATAAATAGTGTAATTCTGTGTCATTTGGGAGTAAGATAGGGACAGAGCCCCTGCGGGATAGGGAAAGATAAGGAGAAACATTAGGGAGAGGTGCCTGCCGAGGGAGGAAATAGTAGATTTTGCCTACTGGGCCTAATCTGTGTACCCGAAGATTGAGAGGAATCACTACATGGAGTTATTTGAAAACTGTTAATATGTTGTAGAAATTGAATAGGCAGGCAGTTATAGCAATAATGCTACATATGTTGTAGATTATACAATTTTCAGGCAGGCCTTGTAGCCAAAGTGTACTATTTCCTTTCTTGGTAGGCACCTCTCCCTAATGCTGCTAACTCAATACCAGCACTGTGTATAACTCTGCATAACTAACTGTTTAGCATTGTATTACATAGAAGCAATCTTTCCCTGAAACCATTCTGTCAGTTCTACTGATCCATTCCAAGTCTCCACACACTGACAAAATGGTTCTGGAACCCTGGCTTAGAAGGTCCTAATAGGGGCCCTTCCAAGCCACCTGACCAAAGTTCAAAGGCCAGGAAGTGCATAGGGGGGGTGGGGGGTGGGCTGTTTTGGCAGTCCCCCTAGAGAACGGGGTTTGCCTGGTTTCGGCCAGGTAGACCATTTGGAAGTACCTCAGTCCCTGTCAGGAGTCTTGCGCCCCGGGGGATCAAGGTCAAGGTCCAACCTCTTCGGAGGCCAGACCATTTCGCACACCCTGTGCAGTTTTTGTGTTCTTCACGTTTGCGTATGTGCACTTTTTATGCACCGGGTGTAAGTCTTTTGAGTGTGTTCACACACCACGGGCTTAAAAAAAAAAAAATAAAAAAAAAAAATGGTAATTGGTTGTTACAGCGGGTGGAACAGATGCATTAGTTCAACATTTTACAGGACTGTGAATGTTTCAAAGTGGGTTTGCCCCAGACTCATATTCAGCATGAGAGCAGAAGCTGATCCATGAGTAATGGTCTCATGCCTTTTGAATCGTGTTGGAATCAATGGTGTTTATTTTTTACCACTGTGACCTTAGTGATTCTGGTCTAGAGATGCCACACTTGGGTTTGTTGCAGTATGTGCCCAGGGTAGCCTTCCTAGCATTTGTTGGTGGGCACATACTGCACTAAATGTAAGTACTGTTTGGTGCACCATCCAGCCCCGTACATGTGCAGCAACTGTCAGTCTCTCTTGGAGTTTGACAGGCTGCCAGCGGATCAGTGTGCCTGTACCTTCCACCTACACCTAAATGTCAGATTCTCATGCACTGGGGCTAAACACCCCACATTGATGTGTTCATAAAATCTCTTCCAGGGTTGTCATAAAGGGTTTTGGCAGATGGATTAGAAATCTAAAACACAACTAATTAGTTTTATTATTGTAGCATTTGTATCTGTATGATAGGAATATTGAAAGGAAATCTGCTGGCAGAAAGTTTTCTTTGCAAAGCAATGGAGATGACAGATGCCAGCAAGGAATGAGGTGGAACGTCAGGAAATGGGGCCATAAATATGTCACTTCACAAAGCACAGGTCCATGTAAAAGGTGTACGCATTTTCTACTCTACATTTTTATTGGCTGAGGATGGATTCTTGCCAAGTAGGCGCTATAAGATAATCTTTTGTGGTGACTTGTTAAGTTAGGACAAAAAAGCCCGGCTAATGGCTGATGACAGTGCACTGGCAGGCTCTAAAGGAAAAGCTGTCTGTATACAGCTAGATAAAGGGTCAAGTTTTCCTTTTCTCCGAATCTCAATAGCTCAGTCATTTTTCAGGTAAGATGAATGTGTCTTCCCATCTATCATTACTTGTAAGCTGTCTGGGAAGTTGAAGCCCTGTGGGTTAGTTGTGCATTTGCTTGGATGCTGATGCTATTAGCTACCGAATAAGGCGCTTTGTTGACAAGACAGAGCTGCCCTTTTGTGAGCTTTGTTCCTGGGGTTTATTCATTTACATAATGGATTAGCCTGTATCAAATGCACTTAAATGGATTGCTACATTTTTAATGGGTTACTTTTTTTGACAGATTTAAAGATGTGTAATCTTCAAACATAATTGGAAATGAACAACTAGTCGTATCAATGAAATATACAAGGCGTAAATGAAATGTTTTCTCTTCTTTTAAAATCAGATCTAACTTTTCTGCTGAGTAAAGTTACTAAACCGGTTTTGTGCAAGTTCTATACAGTTTGTAGGTCTACAATAGGCTGTTGTCATTATGTGTCTTCATAAGGGACAAACTATTTAACTATAGAGTCAACAAACATACTTGGAAATGAACAACTAGTTGTATCAGTGAAATATACAAGGCATACATTAAATGTTTTCTCTTCTTTTAAAATCAGATCTAACTTTTCTGCTGAGTAAAGTTACTAAACAGGTTTTGTGCAAATTCTCTAAAGTTTTCAGGTCTGCAATAAGCTGTTGCCATCATGTGTCTTCATAAGTGACAAACTATTAAAGTATAGTGTGACCAGTGCACTTAAATATTCCGAAGTTTACCTATAAAGTAGTTTGTAGCAAATCACTAGAATAAGTAGCATATTTTACTTTATGTGCAAATGTTACAACCCAGTATTTATTTTACAGTCATTAGGGCCCATTCACACCAGTGGGCCCATTAAGCTCTTTATGAAGCATGCTCACTGTTGTGCGATATGAAGGGGCAATGGGATGCTTTGTTACAATGCATCACATAGTTTTTTTTTTTTAATTTTTGTTAAACTTTAAAACTACATTTTGTTCAACTTTGTGCATTGCAGTACAATGCGATGTGGTATGTCGTAACATAATTCCTTGTGTAAGCCTGGGTTCAAACTATTGCGAACACAGATATCGCATGTGATTCGCACTGCTTTGCTGTGCAGATCACATGCGATGTCTGTGCAATGCAAATTCAGCCATACAGCTGTATGGCTGAACTCGCATTGGATGAAAAAAAGAGCAGGAACCTTTTTTTCCCTGCACTGGTTTCAGCTCGCATGGGTGTTCACACCCATGCGTTCCAATTCCTGTCCAAATTCACAGTTCGCACTGCGATCTGCGAACCGATCTAGGGGTTTTATTAAAGGGCAGTGTGAACGGTCTGTGGAGGAGATTCGATGCGGGAACCCGCACTAGAATCACGCTGGTTCCTGCATCGCAGTAGTGTGAACCCAGGCTTAAAGTGCTGTTTCAGTGCACATCGATGCAGCACATTGGTAGGAACTGAAACAATAGAACATAAAGCGGAGATCCACCCAAAAGTGGAAGCTCCATGTATCTGTCTGCCCCCACCCCCCCCTCCGGTGCCACATTTGGCACCTTTCAGGGGGGAGGGGGGCAGGTACCTACTTTTAAAAGGTACCCGTCCATACTCCCATCGAACTTCACAACGGTGAGGTCCATCAGAATTTTGGCCCCCGTCCTCCTTCCCGGCTGCTGGGCCATTCAGAAAGCACAATACACTGCACGCATGCGCAGTAGGGAATTGGCTGTGAAGCCGCGAGGCTTCACTGTCGGTATCCCTTACAGGTCTTTGGCGGCGGCAGCACCCCAGAGCCAATGGAAACATCATCTGGGGTGCCAACATTGCTGGATTCCAGGACAGGTAAGTGTCCTAATATTAGAAGTCAGCAGCTGCAGTATGTGACTTTTACGTTTTCTGTGGGGGGGCTGGAGCTCCGCTTAAGGTAAATTTCCTTGTCTATGTGCTGGGGCTACATTATTACATTGGGCAATGCTACCCAACACAGTGTAACACATTTGGTGTTAATGTGCCCCTAAATGTGGCAGTTTTGATTCCGATGTGTCCAGGTGTAGAATGGTGTCAGCAGATACTGACTGTATAGAGATTTCAGGTCTAGTGCCAGTAAGAAGGTACCTGAAAATGGAGGGCATTCTATTTGGTATACAGTATATAGACTTAAGCTAGGCAATAGGGTTTTGTCTACATCTGCCTCCCTTTACCTTGCTATTGGCCCCTTACTATATTTGGTGGCCTCACTAACCAATAGTGAGGTGCGGAGTGTAGAACAAAAGTACCTAATTCCTTGCTGAAGTTGGTAATTGCATTAGTAACCTATTGGGTTTCGATACATGACTAGCATGCAAAAAAAAAAAAAAAATGGACAAACATTCGTCCGCTAATATTATCGTGTGTATGGGGCTTAACAGTACATTTGGTCAATTTTGATTTTCTAGGAAAAAATTTCACATCCAGATAAGAAATTAGTATCTTTATTAACAGTACAGGTTTGCTACAAAACATTCTGTCCTCTGTAAAAGAATGCTTGCACTAGCATTCACTTATTGACTAGATAAGCAACGTTTTAGCCAAGTTTGAAGAAAATTTACCAAGAAGGTAATTCAGCCTGGGCACATTTAGGTACATTTGGGTACATTTAGCCTGGGTGATGTCCTGTTGAATAAACCCTGGTAGCATTCAGACACAGAACAGTATCAAAATGGATATATAGCTTCTATAGAATGACTACAGGGAAAAAAAATAGATTTTCCACTGGCGATTACTCAGCGATATCTGTATAAATAGGTAGATTGCTGCATTGCTGCAATACTTTGATTTTACATCCTCCTCCTAAAGTTCTATGGTAGCATTTAAAGTTCAGCAATTTACTGGTGAAATAAACAATGCTGAATATTTAAATCTATGTAACAAAGCACCAACCAGCAATCATAGAAAACTGTGCCTGTCCTTGACTATTAATTAAGTGGCATATGTATAAAGCAGTGAATGTGACATTCGCCAAATAATCACAGACAAATTTTCTTGGTGCGCATGTTTCTAAATCACATGTAAGTGTTTGGTCAATGTCACATTAATGATTTATAAATATGCTCCTCTTTCTTTTGAGATCAGATGCTAGTCAAGAGCAGGATAGTCATAATTTTCTGGCTAAAAAAAAAAGAAATATATATATATATATATATATGTATATATATATATATATATTATATATATATATATATATATATATATATATATATATATATACATACATATATATATATATGTGTATATATATATATATATATATATGCATGTATATATATATATATATATATATATATATTAAATCATAGTACATTTATTGAGAATAAAAGCATACAACAAAGAAAACATACACAGTACACAATAGTCCATCTCCAGTACAACTGATATTCAGATTCAATTACAACACAGTATTCCGAGCAAGCATTCACACTGCACAATACACAAGCCAAGCTTCTGGCTATAGATATTTAGAAACAAATCTTTTCCTAGTTAAAATGAAAATGTGTTACTGTAATATTAGGATAGTGTCTCCAAAGTAAATTGAACAGCTTGAGCTGTACTGGAGGAACTAATTGTCAAAAGTTTTGTCAAAAGTTTTGCCATAGGTGTGCGCTGCATTAGGGTGTGCACCTCAAATCTCAAACACACTGAAGCATAGTAAACTGTGTTTACTATGCTTCAGTTTGTGAATGAACACAGTGAGTGAGAGTGTTCATTTAGAATAGGAAGGGGCCGAAAAATTACATATTGACTAGCCTTTTCTCCCGCTCTCCATTCTAAAACATGCCCCACAGGGGAGAGGAGAGAAGAGAAGGGAAGCCAGCAGCACTGTGGAGGGGGGCACAAGGGGGGGGGGGAGCCCAGGCAGTAGGGGGAGTCTGCACCGCACAGAGTGATTAGGGTGTGCCCAGGCACACCTGGCACACTCCCTGCGCACGCCTATGAGTATTGCAGTATACTACTTTGGGGTGGATTTACTAAAACTGGAGAGTGCAAAATGTGGTGCAGGTCTGCAAAGAAACCAATCATTTTTTTTTTTCTATCAAAGCTTCATTGAACAAGCTGAAGTCAAAAACTGATCGACTACCATGCACAGCTGCACCAGGTTTTGCATTCTCTAGTTTTACTAAATCAACCCCTGTGTAATGCAATCGATATAAATACCAACATAAAAACAACTGGTTTGACAGATTTTCAGGATAGATGTTATCTAACAATAGGAGCTGTGCACAATTCATGTAGTAGATATGGACTAGCTGGACAGAACTAAGAAAATGAAACTATACCTTCAACAGACTACAAATAATTATATTTTGCCTGCGACTCTGAATATCTTTAGACATGCATTCACTGTAGAAATAATTCACTAGTCACATTCATTAAATTGTTTAATTTATTTAGTAAATACGTCCATGAAAACATAAATTCATAAAAAGAAACTAAAAAAATGACTTGCAACGAATAAATACATTTATACAGTTTGTTACCTACATGATATTTCCACAATTGTAATATTAACCTGATGCACAAAGTAATTTTCAACATAACATTTTATGTAATTCCAGTTAATGAAATATTTTAATGTTTTGTCTTTCTTTTACCTCGCTATGATAACACACACATAAGGGGATCAAGTAAATTACCACGAATATGCAATGTAAAAAGCGACTCTTCTCAATCTAAAACTTAATTTTGAAGTTAAACACATCAATATCATCTCACAATTAATATATATATGATGTGAATGTGCAACGTATATGTAAAGTGCTAAAAATTTACAGCGCTATATAAGTACCTGAAATAAATAAATAAATATATATATATATTTTTTTTTTTGTTTAAGAATGTGGAATCATTTTTAGAAATAACTTGTAAACTGAATAGTGCTAAATAACTGCACTAAGTGCTCTATCCTGTATATAAAGGTTCTATTACAATGGAATGAAGAGGGTCTCCCAGAGGACTCCCACATCACGTTCAGCCAATGCTTGCTGACTTTAAACTTTGATGATTCTCTCCCACGTGTTTAACAAAAAACACACATTAGCATGAGGCAAATCACTGCAGTTAAGCCTTGTCTTGGAATCCTCAAGGTGATCATCATGAGGTCTCTACTGGTAGGATTGATGGTCCTCTTTTTTGAGAAATTCTTTATCTTTGCCAACTTAAAGAAGTTTAGCCTGGCTAAGAAGAAGAGTAAAGGAAGATGTTCTCCTGTTTGTGAACTGAAGAGAGGAGACTTATTAGAAGTTCCCAGGACGCTGTTTGTACACTTTGGGATTTATTTGGGGAATAACAAGGTTGCCCATCTGATGCCAGATATCCTTCCTGCCCTTTCAGGCGACAAGTGTCTGATTGACAAGGTGGTGACTAACAAAAGGCTGATCCTGGGTGTCCTGGCTAAGGTGGCCAGTATCAGGGTGGACACTGTGCAGGACTTTGCCTATGGTGGAACCATAATAGTTAATCACATGGACAGCAGCTTCAAGACAAAACCCCTCTGTAATGAGGAAGTGGCCCAAAGGGCTGAAAAGTTACTGGGGGCCACGCCATACAGCCTGCTGTGGGATAACTGCGAGCACTTTGTGACCTATTGCAGATATGGATTGCCTGTGAGCTTTCAGACCGATAAGGTAAACTGCGCATCATAGTTATTATAACTGTTCTTGTGCCTGGAGTACTTTCTTGTTCTGTTGAACCCAGGTTTATAGCAATACTAAATACTAGACATAGTTATAAGATACTAAAAGATAAGATGAAGGAATGACATTTTGTTATAATAGGTTTTCTAAATGTAATTGGCAAGTATAGGTCAACCTGTAGGTATTTAACCTGTGACTTCACACCTATAAAATCAGAAGTTACAAGCAAGCAAGATATTTAGCCTAATAAATAGTAAGACAACAGCTTATCAGAAATTCAATGTCATTCTCAGCAAGCCTGCACTAAAATGTATTTGTCCTAACTGTGTCTGGTTTCTGGTAGGGATTTTTTTTTTGTCTGTGGCTGAGTAATATAAATGTAACACACAGCAATTACTCCCCTTTATTTACACATAAAATGTGTGGAGGTGCAGACTACAAAGTGACCTATTGTAAATGGGTAAGGTATTACAGCTTCCTCTGGAACAATTCAGGTTTATTGCTAATAACCTTTAACCCTCCTATTAATTAAACAGTTCCTGTAGTAACAGGAGACATGAAGTTGTGTCTGGACTGTCTTTTAAAAGTCTATGAAAGTGTTACTTCCTTGATCCATGCAATAAATTTTTACATATGCATTCCTCCACTCCTTTTTATTACGTCTATGTTTTCAGTTGTAATACTGGCAGATGAAAGTAAGCACTTCTCAGCTGTTCAGAGGTTAGGGAAATTAATAATTAAACTGTGTGTGAATATAGATGATAATTACAAGTATCTGAAGATTTTTTTTTTAATTACTGTATATCTAATTCTATAGCTAGTTGTTAAAGATTTTCTAAAAAAAAAAAAAATTATATTTAATCTTGTAAATATTTTAATCTTGCTACTTAGCACAAGCAATTAATGTGATCATTTAAATTGGATGACTCCATGTGATAAACACAGATTCAGAAAAAATCTATTTTAATTAAATCTAGGAAAGCTGGTTCATTTTGTTTTACACATAGTACATTGCACTAGGTTGCCATTAATTAAGTATTGTAATTACCAATATTAAACAATTTGGGCAATCGAAGATTAGATCTCTGGTCCAAAAGTATTATTTGTCCTTATCCTGACAACAAATGAATTGCAGGGACAATTTCTACGCTTCACTTTACCTCCTTCTTTTCTTGGTCTTCTTCTCTTTTTTTGCTCTGCCTCTTTTCCACTACCATTTTTTTTCTCCCTTTCTTAAAAGTTAGGACTGGAGTGGAATCATGTCAGTGCCTTGCCTTCTTGCATGTTTAACCTACCATGGATAGGATTCATGTCCTTCATTGCCCAATGTATCTATCTTTTGAAGTACCTGTGGATATTTTTTTTTACATGTCCCTGTATTTTGTATGTTTTGGCATGGCTGTCTAATTTTCTGTATGAAAAGCCTTTAAATAAGGAATTAAAGAAAAGTATCGTAATTACAGTAAACCCCCCTCCATTGCGGGGGTTACGTTCTGGACCCAGCCGCGAAAAGTGAAAATCCGCGAAATAGAAAAACCCTATTAAAATACACTGTAGGCATGTTTTTTTTTTACTGTCACTGTACGTGTAAAAGCATTTTAAGGTCTTTAAACACACTTTTAAAACAATTGAAGCTCATTTAAACACATAAAAGATACTGAGAGACATAGCAAGAGCTATGGAAAACACAAAAATATTTCATTTTTAATGATCTATATAGTAAAATAACATTACAAAAAAAAAAACGCAATATACCGGGATCGCAAAAACTGAACCACAATGGAGCGGGGGTTTACTGTACTGAGTTTTATTTTTAATTTCTATTGGAGAGTTGTAGTCCAATAATATTGAGACTAAACATCACATTTTTTTTACACATAGGGGTTGATTCTATAACTGGAGAGTGCAAAATCTGCTGTAGCTGTGCATGGTAGCCAATCAGCTTCTAACTTCAGCTTGTTCAATTAAGCTTAAAAAACCCCCAAAAACCTGGAACTTTATTGGTTTCTGCACTAGATTCTGCACTTTCCAGTTTTAGTAAATCAACCCCAATTTTGTATGTTTCCACTAATGCTTGTATGGGTAAAATTTTGGTCAATAAAATTGTGGCACATATAATGCTAATATGCTGCTAACAAAATGTGGCAACCACTTTGAAAACTGGCATAAAATTATAAATTCCATAAAGTATTTTTACATTTCAGAAAGCTGGAGTTTGTTGCTATGAGTATAATTAGGTAATAATTCATGCCAGATTTAATTATTAATGATGACTGATATTTCTTAGGTTCACTGAGGTGAGAAACAGAACATAAGCTACTGCTCTGGTCTTTTCCTGAAAAATAAAATTGCTTTTTAATGATTACAGCTGTTTTAAAATACATGTAAATTAATTAAACTTAGGTGCAATTAGACAATAGCCAATTATGATTAGATGTGAAGACAACTGTATAACCATATCTATGGACATTCTAAAACCTGGTCATTTAATATAAGAAGCAGTATTGATTATTCAGGTTGTATCTTCACTGCCAATTACTATTGTTTTCCCAAGATTGTACTAGCTCCAAGGTTTTCTAAAAACACACAATTGGTCCATTCTACTGTGTATATATATGCATCATTCTTGATAATAATTAGACATTCTATATTTTCCCAGCCATCACCTTATCTTCTATGGGCACTTTAATGTTTAATCTGATTTTAGTTTTTTTTTTTTTAATATCGTTTTTTTTTTTTTTTTTGCATATACAAACATGACATTTCTGCTGGCTGATTCATATGTTTCACTTTTATTTTTCAGTTCTGTGAAATTGTGAAGAAGATTATTCGAGACCAGAGAAGTGTACTGATTTCTGCTGCTTTAGGGTTGGCATTAACGTTGTCTATGGGTATAGGATCTTCCACTACCCTTCCATGTTTTCTTTTTACGTTTACACTCTGGATGGCAAGCTGAATATGGAAAATTGTGGCAAAGAAATGAACTGGAGGGATGAAGCTACTGACAATAGAAATAACGCAGCATGACACCTAACAGACAACCTGCTTGAATTGCATTGGTGTTGTACTCGCTAGAGTCGCCAGTAGTGGGAACATTCAATAACACCAGATATAATGTATTTAAATAAGTCATGTCAATCATAAAGACTTACTAAAAGAAGATCTGTTAACCTTAGTGTTTTGATTGTTCAGTAGTGGGGTGTGCAATTACTGTACTAAAAAAAAAATGTTTTCTTCAATAACATTTAACTTCAGCAAATGCATTCTAATTGAACACCATCTGTTGGACTTGCATTTCTACATTGTGTTACTGCATTTCAGTGTCTATTTATTAAAGCGACAAAGCAATGTGCTTCACAGGCTTCAGTACAAAGTGGCATTTCTCTTCAACCAACTAAGCCATGTAGGTGGATACACTTAACTTGGAGAAAGCAGTATTCCCTTTAGCAAATCATTAATAGAACTCTTTATTTCTGGGGCTCTCAGTACTCTGAATGTTAGTTCCAAGACTTCTAATGCACGATGCGGAGAGGATTAGCCACATTTTAAGCTGCCCGAGTCAACCCATGCTCTATATTAACAACAAAATACTTTAAGATTTCACATGCACAGGCTCCAGGTGTTGCTGCATGACTGGCCTTTGTGTTATGAACTTGTCAGACCTGGTCTGTGTATCAGTAAGGAAGTCACTCTGCATACTGTGGCCATTAACATTAGCTCATTCAGTTTAATGCATTCTTTCTTCCGGAGCAAGTACTGGGACAAGATTTAAAGGCATTGTGACGTTGTTTGAAAAAGCATTTGCAAAAAATGTACAAAAAATGTTGGAAGCAATCATAAATGTAATAAAAAATTCCTATATCCTCTACTGCAAATGTGGGGTAAGGATTAGAAAACTGGTTTACGAAAGAACGAATTTTCAGCCTAGCCTGAGTTTATTTTAGTGACTCTTTCAAGTTTCGTTTTTACCGCACTGAGACTGATTCAAAATGTAAAGTCAACACAAGCTGGGCTACAGGGATAAATTTATACTTTTTTCCCATTACGCCAACAGTCATGCGGTGCAACCCTCTTACCCCAGTCCACTTGCTAAACTAAAGGTGATAAAAGAAAAGTCCAGATGGCTGCACTGAAACACAAAGTCCACTTTATTAATCTTGAATTAAGCAACATAAAAGCACCATACAGTACTTCAGTGGGGGAAAAAGGTTCACGCATTCCGTACGAACCTCAGCGTTAAATCATTACCCTTTGGAGAACTGCATGGTGTTTTTATGTTGTTTGATTCAAGATGAATAAAGTGGACTTTGTGCGGCCATCTGGACTTCCCTTTATCATTGCACAGGTGTGCAAACTAGGCTGGCACATACGCTGAACGAGTGCAGAGTGTTGAACTTAGTGAACCTACCTAGAGCAGCACTGCTTCTTTCGTCCATTGTTAGAATAAAGGGTTTATTTATATAAATACATGCCCTAGCTATAAACTGCAAGGTTACTCAGCACCTACATTTTTTAGGCCATTGATCATTTTTTAGGCCGCAGAGTGGAGACTGCTGTATGTCATAGTTCTCTAAGCAAGCAAAGTGTGACACACGTTTGCAAAGCACGTCTCTGTGCTTTATACATGTTCTGTGTTATTTTTTTTTAATTTAGCTGTGTTATCGATGCAATAGGTCCATGGGATTTTTTATGATTAGACCAGGGATCTCTAAACTTTTGTCCCAATGATTCATGCCTTATCGTTGGTGTCAGTGGGAGGAATAGTGCCTTGTATCAATGGGAGGAACAGTCCCCCAAGGTCCAGAAAAAGATAAGCAAAGGGCTGTGTCCGGCCCACGGGCCACAATTTGGAGACCACTGACATAGACCCTTAGTGTAGCACAACATGCAGAAAGAACAGATGTCATAGCCACTTAGTCCTGTTAAGGCTGCTGGTAGATAGATGGAAAAAGACAGCTAGATCACTCTTGGTCCATACACATAAAGAAATAGCTTCCAGAGTAAGACAAGCTGTCCCACTACTTTGCTAGTTCTGTCCTAGGTGTTTGGACCCAGAATGGAAGGGCTGTAATTACCCAGTATACCAGTCCACATTTTAAAGGATGGCAACTATGAGAACCTAGCTAAATTGCATTGACATTAGGTAGCAGTCTGTACCTTTTTATAATACAAAAGTAATTGTGACAGCAACATAGTGTGAGTGTGGTTGCCCATTTAGATCACAAAGGTCTTAAAGGGCAACCAAAGCATGACCCATTTTATTATTTTTGTATTGCCTCACTTTGGCTGTTATGTTGAAAGTTAGGAAAAACCCTCCTCTCAGTTTCCCCATATGGAACAGCATGAGCTGTACTTCCAGCCAGTTGTTGACATTATCCAGGCTGCTGTAGCAGACACCAGTTCTGATGATTTGCCTCCATATCTTCTCTATGCTTTGCTATGCACAAAGCACAGCCTGTGATGACACTGCAGCTGAGAAAAGGGTTACATTTTCATTACAGGCACTACAAATGCTATGAAATGGACCCAGCCTGAATTTTGGGTTTTAGTAAATCAGACTTCTAATCCCTACATTGCATTTGCAGCAAAGGATGTTATTTAGCTCATAAATCAGTTGAAATTAGCAATCTTTTTAAAGAAGCCTCTCAGTCAAAAAGATATACTGTTTCATATTTCCATTGCTGCTCACTTTCCTAAGAAATATGGATATGGATGATAAAACAGACTGGCATGCTAATAGCACTTTTAATGTAGAGATATTAAAGAGAACCTGTAAGGGTATAAATATCAGAGCTGTCACTGCTGACTTTATTAGTAAAGCCTAACTCCAGGTTTTGTGTTACTTTATTTGGACCTTATAAAGTGGTTGTAAAGGTTAAAGGTTTCTTTTTTTTACCATAATCCATTCTCTGTATTAAGGTAAAACCCTTTTATTTGCAGACCCCCCCCCCCACATACTTTACAAAAATGTGGCAACCACCCTAACCTATAACTGGCCTTTGCAGCAAGGTGCACTTAGAAGTACAATGCACATCACAAACAAACAAAAGTTTTCCCAGCACACTTACCTGCCAGCCCGCAAAGCAACCAAATTGGCCCTGTCTAACAGTTTTCGTTAAAAATAGAGGGTTTGCTTTGCACACGTTTGCAAATATATGTGTAAGCTGCAGTTTCCACACCAGGGAATCTCTGTATACACTGCAGTCCAAACTCTAAATTTCCAGAGCCTTCATAACAGGAGCACATATAAAAATGGATAGATTAAGGGCAGGTATGCCTGGAGGGAGCCCACCCCTCCTTAAAGGCACAGGGACGCACGTGAAACCCAGTGCCCATGTACAGTTGGATGAATTGGGTACACACTGGATGCCTTCTCCTCCATTGTGCTCTTGCTGGGTGTTATGTGTGTGTAAGGAGCAGGGGCAGACTGGCAACTTTCGGCCCAGGGGGGAAGTACAAACCAGAGACCCAGGGTGCAGCGACTCAGGCCCCCTCCCACTTTCCCACTCCTCCTCCTGACCCCCATTGCAAGCTAAAGCTCTGCTCCAGATACTCTCGACATACCGGCTGAATCTGGATTCCTGACCAGGCCAGCAGGGGGAAGTGGGGGGGGGGCGCTGGGACAGACCAGTTAGGGCTGGCCGGGGCAGAAGAGTCTTGAATGGAGCATGGAACTGGCCTCTGCTCAGACACAGTTTACAGGGGGGGGGAGTCTTGCGCTTTGCCCTTGTCTTCCACCCCCACTCAGTAGGTCAGCGGCAGGGGCTTTTTACTTCTATTCACCAGGAATCCTTTAGACATGTCTGTGGCAGAAGCGGTGCAGCCTTTTTACAGGGCATCAGAGCGGCCCAGGGGGCAATTTCCCCCCTGCCCCCTGGCCCAGTCCTCCCCTGGTAAGAAGGGAGGAGGGGTGGGCCCCTTAAATACTTACCTGAACCTGATTTGGACCCAGTGCTGTGTCTGAGAGCAGCGGTGTTTCTCTCACTCTCTACCTCCTCACTGGACTCAGTTAGAGCAGTGGGAGCCATTGGCTCCTGTTAATGTCAATCAAATCTAGTTACGAGGGAGCAGGGGGCAGGGCCAAGCCACAGTGCGTTTATTAATAGATGCACACAGCCCGGCTCAAGAGCGAACCTGCACATGTGCCACCATAGGAAGGTGCTTCCTATGGTTGTACATGGAAAAAAGAAGGAGTGCTGGCAATCGGGGTTGCTCTGTGCAAAAAACATTGCACAATGCAGGTAAGTATAAAATGTTTGCTATTTAAACAAACAAAAAAAAGAATGTTTACAATCACTTTAAAGTAACACAAAATCTGGAGTTAAGCTTTTAAGGCTAACTAATTATAAGTTACTGCCTGAAACAATTATGCTATTATTGAAGTATGAAGTGTCAGTTCCTCCGCCCTCCACAGATCCTGGACTTACTAGGCAGTGATACAACCTGCACCTATAACAACCACGTCCGCAATGACAGTTCCCATATTTCAGGTCTCACAGGTGACTTTTAAGAGTTGGTCTCATAGTAACTGTGAATACTTTTTACTAACAGATTTATTTATATTTTTAAAAAAATATGTATAATAGTAGCATGTGTTGTAAGATAATATTTAGTTTGTTATAACTGGTAAAAAAATGTATGTCTTGTTGTCATGTTAAAAATCATATAAATATTTTTGCTTTGAGTTTCAAGTTATTTTATAGTTACAAAACTTTTTTTTTTTTTTTTTTTTCAATCAAAGGGTTGATTTAAAGGGTATGTAAAACTTAACATCAATTCTCCCTTATTTTCTCCCTTTAGGACTGCCAAATATACAACTGAAAGTTTTTATTGTTAGAGCTCAGTGGTTCTCAACCAGGGTTCATCCAGAGGTTGCTAGGGGTTCCTTGAGCAATGAGCAATTTCTGCCTCTCAGATAAGTTCCCCCCTGACACCATTGATCTTTTTATCTATCTGGAAGAAGGTAATTCTTCCCAATGTCCACAAGTGTAAGGAGCATTCATCCAACTGACCATCACACTAATGTATCATGAGTTGTATATATAGTCATTTCTAGCAGAGGTTCCCTGAGACCTGAAAATTATTTCAAGGGTTCCTCAGTGTTGAAAAGGTTGAGAAAGGCTGTTCACTTGCCGACCGCGGCACAACTATTTACTGCGGCAGTCAGCCCCATACAGGCAAAGTGACGTAGTACTACGTCGCTAGCCTGAGAGCCTCTAGGGGGCGAGCGCGCACCGCCAGAGGCGCGCTCCCGCCCCCACTCGTTTCCTAACGATGTCCGCCGGCCACTCGCGATCTCCCGGTGGAGAGGGAGAAAGGCAGGCGGCTAATGTAAACAAAGCCGCCTGTCATTCTCCCTGATGTAACTGCAGAGATCATACGATCCTGCTATGTAGGATCGTATGTCTCTGTGGTTACATCACTAGCCACACCCCTTTAGAGTTAGAAGCACGCCCCTAGGGACACATTTAACCCCTGCATCTCTAATAAGGTTAACCCCTTCCCTACCAGTGTAATTTTTACAGTAACAGTGCATATTTATAGCACTGATTACTGTAGTAATGTCACTGGTACCCCCAAAAGTGTCAAAAATGTCAGTCAAGGGTCCGATCTGTCCGCCGCAATGTCGAAGTCCCGCAAAAAAATTGCAGATCGCCGCCATTACTCGTTAAAAAATAAAACAATAAACATGACAAAAATCTTTCCCTTAGTTAGTAAACGCAATAACTTTTGCGCAAACCAATCAAAATACGCTTATTGCGATTTTTTTCACCAAACATATGTAGCAGAAAACAAATTGGTCTAAAATGTTAAAAAATTTTGATTTTTACATATTTTTTGGGGGGGAATTTCATATAAAAAAAATGTGAAAAATACTGTTATTTTTTCAAAATTGTCGCTCTTTTTTTGTTTATAGCGCAAAAAGTAAAAATCGCACAGGTGATCAAATACCACCAAAAAAAAAGCTCTATTTGTGGGAAAAAAGGACGTCAATTTCATTTCGGTACAGCGTCGCACGACCGCGCAATTGTCCGTTAAAGTCACGCAGTGCCGAATCGCAAGATAGGGCCTGGTCAGGAAGGGGGTAAAATCTTCCGGGGCTTAAGTGGTTATAGCTGTTCAATAAATGCAAAAATCCCTTGTTGATCTTATCAGAAATCTTGAACGGTGATAACTTTCTGTGTTCTGCCTGTTCAGAAGGAGGATTTATGGGGATGAGGAGAGGCAGAGATGATAACAGGTCCATGTTCTTTGTAATGTATTAGAAGTTAAGTAGGCAGGGCTGACACCAGGTGCTTTGGAGTTTACAGCCAAATATACATGTTAAAGCTTCCTCTGTAACTTGTACTTATAGGTGAGCCTATGATAAGGCTTAACTAGAGGTACTGTAAATATCTCCTAAATATGCACCGTTTAGGAGATATTTATAATGCATGCAGCCAGTGACAACACTGGCGCCTGCACTCTGAAGGAAGGGCCGCCTGTGCCATTCCTTCAGAGCCCTGTGCCATGAATGGCGCTCCCGTCCGCATGCACGGGAGTGACATCATCGCAGCTCCGGCCAATCAGATGGCCGGAGGAAGGCAACCCGGAAGGAAGACGGGTTAACACATCGGCCGTGTAAGTGCACTGCGGGAACTTCGTTGTAAGGTAAGTATTTCATAATGAGTTACTATGAGATGCATACTAGCTCAATATGCCTTTGCCTGTCAGGTTTTTATTTATTTATTTTTTTTTGGGGGAGGTTACAACCAATTTAAAAGGTAGCTCCACTTTCGTATGGAAAAAAAATCATCAAATAAAGAAAAAACAATTTAGCATATACAATTGCAACATAAATCATATTGTAATTGAATGTTATTAAAAATTACTTTTCAATCTGTAGCTGTGTTATAATTTTCTGAAAATGCAATATGGCTACCTGGAGGTGTTCTATACACAGAATGTGTACTGACCACACCCCAGAAACATCATTTCCTGCTTGTGTGATTGGCTCACCAATTTTCCCAGAAGTCTGCCTAAGATACAAGTCAGATTCTAGCATCCCCTGCACCATAAATGTCATTTTTGGTGAGATACTCCCAATAGGAATATGTCTAAAGGGATGCAGGCCCTGCAGCTTTCCTCATTAGATCTCTGCAGCTGCCACAGCTGATTGATAATTATGAAACCACTCCCATTTGAGGCACAGAGGAAAAAACAATGATTTTTGCAGAATAACAAAAGGTAGAAATCTGCAACAAAGTTTGTTAAAATCCTTGTAATGTACAGAGATCACCCAGAGAGGAATGTTTTTTTCTCAACAAAAGTGGAGTTACGCTTTAAGGAGGAAGTTAGGAGCACACTATATTCCTGGAACATCAACAATTAGTTTTCTGCACATGCAGCATGTTTAAAGGGATAAAACTGGAGGAAATGTGCATGAATTACAGCGATATTCAATATATATATATATATATATATATATATATATATATATATATATATATATATATATATATATATATATATATATGTGTGTATATGTATATATATATATTATGTTGACATAAGCTGTAAATACACTGGACCAAAAATAGTATTGTTGCTCACAATAAAACAATAGAATTTCATCTGTCAAAAAAAGTCAGGGATTTGACTAGTTGCTGTGAGCAGCCACTTTCATTCCAGATTTTATGCCATGGTTCTGTTTCCTGAGCAGTCATCAGCCAATCAGGTTATGGTAATGTGGGCCAAGAAAAACCAAACAGCCCTCCATTAAAGAACTGTCAACAGAAGGACAGGTTCCTTAACCACTTGCCCTCTGGAAAGTTTACCCCCTTCATGACCAGAGCATTTTTTGCTATGCAGCACTGTTCTACTTTAACTGGTGATTGCTTAGTCATACAACATTGTATACAAATGAAATGTATACTGTATAACTTTTTTTATTCATAAATATAGCTTTCTTTTGGTGGTATTTAATCACTTTTATTATTTTCTATATATACTAAAAAAAAAAAACTAAAAGTTTGAAAGAAAACATGTTTTTCTTATTTTCTGTAAAATTTTGCAGACAATTTATCTTCATAAACTCAGGCCAAAATTTATTCTACTACATTTCTTTGGTAAAAATAACTCAAATCAGTGTATATTATTTAGTCTGTGTGAAAGTTATAGAGCCCACAAACTATTGTATATACAGTATCTCACAAAAGTGAGTACACCCTCACATTTTTGTAAATATTTTATTATATCATTTTATGTGACAACACTGAAGAAATGACACTTTGCTACAATGTAAAGTAGTGAGTGTACAGCTTGTATAACAGTGTACATTTGCTGTCCCCTCAAAATAACTCAACATACAACCATTAATGTCTAAACCGCTGGCAAAAAAAAGTGAGTACACCCTTAAGTGAAAATGTCCAAATTGGGTCTAAAGTGTCAATATTTTGTGTGGCCACCATTATTTTCCAGCACTGCCTTAACTCTCTTGGGCTTGGAGTTTACCAGAGCTTCACAGGTTGCCACTGGAGTCCTCTTCCACTCCTCCATGACGACATCACAGAGCTGGTGGATGTTAGAGACCTCGCGCTCCTCCACCTTCCGTTTGAGGATGCCCCACAGATGCTCAATAGGGTTTAGGTCTGGAGACATGCTTGGCCAGTCCATCATCTCTACCTTCAGCTACTTTGTGTGTTTGGGGTCACTATCATGTTGGAATACTGCCCTGTGACCCAGTCTCTGAAGGGAGGGGATCATGCTCTGCTTCAGTATGTCACAGTACAAACTGGCATTCATGGTTCCCTCAAAGAACTGTAGCTCCCCAGTGCCGGCAGCACTTAATCAGCCCCAGACCATGACACTCCTACCACCATGCTTGACTGTAGGCAAGACACACTTGTCTTTGTACTCCTCACCTGGTTGCCCCCACATACGCTTGACACAATCTGAACCAAATAGCTTTATCTTGGTCTCATCAGACCACAGGACATGGCTCCAGTAATCCATGTTCTTAGCTTGCTTGTCTTCAGCAAACTGTTTGTGGGCTTTCTTGTGCATCAACTTTAGAAGAGGCTTCCTTCTGTGTGTAGCGCATGGTCTGAGCACTGACAGGCTGACCCCCCCCCCCCCCCTGCCACTTCAACCTCTGCAGCAATGCTGGCAGCACTCATATGTCTATTTCCCAAAGATAATGAATATGACGCTGAGCACGTGCACTCAGTTTCTTTGGTTGACCATGGCGAGGCCTGTTCTGAGTTGAACCTGTCCTGTTAAACAGCTGCATGGTCTTGCCCACTGTGCTGCAGCTCAGTTTCAGGGTCTTGGCAATCTTCTTATAGCCTAGGCCATCTTTATGTAGAGCAACAATTCTTTTTTTCAGATCCTCAGAGAGTTCTTTGCCATGAGGTGCCATGTTGAACTTCCAGTGACCAGTATGAGAGTGAGAGCGATAACACCAAATTTAACACACCTGCTTCCCATTCACACCTGAAATCTTCTAACACTAACAAGTCACATGACATCGGGGAGGGAAAATGGCTAATTGTGCCCAATTTGGACATTGTTACTTGGGAGTGTACTCACTTTTGTTGCCAGCGGTTTAGACATTAATGGCTTTGGGTTGAGTTATTTTGAGGGGACAGCAAATTTACACTGTTATACAAGTTCTACACTCACTACTTTACATTGTAGCAATGTGTAATTTCTTTAGTGTTGTCATATGAAAAGATATAATAAAATATTTACAAAAATGGGAGGGGTGCACTCACTTTTGTGAGATGCTGTAAATGTGAAAATTGATCAATCCTGATGTACTAACCGCCAATCTCATTTCTTGAGACCCTAAAATGCCAGAACAGCACAAATATCCCCCAAATGACCCCTTTTTGGAAAGTAGACAGTCCAAGGTATTTAGTAAGAGGCATGGCAGTTTTTTTGAAGTTGTAAATTTGTCACAATTTTTTGGAAAATAAAGAAATTACATTTTTTTTCACAATTGTTTGTACATACTGTCAAGCATCATTGTATGACTTGTGGGGTGGTGATCAGAGATACCGAATGACAGTATGTAAAGAAAAAATAAAAATAAAATAAAAAAAAAAATTGTATTCAATTTTTTTCCTTTTTTACAAAAAGTCACCGCTGTGATTGCTTGTTATAGTGACGATCACTGTAACAGCAATCGTTTGAACTGTCATGAATTGTTTACCATTGTGATGCTGTGATTGGCCCACAGCTATCACATGGTACAGGGTGCTGTGATTTGCCCAGGTACATTCCATTCATGACTATTGTTTACAATATGACATGTGATCCCACAGCGATCATGTGGTATCTGGGCTACATATGGGTAGCATGTTGTGGTGCCTGGGGGAGCAAGTGGTTTAAGCAGAAGTTGTTTACATGTCATCCCATCCTTCTTTGAGCCCAACTGAACTCTGTTTAAAGTAGCTACATACAATCCAGGTGCATCAAAACAAAATGTGTGCAACTTCCTATTTATTTATGACAGGTATTTATACAGTGACAACAACTTACACAGCGCTTTACATATATATTATACATTCACATCAACATCAATCCCTGTCCTCAAAGAATTCACATTCATACATACACATATTAGGGCCAATTTAGACAGGAGCCCATTAACCTACCAGCATGTCTTTGGAGTGTGGGAGGAAACCCATGCAGAGCAAAAGAATGTCACCAGTACACCAAGGATTTCCTAGAGTGGGCCGCCCGGCCAAACTGAGTGATCGGGGGGAGAAGGGTCTTAGTTAGGAAGTTGACCAAGAACCCCATGGTCACTTTGACAGAGCTCCAGCATTTCTCTGTGGAGAGAGGAAAACCTTCCTGAAGAACAACCATCTCTGTAGCACTCCACCATTTAGGCCTGTGTGGTAAAGTGGCCAGATGGAAGACACTCATCAGTAAAATGCATACGACAGCCCGCCTGGAGTTTACCAAAAGGCACCTGAAGGACTCTTAGACCATGAGAAACAAAATTCTCAGGTCTGATGAAACAAAGATTGAACTCTTTGGCCTGAATGGCAAGTGTTATGTCTGCAGGAAACCAAGCACCGCTCATCACCTGGCCAATATCATCCCTTCAGTGAAGCATGATAGTGGCAATCATGCTGTGGGGATGTTTTTCAGGGGCAGGAACTGGGAGACTAGTCAGGATCGAGGGAAAGATGAATGCAGCAATTTACAGAGACATCCCTAACCTTCTTAGCGGAATTCCCGAGTGTGGCTTGGGGTTAAATTTCAGAGCCAAAAGCGGTAACCCCGAACCACACTCGGGGTACCGCCAGAAGCATCGCTGGATCCTGTAAAAGAGGTTACTTACCTTGTCACCGGGATCCAGCGATGTATGCGGCGGCGGATCTTCCTCCCGATCCTCTCCGTGCCGCGGCTTCCGTCTCCTGCGACGTGACGTTCGCAGGGGGGTGGAACCAGCGGCAAATTCAAATGTAAAACACACCAAACACACTGATACCATTCAAAATAAAATAAATTCACATTACATTGCCCACCCAGAGCCCTTTCCTGCAGTTTTACTGTACTTTTTATGTATATATATATATATATATATATATATATATACGTGTATATATATATATATATATATATATATATATATATATATATATGTATACACGTATATGTGTATATATATATATATATATATATATATATATATATATATGTATAATATATATATATGTATACATATATAATATATATATATAATATATATGTATATATATATATACATAGTATATATATATATATATATATATATATATATATATATATATGTATACATACATACATACATACTTTAACTTATTTATAGTTTTTTATTATATTATAATTTATGATTTTGTGTTTCAAACTTTATCATACCCAAGATGTTATAAAGAAGAACGCACAGTAAAGAAAAAAAAATGTAAATAGTTGGTTTGGGCTGCTCATTCTCAAGAATTACATGCAAAATAATGGTACCGCTTTCAGCACCTAAAATCCGAAAGAATCATACCGCCAGGGAGGTTAATGAAAACCTGCTCCAGAGTACTCTGGATCTCAGACTGGGGCAAAGTTTCATCTTCCAACAGAACAAGGACCCTAAGCACACAGCCAAGATAACAAAGGAGTGGATACAGAACAATTCTCTAAATGTCTTTGAGTGGCCCAGCCAGAGCCCAGACTTGAACCCGATTGAACATCTCTGGAGAGATCTGAAAATGGATGTGCACCGACGCTCCCCATCCAAGCTGATGAAGAATGAGAGAAACTGCCCAAAAATAGGTGTGCCAAGCTTGTAGCATCATACTCAAAGGCTGTGAATACTTATGTACATGGGATTTTTTTTTGTTTTTTCTTTTTTTAATAAATTTGCAAAGATTTCAAACAAATTTCTTTCACCTTGTCATTATGGGGTATTGTTTTGTAGAATTTGGAGAAAAATAATGATTTGAATCCATTTAAGAATAAGGCTGTAACATAAAATGTGGAAAAAGTGCTGTGAATTCTTTCTGGATGCACTGTATATGCACAGCCATTTCTACAGGACCGTTCACGTTGGAATTAGTACAAACGAAACCCAAGCTGGTCCAAACAAACAATTTATTTATTTTTTTCGTTTTAAGCACTGTATTAACTGTATGTATCATCAACTACATACAGTATATAATACTGTTTTCTGGAAGTAGTACAAGGACCATCCCACTCCCAGGATCAAATGGAGTCGGGCTGAGGGCTGCTAAGGCATTCACTAGAATCTGTTTGTAAAGGTAATCGTTCTTTTAGACCATCTTGGTTCAAACTAACTAATTAAAGTAAAGTTGGAGTTAGGCGTAAAGGTAAATTGAGAACATTTCTTGAAAGATGTTTGCTGGTTAGCAATAACAGCTCACAGATTGCTTTTACGTGTTGCCTGAAATTGCTCTTTAAGGTCCATATACGAATCCCTCAAGTCTTTTTTGTTTGTTAGGGGCATGACCCCGTTGTTGACAGAACAGTAGCCAGCTAGTGATGGACAGATCAACACACAGTAGGAGAGGGATCAGTGTGCTTGTTCTAAGGCAGCTGGAGATACCAGGATAATCATTAAATTAGTGATCCCGGTGCTTTTCTTCATTTATACTGTTTGTATAACAGATTTTAGCTCAATCCTGAAAGTTCGAGATTGTTTAAATAATGTGAAGATTAAATTGAATATTTATTCTGTATTTATTCACAAGGTGGGAGGCTTCCTCAGGAGGTTGATTTACTAAAGGGCAAAAATACTGCGTAATTTTACGACCTTCACTAAGCTATGGGGAAAATTCACTTGGAAAGTGAAACTTCCCTTGCAAAGTGAACTATTTAGTAAATGAACCCCAATGTGTCAAACATGTGAGCACATCTATAAAATGTCCAAGCATCAGGATTTACATAATTGTGTCAATGAGTAAATATGGACACATAACACCATGCCAATTATGGGAATTTTTTCATTGCTCATTAAGCAGTGAGGAAGAGCGGACCTCCCTCATCTAAGACTGAACTATGAATGCTGCATGTATGCTGTTGGACACCTTCAGACATTGCTGTACCCTGAAAGCTAAATAGTAGTTCAAAGTAGACTTTAAAAAATATTTTTTAATTTGGTATGGGTGTTAATTATCTAACTTACCACCATATGTTGTGAACTGGTCAGGGGTTCCAGGTAGTAAGCTAAAATAAGCTGTCCGCTTGCAGGCAACCCCTTGTGAGCCCTGGGCTTGCCAAAGTGACCAATGCTTTTCGAAATCAGTCATCAGTGGTTTGAAAGGGGGACCATGTGCCAAAGGACATGTGGGCTGGCAGCAACATAGCAAGTGATGGGCACTCCCTTGCACTAGGGATACCAGCCCACACACTTGGTATACCAGGCTGGTTAGTTCTGGAGAGGGCACACATTTTATTATTAAAATAAATATACAGTATGTGCCAGGTGAAATGCTGAATCTGCACTAAAAACAATGTTCTCCATAGACAATAACCATTTTCAGTAAAAAATAAAATTATTGGCAGCTCAAACCAGACAAGTTTTATAACAAATTGGTTAAAAGAATATCCAGGGAATCCGTAGCATGTTACAGTAAATATATGTTTTTTTTTAAATAACTCATGCTCAGGGAGTGTCATTTTCACTGTATGAATCTTTGGGGAATCTTGGGCAACTTTGCACTAATTTGGCTTAACATAGGATGATGAACATAAGATGTTCAGCAAAGGATTTAGTGGGGAAATTGCCCACTTATGATAAATATACCCCTATTTTAACACGTTAAAAGCTCAGCAAAATTCAGGCAATACCACAGTACTGTTACAACCCTGTAGAGCAGTGGTTCTCAACTCCGGTCCCCAGGACCCACTAATAGGCCAGGTTTGCAAGATAACTGAAATACATCACAGGTAATATAATTTGCTGCTCAGTGATTGCAGTACTTTAGTCTGCATCTCCCCAAGGTAATACTTAAACTCTGGTCTGTTAGTGGGCCCTGAGGACTTGAGTTGGGAACCACTGCTGTAAAGTAAATTCAATATAAGGAAATGCCTCCCTATATCTAAAAGGGTTTTGTAGCCCTCGATTGGGGGGGGTTATAGGAAATTGCCTTTCCCAAACAGGATAATGCTCTAAACCTTTGGGTAAATAAGGGAATCAGAAACTTTGCTAAGTGCAAGAGCAGATTTGATAGTAAAGTTGGTAGTGCTTCAACCCTGGACAGAGCCTCTGTGTACAGAGTGGATTCCCTTCCTGGGAAATTTATCAGTAATGTAAACAAAGTAATTGAGAGCAGAGGAACTACTGCAACCAGTATATAACATTAACCATGAGCATATAGATGCATACCAGTATAGAAACAATACAAGTTTTATATATGTAGCACCCTACAGGTAGGTGCTAGGTAAATGCATAGTGGGCCTTGTTTGCCTAACAGCAGGGCAATGATTTCTTTTTGGTCCGGCTGTCATGGCTCTCAGGTGTGTCTGCTGAGAGGGGAGTCTCCCCACTGGCTCTGTGAGAGGTTTCTCATAGGGCAGTGGAGGAAACCCAATCAGGGACATATTCAGGCTTGTAACTACCCCAGAAGGCAGATTCTGCCACAGAGGATTCTGGGAGTGGGTATAAGTTTGAGGGGAGTGCATGACTCAGCGTCTTTGGCTGGAATCAGAGTCCCAGGAGGGAGAGTACGGCTGTCTCTCCTCCTGTCAGAGGAAGTGGATGTCTGAGTGCTGCCTGAGAATCCAGAGGGTGCTGAGTTGAGCTGAAGGGGATCCAGTGTGCTGCATCCAGTGAGAGAGGGGTCCAGTCCCAGGAAAGCCTACAAAGTCGTGAGTACTGTGGATTGCCCCTGGGGTCTAGCTAGTGTCAGAGGGGACCACTCCGGAGAAGGTTCTGGGATCCAAGAGTCAGCTAGCAGTAAAGGGGGTGCCTGGTCGGAGGACCCTGAAGTAGTAGAGGGAGTACCTAGGTTGAGGTCCCTGAAGTAGAGAGGGGGTACCTGCAGTTTTCGGCCCTGAAGAGTCATTGTACAGTGTGGAGTGTACCAGTTGAGAGTTTAGAGTTGCAGCAGCACAGGAATTTACAAAGAGCTACCTCAAGCCAGTGCAGAGGGGGCTATTCAGTGACTTTTGAGCAAAGCAGTGTCAGGAGTCAAGTGTTCTACAGTCCTGGATCTTCTGGATTAAGGTCGAGGTTCCAGCACATTTTTCAGTGTTACAGAGAATATCCAAGCATCAGGAAGCATTGGCTAGCGTTGGCTGGTGTCAAGACAGCGCTGACAGGCATTTTCTTCTAGAAAAGTCCAGAAATTGTACCTAGTTGAGCCAGAGGAGCATCCCACTCATTCCCTTCTCCTATCCCCAAAACATAATAAAACACACAAACCAAAAATGCCGGAATTGTCATTGTTCTCACACCTGGAGTTACAGCTTAAATGTGCTGGGAGTGTTACCGGTAACAATGCAGACCCACTTAAGGCCCTATGCCTGGAAAACCTGCTACATATAGGAAGAAATTAATAACAGTACATTCATCCAATGTACAAACAGGTATTATCAGAAAAGGACCTGATAGGAGTCCTGGTGGAATTGTGCACATATACCCAAAGTTCAATTGCAAGGACTGAAAAATAAATGTAAAGCATGCACTGTTAGGTAGTGACTAATTCAAGTGTAAAATAAAATAAATATCATCCAAATCTGCCAATCAAGTGAACACAAATGAAACAATCAACTATTGCTGCATGACCAACATCAAAAATATTAATAATAAATATGAAAAGTAACAGTCCACATACAGAAGAAAAAATAGGTTAGATGAAATGGTGCTCTATAGATACTGCCACCCACACTGTGCCTTCTTATTTTCATTCAAGTGCTCCACCTCGTGATATAGCTCATAGATCTGCTCACCAAAAGCCCCAGGTCCAAGGGCCCCTGAGGATAATGAGATATTAGTCTTTGTGTCAGAGACCTGAAGACTAGATCAGCAGTCATGGGGGTATCCTCCAACTGTGTCCGACCAGCCTGGAATAGGACTTCCCATAGGCAGAAACTGTGGTGTGGCACTGGAAAACAGAGTCAGCCTATCTATATGCTTTAGTTCATCCCTAGTAGTGTCTAAAATAACAAGAGCAGTATATAAACTCTATTGAAAAAAAAAACAGGTTCACCTACTAATATACAGCAAGACCACTAGATACATACAGTAGCCCAGATCTAGCTATATGAACAGGACACATGGCTGAGACTTTCTCTCTCTCCCCACTTCTTCTTTCCAGTGTTTCAAAGCCAACAACTCAGGGGCAAAAAGTGCAAACAAAATATATTTACAAGCATTTACAAATTCAGACTTTAGAGAGCAGTAGAACCCTGTAGTTTAATATATAAAAAAAACATCCAGAAAACTGTTTGTCAAGGGGTTGACAAATCATATTCAGCAGAGATATATATTTTACCAGGTATATGTGCAATGCTTTTTGAAATCATTTACAAACATGAACTGCATAATACAAAGCAAAAAGCGAGTGATATAATAGATGCAAATACTAATAGTGATGAGTATAGGTATGTTTCTGCAGTTGTGCTGACTGAAATTACTCCAAAAACCTTTGCTCTGATTGGTAATGACAGGTTCTGTCACTAGTAAATGAGCATCTTTCATTTCAGGACAGATTGCCTACTGATCTACTTGTTGATCTATGGTGTCCCTTGCAAGCAGGTTCATGCTGACCACCCATAAGCATTGACTTGGCTCATATTATCTCAGCTGTCACTTAGACTTAATTTGAGTTTGCTGTATATCTAATTCATCAAATGTTTGTCTTTCATTTCAAATATATTTACTTGCATTACTTTTACTGACTGACAAAGCAGATTGAAACAACTGATTTCTAAGCTGACCTAGCCCTGTTTGTGTGGCATGGAATGCTAGAAAACAGCTCAGATGAAAAAATGGCTAGCACAGATGATCCATGTCGGATAAGAAAAGACCACAGGATAACCTGCTGGGGTGGTACATATGTTGATACAGTTACCACATTTATTCCTATGTGCAATCACTGTAAAATTACTTCTTTTGCCTCCAATGCTGCACTTTCATTAGGTTTGAACAAATGGCCTAATTGAATGGTCTCTGAACATGTTTTGGGGGTAGTAAAGTAGCGTTGACCTTTCAAATCCTACCAGAGGTACTGTGTTGCTTCCAGGAATTATGTGGGCAATGCAATTGTATTTGGGTATACTTCCAATGCCTTCTACTATGTTATTTATTTGTTGTTTTGCTGCCACCTTATGGTCACTGTTCTAACTGCATTTCTTTTTCTTTTTGTCATTTCCTTTGTATGAACAACTTCCTCTTTCTCCATTGTAAGTACCTGTTCTCTTTCCTACAAGATTTACACTGAGGCTAGGAAAGTAATATTTATTTTAACTTTCAAATACCAACATCTACTGCATCATATTGTTTGCCTGAACCTTCTGCATGCAATAAACATATTTTATCAATGCAATTTGTTTGGTAAGTTCAGCTATCTGATGAAGATTGTCTACTATTACACTTATTGTCTCTGCTCCATTCAGGCCAGGCATAGAGGTCTCAGAAAGGGATAAGTCACTATAACACCAACTGGAGTCAGAATAGGCACTTTCGGCATGACGTTTATATAGTCTCCTACTATGGGGTTCCTCCAGGTGCTCTAATTTCATTCCACAAGCCTGCTGTCACAGTTTGGACTACAAACACATCTTCCTCCCTTTATTGTGAATACATTAGGGACAGGGTAATTATCTTTTACAGAAAACTTGGAAGAAAGATACAATTTTTTGGGCTTTCAGTTCAATATACAGAAACTTTCAAAAACATTGCATTTCTGACAAGATGGTTCTGTACTTCAAGATGGTTCTGTGTTCAACAGTTTCTCTCCTTAAAAAAACTGAAAATGTTTTTTATCCTGAGACTGGGTTCACACTGATGAGAATTGGATGTGGGTTTTCCCCGCATCCAATTCGCATTACAGTAGAGTGTGCCGGGCTCTCAATGGAGCCGGTTCACACATCTCCGGGGTGGCTGCGGAGCGCACTGAAAAAGGGTCCTGTGCGTCTTTGGCTCTGTTTCAGGAGCAAATTCAGGCAGAAATTCAGACTTGATTTGCACCTAAAACGGTGAACAGACACGCACTGCACCCCAGGCATGAACCCACGGCCGCATCAGTGTGAACCTGGCTTTAAAAATAAAACCTAATGCGGCCATTGTTTGCAAACAACTGAATAGCCATAGCTTCTCTTCCCATCGATTTAGATTCAGCTTGGATCACATTTCAAACTACGATTGTCCACTACGGAATAAAACTAATTATTTTGCAGCAATCAGCAGCACTTAGATACTTTGTTCATAAATACAATTATATTTTGATTGATCAGATTATGAATTTATAGGATGGGGGAAACAGTGACGCAATCAATAACTTCCGATTGTAAGTGAATATTGTTTTTTTAACTATTGATTGAAATTCAGTTCCCAATATGTGGCATATTGATCAAATGGGGTTTTGAGTATAGATCGATTGTTTCTTCAGAGAAGATTAATTGAAAATAAATGTATTCTTATATTAAAGCATGTATGTCCACCAGAAGACTGCATTCTTATCTCTAATCTCTTGGAGATTTTGAAGCATTTCTTTCAGGTGGTAGACCTGTGTTTTACAAGCTTTTTACATTCATTTTTGCACATGTATCAAGCTTTGGGCGTTTGTTTTCTGGGCTGGGTAAGGGGAGGAGAGCAGTTCTAGAGTAGGACAGGAGTTGCTCAGATGCAAAAATAGACCTATCTCATGTATACAGATGTACCCACCAATATGGAAGAAAAATATATTTCCAATATATTTAGGGAAAGAAAATTTTGAAATATATTGAATATGGCCAAAATTGTAGAATTTCAAATATATTTCCAATATATTTTGGAAAAATAAATTAAGAATGTGTTTTTAAAATATATTTAAAATATATTTTTCTTCCATGTGGGCATATCTGTAACAAGCCTTTAGGCCAAAAAACACCTAAACCTGCACATAAAAAAACCCATGTACTTTTTTTTGAGTGTGGTTTGCAGGACAACAGAACATACAGTACAAGCAAGAACAAGGACAATTAGAAAGAATGGCATTCTGCATGTTAAGTGAAGTTAGGTGTACGGAAACAAGCTGAAAATAATAACTGGTGGCACTTTCTGTTATGGAGTGACAATGCTTGGTCTGCTAAATTCTACTTGGTTACTTCATTTCATTAAGATATTACTTTATTCCAGCAACTCTTATTTTAACTTAAATAGTTGTAGCGGGGTCTTCCATTATACAAGTTCTAAAAGATTGCTGCTTGACATTTGAGAGGAACTCGGCTCCATCTAGTGGCCAAAAGGACACATTGCAGCGGCTATGGAATGTCTTTTGATGTTATTTTCCTTTCAGGAAGTTGAGCAGTCTTCATCGCCCATAGTGCTTTGAGAATACCAGGGTGCACTGCTGCACCGCACAGCCTTCTGGGGGAAGCTTTATAAAGGAAGGGAGGAGCCAGGCTCACTCTCTTGGGAAAGACACAGTGAGACAAGCAGGATGCGAGTGCTGTGGGCTGATGCTGTATGCTAGGCCGAAACTCCTGGGCCTTAAGTGACTAAGTTGCAGTGTTTCATCTCCAGTAGAGGATCCCTCCTGGAGGTCCCATCGATGTTCTACAGAGACCAGACTCATCCACCCCAAATACCTAGCGCGGCTGGTGACAGAGGCCAGAGACTGAGACAGCAGCGGAGGCTTCCTGGGAGACAGTCCTGTTGGTGAGAGGGCACCTGCCCAAAAACTGACTCTATCTATCAAAGAAGTAACTTTAGTCAGGATTAGCCTTAGAGTAGTAGAAGGCAATATACCAGGTGGCCCAGTACATCTCTCACAGAAGTTTTACCGGCAATCCTGCACAGACACCCCGCGGTGATTACTAACTGTTTGCTGCCATTCTCTCTATTGATCACCCATCCTCAATGTGGATTACAAATTGCGAGTGCACCAACGTTGCTAGCGAAGATATAGAGAAGAAACAGCGGACTCAGATAGGTCTGACATTCTGATACTGTGTCTAACTGAATGCTGAGCCTTATCTCCAAAAGTATAATAGTGATTAAGATGGCGGTCCTATAGGCTCTGAGACATTTCCTGAAACAATTAATGTGCCCTTGAGGAGTGATATCACAGTATTTATCTTATCTTTGATTAATTAATTAGTATACCCTTTTACAAAGTCATATTTTACTGTATCGAAACTGTTTATTTGATTCACAGTAAATAACTTTCCTGTTTAAAAGCAAGCTTGTGTGTGGTCACCTTGTATTACCCAGAAGGACTGCAGCTGGAGAGAGGTAACAGGTCATTATTATTTATTGAAGTGTTATATTCCAATCTGTGTAGCCATTTGGTATTCCAGTCCTATTCTGGGTCAGTTGTGCCTAGGGAGGGTTCGAGCCAATTCTGTGGGTTGTTAGGCAGGACGTAGACCCAATAATCTAATCAGCAGCTCCTGCGGGGGTGGTGCTACATAGTATTAGAAGTGTGTCCTGAGCACTCTATCTGTGTCAGATTCTTCATGTCCTGAAGGCCCATTACAGGGTAAGAAAGGTTAACCCTGGGGTCATCTGATCACGGCTTCTGTTATAATCAGGACTTGAAGGAAAGCTGTCATCATGAAGGTCCTGTGATCAGTTCCCAAATGGCATCCAGAATCTTTGAAATACGATCATCGGGTCTGTCACCAAGATACACAAATGCTCACATCCGATTTGAAGCTCTTTTATTGGGAGTCAAAAACATTTTATCTAATTTTGGATTAGAGCGAGGAAGGATTAGAACTGCTTGTTTTTCTTTTTTGCATAGCCTATCCGAGGCTATACAAAAGAGACAGACTTCAGTGGACTTCTCTTAATTTTCCCAGTATAGAATGTGCATCAACAGGAAAAACAGGAATTATAATTGTACATATTCTTAAAAATAGACTATGACTAAATAAAAAAAAAAACTATCAACCCCTACTAAGCATTTTATACTGCTGCTGTAAAGCGAGATGCGATCATGTATAGTGTGGTGTGATAAAATGCAGAATGTCTGCATTTTAGCACAGCCCCAGGCTACATTGCAGTGTAAACAGGACACAAAACTATTTCTTTCTGTTTTCTTGTGGTGACCAGCATTTTTTCAATGCAATAAAACGCCGATCACCGCACATAGGGTGAATTCAGCCCTAAACTGCATTCCCATGATCTTCCGCTTGCCCACTCTGGTTCACCAAAGCAACTTCATGTGTGTCCAGTGCCATCTTAAGAGCAATTAAAGGGCCCCGGGCAATGCAGTGCACTGGGGCCCCGCCTACACAATCACCCACGGGAATAAAAATGCAAATTATCAATAAGGCGATATTTATTGGTACAGCAGTTACATAGTAGCTGAGGTTGAATAAAGACAATAGTCCATCCAGTTCAACCTGTGTAGGTGTGTGTGGCTGTAATCATCTCTCATACCCCTGAATGTTCTGATCCTTGAGATGTACGTCTAAGAGTCTTTTGAAAGTAGCCATACTTCCCGCAGAAACCACCTCTTGTGGTAGAGAATTGCACAATCTTGTAGCCCTAACAGTAAAGAATCCCCTGCGTTGCCTGAGGTTAAAACGCTTCTCCTCTATTCGCATTGTATGGCCTCGTTTCCTCATGCAATCCTTGCGACTGAATAGCTTTTTTTCTATGCTGAGATCACCATTGAGGTATTTGTAAATTGCTATCATGTCCCCTCTCAGGTGTCTCTTCTCCAGGGAGAATAAATCAAGCGATTGTAAACGCTCTTTATAATTAAGGTCCTCCAATCCCCTAATAAGTTTAGTTGCCCTTCTCTGGACTCTCTCCAGCTCCAACACATCCCTTCTGAGGACTGGCGACCAGAACTGGACAGAATACTCCAGATGCGGTCGGACCAGTGTTTTATAAAGTGGTAGGATTATAGTTTTATCTCTGGAATACATCCCCTTCCTTATGCATGCCAATATCCTGCCGGCCTCCGCAGCTGCAGCTTGACATTGCATGCTATTGCCAAGTCTATCCTCTACTAAGACTCCCAGATCTTTCTCCATTTTTGATTCCCCTAAAGTTTCCCCCCTAAAGTGTATTGTGCTTTTATGTTTTTTAGTCCTCAAGTGCAAAACCTTACACTTCTCCACATTAAACTTAATTTTCCATGTAGTTGCCCACTTTGTTATTTTGTTCAGGTCATTCTGTGAGATATCTGCCTCATGTTGTGAAGTTATTGCCCTGCCCAATTTTGTGTCATCTGCAAAAACTGAAATCGAGCTACTGATCCCGTCCTCAATCCTATTTATGAATAAATTGAACAAGGTTGGTCCCAGGACTGAGCCTTGTGGAGCCCCACTTACCACCCCAGACCAGTCTGGATAAGCGTTATTTATTACCACCCTTTGGACATGCCCTTTTAACCAGTTCCATATCCAAGAGCAAACATTGTGGTCGATGCCTGCAGACCTAATGACAATGCCAGGCTAATGACAGTTTCCAAGTTAGGCGGCTGGGTCCGGTGTACACACACACACGGGCGGGAGTCAGACTCGACTGTTCTGTGTGTGCCTGTTCCTGTGGAGATGGACAGGCATTCCTGCAGTTGTGGGCTCCCCCTCCATGGCCCAAGTGGCCTGACAGCTGCGCAGGGCCAACAGGCACTTGTCACTTGCTAAGTTCAGGGGCGGGATGCACACCAGAATCGGGAATGATTAGGGGTTTTAACCCTTCCCTACTGTATCCAAAATTAAAAAAAATAGGTTTTGGCTATGCATTCAGTTTAAGTGGCTGTTACAACCTTTTATAAGAAAACAAAGAGGTATAGGTTATTTGGGATTGGGTAAGGGAGACCAATATTGATTTATTTACATTAAAAGCTTTAAAAGCTTAACTTCAGCCCAAATGTTTGATTAAAGGGTTATAGTCAGTGGTGGAACTACCAGAGTCACAAAGGTCGCACTTGCAACCAGGCCCTGGTGTTTAACCACTGTGGGGGTGCCTGAAGGTTTTTCTGTAGTTGCACTTAGGTTGGGACTCAGGAGATAGTACACTTACTGCCATAGTAACCGCACAGTGAACCGCCCACCCAGCCAAGGGGGAAGAACTGGAAGAGGTCTCCACTGTGTAAGGAGGCCCCATCTTGGGATAGCTGTTACTGGAGACACGTGCAGGGGACACTGAGCCTGCAGGGGGAAATGAAATGAGCGGACACTGATGGCATGTGCGTGTCACTGATCCCATCCCCACCCAGCACTGCCACTGATCACTTCTGCCCAGCAATGCCCCTCTTCTCATCCCCCCAGCACTGTCACTGATCCCATTCCCCTCCCCCCACCACCACTGATCCCATTACCCTCCACCATCACTGATTCCATCAACCCCCTTAGCATTGCCACTGATCACACCCTTCTCCCACCTCCACCATCACCACTGATCAAGCTGTTTTGAAGGGGGGTTCCCTTTATGGTTTCTTGCACTGGGGGCCATGAAGGATCTAGTTACACCTCTTTTTATAGTCATTTTCAGATTCATATTGAGTCTATTGACATCTGTGTCCCCATTAGGGAGTTTCCCCTTAATTTTCTGTCAGGGCAAGACTTGATGTAATTTCTCTGCAATGGCAACACGGACCAAAGCAAAATCACAGCATAAAGAAGGAGAGTTACAGATGCATCTCATAAAATTAGAATATCATCAAAAAGTTCATTTATTTCAGTAACTAATTTCAAAAAGTGAAACTCAAATATTTTATATAGATGCATTACACAGAGTGGTATATTTCAATCATTTCTTTCTTTTAATTTTGAGGATTATGGCTTACAGCCAGTGAAAATCCCAAAATTCAGTATCTCAGAAAATCAGAATATTACATAAGACCAATAAAAAAAAAAAGGATTTTTAATACAGAAATGTTCGGTTACTGAAAAGTATGTCCATATACAGTATAGTATGCACTGAATACTTGGTCGGGGCTCCTTTTGCATGAATTACTGCTCAATGCAGCTTGGTATGGAGGGGATCAGCCTTTTGCACTGCTGAGGTGGTATGAAAGCCCGGATTGCTTTGATAGCGGCCTTCAGCTCATCTGCATTGTTGGGTTTGGTGTCTTTCATCTTCCTCTTGACAACACCCGCACATTCTATATGGGGTTTAAGTCGAGTTTGCTGGCCAATCAAGCATAGTGATAACCATGATCAATAAACCAGGTATTGGTACTTTTGGCAGTGTGGGCAAGTGCCAAGTCCTGCTTGAAAATGAAATCAGCATCTCCATAAAGCTGGTCAGCAAAGGGAAGCCTGAAGTGCTCTAGAATTTCTTGGTAGAAGGCTGCGCTGACTTTGGACTTGATAAAACACAGTGGACCAACACCAGCAGGTGACATGGTTCCCAAATAATCACTGACTGCTGAAAATTCACACTGGACCTCATGAAACTTGGATTCTGTGTCTTTCTACTCTTCCTCCAGACTATGGGACCTTGATCTCCAACTGAAATGCAACATTTCCCACAGTCCGTGATGATTTGGGGAGCCCTGTCATCTGGTGTTGGTCCATTGTGTTTTATCAAGTCCAAAGTCAGTGCAGCCCATTGCCAGGAAGTTCTAGACAGAGGCGGCTCTTTAATTAGGCAAATTAGGCGGTCGCCTAAGGCCTCGCACTCACACGGGCCTCGCCGCCGCCTAATTTGCCGAGGTAAAGAGCCACCTCTGAGGCTGGCAGCAGGGATCTCCCTGCAATCAGCATAGTCCCGAGTCCCAGCCGGTCTGTAAGCGGTAAAATCCGCTATGATTCGGGGCTGAGATCAGGAGCAGCTCACCGAGGATAGGAGCTCACTGACACTCCGGATCACAGCCAGATACTAGAGCCGTGGTGCTGACATCTCCGCCTCCACCACAGACCACAGACGGGGAGGAGAGAGAGCTGTTTCTGCTCCTCCTCCCGCCCTCTCCACCTGTGCTGTCCCCACCCACACTCCCCAACATTTTTCTCATCAGAGAAGATGAGGTGTGGGCGGGAAGATTGCAGACCAGGAACAAGAAGAGGAAAAATGGCACCTGATCCCTCCATCCTATCCATCCACTCCCTTCTCCTTCTAGTGAGTACTCTGTTGTAAGGGGCACCCTTCCTCCATCCCTCTCATTCCTTTCTTTCTCCCTCCCCTCTTTCTTTTTTCATTCTCCCCCTCCCTCTTTCTTTCTTTCTCCCCCCCCTCTTTCTTTCTTTCTTTCTTTCTTTCTTTCTTTCTTTCTTTCTTCCTTGTTCCCTCCCCCTTCTTTCTCTCATGAGAGCACAAATCCTTCTCCTTTTTGTATTGCTATACAGACCAGGATCCCCCAGTTTCACCCCAGTTCTTCTCTACCCATCCCTCATCATCTACCCACTCCCCCCTTTTTACCTCCTCCTCCTTCTCCCCTATCCCATGGTTCCCAGTCCCATCCCTCTCCTATTTATCCCATGTGATTGCCACAGTACACATCCCACCCACACAAGCAGCAGTAATTCGATGCTCGGCCTCTGGGTTCTTCCTTAACCCCTACAAAGGAGGTGAGTGGGGCCTCACGTCTAAATTCTGCCTAAGGCCTCACAAAACCTAGAGCCGCCTCTGGTTCTAGAGCTCTTCATGCTTCCCTCTGCTGACCAGCTTTATGGAGAGGCTGATTTAATTTTCCAGCAGGATTTGGGAAATTTGGTTTAATCATGGTATCACTGTTAGTTGGCCACCAAACTTACCTGACCTAAACCAAATAGAGAATCTCTGGGGTATTGCCAAGAGGAAGGTGATAGACACCAGACCCAACAATGCAGAGGAGCTGAAAGCCACTATCAAAGCAACCTGGGCTTCTATAACACCTCAGCCGTGCCACAGGCTGATCACCTCCATGCCACGCCGTATTGATGCAGTAATACATGCAAAAGGACCAAGTATTGAGTGCATACTATACTGCACATGGACATACTTTTCAGAAAGCCAACATTTCTGTATTAAAAATTCTTTTTTTTATTGGTCTTATGTAATCTAATTTTCTGAGATACTGAATTTGGGGTTTTCATTAGCTGTAAGCCATAATCATCAAAATTAAAAGAAAGAAATGTTTGAAATATATCACCCACTCTGTGTAACGCATCTATATAAAATATTTGAGTTTCACTTTTTGAAATGAGTTACTGAAATAAATTAACTTTTTGATGATATTCTAATTTTATGAGATGCACCTGTAACTCTCCTTCTTTATGCTGTGAGTTTCACTTTTTTCACTTTTTGAATTTAGTTACTGAAATAAATTAAAGTGGTTGTAAACCCACTTTTATGACTTTTACCTATAGGTAAGCCTTTAATAAGTCTTAACCTATAGGTACTGTAAATATCTCCTAAACCTGCACCATTTAGGAGATATTTATATTGCATGCAGCCGATGACGTCATCGGAGCATACGATCTGAAGAAACGGCCACCTGTGCAGTTTCTTCAGAGCCCTGTGCCGTGACCGGCGGCTCCCACGCGCATGCGCGTGAGTGACATCATGAGCCTTTGGCCAGTAATACAGCCAGAGTCCGCAGACCCAGAAGGAAGATGGGTGAAGATGGATGCGGCTGGAAGTGGGGACAACGAGGGCTTCATTGCAGGTAAGTGTCACATAATGTGCTAGTATATGATGCATACTAGCATATTGTGCATTTACTTTGCAGGGAAAAAAAAGAAAAAAAAAGGAAGAGTTTACTTCCTCTTTAACCCACCTGTATATCTTCTGACAGGGATTTTATTGCTTTCGTGCATTATTGGTTTTGAAGTAGATTTATACTGAATGATTATGAAAGAGTTGATGTAAATGCAAGGAATTAAAAATCCTTTGTTTTCGGTATCTTGTTAACATCTCCTATATTGGAAGGAAACAGCTTCATATATACAGTAGATGGCTTACTGACGTCTGTGGAAATTATGTTTACTGTTGTTATCCTATACCCCCAGCAAAGAAACATCCTCAGAACATGTCTGACATGACTCATATCCTCATGAGTAAGCATTAGTTGATCTAAACGGCATATTGTTAGAAATGGTAACACAGTAGTTTGTAATACAAATGTGTGAGGGACACAAGAATGTTCTACAGTACACTGAAGTCACAACAAAAAAATAATGTTTCAGTATATTAGTGTTGAAATCAAATCAGGCTTTCTCATTTAAGCAAGGTCGATTTATTTTTTTTTACAGTACAAAACGGATCTATGGAATCTTTTATACAGGCATTATATGCATTTTTTTTACAGTACAAAACGGATCTATGGAATCTTTTATACAGGCATTATATGCATTTTTTTTACAGTACAAAACGGATCTATGGAATCTTTTATACAGGCATTATATGCATTTTTTTTACAGTACAAAACGGATCTATGGAATCTTTTATACAGGCATTATATGCATTTTGTGTCCCTTGTTATTTTGTCAGTTTATTATAAATATACTATATTACATGAGGCAATATATACAAGGTGTGGAATGTTTGTTGCCACTAGCTTGCCATCCACAGAGCGAATGTGATGAAGAGACTGGGGAGGGTGGTGGAAGGCTCCATTCCCAGACACAGTATTAGCACAAGGCCTAAGGCAGCGGAAAGAAACACGCTTCTCTGGTCTCTGATTATCCTCTTGACAGTCTCACAAAACTAGAAAACAATGCAAATATTTGTTAGAGTGATTATATATATATATATATATATATATATATATATATATACACAAGTAGTATCAAAGAAGTAACAATTTTAATGATTTTCCCACAGTTATCAAATCTATACATGAACCAGAATTTGGGACATTTTAAATATCACGTTTCATAAATGAAAATCCTTTTTACCAAGGAATATAAAACCTACAAAGGAGCACATCTTTATAGGCTTACTCCACCATACCATTGCTGGCCCAATACACATGGATAATAAGGGTCTTAAAATCTTTCTTCCTATTGTTGCAGAAATATCATAGCAAAGGAATAAAGGAAACTAGGCTTTTAGGACATGGCTCCCGGAGATCTGGCAACAAGGAGACATCAGCCCATCTGTGCTTAAAGCTGTATCAAACCCAAAACCAAAAATGTACTATAAGGCAGCTTACCAATCATTAGATGTGGTGGCTGTGACAAACTCACTCAGGATAGTGGCTTTTAGAGGGGACTGCAGGCTAGCCTCTTGCCTACTGACTTGTGAGGGAACACTGCTCTTTGTGGGGTGTATGCTAGGGGGACCCTTGGAGTAATGTTACTTTGCATTAAAGTCCACATCTCCCCAAGACACACAGACTCTGAGACTACAGGCTTTGGATCCACTGAGCTCTGCCCAACACCAACAGCAGCTCCAGCCTCCCTGAGAGAAGAGGCAGTTGGCCTTTCTGCTACACCACTGACAGGGACATGGGATTTCCTGCCAGCAGCATCTGTGGAGTTACAAGAAAACTTCTCCAGCTGAAGCTCTGATAACTGGACAGAGGGTCCAAGACCTCTGCCCTACACCTGCGGCAGTTCCCTAGGCGCAGGGTGAGAAGGTAACGGTCACTCCCCAGCAGCAGATCAGGATCCAGGGGGAGAATGGGGAGGAGGTTGGCGTCCTCTCTCCCTAACAGTCAGTCAGAGCAGAGGAAACTGCCTCTCCTCCCCAGCCAGGATCTGTGCACCTGGGAGACGGTACCAGAGAAAGGTTGTCCCAACAGCCAGATGAGGGTAAGGAAGATGGAGCAGTCAACTCCCCTTTCCAGCAGCAGAAGGCACCCCAGAATGATAACACCAACAAAGCAGAAGAGCTGGCAACAGAGCAGAGTGCATCTGGCCTCTGCCCTCAACTAACAAAAAATGGCTTCCTGAGAAAGTTGATGGGACTACAGTCTCCACTGTATACCCTATGGATGCTGTCGGCCAAAATCCCCAACAGCATGACGAAGTGAGCCCAGCCACCCTGTCTTCTCTCCAGCGTCTGGAAGAACTCCAGGGAGAAGGCCCAGTCCACGCTTCTCCCCAGCGGTGGGTATTTTCTACGAGAGAGGCAGAGGTTGACTGGGTAAGTAATGCTATGTTTGGGACAATTTTTTGGGATACTGTGTGGGTACGGGCATTGGGGGACTGGAACTACAGACTAACTTTGAAGTCAACCCATCTGGGGTCTCTTCCTGTGTTAGTCTCCTTCCGAAAGGGGAGAAATGTGACAAACTCACTCAGGACAGGGGCTTCTGGAGGGGACTGCAGGCAAGCCTATTGCCTATGGGCCCGGGCTTGTGAGGGAACACTGTTCTTTGTGTGGTGTATGCTGGGGGGACCCTTGGAGTAATGTTACTTTGGATTCAAGTTCACATTTCCCCAAGACACACAGACTCTGGGACTCTAGGCCTAGGATCCATGTTAAAGGCCTAGCTGCCTATTGCCAATAGGGGACTTCTCCACACAGTCAGATTCATGACAGATGCTAATGTCATCAGCTCAACCACTAGTTTTGTATGGGGGGTGGCTGTAATACCTGATACCTATGTTCAAAACTGAAGGAAGCGGTATTCTGATGGAAGCACACAAGCACATTGTGGGGTCGCATTTCCGTTACAGTGGCTACATTCATTTTCTTTTTTTTATGCTTTTTTCTCTCTATTTTCACCTGGTGATCTGGCCAGTAACAAACCTCCAGTATTAGAGTGCCCCAAGGGAGCACAAGGGGCACATTTGGACACCAGCATTGTCAGTCTGGGGGGGAAGGGGGTGTTAGATGTACCAGTGGATTTAGATACACTAATAAATTGAAGCCAAACTTCAGCTCACAGTTTATAAGCAGTTATAGCAGCTTTTCCCCTTTTGGGAAACAAATACAAATTGATCATTGTAAACACCCTGTCAGTGGTAAATAGTTTTTCCCAACCCTCAAACTGCTACAATTGCAGAACAGCTTGTTCTGTTGAAAAACAACAGACTTAATGGCTGGATTACCAGGAGAAAATATAAGAAAGAAAGTAAAAAATACTCATAAAAGAAACTAAAGTCTGTCAATCAAATCCTGTGAGCGGGGGCCGGGCTGAGGGAGCCTACAGGTGCAGCACCATAGGAACTGGCTTCTCATGTGAATGTACAGAAAACAGGAGCCTAGAGTGCTAGTGGGGGACCCCAAAAGAGGAGGCTCAGGGCCGCTTTTTGCAATACTATTACACAGAGCAGGTATTACTTGTTGTTTTTTTAATTTTAAGCTTTACAATCACTTTTAAGTATAAGTAGAAACATTTTTTATCTTTGGATATAGTGAATACGGATTAGAACAACTGTCGGGTTTTTGTTGCTCTCCGTGTTCCTGTTAGGGAGATTCATCCTCTCCATCTCTCTTGTTTACTATTATTACTGAGAGTGAATGTGAAAGAAAATCCAACATTTTGGGTTGTTCCAATAACAGTAATAGAGGGAAACCCTTCATAATGGGACACTAGTTCTGTTGACCCCGGTGACAGCCAGGGATCTCCCTAAGAGAAATTTCTTCTCACTTTCTGTTTTGGAAACAGATGGCAAAAAACCTGACAGGGGTTATAACCCTTCCTTACTCTATCCAAAATGGAAAAGAAAAGTTTATTTAAGTGATACAAAAGGCACAGCTTTTTTAAATAAAAAAAAGATGTTATACTTACCTGTTCTGTGCAACGATATTGCATTGTAAGGTCACATCCCACCTTTTCTGGCAGCCCCTGCTAGTGCTGTCAACTCTTCCCTCCTTTGGGTGCCTCCTGTAGCCAGGGCCGGATTAACATAGGGGCTATTGGAACTGCAGCACCAGGCCCCCTCCCTTGAGATAGGCCCACCCAGCCAGCAGCATGAGCCTGATTTCTCCTGTCCATAAGCATCTATGGGACAGGAGAAGCGATTGGTAAATGTAGGGGTGGCTGGCTGCACCTGTGTTGGTTCAGTGTGAATATTACAGTGTCACAGAGCACAGTTCCCCCTGCACAAATGGAAGAGGAGAGAGGCTGGATTGGCTCTGCCTTCTCCCGTCCCTCTCCCTCTGTGCCCGCACACACCAGTCGGTACAGTGAAGTGAAGGAGCCGTGTGGGGGCGGGAATTTATACACAGAGCAGCCGACAGATACAACATGAACATGATATGTGAGAGTGATAAGCCTCCAGGAATCATCCATATGTAAGCTCAGTGACTGGACTCTTCCTCCAGCCTCATTTCTTCTCTCCCTCCCCCTCTTTTTAAACTTTTTCTCCAGTTTTAGCTGTTAAAACTGCAGCCAAAGTATTTAGAATTGTGTCATCAGCCTATGGTAGTACTTAGTCCTTTGTGCTTTTAAGTGGGTTCACACTGGTTTGCTATGGTTTGTCCCATTGCATGTGTATCTGCAGTTTTCCTGCGTTTAAGCCACAGACTTATTAAAGCTGAGTTCCACCCTGGAATTTTTTTTTTTTTTTTTTAAAAATACCCCCGGGACAGTCAGGGCTAGTACATTCCACAATGGCTAGCCTCTGATCTGTCCCGGGTTGCACTTACCTGTTAGGACAAATACTTACCTTGAAAAAGTCTTGTCCAGCGCTGCCATCTCAGATGTGGGCAAGCTTGAAGCCAGTGCGATCCTCTTCTGTGTCCTCTTCCGCCTTCTTCGGTCCCACGATGCCCTGCGCCGGCCCCGCCGTCACTTCCGAGCGCGCGCGTCATCCCTCCACAGCTTCTGGGCATGCCCAGAAGCTGTTTAGAAGGGGATGACGCGCGCGCCCCGGAACTGACGTCGGGGCCGGTGCAGGCGCAATGATTCCTGGGAGCGATGACGTTCAGCTCCCAGGAATCATTGCAGAGCCAGGAAGTGATGACGGGCCGCGGCCGAGGAAGGAGGAAGTAAGGTAAGTATATTTTCTTCGCTACGAGGTAAGTAAAAAAAAATGCGATTAGCCATTTGTTTTTCAGGTGACCCGGAGCGAGAAGATGGAGGTAAGTATAAAATTAGGGTGGAACTCCACTTTAATTCCTATTAGGTTGCATGTTTTTTCTGTATTTTCTGAAAGCACAACAAAATGCCTGCATGCTGCATCTTTGGTACACTTTCAGAAAATTCAGCAAAAACTTGCAACCTAATAGAAATCAATAGGATTGCAGCTAAAACTGCAGGTAAAACACAGGAAACTGCGGATACACAAACAATGCGGCCAAACTGCAGCACACTAGTGTGGACCCAAAGGCTTGTACACACTTGCAGCAGGCACTGTCACTAAACTGAAAAGTGACAGGCAGTGAGAAGGTGATATCATACCTCTTCACTGCATGTTTTTACCCCCCAAATGCCAATTCATGCAGGTAATAGTATGGTTCACTTTGAACCCCACCTTATTTCTGTCGCTCTCTTTAGGTATTCGATCTGCTCTCATCTTATTTTCAATACTTGCAATACCTTTAAAAAAAGGAATTGAAATAAGGTGCAAAGTGAATTTCTACACTTAAGCGGAGCACTTCACATAACATTTTAAGACATTGTTAAAGTATAACTAAATGCATTTTTTTTCTAGTTTGTTGATAGAGTGGAGAGGGATTAGATCCTCTGTCAGGTTTCCATCACTGCCTATGTCCCTGTTAGGGAGATTTACCCTCTCTGTTTGTCTCTATTAGTCCTGTTTACTGTTATCATCAAATGTGGAAGTAAATGAAAACCCTACATTTTGGGTGTCCCCAGAACAGGAATAGAGAAGAAATAATCCAATGGTGACATTAGTTCTGGTGACAACCAGGGATTCCCTTACTTTGAAGGGATTTTCTCTCACTTCCTGTTTGGCTATGGGACAGGAAGTGAAGAGAAATCTCCTCAATGGGGCACAGATTGGAAAAAAAAAAAAGCTGACAGAGGTATGAGCCTTGTTTCAGACTATTGCAAACACAGACATCGCATGCGATTTTTTATCATATTGCTATGCAGATCACATGGGATGTCTGTGCAATGCGAATTCAGCCATACATTTTGTATGTCTAAACTCCCAATGCATTCCCAAGAAAATGCTGCAGGAACCTTTTTTTTCCCCACACTGTAATCGGATCCCATGCGATGCAATTCCTGTCCAAATTCCCAGTTTGCACTGCGATCTGCAAACCAATCTGGGGGTGTCATTACCTTTGTTTTGACACCGGCAGCTGTTTGCAGAGTGGAGTGTGAACTGCCTGCAGGGAGATGCGACGCGGGAACCCGCACAGGAATGGCGGTGGCTCCCGTATCGCAGTAGTGTGAACCCAGGCTAACCCCTCCTTACTCTATCCAAAATAAATAAAAGCTTTCTCTTTGGTTACACTTTAAACCCAGAGACTGGTGGCCTTTTAATATTAGTAGGAATAGTATTGCACATAATATCAGAGATATACAGAACGTCAGTTTTGGGTGGAGTAATATTTTCTTTTTGGTGCCACACTATATTGCATTATTGTTTGATACACAGGATTTAAAATGTCCTTTTGTTAGGGTTTACATCTCCCCCACCCCCCTCCCTTCCTCCTCCCTGTCTCTCCCATCTTCTCCCTTATGGCACAATAATAATGAGTATTATGTGGGTACAATGACGTTGGCATGAGTGTGCAGTGTATATAGTGACTAAGATTCTGTTTAAAGTGGAGTTCCACCCAAAAGTGGAACTTCTGCTTTAAGGCCTCCTGACCCCCTGATATCCCACATTTGGCATGTCCTTTTTTTGGAGGAAGCGGGTACCTAGATTTGACAGGTACCCACTCTCACTTCCTTAGCAAAAAATTGTTTGCTTTTTTATTTTATTTATTTCCATAAAAAGGCCCACCAAAATCTTCAGTACCAGGCCCATGATGCTCTTAATCCGACCCTGCCTGTAGCAAGCCAGGTGCTAAGGTGGCACCCGTAGTGGAGTCAGAGACAACACTGGAGTGGTTACATGAAGCCAGGTAAGTTTTTATTAACAGAGGGGGGTAAGACTGTTAGCAGGGCCTTTTGTGAATGTATTAGGGTAAAAAACATTAGGGGAGAATGTATTAGGGTAAAAAACATGCTATACAGTGCAAGTAACTACCTGCTTGGATATGAACTGAATGAATTATTTAAGCAATCCCCACACTAAATAGATTGTGCAATCGGACAGTAACATTTGTGATAGCTTTAGAGGTAGGTGTATATGAGATTTTAAAAGCCCATCTACATTTGGGTGTGCTTGGCACAGTCTGAACTGGAGTCAGTGTGACCATACTACCTGCAACGTTTAGCTGAATGCTTAAAGCTTCTCTTCATGATGTGCTAAGCATAGCCAGGTGCAGGTGTAGTTAGACCAGCCTTTCTCAACCTTTTATACACAGAGGAACCCTTGAAATATCTTTCAGGTCTCAGGAAAACCCTACTAAAAATTACTTTATCTGCAACTCATGATATATTAAGGGTGATGGTCAGTGAGAAGAATGCTCCTTACAGATAGCTAAAAAGATCAATGGTGTCAATAGGAACTTATCTGAGAGGCAAATAATGCTTAAGGAACCCCTAGCAATCTCTGGAGGAACCCTAGTTGAGAACCCCTTAGTTAGACAGTCACTGACAGCCCACATAAAGCTAGCCTTAGTAGGAGAGCTGTCCACGTCTGAAACCAACTTGTATTTAAGAAAAATGCAAACCAAAGTTTCTACGGGGACAATACCCCATCTACGGACTCACATTGCTATCAACTTTAATCTTGTACTGTGCTTTTGTGCTCTCTCTCAAATGACATGGACTATACATACATACAGACCTTTGAGTCAGTCTTTAATAAGCATTCGGGTCTCTCTAAAATGCCCTTAGGGCAGCCTTGGAGGTTAAATCCAGTCTTGTGGTTCAAGCATGCTTTATCTATTGTCTGTACACAAGGCATGTCCTTAACATAGATGCTGAGCCCTACCATGTGCCCTCTGCGATGCAGATGTGTTTTGCCAATAGTACGGGTCTCACATTTTGACAAACATTGATATAAAAAATACATACTGTATACAGATTTCCATTTTTACACCCAACTAGCTGTCACTCTGGGTTGCAAAATCTGGTGCAGGTCTGCATAGTAACCAATCAGCTTCCAGGTTCTTTTGTCAAAGCTTAATTGAACAAGCTGAAGTTAGAAGATGATTAGCTACTATGCAGAGCTGCACCAAATTTTGTACTCTACAGTTTTAGTAAATCAACCCCAATATCCTCTCGTATTCTAAAGGCTTAGGGTACATTTATTAATTTTAAACATTTATTTATTGGATAGCTAATAGGAAGTTTGTCATTGTGCTTAGCTTACAGCCAAACCCAGCAGTCCTGCATTGTACAAGAGAATGGTAAGGGTTCGCTAACATTAGTGTTAGACAGTAGAGAAGAGTGCCAGCTTCCAGAGGAGCAAGGTAAAAGGTATATCACTGTATTCATCATTTCCTAGGAAAACTGAGGAGTTCACCCTTGCAGTGGGGAGGGAAACCTACTGCAAGAGTAAATGATTTTTCTCTGGAGTTCAGCTATAAAAACAGTACTACAATGTATTGCTTTATCTGCAGAACTTCAATACAGGTTATAAAATAAAATTACATTTTGGCTGTTATGACAACATATATATATATATATTCCTTTGCTCCAGATTTTATAAATGATCCCCTCTGTTTAGATCATAGTTACTTTCATCACTATACTACTCTTCGCTGGAAAATGTTGGCTTCAGTTTCTGAAATAAAGCTGGTGAGCTGGGAAAGTGCCTATTAAAAGGCAATGCTTTATGAGCAAAACAGAGTGAGAGAAGGAAGAAAGCTTATAATGTGGTGTGTGTATTGAAACCCAGTGAGAATAAGAATCCTGCTTTACAATTTTGGAAGCAAAACAAATCCTGCCTCAGGAACAGGTTTGTCTGCCAACTTTAGAGCGGTCCACTCTTTACTTGGCACCTGTGATTTCTACCTAAGAACATAAAGATGGAGAGACGTGCCATAACACAAGGGAGGAGACAGGAGACAGAAAAATGGAGAGGTGTGCCATAATACAAGGGTGGTGACAGGAGACAGAAAAATGGAGACGTGTCATGACTCAAGAGAGGTGTCTACAGACAGAAATATGGAGAAAATGATCATAACACAAGAGAATAACAGGAGAAAGAAAGATTAAGATATGTATTAACACAAAGAAGGTTACAGGAGATGAAAAAATGGAGTTGGGGAGAAGTGTCTTCTGTTACAAGGGGGCAGACATCAGATATAAAAATGGAAAGGCATGTCATAACACAAGAGTGAAGGGGGTCTCCATTTTTCTTTCTTCTATTATTAGGGGGCAGAAATCAGATAGAAAAATGGAGAGACAGGTCATAACGCTTAGAGGTATCAGGAGACAAAAAGATGGAGAGACAAGTCATACCACAAGGGGGTATCAGGAGACAAGGATGCAGAGACATGTCATAAAACAAGGGGGTATCAGGAGACAAAAAATGGAGAGACGTGTCATCATAACACATGGGCGTATGAGGGGAGAAAAAGATGGAGAGACAAGTCATACCACAAGGGGGTATCAGGAGACAAGGATGCAGAGACATGTCATAACACAAGGGGGTATCAGGAGACAAAAAAATGTAGATACATGTCATAACACAAGGGGGTATCAGGAGACCAAAAAAATGTAGATATATGTCATAACACAAGGGGGTATGAGGAGACAAGAAAATGGAGAGACATGTCATAACACAAGGGGGTATCAGGAGACAAAGATGGAGAGACATGTCATGACTCATAACAATAGGGGATATGTAGGAGACAAAGATGGAGAGACAGTACATAACACAAGGGGGTATCAGGAGACAAAGATGGAGAGACATGTCATAACACAAGAGGGTATCAGGAGACAAAAACAATGGAGAAATATGTCATAACACAAGGAGGTGACAGGAGACAATGATGGATAGACATGTCATAACTCAAGGGGGTAAGGAGAAGACAAAAATATGAAGAGACAGGTCATAACACAAGGTGGTATCAAAAGACAAAGATGGAGAGACAGGTCATAACACTAGGGCATATTAGGAGACAAAAAGATGGAGAGACATGTCATAACTCAAGAGGGTATCGGGAGACAAACAAAATGGAGAGACATGTCATAACACAAGGGGATATGGAGAAGACAAAAAATGGAGAGATGTCATAACACTAGGGGATATGAGGAGACAAAAATGATGGAGAGACAGGTCATAACACAAGGGGGTACCAGGAGACAAGGATGGAGAGAAAGGTCATAACGAAAGAGGGTATCAGAAGACAAAGATGGAGAGACATGTCATAACACAAGGTGGTATGGAGGAGACGAAAATGGAGAGACATGTCATAACACAAGGGGGTATCAGGAGACAAAAAATAAAAAAATAAAGAGACATGTCATCACACAAGGGCGTATGAAGAGACAAAAAATGTAGAGACATGTCATTACACGAGGAGGTGAGAGGAGACAAAGATGGAGAGACATTTCATAACACAAAGGGGGTATGGAGGAGACAAAAAGATCGAGAGACATGTCATAACACAAGGGAATATCAGAAGACAAAAAATTCAGAGACATATCATAACACAAGGAGATGACAGGAGACAAAGATGGAGAGACATGTCATAACACAAGGGGGTGACAGCAGACAAAGATGGAGAGATGTATCATAACACAAGGGGGTGACAGGAGACAAAGATGGAGAGGCATGTCATTACACAAAGGGGTATCAGGGGACGAGAAGATGAAGAGACATTTCATGATACATTTAGGCAACAGGAGACAAAGCTGGAGAGACATTTCATAATACAAGGTAGGTGAAAGGAGACAAAGATGGAGAGACATGTCATAACACAAGGAGTTGACAGGAGACAAAGATGGAGAGATATGTCATAACGCAAGGATGAGACAAAGATAGCGAGACAAGGCATTAGACAAAGGGGGTATCAGGAGACAAAAAGATGGAGAAAGGTGTCATAGCAGAAGGAGGTAACAGCAGACAAAGATGGAGAGACATGTCATTACACAAGGGGGTTTCAGGAGTCAAAAAGATGAGGAGACATTTCATAATACAAGGTAGGTGGCAGGTGACAAAGATGTAGAGACATTTTGTAATACAAGGGGTAGGTGACAGGAGACAAAGATGGAGAGGTGTCATAACACAAGGAGGTGACAGGAGACAAATATGGAGAGACATGTCATAACACAAGCAGGTGACAGGAGACAGAGATGGAGAGACATTTTCTGATACAAGGTAGGTGACAGAAGACAGAAAATTGGGAAATGTGCCATAACATAAAGGGGTATCAGGAGACAAAGATGGAGAAACGCGTCTCAACACAAGGGAATAACCGAAGACAGAATGATGGGACAGATGTGTCATAACATAATGAGTATCAGCCGACAGGAATGCAAAGTACTCCAATACTGTTATATACTGAATTTGCTTTAATTTGGAGATTCTGTGAAAAAATACCAAAATGTGATAGTAATCAATTTGATTTATAGTGAAAACGTAGAATTTGTGTTTCTTATTCCATTGTTAGACAAATAACTAAAACCCTGAGAATTATAGTAGGTATTAATGGTGTGGTATTATTCAGGATCTTTAAGTACAGACAGTTAACAGTTTGTACCTGGCATAAATGAGAGTTCTGTTCTCATTGCTATTTAATACATTTTACTGCTACTGAGTGAAACAGCTTTTTTTCAAGCAAGAACAGACTATGATTTCATAGCATGATTTCCTGTATGAATAACTGTTTTTGCTGGGTAAAATATTAAGGTTGTTTTCAAGAAAGCACTACTCAACTTAAGTATCCCACCCGACTGTGTACTGTACAGACAACATACAGGGAATTCAGAATGACGCTAATGCCACTTTTCTGGTGGAACCTTCCTTAAGAAGTTCCTGCACCTAAGGCTGCTTTCAGACTGATACAATGTAGTTTGACCACACTGCGGGAGCAGCGCAGTGTACCCCCAGGTTTGTTGTAAGTCAGTTGCTCCTTCTTATAGAGTTCTATTGGGTCCTGCAGTTTTGGTGCACTTATTGAAAAAATTGCACCAAAACTCCCGCATGTTGCATCTTTGGTGTGCTTTCAGAAAGTGTACCAAATCACAGGACCTAACAGAACTCTATGGGAAAGCGCAGCTAACTCGCATCAAACCCGTGGGCACACTGCACTGCTCCCGTAGTGTGGTCAAACCGCACCACATCAGTCTGAAAGCGGCCATAGGCGCAGGAACTTCTTAAGGAAGCTACCACCAGAAAAGTGGCATTAAAGCCATTTTGAATTCCCTGTATGTCATCTGTACAGTACACAGTCGGGAGGGATACTTGAGTTGAGTAGTACTTTCTTGAAAACAACCTAAATATTTTACTAAGCAAAAACAGTTATTCGTACAGGAAGTACTACAGCCCAATTCAGGCAAGCATTTTTGCCAGTGTCAATAACATTACGGACACCTGGGGTAAATTCAGCAAACTGCCACTTTAGGAGTCTATGTTTATGGCAGGGACTAATTCTTAAAAAAAAATTACCACCAGTTCTCCATTTAGGAACCTGTCAGCAATTAGGCCCAACTCTGATCTGGCATAGAGAAGTATGTCAATACTCAGAGCATAGGGCTGTCACTGTCCCCTGGCCCCATTTAGCTGTCACAGAGAGACTCTCCTGCCGAAAGCTAAATGCAAACAGGGGTACAGGTGATGTCATTACCCAAATTTGGGTAAATGGGAGCAAACATCAATACTTCTGGTGCTGTGCCCAAAATAAAATTCTAAAGGATGTCTAGAAAACCCTTAATGAACTCCCCTTATAGTGTGCTGTTGATCATACAATTGAAGGTTGGTTCCACTGGCACTTTTCTTAGCTGCAGGTGGATGACTCAACTTGGAACAGATCTAGCAATGCACATTGATGGGCCCTTCAGAATCTTACAGATAATCAGCATGGGATCCAAAAGGCTAATATTTTGGGAGAAAAGGTGTGGTATAACCACATTAGCCATCCTGGCTGTTTAAAGCTGAAGTTTAAATATGGCTTTTTTTGCACAGTTACATTGGTACATATTGGACCAATACAAGTATGCATGTTCCTTTCCTGTGTAATATGAATATCACTGTAGCAGGCACAACTACTACAGCGATCACTGCTAGCTTCTGCCGTGCTGCAGAGTGGGCGCTTGCTCAGCAAGGGCCCCATTCAGAGAACACTTTTCATTTTTTCAATGAATACAAGCATTTTCTGATTGGACAAGGTGAAAATTGCCTGCCTCCCCAACTCATCTAATCAGAGAAGGCTTTGCATTCATTGAGAAAAATGCAAAGTGCTCTCCGAATGGCATTCGTGCTGAGCAAGTGACCCCCTGTATTTACTATGCAGCAGGGAAAACACTTGGCATGGGACCCGGAAGCTATTAGCGATCGTTGTAGTAGCGGTACCTACCACAGGTATTTTTATCTTTCATGGGGAGCAGCTAGGTATGGCACATTCATCATTAGAATGGTCAAAACTGCCATTAGCAAAAAATGATACATAAACTTCAGCATTAAATCCCAATTCCATTAAAATCTTATTTTAGTTTTGTTGGGACTTGGGAAGAGTTCAAATGTTTAGCTTGTGACCCTGTTGAAAAGTTTTCACCTCACTTGCTGACAGCAGGACAAGAAAAAAAGGGAGCAGTTGTCACTGGGACAATAAGACACAGACAAAAATAATAATAACTTGACGGAGAGTCTAACCTGTCCCTATTTTTGGAGTTCTACTGGAGTGTTTATTCGACTAGAGAGAATTCACATTACCTCCTGTGCCAGACCAGAATAAAAACCTGCCAAGAGTTCTATCCCTTTCTTACTCTGTCCAAAAGAAAAAAGAAGACATTAACCAAAAAGTTATAGCTGGAATTACACATTAACCCCTTGCCACCAGCAAGAGCCAGCCCTTTATGTGGTCCTGTGATTGGCTGCAAAGTTTTGACATAACCGTAATCCCATCCTTCCAGATGATGATTGTTGGTAGTTGACCGTAAGCTGTTGGGGAAGGCTCTATCACAGTTTGGGGGGTGCCAATTGAGTGCACCCCTGAACAAACAGCTACGCATAAATGCAGCAGCTGGGCGTTAAGACCAACCCACTGTGCTGTTGCATATATGCTTAATGCTTTCATAAATGGGTTAATATCCAGCAGCCATAAACATCAAAGGCAGCCCATACATGGATCAATTATCAACAGGTATGTCTTAAAGGGTTAGCTCACCTTTACCAAAAAAACTACCTATGCAGGTAAGGGGCGCCTGTACATAAAAACAAACTGTGCAGCTTTGACAAAAGTTGAATATTGCTCTTGCAAGATGGCAAAACAGGATGATACCATCTCTGGTAGTTTTTCAAATAGGCTTCGGGAGGTACACAAATGGCCTACACCTATAGCAAAGTTATTTCCAACTTTAGTCAAAGACTGAACAGTTTCTTTTTATTTACAGACGCCCCTTATCTGCATATGCAGTTTTTTGGTAAAGGTGAATTAACCCTTTAATCACTTGCCAACTGTGCTATAGCCGAATGATGGCTACAGTGCGGCTGGCTAGTTCTTGGAGGCCGTCATATGGCCTCCCATAATCGCACCGGCTGCTGGGCTTGGGCAGCACGCTCTGTGATTGCAGTGTCACTGCTGATCACAGATTGAGGTACAGAGCCAATCAGGAATGAGGAATGAGAGACCCGGGAGAAGCTCAGCTCTCACGAACATCGCTGGATCGCTCAGGTGAGTATTAGGGGTCCTGCTGCTCATAGAAGGTTTTTTATCTGCATGCATTGAATGCGCGAAGGTAAAAAAAAACCTTGAGCCTTTAAAACCACTTTAAGAATTATTGGGTTGATTTACTAAAACTGTAGAGTGCAAAATCTGGTGCATCTGTACATGGTAGTCAATCAGCTTCTAACTTCAACTTGTTCAATTAGGCTTTGACAAAAGAAAAACCTGGAAGATGATTGGTTTCCATGCAGAGCTGCACCACATTTTGCACTCTTCAGTTTTAGTAAATCAACCCCTGAGTATAATATCTGCACTTTCTCTCTTCTTTATCCAGAGTGTTACAAACAATAACAGAGATGTTAACCACAATATGATCATAACTGATGAAATGGACGTTTGGATAGTTTTCATATTTTCCTACTATTTTAGTAAACAGCTACTATGGCATTTCACATTGGTGTCTTTAATAGGCAGATATACTGTAGCTTTTCTTTGTTGAGCTGGTCAGGGATGTTTATTATTACACCACTGTGAGCAGATTACATTTTCACCAAGGTGGAATAGCTTGGCTGTTATCTTCATAGTAAAAGTTAGCTGTTTGTTTTTGTGCAGAGTGGATGAGAAGGGGAGTGATTTTATAATCACACAAGCAGGACATAACATTTCTTGGAGGCATTTTGTACACAGAACGCCTCTGGGTTGCCATATTGCATTGCATTTTTTACGGAAAATAAGAGCACTGCAAATTGAAAAGGCAATTTTAAATAACATTTAATTAGAATGTGGCTTGTGTTGCAATTGTATGTGCTATATTATTTTTTTTTAATTTGTTATTTTTTTTTCCCCCATGAAAGTGGAGTTACCAGTTAAAGATAGATGCGTGCAATGAACAGTATGTATGCAGCTATGCATAAAACTGCATTAGGCCAATAAGTTCAATATGTATGCCATATCTCCAAATAATACTATCCTACAAAAGCGGAGTAGAATCTTTTGAATGTGTAGTAAAATTCAAAAACAATGTATTTAGTAAATAAATGTGCTAGAAGAAGAGACATATTGTCGATGTTTTCTGTATGACATAAAGATTCAGAACAGATTTGTTCCTATTTTATGTTCATGCCATAAGTTGAATTGTATTTATTTCCTTTTTTTTCTTGCAAACTTGAATAAAAAAAAAAAAAAAAAATGTTCATGCCATTAGTCAATGCAAGAAGAACATCTTATAAATCCAAAAAGAGTGATGCACACTAACGTAATTTACCTTATCGGTCTGAAAGCTCACAGGCAATCCATATCTGCAATAGGTCACAAAGTGCTCGCAGTTATCCCACAGTAGGCTGTATGGCGTGGCCCCCAGTAACTTTTCAGCCCTTTGGGCCACTTCCTCATTACAGAGGGGTTTTGTCTTGAAGCTGCTGTCCATGTGATTAACTATTATGGTTCCACCATAGGCAAAGTCCTGCACCGTGTCCACCCTGATACTGGCCACCTTAGCCAGGACACCCAGGATCAGCCTTTTGTTAGTCACCACCTTGTCAATCAGACACTTGTCATCTGTCAGGGTAGGAAGGATATCTGGCATCAGATGGGCAACCTTGTTATTCCCCAAATAAATCCCAAAGTGTACAAACAGCGTCCTGGGAACTTCTAATAAGTCTCCCCGCTTAAAATAGGAAATGTCCTGATAATGGTGATCCTCCTCACTTTCATCTGACATGCTAAAGAGTTTGAAGCTGGCCACCACTGATATCTTATCCAGGAAAAAGATCAACCAATCTGCCAGGGAGTTCTTCATCTTTGTTTTCTGTCTGCTGAGACCAGAATTAGTGCTGAGTGAGGGATGCTGCCTGGTTCTTGGTTTGGAGAAAATTTATAAGGTTTGGGTGTTATAGAATGACATCACTGGTTACGATTGGCTAGAGGGAATTTGGCAGTGGCTGGAGTGATTTGTTTATGTATCACTGGAATAAAGCCTGCAGACATAAACACTGAGCCCGCAGTAGCACTTCTCCCCGAAGCTTTAAATTGCAATGTGTGCATAGAACAGGCACTCCCTATTACAGACCAGAGATTTTCCACACTACATAACTGAGTGATTCATGAATGAGGCTTCTCAGAGCTTCACAGAAACAAACCTGGAGGGCCTACTACTTATTTCCACTTGCTTTTTACATTTCGTCTTCTGTTAACTCATAGGCACTGCAGATGAGTAAATTGCAATCCATCTTATATTTTACTTTTTCAGACAATTCTCATGTTGCAGAAGATGCAGCTGACTGTCAGGTACGTTTCACATAATACAATTTAAGGAGAATAAACTACTTGAAGACCAGGCATTTTCTGGCACATTTCACACACAGTATCTCACAAAAGTGATTACATCCCTCACATTTTTATAAATATTTTATTATATCTTTTCATGTGACAATACTGAAGAAATGACACTTTGCTACAATGTAAAGTAGTGAGTGTACAGCTTGTATAACAGTGTAAATTTGCTGTCCCCTCAAAATAACTCAAAACACAGCCCTTAATGTCTAAACCGCTGGCAAAAAAAGTGAGTACACCACTAAGTTAAAATGTCCAAATTGGGTCCAAAGTGTCAATATTTTGTGTGGCCACCATTATTTTCCAGCACTGCCTTAACCCTCTTGGGCATGGAGTTTACCAGAACTTCACAGGTTGCCGCTGGAGTCCTCTTCCACTCCTGCATGATGACATCACAGAGCTGGTGGATGTTAGAGACATAGAGCTTCTCCATCTTCTGTTTGAGGATACCCCACAGATGCTCAATAGGGTCTAGGTCTGGAGACATGCTTGGCCAGTCCATCACCTTTACCCTCAGCTTCTTTAACAAGGCAGTGGTTGTCCCCTAAGTGAAAATGTCCAAACTGGGCCCAATTAGCCATTTTACCTCCCCGGTGTCATGTAATTTGTTAGTGTTGCAAGGTCTCAGGTGTGAATGGGGAGCAGGTGTGTTAAATTTGTTGTTATCGCTCTCACTTTCTCATACTGGTCACTGGAAGGTCAACATGGCACCTCGTGGCAAAGAACTCTCTGAGGATTTGAAAAAAAGAATTGTTGCTCTACATAAAGATGGCCTAGGCTATAAGAAGATTGCCAAGACCCTGACACTGAGCTGCAGCACAGTGGCCAAGACCATAAAGTGGTTTAACAGGACAGGGTCCACTCAGAATATGCCTCGCCATGGCCGACCAAAGAAGTTGAGTGCACGTGCTCAGCATCATATCCAGAGGTTGTCTTTTGGAAATAGACGTAAGAGTGCTGCCAGCATTGCTGCAGAGGTTGAAGGGGGGGCAGCCTGTCAGTGCTCAGACCATATGCAGCACACTGCATCCAATTGGTCTGCATGGCTGTGGTCCCAGAAGGAAGACTCTTCTAAAGATGATGCACAAGAAAGCCCACAAACAGTTTAGACAAGCAGACTAAGCACATGGATTACTGGAACCATGTCCTGTGGTCTCATGAGACTAAGATCAACTTATTTGGTTCAGATGGTGTCAAGCGTGTGTGGCGGCAACCAGGTGAGGAGTACAAAGACAAGTGTGTCTTGCCTGCAGTCAAGCATGGTGGTGGGAGTGTCATGGTCTGGGGCTGCCGGCACTGGGGAGCTACAGTTCATTGAGGGAACCATGAATGGCAACATGTACTGTGACATACTAAAGCAAAGCATGATCCCCCTCCCTTCGGAGACTGGGCTGCAGGGCAGTATTAAAACATGATAATGACCCCAAACACACCTCCAAGATGATCACTGCTTTGCTAAAGAAGCTGAGGGTAAAGGTGATGGACTGGCCAAGCATGTCTCCAGACCTAAACCCTGAGCATCTGTGGGGCATCCTCAAACTGAAGGTGGAGGAGCGCAAGGTCTCTAACATCCACCAGCTCTGTGATGTCATCATGGAGGAGTGGAAGAGGACTCCAGTGGCAACCTGTGAAGCTCTGGGGAACTCCATGCCCAAGAAGGTTAAGGAAGTGCCGGAAAATAATGGTGACCACAAAAAATATTTACACTTTGGGCCCATTTTTGACATTTTCACTTAGGCGTGTACTCACTTTTGTTGCAGCAGTTTAGACATTAATGGCTATGTGTTGAGTTATTTTGAGGGGACAGCAAATTTACACTGTTATACAAGCTGCACGCTCACTACTTTACATTGTAGCAAAGTGTCATTCCTTCAGTGTTGTCACATGAAAAGATACAATAAAATATTTACAAAAATGTTAGGGGTGTACTCACTTTTGTGAGATACTGTATGTTAATTTTGTTTTGCTAGAAAATTACTTAGAACCCCCAAACATTATATATATATTTTTTTTATAGCAAAGGTACTAGAGAAAAAATTAGTGGGTTTTGCAATTTTTTCAGTCACAAGGTATTTGCGCAGTGGTTTTTGAAACAAAATTTTGGGGAAAAAATACACTTTTTAAAATTTTAATGCAAAAAACACAATACATAACCCAATTTTATGTAAAATACAAAAGATGATGTCACGCCGAGTAAATAGACACCAAACATATCATACAAAAATTGCGTATGCACACGCAGCGGCAACAAACGATGTACATTTTACTATCCGTAGGCGACATTTTAAAAGCCTTTACAGTTTACCACTTTAAATCTACATAAAGAGGAGGTCTAGTGCTAGAATTACTGCCCATTAACTGATGTTTGTGGCGATACCTCACATGTGTGGGACAATCACTCTTTGCATGCCTGCAGGACCAACGCACGCATTCGCCTTTGAGCGCTTGCACGGAGGGACGGGGGCACTTTAAATTTTTTTCTTTTTTCTTTAAATTATTTATTTATTTAATTTTGTTTATTATTACACTGTTGCTTCAAATGTTTTTCTTATTGCTGTCACAAGGAATGTAAACATCCTTGTAACAGCAATAGGCAGATGACAGGTACTCTTTATGGAGGGATCTTGGGTCAATAAGACCCACAATACCTCCTTTGCACTTGAAAGCATTCAAAACACCAAGATTGACATTTTGGAATACGTTTGATTTTCCAAAAATGGCACAGTTGACAGCCAGGTAAACCGGAAGTGAAGTCACATCATTGCTTCCGGGTTGCCATAGTGGAAACCCGATCAAAGCCAGCTTTGTATGGGTCTCTGGTGGACATGCCGGCTGGTAGCTTGGTTCTCCCGGTGGGACGGGAAAGCCAGAGAGAGCCACGGAAGGCAACAGGCATCATCCCGCTACAACCACTTGAAGTCAAAAGATGTACCACGTATGTGATTTGGTGGCAAGTGGTTAAAGTAGTTGCAAACCCAAACTGGCTTACCTATTTTTCACACTTTCCTTATCATCATGTTTTGCATCTTGGTGCTGCTGATCTCCTCCAGCCTTATTTACCCATTTTCTGTCTACATGCACATAATTGCTCTGGATCAGTTTACTGATGGCGACAATAGTCGATCATGCCCATGCAATGTGTGTCAGCATAGCCACTTGTTGACCTTTATGGCAAGATCACCAGGCTTTTTAAAGATTGAAAATAACTCTTAAGAATTAGGCCTCATGCATACAGGGCATTTTTACAGCTACTTTTAGAAGCGTTTGGCGTTTTTTTTTTTGCAGCTTAAAAATGCCTCTCTATGTTATTCTATGACCTCATTAACACACAGGCGTTTTGAAGCTGTAAATGGCATAGGCGTTTTCAAGCTGCAAAAAAACCCCAGGACCAGCGCAATCTGAGGACTGGCGTTACAGTTGTAAAAACATCTGACGCTGCTAAACGTGGCTTAATATCGCATACAGCATTAAGCCACGTCAAGTGTTTTTTTTTTTTTTACATGTCAAAATCAATGGTTCCCTATGAGAGCCCATTTATTTGAACTGAAGTTGCATCCAAGTTGGATCATGATGATCTGACTTGTGGTGCGACTTGTGCTCTGAGGATCTTAAAGGTAAACTCCACGCCAAAATGACAAAAAAAAAAAACGGCGTGGAGTTACATAGTTAGTCAGGTTGAAAAAAGACACAAGTCCATCTGGCTCAACCAATAAAAAACAAAAAACAGCAAAGAAAACCCAACCATACAATCCCATATACACAATCCTATACCCGCAGTTGATCCAGAGGAAGGCGAAAAAAACCCCAGCAAAGCATGATCCAATTTGCTACAGCAGGGGGAAAAAATTACTTCCTGATAACTTTACCTATAAATATTAGTACCCATTTATATTATGTACACCCAGGAAAGAATCCAGGCCTTTTTTAAAGCAATCTAGTGAGCTAGCCAGAACCACCTCTGGAGGGAGTCTATTTCACATTTTCACAGCTCTTACGGTGAAGAAACCTTTCTGTATTTGGAGACGAAATCTGTTTTCCTCTAGACGTAAAGAGTGCCCCCTTGTCCTCTGTGTTGACCTTAAAGTGAATAACTCAACACTAAGTTCTCTATATGCACCCCTTATGTATTTATACATGTTGATCATATCCCCCCTTAATCTCCTCTTCTTAAGAGAGAATAAATTCAGTCCCTCTAATCTTTCCTCATAGCTGAGCTCCTCCATGCCTCTTATCAGTTTGGTTGCCCTTCTCTGCACTTTCTCCATTTCCCTGATATCCTTTTTAAGAACTGGTGCCCAAAGCTGAACTGCATATTCCAGATGAGGTCTTACTAATGATTTGTACAGGGGCAAAATTATATATCTCTCTCTGGAGTCCATGCCTGTTAATACAAGAACGTTGCTTGCTTTGGAAACCGCAGCTTGGCATTGCATGCTATTATTAAGCTTAGGATCTACCAGAACACCCATATGCTTCTCCACTATTGATTTTCCCAGTTATACTCCCCCTAGTATGTATAATGCATGCATATTTTCAGCCCCCAAGAGCATAACTTTACATTTATCATCATTAAACCTAATTTGCCACATATTTGCCCAATGAAACGGTACATTGAGGTCGGATTGTAAGTTAGAGACATCCTGTAAGGAAGTTTTTCCACTGCAAAGCTTGGTGTCATCTGCAAAGACTGAAATGGTACCTTAGAATCATTAACCACTACTCTCTGAATTCTATCTTTTAGCCAATTTTCTATCCATTTACAAACTGATTTTTCCAAGCCTGTAGGATTTCCCTTACACATTAGTCATGTGTGGGGAACTGTGTCAAACGCTTTTGCAAAATCCAAGTATACTATGTCCACAGCCACCCCTCTGTCCAAGGTTTTCCTTACCTCATAAAAAGAAATCAGGTTTGTTTGACAAATTCTGTCTTTCATGAATACATGCTGTCTGTTACTTAAAATATTTTTTTCCAGCAAGAACTCATTTATGTGGTCTTTTATTAAACTCTCCAGTACCTAACCGACTATAGAAGATAAACTAACAGGTCTATAGTTACTTGGCAAAGACCTTGATCCCTTTTTAAATATAGGCACCACATTGGCCCTACGCCAATCCAGTGGTACTATTCCAGTTCTTAACAAGTCCCTAAAAACGAGAAACAAAGGCTTTGAAATAACAGCCGTCAATTCTTTTAGGATGCATGGGTGGATGCCATCTGGTCCAGGCGCTTTATCCACCCTTATTCTGTCTTAATATTTCTGTACCATATCACTTTTAAGCCATTGTGGGTCATTTGGGGTTGTGTCAATACCGTCCTCATTGTGGTCATGAGCTCATTTGCATACACAGAGCTGAAGAAAGTATTTATTAAATCTGCCTTTCTTTGTCCCCAGTCACCCACTTCAGATTATTTTGTAAAGGGCCTACATGCTCAGACCTAACCTTTCTACTATTAATATATTTGAAGAATTTTTTGGGTTTTGTCCTATCTTTGGCAATCTGTCGTTAATTTTGAATTTTTGCGTCCTTGAATTCCTTTTTTCATATTCTGTTATATTCTTTATAACAATTAAACAATGATAGTTTTCCTTCATTTTTATATTTTTTAAAAGCTCTTTTCTTATTAGTTATAGCTTTTTTTTTTAACTTTGGCCGTGAGCCACATAGGTTTTATTTTTATTGCCCATGGGAATATACAGTGGGTACGGAAAGTATTCAGACCCCCTTAAATTTTTCACTCTTTGTTATATTGCAGCCATTTGCTAAAATCATTTAAGTTCATTCTTCTTCCTCATGAATGTACACATAGCACCCCATACTGACAGAAAAACACAGAATTGTTGACATTGTTGCAGATTTATTAAAAAAGAAAAACTAAAATATCACATGGTCCTAAGTATTCAGACCCTTTGCTCAGTATTTAGTAGAAGCCCCCTTTTGATCTAATACAGCCAGGAGTCTTTTTGGGAAAGATGCAACAAGTCTTTCACACCTGGATTTGGGGATCCTCTGCCATTCCTCCTTGCAGATCCTCTCCAGTTCTGTCAGGTTGGATGGTAAACGTTGGTGGACAGCCATTTTTAGGTCTCTCCAGAGATGCTCAATTGGGTTTAAGTCAGGGCTCTGGCTGGGCCATTCAAGAACAGTCACGGAGTTGTTGTGAAGCCACTCCTTTGTTATTTTAGCTGTGTGCTTAGGGTCATTGTCTTGTTGGAAGGTAAACCTTCGGCCCAGTCTGAGGTCCAGAGCACTCTGGAGAAGGTTTTTGTCCAGGATATCCCTGTACTTGGCCGCATTCATCTTTTCCTCGATTGCAACCAGTCGTCCTGTCCCTGCAGCTGAAAAACACCCCCACAGCATGATGCTGCCACCACAATGCTTCACTGTTGGGACTGTATTGGACAGGTGATGAGCAGTGCCTGGTTTTCTCCATACATACCGCTTAGAATTAAGGCCAAAAAGTTCTATTTTGGTCTCATCAGACCAGAGAATCTTATTTCTCACCATCTTGGAGTCCTTCAGGTGTTTTTTAGCAAACTCCTGCGGGCTTTCATGTGTCTTACACTGAGGAGAGGCTTCCGTCGGGCCACTCTGCCATAAAGCCCCGACTGGTGGAGGGCTGCAGTGATGGTTGACTTTCTGCAACTTTCTCCCATCTCCTGACTGCATCTCTGGAGCTCAGCCACAGTGATCTTTGGGTTCTTCTTTACCTCTCTCACCAAGGCTCTTCTCCCCCGATAGCTCAGTTTGGCCGGAGGGCCAGCTCTAGGAAGGGTTCTGGTCATCCCAAACGTCTTCCATTTGAGGATTATGGAGGCCACTGTGCTCTTAGGAACCTTAAGTGCAGCAGAAATCTTTTTGTAACCTTGGCCAGATCTGTGCCATGCCACAATTCTGTCTCTGAGCTCTTCAGGCAGTTCCTTTGACCTCATGATTCTCATTTGCTCTGACATGCATTGTGATCTGGAAGGTCTTATATAGACAGGTGTGTGGCTTTCCTAATCAAGTCCAATCAGTATAATCAAACACAGCTGGACTCAAATGAAGGTGTAGAACCATCTCAAGGATGATCAGAAGAAGTGGAAAGCACCTGAGTTAAATATATGAGTGTCACAGCAAAGGGTCTGAATACTTAGGACCATGTGATATTTCAGTTTTTCTTTTTTAATAAATCTGCAACAATGTCAACAATTCTGTGTTTTTCTGTCAGTATGGGGTGCTATGTGTACATTCATGAGGAAGAAGAATGAACTTAAATGATTTTAGCAAATGGCTGCAATATAACAAAGAGTGAAAAATTTAAGGGGGTCTGAATACTTTCCGTACCCACTGTACCTTGCAGTGAGTTTGCATAGAGTCTTTTTGAAAACTTCCCATTTTTATTCTGTGCTCATCAATGCCAATATTCCCTCCCAGTCTAAATCCTGGAGAGCAGCCCTCATCCTTGAAAAATTTGCTCTCTTAACCACTTGCCGACCAGTCACGTTGACTGTACTGCGGCAAAGCGGCTCGTTATCGTCTGGCAACGTAGACCTACGTCACCAGACATTCCCCTCTCTCGGCGGCGCGCGTGCGCCGCCGGAGGCTCGCTCCGGCTGTATTCCGTTACAGCGGGAGACGGGCCAGGGGAGGAGCGGCGGTGATCACCGCCGCTCTTCCCCGATCGTCGGGGATCTAGTGTGGAAATTCGCCCGCTTGTGTAAACAAAGCGGGCGGATCTCCTAAGTGACAGGCAGGGTCAGATTGCAGGGTTCAGCATAGCTGAACCTGCGATCTGTCCCTGTGTCACTCAGTCACCTCCCCCCACACACGTCAGTAAGCACCAGGCAAACATTAACCCCTCCCTCTCCAATAAAAATTAACCCCTTCCCTACCAGTGTCATTTTTACAGTAACAGTGCATATGTATAGCACTGATTACTGTAGTAATGTCACTGGCACCCCCAAAAGTGTCAAAAATGTCAGTCAAGGGTCCGATCTGTCCGCCGCAATGTCGCAGTCCCGCAAAAAAAAAAAACGCAGATCGCCGCCATTACTAAATGACAGAAATCTTTCCCGTAGTTAGTAAACGCAATAACTTTTGCGCAAACCAATCAAAATACGCTTATTGCGATTTTTTTTACCAAAAATATGTAGCAGCAAACATATTTTGATTTTTACATTTTTTGGGGGGGGGGGGGGATTTCATATAAAAAAATTTGATAAATATTGTTATTTTTTCAAAATTCTCGCATTTTTTTGTTTATAGCGCGAAAAGTAAAAATCGCACAGGTGATCAAATACCACCAAAAGAAAGCTCTATTTGTGGGGAAAAAAATGACATAAACTTAATTTGGGTACAGCATTGCACGACCGCGCAATTGTCCGTTAAAGTAACGCAGTGCCGAATGGCAAAATATGGCCTGGTCAGGAATGGAGTAAAACCTTTCCGGTCATAAAGCGGTTAAAAAAATGCTCATTGAGAATTTTTTTGTCAAAGACATGTAGCTAAATACATTTTGGCCTAAATATATGACAAAAAATGAATATATTGGATATTTTCTAACTGTCAAAGTAGAAAAATATTGTTATTTTTTCAAAATTGTCGCATTTTTTAATTAATATCGCAAAAAATGAAAATCGCACAGGTGATCAAATACCACCAAAAGAAAGCTCTATTTGTGGGAAAAAAGGACTTAAATTTTGTTTGGTTATGGCGTTGCATGACCGCGCAATTGTCAGTTAAAGTTGCACAGTGCCGAATCGCAAAAAGTGGCCTGGACATAAGACAGCAAAATTCTCCGTTGGTAAAGTGGTTAAAGTTAAGTGTTTTTGTATTTCCTGTATGATATTTTGCTTATAGCTAACATTAAATGAAATTATATTATGGTCACTGCTTCCCAGATGTACGTATAGATGTACATTATTAATAAGCTCTGCATGGTTTGAGATTACCAGGTCCAAAAGAGCATCATTTCTAGTGGGGGCCTCAATAAATTGTATCATAAAACTGTCTTGTAATAGGTTTAAAAATCGTGTCCTTTAACTGTTCCAGCAGTGCCATTACTCCAGTCAATGTCTGGGTAGTTAAAATCCCCCATTATTAACACTGTTCCAGCCCTTGCAGCCCTTTCTATCTGTGCCAGGAGTGGAGTCTCCACCTCCTCAATAATACTGGGAGGTCTATAACAAACTCCAATGATAATCTTTGTATTACGCACATCCATGTACATTTCACACACAGATGTGTGTGTTCAGATCCTAAAAAGCTTCCATATATAAAACACATAAGATACACTTATCAATCCCTTTCATAGTAAACTCTTCCAACTGGCCATTTGCATCCAAGTGATGCCTCTTATTTACTAATATAGCATACTCTTAGGCTGGCCATACATTTTGCAATTTTCTTACTTTCAGTGTTGATAGGGGAATCCCTCCCACTGTGCTACTGTATTCTGACAACGGGAGTTTTCTCCACAGTCAGAATAGAAGGATTTCTGCTGCTGGAGGCAATAACCATATAAGAAAAAAACATGTTGTACTAAAGATGAGCAATAGATCAACTACAGTACAACCAGCCTGTCCATAAATGGATAAACATTTGGCCAGTCTATGGCTAGCTTTAAGGGAATGGATATTTAATGCCGACATGGAGAAAACAGACACACCTGGAGATGAAATGAGCTACTGACCAAAATCCAGTGAAGCATGTCCACAATGAGACAATACACAAAATCTAGAAGGGTGGAGAGCACCAGTAACCAGGTGTGTTCCCAAATAAAACACACGGAAAAAAAAAAATATAAGGGGGTGCCTTCAATGATTCCTAATCTGCACTATGCAGTGGAAATGGAGATGTGTGTTCAGGTCCTAAATAGCTTTCATATATACAACACATGAGATACTAAAGAGGTGTAACCACTTAATAATCCATTCATAGCAATTGCATAGGTTGACATTCTGCAAGGGGTAGAGTATTGACTGTCTAGGGAGGGATAATTTTGATGCAGTTGACCAGCTGGAATATTTATTGCAATATATGCAAATATTTACTCGGTTCGCGGGTGGTGCCATTTCTTAAAAGGGAAATCGGCAGTGAAGTCTTGCGGCTTAACAGCCGGTTCCCTATTGCGCATGCGTGAAGCGTGCTGCACTTTGTAAAATGGCCTGGCAGCAGGAGATGGAGGAGGGGGGCCAAACTTCTGAGTGACTTTGCCACTGCAAAGTCACCCAGAAATGGGAGCGGGTACCCCCATGAAAGGTGCCAAATGTGGCAGCAGAGGGGGGGGGGGGGAAGCAAACAAGTAGAGCTTCCTCTTTGGGTGGGGCTCTGCTTTAATAATGCCTTCCCCTCTTTAATATCTCATGCATTTTATATATGGAAGCTATTTTTAGGATCTGAACACACATTTACATTTCCGCTAAATAGTGCAGGTTAGTAATCAAAAAGGGTAGGGAGTTCTGAAGTAATTGTATTCTTCGATTTAAAATATGCTGACTGTGCTGTAACTCCCTTGAATTTTATTTATTTGGGTGTTTTGTTTGGGAACACGCCTGCTTGCACACATAGATGGTTGCTGGTGCTGTCCACCCTCTTAGGCTTTGTGTGTGTGTGTGTATATACAGTGCCTTGCGAAAGTATTCGGCCCCCTTGAACTTTGCGAACTTTTGCCACATTTCAGGCTTCAAACATAAAGATATAAAACTGTAATTTTTTGTGAAGAATCAACAAGTGGGACACAATCATGAAGTGGAACGAAATTTATTGTATATTTCAAACTTTGTTAACAAATAAAAAACTGAAAAATTGGGCGTGCAAAATTATTTAGCCCCTTTACTTTCAGTGCAGCAAACTCTCTCCAGAAGTTCAGTGAGGATCTCTGAATGATCCACTGTTGACCTAAATGACTAATGATGATAAATAGAATCCACCTGTGTGTAATCAAGTCTCCGTATAAATGCACCTGCACTGTGATAGTCTCAGAGGTCCCTTTAAAGCGCAGAGAGCATCATGAAGAACAAGGAACACACCAGGCAGGTCCGAGATACTGTTGTGGAGAAGTTTAAAGCCAGATTCACAGATCTACAGCTGAGGTGGGAGACTCTGTCCATAGGACAACAATCAGTCGTATACTGCACAAATCTGGCCTTTATGGAAGAGTGGCAAGAAGAAAGCCATTTCTTAAAGATATCCATAAAAAGTGTCGTTTAAAGTTTGCCACAAGCCAACTGGGAGACACACCAAACATGTGGAAGAAGGTGCTCTGGTCAGATGAAATCAAAATCAAACTTTTTGGCAACAATGCAAAACGTTATGTTTGGTGTAAAAGCACCACAGCTCATCACCCTGAACACACCATCCCCACTGTCAAACATGGTGGTGGCAGCATCATGGTTTGGGCCTGCTTTTCTTCAGCAGGGACAGGGAAGATGGTTAAAATTGATGGGAAGATGGATGGAGCCAAATACAGGACCATTCTGGAAGAAAACCTGATGGAGTCTGCAAAAGACCTGAGACTGGGACGGAGATTTGTCTTCCAACAAGACAATGATCCAAAACATAAAGCAAAATCTACAATGGAATGGTTCACAAATAAACATATCCAGGTGTTAGAATGGCCAAGTCAAAGTCCAGACCTGAATCCATTCGAGAATCTGTGGAAAGAACTGAAAACTGCGGTTCACAAACGCTCTCCATCCAACCTCACTGAGCTTGAGCGGTTTTGCAATGAGGAATGGGCAAAAATCTCAGTCTCTCGATGTGCAAAACTGATAGAGACATACCCCAAGCTACTAACAGCTGTAATCGCAGCAAAAGGTGGCGCAACAAAGTATTAACTTAAGGGGGCTAAATCATTTTGCACGCCCAATTTTTCCATTTTTTATTTGTTAAAAAAGTTTGAAATATTCAATAAATTTCGTTCCACTTCATGATTGTGTCCCACTTGTTGATTCTTCACAAAAAATTACAGTTTTATACTTTATGTTTGAAGCCTGAAATGTGGCAAAAGGTCGCAAACTTCAAGGAGGCCGAATACTTTCGAAAGGCACTGTATATATATATATATATATATATATACAGTATATATATATTTATTACCAAAAGTATTGTGATGCCTGTCTTTACACACACATGAACTTTAATGACATCCCAGTCTTAGTCTGTAGGGTTTAATATTGAGTTGGCCCACCCTTTGCACCTATAACAGCTTCAACTCTTCGGGGGAAGGCTGTACACAAGATTTAGGAGTATGTCAATTGAAATATTTTACTATTCTTCAAGAAGTGCATTCGTGAGGTCAGGCACTGATGTTTGAGAGAAGGCCTGGCTCACAGTCTCTGCTCTAATTCACCCCAAAGGTGTTCTATAAGGGTTGAGGTCAGGCCAGTCAAGTTCCTCCACCCCAAACTCACTCACCCATGTCTTTATGGACCTTGCTGTGGGATTGTTTTCAGGGGTTGGGCTTGGCCCCTTAGCTCCAGTGAAGGGAACTCTTAAGGCATCAGCATACCAAAACATTTTGGACAATTTAATGCTCCCAACTTTGTGAAACAGTTTGGAGATGGCCCCTTCCTGTTCCTACATGACTGCACACCAGTGCACAAAGCAAGGTCCATAAATACATGGATATATAACCAGTTGTGCTCATAAATATGTAATACACTCACAACTAGGTTCCAAATGGAGCTATATTACAACCATCAATGATAAATTGTTTAAAGGTTTGGGCCCGTTTGCTGAACTGTCACCTTGGTTCTTTCATAGCAATATTTATTGTGTATGTATACCCAATCAATAAAATCCCATATAAGTTTTAACATAATAAAATGCTTGTTTTTTCTTTTTTTAATCTGCAAGTTGAATAAAAAAAATACCTGTGATTCTGCAATGAAGGTCCTTGTCCAGGCACTTCCTGCTATAGAGTGCCAATCCTGTCTCCCAATTGTGCATCTGCATTGTCACCCTGTCATATTCTCCCAATGTGGACTACAAATAGCCATGCACATTACACAGGCACAGTTACACTGTTGTCACCATCAGGAAACACATCCTGAGAAATGCCACGCAGTCATCACTAAAATGCATACAGTATATCTAGACAGGATGGGGCTGCAAAAAAGTCTGCAGAAGTCAGAAATGCTGATATACAACAAAAAATGACAACAAGGAGAAAACATAGAAATTGTTTAGGGTTTACTTTATTCAGTGCACATAGGGCACTGTAGCTCTCTTGTTGATAATTGTTTCTAGTAATTGTTAGATTTGAGTAAAACCTTTAAATAAAAAAAAAAAAAAAAAAAACAAACAAAACAATGCAGCGATGAATATGCTGAAAATGTTTAAAGTGATATTAAAGCTGATTTATTGTTTTTTAATAACAAACATGTTATACTTACCTGCTCTGTGCAGTAGTTTTGCACAGAGCAGCTCTGATCCTCTTCTTTTCGGGTCCTGCACCGCTCCTGGCTCCTCCCCCTCGTGCAGTGCACCCAGAGAAAGCCACTTGCCCCGGTGGCACCACTGTGTGCTCACTCCTAAGCCGCTGCTCTATGTGTCCATAAGACACATAGAGCCACAGCTTGCCCTCCCTCCTTTTTGGCTCAATGGCTGTGATCGTCTCAGCCAAGGTTATCGTGAACATCGTTCTGGATCGGAGGGGACACAGGTAAGGATTGGGGGGCACTGCACACAGAAGGTGTTTTACCTTCATGCATAGAATGCATGAAGTTAAGAAACCTTCAGCCTTTAGAACCACTTTATCCTCTTGCTGACCAGCCGCCCTACTTATACTGCGGCAGGTTGGCTCTGATCCGTGGAATGGTGTACCTGTACCGCTACAGGGAGAGCCAGTCAGCAGGTCCGTTTGCCATGATGTATGCTGGGCACTTGCGATCGATCCCCGTGAAGACAGAACGGCGGTCCTGTCAGCAATGAACAGAGGGATCCTGTGTTCCTCCTATTTAAGAACATAGGTCTCTGTGTTCATTCAAGAGGGAAGACAGCGCAGCGCCTTCTAAGTGCAGCAAGACATTTATTGAAGTATGTGCAGCAGTATTACACTCACATTTAGTCGGTGAATAAGATGCAGTTAGTCAAGTAACTACTTGACTAACTGCATCTTATTCACCGACTAAATGTGAGTGTAATACTGCTGCACATACTTCAATAAATGTCTTGCTGCACTTAGAAGGCGCTGCGCTGTCTTCCCTCTTGTCTCCCCCCAGAAATCTCTTCTGTCTCTTCCGCTGGCAGCCGCTACAGTGGACAGCTACCCCCTGAACTGTTTGGGGGTCCCCCCACCCCTGGTGTTTCCCTTCTCCCCCTCCCCCGGGTCCCCAGGACCAGACTTTTTTTTTTTTTGAGACCTCTTCTTGCGCCAATTCACCAACAAACCATTGTCTCTGTGTTCATTCAGCAGACCCATCCCCCCACACAGTTAGAAATCACCCCCTGGGGTCACATTTAACCCTTTGATCGCCCCTGGTGTTAACACCATCCCTGTCAGTGTCATTAGTACAGTAACAGTGCATATTTTTAGCACTGATTACTGTAGTAATGTCACTGGTCTCCCAAAAGTGTCAAAAATGTCAGTTAGGTGTCCCATCTGTCCGCCGTATTGTTGCAGTCCCGCTAAAAATTGCTGATCGCTGCCATTATTAGTAAAATAAATAAATAAAAATGACATAAATCTTTCCCCTAGTTTGTAGACGCGATAACTTTTGCACAAACCAATCAGTATACACTTATTGGGATTTTTTTTTAATCAAAAATATGTAGCAGAATAGTTATTGGCCTAAAATGATGAAAACATTAGATTTTTTTTTTCATTTTTTTTTGAGGAATGTTTTATAGCAGAAAGTAAAAAATATTGTTTTTTTTTTTCAGAATTGTCGCTCTTTTTTTGTTTATAAAAATTGCTCAGGTGATCGAATACCACCAAAAAAAAGTTCTATTTGCGAGGAAAAAAAGAACATCAACTTTTTTTTGGGTACAGCGTCGCACGACCGCGCAATTGTCAGTTAAAGTAACGCAGTGGCGTATCGCAAAAAATGGCCTGGACATTAAGGGGGTAAAACCTTCCAGGCCACAAGTGGTTAAGGTAAATAAAATGAATTTAGAATTGCGTTTGTTACAGTTAAATTCACCTTCCACTAAACACTGTCTTATTGAGGGTAGCCTGGAGACACAACACAACAACTCTCTTCATTAACTGGCCAGCAAATAAAGAATATTCAGAGCAAGAAGCACAAACTTGAATAGCATTCTGTCTTAAGTTATGCAACTGCATTGCTAGCCTTTTCAAGCAGATTCAAATAGAGATGTTCAGCCTTATCCTTTCTTTCAAGAATATGTGAAGAAGGCATTGTTAATGAGGGTACGTCAGTGATTACACATGCCTGATATGCTGTTACCTAAAGGAAGCTACCAAAAAAAAAGCTATTGTATCATAGTGCAGTATTATATACATTAGCAGGGAATGTTTCATTTATCTGTGGTTAGCAAATAGACTATAGATTTGTGTGGACATGCTCTATAATGCAAACACCAATGCCATTCAGTAACCAATGCAACTGGTCAAAATGTGACCCTTTGCTGTTAAGCTGGAAAAAGTAAATTTTCAATGGTCAACTGCACTGTTTTTAAATGAGCTATTTTTAGAATTTTTCACATTAATATAGGTTGTTATTAAAGGCAGTTTTCTAAAAATAATAAATGTTACACTCACCTGCTCTGTGCAACAGTACTGCACAGAGCGTCCCCAAACCTCCTCTTCTGGGGTCCCCCACTGGCGCTCTTGGCTTTTTCTCTTCTGTGTCTGCCCCCAAGGCAAGCACTTGCAATGGTGGCAGACGTGCAGGATCGAAACGCGGGCTGGGCTAGGTGTGTTCATAGATACACACAGGGTAGCTCAGCCCCACCCTGTACCCTCCTCCCAGGATTAGACTGACAGCAGCAGGAGCAAGAATGCAGTTATGCTGATCCTGGGCAATGCACTGGATTGAAAGAAGAGCTGGGGGTAGCTAATACTGGAAGGTTTTTACCTTAATGCATTAGAATGCATTAAGGTGAAAAACCTTAAGCCTTTAAAAACACTTTAAGCTCTTTATTGCACATTAATACCTATAGCAAATTTTCTTTGCTTTACTTATCTCTTAGTTAACATTTAATTGCTTTACTTTGCCCAGGTGTTTTACTTGTCCCTCTGCCCCCTGCCCATTTTTTCTTCCCCCCCGCCCCCTTTAGTCTGCCCTTATTTGAATGTATAGATCCCATCTATGACAGTTTGCCGGCTTCAGCCCAATGATTAGGCAATTGCACTTGCTATACAGAGTGAAGGAGCAAAAATAAAATCATAATTTAAATCAGTAATCCCCTTTTTTATTAGCTGCACTAACCAGAGCAACTTTAGAGCCCAAATCCATCCTATATTTTTTAAAGGGTCCCCCAACACTTGGGAAAAACAAAAAAAGCATCAACTCTGTATGTTATACTCACTTCCTTGCTGGTGCAGTTCCATGCAGTACCTCTTCTCCACCACAAGATGTCCATAGGCGAAGGATGCCCAACTAAAACTGCCCGCCATTCATAGAACACTTTGTATTTTTTTCAAAGACTTCAGAGCATTTTCTGATTGGACAAGATGGAGATCTTGACGTCACCACTGTTGTTGGCTTAAGAGTGACTGCATCTTATCAAATACTGAGATTGATTTACTAAAGCTGGAGAGTGCAAAATCTGGTGCAGCTGTGCATAGAAACCAATCAGCTTCTAACTTCAGCTTGTTCAGTTAAGCTTTGACAATAAAACTTGGAAGAGGATTGGCTATCATGCACAACTACACCAGATTTTGAACTCCCATTTTAGTAAATCAACCCCACTGTTTGAGTATTCAAGCAGCAGTGGGTGCTTTGGCTGACTAAATACATACACTAGATGGCAACGCAGGTTCCTCCATCCACACGTTTTAGCTTGGATGGAGGAATTATTGATTTATGAACCTAAGAAATCGAGCCGTGCATTGCTAGCTTTAGACTACTGTATATAAGTGTAACTTGATAACTTATGAACATATATCAAATACAATGTAAGCAGTAAAGATTTGCGCACAGTAATTATTTGCAGACCAGAAGAAATTGAGCCTTTATACAAGTCTTTTGAAGAACAACATAAAAAAATCGCTTTTAGATTTACAATTTTATTATAACAATTAAAAGTGTTTTTTAAAAGTGCTAATGAAAGGTAGTAATAAAACATGCAAATATTGTAAAAAAAAAAAAAAAAGATTTATGAATTTGAATTAAATGATTACAATTTCAACATGATAAACTGTTCACGACAAAATATAAAAGGTAAAGGCAATACAGAAACACAGTTACATATGTATATGCTAAAAGCATGCTTACCACATTGTCCGAACCCAGTAAAATAGTAAATATCTGCTTAGTAAACGCCAAAAAGGAAGAACACAGGATATATAAATTTAATACATATGGAATTTGAAGGGTCTAGTCATAATGTATTACTTTCACCCAAGAAACACATATTTTCTTAATAAATGCAATTGTTAAATTATGAAATACTGTGTGTCAACTTGTGTGAATCAGGTTTGAAAACATTAAGAAACAGAATCTTTAGGGCCCATTCAAAATACGCTGCGTGTTTCTGTGCGATTCACATGCAGTTCTGTGCAGTGCAACTTCAGCCTATTCATTTTGAATGGGCTTAAATCGCACTTCACCACACCAAAAGTATTGCATGCATTACTTTTGAAAATGCACTGCAACCAGATTGTATGGTACATCTGTACTGTGCAATCTGCTGCGGGCAAGTGCTCTGTGTTTGTGACCTGCATTTGGGATGTCGTTAATTTTGCACTGACACCCGCTGCACATCGCAAGGGCAGTGATATTTAAATGCGATACGCGAAACAGAATGCGGGTTTCCCGCACAGCAGTCTAGTGTAAACAGGCTTTAGAGTGTACCTCTACAATTCAAGTGTAGATATTTTATTCAGAAATAAAAGGAGCTATCCAGGTGAAAGTTTGACAATTGCTAATAGTTCTATACAATCAGTTCCCTTTATTGCAATCTTCCTGTGTTCGCTTGCAACCAGGAGCAATATATTCATTTTTTTTCTCTGTAGTGCCACTGGTAGGAGAAGTGGTATTTCATCTGAAATACAGTGATATCTTATAAGGGTAGTTGGAATTAAAGAGGTTGTAAAGGCATATATTTGTTTTAACAAACATGTAATGCTTAACTGCTCTGTGCATTGGTATTGCACAGAGCGGCCCCAAATCTTTTTTTTGTTGGGGTCCCCGGCCAGCACTCTCTACTGTGCCCCCACAGAAAGCCGTTTCCTAGGGGGTCACACCTGCGGGCTTGCCCCCAAACTGGGCTACTGACACACACAGGGCGGCTTAGCCTCATCTCTGCTCCCTCCTCACAGCATTTGATTGGCAGCAGCACGAGCCTGTGAGAGGGGAGAGAGCGACCAAATGCTGTTGCAAACAGGCACAATGCTGGATTGATACAGAACTCAGGTAAGTTCTAGAGAGGAGGCTGGGGGACAACCAGTGGAAGGTTTTTTACCCTAGTGCAGACAACACATCAAGGTAAAAAAAAATGTATACATTTATAAACTAGTATTTTATATGTGTTTTATTATATATTAAATCTTTGTTTTACAAATAATTATCAAACCCATGGGTTTCTCAAAGCATTATGGATTTTCTAAAGAGAGAACACAGCAAAAAATATTCAAAATCTCTTCTTTGGATGTAAGCTTGGTGTGGAGAATTCTGAAAAGCCAGCAGGATGAGTGGGGGGGTGGGTTATTTGTTCTCTTTGTAAACTTCAGTTTGAGCTATTAAGCCCTGTTAAACAGGCATTTTTTTTAACAGAGGAACTGAGTCTGCAAAACATACGAAAAGGAGCTAAGACCTCCACCTGCTGGCTGTATATGAAAATATAAACGTCACATGTAATCTTTCATATTTGCCTGAATGAAAAAAAAAAAAGTAGATCTATTAAAATATTATTTATTAGTTTTGACTGTATTAAATCACGGAAGAAAATTAATACAAAGCCACTGCATTCCCTTTAAACAAAAAACATAGGTCCGTTAACTCATGTTAATCGGGGGTGAGGGGAAGTTGTGGGAAGGGTCAGCAGTAGTGGTCAAGTTTCAATATAGACTGGAAAGCCAGCATATATTTTAGGTTTGGTGAGCTGACTTTACCTTTTAAGTACTATTATTTTTGTATAATGACTTTTTTATTATACAGTGAATTTTTACTTTAAAGTTTTTTTTCTAAACAATGGCATGGCACACAAAAAACATTAAAAGTTGGTACATCTCAAAAGTATACCACGGCCATTCTCATTTTATTGTGCAATATTATGTACAAAGTAAATTTCATCTTCAATTAAAAAAACATCTGCCTTTTTGCTTTCTTGTGTCTTATTTTTTGGTATCTATTATGAATGAGTTTCCAAGAAAAATGGAAATCCATTATACGCATGGAACTCTTTCATATAGTAGGGTCAGGGCATATTTTTGCCAGTAAGACCCTTTCTGAAATACTCAGTGAGCTGACGTTCAGCAATTGACCTAAAGGAGGCGTCCACCAACAATGGTATTTTATGGTTACATGGGAATAAAAACAGGTGGTGATGCAGGTGAAATATGGAAGTTATACCTTAGAGTTTAAAGGGAAACTCAGTTTTGTTATACACATATGCACAACTACTACACAAGATATTTCAGAATTTAGACTTGAACCCCAGACTGATATAAAGTACACAAATTAATTGAACTAAGTATTGCATAATACATAATTAAATGTACCTGAATTTGTGAATTTGACCTGGTATTAGCCTATTACAGTCCCCGTACAGCAGAGATCAGACTGGGAGAGACAGCACAATGCATCGCACTGTGGCAGCTGAAGCATTTCATACACTGTTCAGCTTATGTGGATAGCTGTTTTTCCTAGAAGCCTGTGCAGAGACTGAAATTGATTGACATGCATCCCTTGAAACAAGATTTTCATTTATTATGACACATTTTGTAACATTCCAATCATAAATATCCCAGTCAGAACCAAGAAAGGCAAGTAAAAAAGGATGTGTACAGTGGGGAAAATATTTGATCCCCTGCAGATTTTGTAAGTTTGCCCACTTACAAAGAAAAGAAGGGTCTATAATTTTTTATCATAGTTGTATTTTAAATAAGGACAGAATATCAACCAAAAATCCAGGAAAAACACATAGTACAAATATTATAAATTGAGTTGCAGTTCAGTGAGTAAAATAAGTATTTGAGCCCCAATCAAACAACAATAATTCTGGCTCCCACAGACTGGCTACAGTATGTGCTCATGTGGTACACAGATTGGTCCTGTCAGTTTAGGAAAGTACTCATTATGTGTATAAAAGACACCTGTCCACAGAATCTCTTTCTTCCATTCAAACCTCACTATTATGGACAAGAGCTGTCAAAGGATGTCAGGGACAAGATTGGAGACCTGCAAAAGGCTGGAATGGGCTACAAGACCATCAGCAAGAAGCTTGGCGAGAAGGGATAAGGACGGTCATGAGCAAAGTGAGGACTTAGCCCAGAACTACATGGGAGGGGCTTGAGAATGATCTCAAGGCAGTTGGGACCACAGTCACCAAAAAAACGATTGGTAACACAATACGCCACCATTGATTAACATCCTGCAGCACCTGCAAGGTCCCCCTCATCAAGAAGGCATATGTATAGGCCCTTGTAAAGTTTGCCAATGTACATCTATACGGTTCAGAGAAGGATTGAGAGAAAGTGCTGTGGTCAGATAAGACCAAAATTGAGCTCTTTGGCTTTAACTTGACCATGTTTGGAGGAAGACAAATGCTGACTATGACCCAAAGAACACCATCTCTACAGTCAAGCACAGGAGTGGAAACATTATGCTTTGGGGCTGTTTCTCTGCTAAAGAAAGCGGCAGACTTTGCCGCATTGAGAGGCCAATGGACGGGCCCATGTATTGCGAAATCTTGGATAAGAACCTTCTACCCTGGGTGAGAACACTGAAGATGGGTCGTGGATAGGTCTTCCAGCATGACAATGACCCAAAACATACTGTGAAGGCAACAAAGGAGTGGTTCAAGAAGATGCACGTTAAGGTCATGGAGTGGCCTAGCCAGTCTCCAGACCTTAATCCTACAGACAATTTATGGAGGAAGCTGAAACTTCGAGTTGCCAAGTGACAGCCAAGAAACCTTAAGGAATGAGAGAAGATTTGTTCAGAAGAGTGGACCAAAATCCCTCCTGAGATGTGTGCAAACCTGGTAACCAACTACAAGAAGCCTCTTACCTCTGTGCTTGTTTTTGGTTTTTATTTCATTTACATTTTTGGTTGATATTCTGTCTCTATAATTTAAAATACACCTATGAAAACAATTTTAGGCCCTTAATTTCTATATAAGTGGGCAAACCTACAAAATCTGCAGGGGATCAAAAATGTTTTTTCCCCACTGTATGTGAGGGTGAATTAATAATTATCTGCACTCTTGAACAGGAGTAAATGTACAGACACATCATTTCTTTCAACATAGTCTCCTTGTTTTTTTTATCAATGCACTTGTTCCAGCATCCACATGCCTGTATTCACCCTCGGAAAAATAGTTCTTGGATTGTCGCAGCCATGTATGCACTGCTTCTTGCACAAGTTTTTCTGTGGGAAATTGACGACATCTTAAGGCATCTTTAAGTGGACCAAACAGATGGTAATCTGAGGAAGCGAGATCTGGACTATATGCATTATGCTCCAATACCTCGAAACCCAGTTTCCAAAGTGTTTGAACAGTGTGGACGGCAGTACGTGGGCGTACATTGTCATGCAAGTACAAAACGCCTTTCCATAATAAGCCTAAACGTTTGGATGGAATTGTCGGCTTTAGCTTGTTGCATGACATCCCACTGTAACATGCACTGTTTACTGTTGTGCTCTTCTCCAAGTTCCAAAAAACTGTGCGCATCAGTTTTTCTGGGGAGGGCTGAGTTTTATATTTCTTCTTGACTGTTGATTCCAGGTATTTCCATTCCATATTCTGGCATTTGCTTTCCAGTTCAAAGTCCATGTTTTATCTCCACTCCAGTGACTATTCTTTATAAAATAGCTTCACCTTTTTTTTAGGAAGCAGTTCAGAGTTGACAGTTGACCAGACGATTGCATTTGTGCACTTCAGTGAGCTGTTTCAGGGACCCATCTAACACAAACTTTTTGAAAGCCAAGTTTCTTATGGATATTCTCATATGCAGAACCATGACTATTTTGCGAATGATTTGCCACTTCGATAGTCACTTGTCTGTTTGTCAGAACCATAGCACAGACTTGCTCAATGTTGTCGTCAGTAGTGGATGTGAATAGGCGCCACACTCTTTTTTGCATGTTTAACACTTGTCTGACAATTTTTGAACTTCTCAATCCATTCATATACACTTTGCCATGGTAAAACACTATCCACATATTGGCATGAAAGCCTTTGATGGATTTCTGCTTCTGGTATACCTTCAACCAAAAAAAAAAACAACTGATCACTCTTTTCTGTTGTTCGATGCAAACAGAGAGTGGCACAGCAATGGGTGATAAAGGTCGAAGACTCGATAAAGAAACGACAAAGGCGCCATCTTTCAACATGGATGTGCAGAAATCAGTAAAGCCAACCTAAAGATTATTATAGCAAAAGTGCAGATAATTAATGACCCACCCTCATAGTTTAGCAGGAGGATACTGTTTCTTTTGTTATTAAGGAGAAGCATGACATTAAAGGATCATAAGATGGGGGATTTCCAGTTTTACAGGAATGCTACTATGACCTTATCTCCAGCTATTTTAAGAGCACAAAAGTGATACATGTCCCTTTACAAAATCAGTCACAATTACAAAGGTACAAGGGTAGTTCTTAAGAGAGTAGGTTCACACCAGGATTGCACAGGAACATACTGGTTCCCACATGCATCTTCATACAATTCGCACATGGTGCGTTTTGACAGCCCATTTATTGGCAAAACACACCACACAAAAAGTACTGCACCAAACCACATTGTACTGTGGAACTATGCAATATAATGTCCACAAATAATTATAACAATTGTACAGCGCAACATATAAAAATTAAAAAATTGTCCACAAACATGTCCATTTTTCTATGCTCCAATAACCAAAATAAGAGTGTGCACCGGGATATTCAGGAAGAGGGTCACATTGATTTAGCACACTGGTTATTGGAGCACAGAGAAACGGACAGGTTTATGGACAATTTTTGAGTTGTGATATGTTGTGCTACACCATTTATAATATTGTTTGTTTATTGACACGAGGTGAAATCACTGTTTAGGTGCCACAGCAAGCAACGGTTTTTGGATCATCATTTCTATTATTGTTAGTATTTTCATTGGTTATTTCACTTTATATGTATAGTGATTGCGAAGATTGCACTCACTAATATATACTGCCCACAAACGCACTGCATATGCTATCTGCCTTTGGGGATAATAATATATTGGTACCTGCATGCATATCGTATGGACAGTGCTTTTGAACATGGTGTAGGAAAGGAGCGGGGAATGTGTCTTTCCCCCCACCGCGTTCTGGTGTGATCTGGTCCTGAAACTAACCTTTTTCATGAAATCTCTCCATCCTATTTGGAAAAAAAATGTGCATTATCTGTAAATACGTGTCCCCTTTGCTTTTTTCTCCAGTAAAAAAATCTGCTTTGAGGATGCTGGAGGACTCCGTTAACTCTATGACCGATGACTTGAGCTGCACTTGCTGGAAATCGACTTTTCCTTACTGATTCCTGAGTGTGTCAGAGTCTTCTTACATGTTAAAAAGGAGCAGTATAGTCTGCTCCACAGCTTTTCCTGTTCCTGATGGCACTTTCTATACACATGCATAAGGGGCATCTGTCTGTGGCTGCCCTGCCTATACAGCTGTAGGATGAACATGATCAGAGTTCATAAACTTTATTTCAGCCCAGTGCTGTAAATGAAAGGCATGTATACCATTGTGGTGGACAGAAACCGCTTTACACCAATGCTATATATAAATCAGAACACTATATAGAAACACTCGTTGTATGCCTTTTCTGCAATTTCCAATGTTAGCTTTTCATTCTATGCAGGTAATAAAATTAAAGGCAAACCTCTATCCACAATAATTATTTAGTAATTTCCTTGACAAAATATACACCCATAGCACCTCCACACCCATGTACTCTAGATATACTGCCTGTATTTTTGATGTAAGTCTGCAGAGATATATTAAAAAAAAAAAAAAAAAAAATACATCAAATATATAAAATTGGCATCCTTTTTGAAATTCAGCTAGTTAAATTTCCTACAAAAAGCTGTCAGTATACTGTACAGTTGTTCCTGCAGTGGGAGTGGCTGGTCTAAAGACTTAGGGTACAGAAAGTTGAGGCACTTTGGTGGCTTTTAGGAGGGATAGGGATAAGGATGGCCATCACAAGTCATGTCTTTGAGTATCACAAAAACTGACAGCTCAGGAGGAGCCGCTGTACTGACAATCTGATGTTGGTACAATGATCTACCCTGCTGTTCTTTTGTGTTCTGACAGGGGGGAAGCCTTCCCTCGCTAGAACACTCCAGGAGATGGTTGGCAGACCTTTTTCGGTCATGACCCTACGACTGCACGCCCAGATTCTGTCGGACCGACTGCCTCATACACTGGCCAAATGTCAAAAAGTTTCTTTTGAACCAGATAATGCTGCCCATCATTCAGCCTGTGTGTACTATACTTTAATCTTTAAAGTCATATTATGTAGTAGAGCTGTTCTGTTATTGACACTGCCCTCTGTATTTAGTTGGCTGCCCCTTGCATTTACTGGCAGAAAATCCTAATATCGATGCTCTCATTCTATCAACTCTATCAATTTTGGTGAACCTAAGTTTTTTTTTTTTTTTTTCAATTAAATAGGGCACCAGTACCATCTAGAAATGGAGGCCTAGTGTATAAAACATGCCTGAAAGGGACATGGTTATTTTACTCATAACACCTCCCAGATTATTTGTTTTAGATCCTAGCTTGCACTAAATACAATGACTGCTGGGTATTATACAAGGAAATTCATTTTGGAATGTTGGTACCAGTATTCCTAACGTCGTTCAAAGCTCTCTAATGAATCAATGACTGCTGGGTATCTGGGCACCCTCCCTGCTCAGCACTTTAATTTGTCATCTAGTCATAAATGTGGTGCACTAGCCTATACTACTCATTAAAGTGAGCCTGTCAACCATTTTAAAATTAGACATTTTAAACACTCATCATCTGCTAATATTTTTATTAGCTAAAAACCCTACTCCAACTGAGGCACTCTCATTGTGATGACAAGTGGGCAGGGCCTAGTCTCAATATCAGGGAAGTTGATCCTAAAGTAATAAAATAGAACTAAAGTAAAAGACCCACAGAAGCAGCTTTTCTGGAAAACAAGGTAAGAGCAGGCACCTTGTAGAAATTGATCTTGGGCAGGGCTTTCATTTTTAAAATCACTGACATCAATCCTCCCATAAGATTATATATGTGTTAAATGTAAAAGCCTCTCTTGTGCAGACATCCAAAAGGACTGACACTGCTCTTTGGAAGCACACATATGGTAGTATACCTGCCCCAACTACAAACAGGACCAGTATTAGCTATATAAGTGTAAGTCGGGTAAACTGAAGTTATCGGTGGACTTCATGGGCAAAGCAGCCATTGGCATGACACAGGATTTGGTAAGAGCAATGTTTCACACTGTCAAAGCCAAATGGGCACTATAGCTGAAACCCTGGGTGGCTAATCTCATGTCCAAACGGTCATGATGTAAGATACCATTCAAAGGCAAATCCTTGTTTGGTCCCAAAATGCAATCAGTGATTTTCAGGGTAACTGGTGGAGATTGGGGACTGTTTCCTAAAGATGATGAGATACCAGAAGTTTCCCTAGCAGTTTCTAGCAACCACATTCACACCAGGAGCTGCATATCATCCAGGTAGAGAATTCAATAGGAATTAGTGAAGCACGCAAGCTATGTTCTTGACTTTATCGACTCTGCAAACTCATTTGGACTTCTTGCCCATTCAGACAGGTGCATCGGATGCCAGATTACAACGTTATGCACAGGTCTGGATAGACAAGTGTCAGGACCCACTAAATCAGGTCAACCAACCAACAAGGCCATTTCTGGATGTACAGGAGAACTCCAACAAAACTCTCAATGCCAATTTATTTTCCAAGTTCCCCCACAAACTCTACAGGATCTTTTCTCCCAAAGAAAAAAAAGGAAGATGTAGACCTATTATCGATATGAATAGGCTCAACTGGTAAATGTTTTTAGAAATTGCAATATGAAATCCCCCAAACAATAATTATGTCTATCCAACTAGGAAATTTGATGTTGTTTGTGGATTTGAAGGATGAAAACTTTCACATTCCAAATCCATCTGTCCTTCCAAAAGTTCTTGTGATTTGTGGTAGCAGATACCCATTTATAATTTACATGTCTATCTTTCAAACTGTCAATGTCACCCTGATTTCTGTCTTAGACCTCCTCAGAGAGCAGGTCCTTCATGTTTACTATTACCTGAATGATGTCTTCTAACTAACTGGCTACAAAGGGGTCCTTCAGGCCCAGACAGATATTCTGCTGTGGACTGTCCACTAATACCCACTTCGGACCTGATTCACTTCTAAGCCTCGTTCAGTGTGGCCATGGGCACCATCCCTCTCCCAAATAACAAGATCATTTCTATTTGGTCCAGTAGAAATGGTGATCATTGTCTCAACTGATTCTTCTGTATCCAGAGATGAAACAGAGCCTTAGGTGGTGGACCAGACTTTCATGGTGTCATCATCTAGAAGCCATCTTCTGGATTCCAATGACATTGGAAATGAGTGGAGAAGGAATGGGGAGCTTACCCAGGAGGTAAAATGCTCCAGTGAAGATTGGCCTATCTGACACAGAATTTGGTATTGCACATCCTGGAGATGTTGGCAGTTCTGAATACAATCAAGCCCTTTTCATAGAAGATTCAGAATCCAACTTGTGCTTCTACAGTTAGACGACAGAGCAGTAGGGGCCTACATGTGCAGGCATGTTAATACAAATAGCCAGTCCCTTTTCAAGGATTTGGCTCTGATCTTTTATTGTACAGTAGAGAAATAACCTGATCAGACTATGGTTTATATTCCAGTGTTCCAGAACCACCAGGCCAAAAATTTTTTCAGATTGTTCCACGGCAACAGTGACTGAAGCCTCCAGATGGAGGCACTCGATTAGAACTATGCCCAGTGGGATGTCCCAAAATTCAGGAGATTGTGTTTGCCAGAAGTACAGGAGATTCCAACCAAGTTATCTGGCTCAGGGGTGGGTGTTATTTTGTTTCCCTGGAAATTCCAAGTCAGTTATGCCTTTCCCTGTTCCCATGAATATTCAAAATTCCCAAGGAGACAACCTGCAGAGGAAGTAACAGTAATTGCAGTGTTGCTATACACCCTCAGAAGGCTGCGATTCCTGCAGCTTCTTTAGTTAGGCTTTTCCTTATACCATAAACACTCCTGTAGCAGGGGATATTATTTCACCACCATCCAAATCCCCTATTTGGGCTTGACAGATCAGAGAGGGATGCTCTCCCAAAATTGTCAGCATTTGCTTAAAGCCAGGAAAAAATCCACCAACTGAACAAATCATCAGATCTGGCTCAAGCTTATGGAACAGCAATCATTTGATCCTCTACAGCAGCACATCTTGCAAGTTCTCCACCAGACAGATCTGGATATCAGCCTTGGTGTCAATTCCACCTCAAGATGCAAGTTTTTATGATCTCAGGCTTAAAAGACTAAAGGTTGGGATCAGAGCCATTAATCATACACGTCCTGAAAGCAGTATTGAAGATTCAACATTGAAGACAAAATATATTTCTCTAAAGGGATCTGTCCTCAGTAGGGATAGACCGATATGGTTTTTCCATGGCTAATACCGATATTTTGGTCACCACGTATCGGTATCGGCTGATAAGGGCCGATATTCTGCACATTCAATCTGATGTCAGACAATCCTGCAGCCTCCACCTGCCAACAGCAAGCACAGCGAGAACAGGGTTGAATCCTTGCCTGAATCCTGCTTACCCCTGAGTCTCCATTGGTTGGCGCCCGAGGTCCGGTCCTCTGCAATGATCCATCACATTACCAATCCATGCATGAATTCATTGCCATCTGGTAAGGAGATTTAATATAGATGGTGGTGTCACAGGTTTATCATCTATCAGAAATTCTTTTGGATTATTTATCACAAGTCCTCTTGTCATTATTATCTGGTAAGGAGTATTTATATCGGTGGAGGTGTTTTCTTCTTCCTGCATGTTCACAGATCAACCTTTTACTATTTATATTCGGTAAGGAGTATTTAATCAATTCTGTTTGATGGTGGAAGTTTCAGTTATACTAGTGACTGTGGAATTTGGGAAGACAGCAGTACCATCCCGTTACGGCTAGTTATTTACTATATATATATATTTATGCTGCCATGGAAGCACAAGGAAAATAGAAAGCGGATTGCCATACTTTCCATAATTTTTCCTTCTGGTGCTGGTATATATTAGCATGCATGCCCATCCATGTCATTCTAATCTATTTAAGGAAATGTTTGGAACTTGGATTAAAAACAGATATCATTGGTCCCGTTGTTAGTTAAGGGTGGGGCTCGTAACATATGTATGCTTCCTTGGGTAGGCACTAAGAAAAGAAAAATGATTTTAAGTATGGTGAAAATTTTCTGTTAAGTAGAGAGGTGAGGGGCAGAGGAGCTGGGTCACCAAAGACAGTTTTTACATACTTTCAGAAGAGGAGAGGGGAATAGCATGGGAATGGGGAACTGTAGTTGTACTAGAGAATTCACGCTTCCTGGAGTGGTCTAATTCCCTAGCAAGTTCAAAGGCACATTGTAAATAAATAATAACAATGTTTATAAAAAGGAAAGATGCTGCAAGTAAGCATTTAATATACTTAATTTTTTGTGCTTTTACCTGCATGTTTTTTATGCATATCACCTCTCAGGAGCCTGTGAACCGCTCTCTCAAAGCGATCCACGGCTAAAGGCTTTTCAAAAGGAAGGCAAGGGCTACCCTCTGTGTGAATGAGGCCTAAAACAGTGCAAAATCTAACATGAAAGAACTTAAACATATGTGGCCTGTACATTTGCTGGCTCAAAACTGGTGTTGCCAGCGACAGAGTGATTGGCTTGCATTAAATTGATGCCTATGGCATGCACAGTGAAGCATACATACCACTGCAATCTTACAAACAGATTTAACTATAAAAGGACAGCAATCTATTAAAACATACAAGTACAGGAATTGAATAAAACCGTTACCAAATGATTACCAAATATTTTAGTTATAGCTGCATAATTGTAGTTTAGGTAGCTTTTTATATTTACCCGTTAATGATTACTAAAAAATGTTTCTCTGAAAATAAATTCTACTAATACTGTTTACTGTTTTTGCCACAGGCATGTATAAAATATATGAATATTTATTCAATCAATGATTTTAGATCAGGGACATTTTTGATCTCGAGGTCTAGTAGCATTTGTCCAAATGCCTTCCCCTGAAATAAAGAAATATGAAAAAAGGATTAACTACAGAAACAGGGAATTAAATCACACATTGAAGTGTTTCTAAAGGCAAAATTTGATTTAATTAACATAAGAAACATGTTATACTATCCTGCTTAATGCAATGGTATTATACAGAGCGGCCCCAAGCCTGTCAGCTCCTCTTCTTCTCTGTCTGCCCCCATAGCACGCCACTTGCTATGGGAGCAGGCGTACAGGTTCGATCACAAGCAGGGGTATGCGATTCTATTGACACACACAGTGGAATTGATTTACTAAAACTGCAGAGTGCAAAATCTGTGTGCATGGTAGCCAATCAGCTTCTAACTTCAGCTTGTTCAATTAAGCTTTGACAAAAAAAAAAAAAAATGGAAGCTGGTTTCTGTGCAGGGCTGCACCAGATTTAGCACTCTTCAGTTTTAGTAAATAAACCCCAGTGTCTTCGACTTCACCTAAATGCACATATTTTTGCAGGTACATTTATTAGTATTATTATTTTTTACTGGAGCCTGCAGAGCACGATCAGCAGATAGTCTTGGAAAAAAGAACAGGTTCTCACCGGTGACCTGTCACATGACCACCCCAACCAAAGACCAGGAGCCCTTGCAAAGAATATGCTTCCACACAGCTTCCAGGGCTGTGTATGGATGTTTCAAGTGTACGGAGAAGCACACCGGTTACCGTGGGCAGTGCAGCAGATAATGTTACACAAGACAGATACGTGCACAGGGGGTGGAAGCCCAGGCGCTAGGACGCAATTTCTAGTCGCCATGGCAACCTGGCACCTAGGATTTGTCGACCCCCGGTTTAGACACACTGTTTACATTTACTAAAACTATCACTATCTCTCTTTTTGTTTGAAGATAACATTCTGTCTAATTTCATCTCATTTATTGAAGAGGACAGAGTTATCTTTCCTATTTGTATCAGGTTAATGTATACTGTTACTATGGCATTATATGTTAAGTTTTTTCATGCACACAAACGTTTATATGATCTTGATTCTTGTAGCATAACGATTCTGGTGCTTTCCTGTTCACGGGGAGTCGGGGTGCCACATACAGACACCCACACAAGCAAATGGCTGTACGCAGCCAGCTTTTTGTACACACCAACTTTTGCATTGATGTTCTCCTGTGTAAACATCCATGTGCATGAGGCCTAGTAGTTACTCTTGCGACATTTACTGTACACTGCAACAGAAGATTATTCAAATTAATGGTAACAATAATGATATGCAAAAATGCATGACTGGCTGTAGAACAATAGGTAACTATACTCTATTTCTAATTAGCTCTTTTTCCATAGATTTTTGAATGACTATAATAGAATTTTAACACCAGTTCATAGTGGGGTAGGTGTATGAGAATGCTAGGCTAACAGTCAGTACTTTCACTACAGTAATCTCCCTTTGGTATACAGGTACTCAAGTGATACTAAAATCTGATTTAAAAAAACAATCTTTTCAAGCATGTATTCTTAACTCAAAAAGTACCTTCTATTGCTCCCAGTCTCCTCCAAATTCCTTATTTTTGTGATCCAACTTCCTGCCAGAAGGTCGCTACATTCTTTCTCCATAGCTACACTTTCTTGTTTGGTTCCAAGATGAACTATGGGATTTGTAGTGTGTATACAGCAATGCATATGACCACAACTAACATGCACTGCTAAACACATTTTACAAAAAAACAATAAAGCCCAATTAAACTCTCTGTTTAAATCAACTAAATACTTTCCAGGCCATTCATTGCAGAACGTTTACATTTGGAATTCACAGAAGACAAGTTGTTAAAGAAGGATTTAATGCCTAACCTAACTCTCCGATTGATCAGCTAAAAAAAATTATAGGTGCATCAAAACAAAAGGAGTTCAATGTCTTACAGTACATTTTTATTCTAAAACAGCCACAGTCAGAGAAGGAATTCCTGCCTCCTGCCAGCAGCTGCAGAGTGGGGCCCTTGTTCTCTGTGTGGAAACAGTGGTCTCTCTACAGAGGTTCGATGCACCCCCTACTGAGTCAAACCTATAGGTCTACATACAGTAAAATTCAAATAAGTCTGCACAGAGTAAAATTTAAACTATTAGGTGTAGCATGCTGACAGGGAACAGCCTTTTTGTTTCAGGTTTTAGCTGCTTTAGAAGCTAAATAAACTGTAAGATCTCAAATATTTTTTTTTTTGATAAACCTAAAATGAATTTAGCTGATTTGATAGGATTTAATTAAATCTTTCTTTTTAGCAACCGGTTTTCTATAAAATCCAAATTCTACTTGTATAATAATGACCAGTATTCATAAATCACTTGCAACAACATTTGACCAAATTGGTGTCCACATGACTTTGCACTAATCACATACGTATAATTTTCCTTACAGACCACTAGAACGGAGTTTCACAGTTATGTAGCTTCATCCTATATCCCTAGAGGTCAGAGGATGGTGGACTGCAGAACTCAGCTAAGTAAGGTTAAAATAGAGTTTCCATCAAGCCAAAAATGGCCACTAACATAGTAATGGGTTGCACTGCAAAGTTACACAATTGTGATTTATTTTTTTATTTTTTAATTTTTAATGGGTGTTTCTAGATATTTGTAAACCCTTTGACTTGCTTTTCATATGATGTAACTTGTTTACGTTAGGTTTAATGGGCACACTGTGACTATACAATCACTACTCATTACATTTAATAAGCAGTCATTAGGCTCCACATTTAATTCATACAACAATGCATCCTTCACCTTATAGCTAGGAATAGAATACATTGGAGTGAGTGGTTCAACCTAACAGCAGCCATCAAATGTCACTATTAGGTAGTTATATGTCAGAAGATTATAGATGCCATTTACCTGAGGGTCGCTTCTCAATGATGCAATACCTCCACCTCCCAGGGAATTCTTCAGGACAAAGTTTAAGGCGTTTGTACCTGGTAACTCATACCTGTTAGACAAGGAAATTATAGGATTTTTATTTTTTTTTACTCACAGTAAAAATCATTGTCTCTAAATTTTTAGGAGGACACAGTTCTGATTTTCAATTATCATCTACTGGGAAAAGCTGGGGCTGATCTTACCAACCAGGCCAAGGTGTTCATCCAGGCAGAAAAACTAATGAAAACTACAAATTCAAGTTCACTTACTGCATGCTTGCAGGTGGTTGTCTATTTACCACTACATGAAAGTTTTAAGTCTTTCTGGTAGCAGCTTTCAAAACAATTTTTTATGTGCAACACCCTACCAGGAAGTTGCAACATGAGAACCTGTCCCAGTGGAACAAGTTTCCTATGTCTCTGGAAGGGAAGATTAAGGTAAGTTGGCAGACAAAGTTATCTTTAGTTTGGAAGCTTTGTTCCCCTCTGGTGCTAGCCAGAAAGTTGTTTCTTTTTTATCTGGAAAATAGTAAGGAAAGACTTGCATCAGCTTGTGTGGCTGGGGAGGAGTACTGGAAACTATCCACTCAGGGTTCTTGGAGCTCTGAGCAGTCCCTACTTCCCATCAATGTGCTGGACCTTTAGGTGATTAGATGGGGTCTGCTTCATTGGATGCACATCTTGGAGAGCATGCAGTAAACAAACCTAAAGTTGCAGTTTCCATAGTGTTTCTGAGAGAAGGAACACCTTGGCCTGGTTGGTATCCAAGACCAGCCCCATGTATTCTCAGTAGGTGATGATCTAAAGCAGGGCTGCATCCTCCAGTGAATAAAAGAGGAAAAAAAAAAACAACTACAAAGTGTTTCAAGTAAGCCTCAGGCACATTGCTTGAGAAGTTAAAGCGGAGTTCCGGCCGCAAAATCGTTACATTCGATTTTGTGCCATCCGCTTCCTTATTGTCACCTGAAAAAGAATTGGATATTCCCAAATTTATTATTTTTTTACTTACCTTGTTTCAGAAGAAAATATACTCACCTTTCCTTCCACTTCCTCCCTCTGTGGCCACGGCCCGCGCCATCACTTCTTGTCCTGCAATGCATCCTGGGAGCTCTTACTCATCACTCCCAGGAGGCAATGGGCAGTGATGTAGGCGGCCGGGCTCCTCTCACAGCTTGCACAATGAGCTAGAATCAGGAAGCAGGGCATACATTTGCATACTGCGGCTTCGGGTGACCAGGACAAAGATGGCGGCACTCAGCAAACTTTTTATAAAGTAAGATTTTATGATTGCCAATCAATTATTAAACTGTCTAAAACCGGATTAGCGGATGTATGAAGAGCGAGGATCACTGTTTGGGCAGTATTTATAAAAAAAAAAACGATTCTGTGGCCAGAACTCCGCTTTAAAGCAGAACTAAACCTACAGAAATACTCACCTCCTCATTCCAACAATGCGGCAGTTAAATCCCTCCCTGGCTGCTGACATCTTCTCAATATCTACTTCTGGGTGCACGGTTTTTGGCCTCTTGATTGGCAGATGTTTGTTATTGCAAAAAAGACATTGTATGTCTCTTCTTCAATAAAGAGCTACCAAATCGTAGTTTTTAGTAGTACAGTTAAGTTCCACTTTAATTTCATAAAACCCTAACGCTGCTCAATTTTCAGACATCTGCAATTAAATAGTAAATATACATAGCTGAGTTATATTATCAACTGTGCTTCTTTTTTTACTTGTGCTTTTTTTTTTTTTTTTTAACTTATACCACACTAATACCATCCACTAAACACTTCTGTGGTCTCTGATAAATAGCTGGAAAACATTAATTTATCATTTGAAATCACCCTAAACACCAAGACACCAGAAGATGGGTATAAAATATAATCAAGTCAACGTGTAGTCTGAGGTGAATAGGACAAATGACTGTGCTATTCGTTAAGAAACAATGGAGGATGACCTAAAAATTCACTGATTAGATGTTTTTACTACAATCGTGTCCTAGGGATGCCATCTATGTGTCAAAAACATTTCACATCCCAACCTTTTAAATTGCAGGTTTTCCACCATACCACTAATGTATAGTACATATGCACCTTAAAGGGCAATCTGTATTTTTTGTCCATACTAAGCAAAGTAACAGGTTTATTTTACAAGAAAGGCTTTAAGCAATTTTTGTACCAGTATTTCCCTTCCCTGTGTTACCCCGGCCTCCCTAATCTGTTTCTAAACCACCCAAGATTCCTGTAAATTTCAACTTACAAGTCAATACAAAGATAGCGCTATGCACGTTACGTTCCCCCTGTCCCTTATAAAACAGTGCAGATGCTTAGGCACTCAAGCTCTGAAAGCTTAACTGTAAGGAGTGCCACACATTTTTTTTAGGCAGCATGCTTATGGATCAGAGCAGCTAAGGAATGCAAGAACTAGCTGTTTAAAGCAAACAAGTATTTTGGCCATGCAGGGTAAACCAACAGGTTTACTTTATTGCCCCCCTTCCCCAGCACCACACATTCATCTTTCCTGCAAGTGGTTCTAATGGCTGAGCGTTTTTTTTTACCTTAAAGCGGGGCTCCACCAAAAAGGGGAAGTTTCACTTTAAAGTCTCCTACCCCGTTCCTGTTTGTAAAATATAGCTTTTTGTGGAGGGGGGGAGCAGTTACCTGATTTTGACAGGTACCCATTCCCACTTCCACTCCAGCCGCCTAGGCCATCGGAAGCAAAAGTTTTCCTTCCCCCCTCCCTCCCAAAGTCTTCTGGGACACATGACTGGCCCCAAAAGACTGCGGAACCATTCACATGGCACAACTCTGCTCGCCCATGCACAGTGGGCACCCGGCTGTGAAGTTGCAAGCTGTCACAGCTGGGTGCCCATAGTAAAGATGCCGGTTCCGGCAAGAGAGAAAACAGGGAGAAAACAGCTGTGGTGAGCACACCGCTGGATAGAGGGATAGGTGAGTGGCTGTTTATTAATTAATTGACTTTTAATTTTCACTTACGAGACTGGAGCTCCTCTTTAATGCACTCTCTGCATTAGGGGAAAAAAACTTCTAAATGCAGCTCCCCCACCTCCAGCCTCCCCTTATACTTACCCGAGCCTGATCTCTATCCAGCGTTGTGCACAAGAGCAGCGGTTCTCTCCCTCCTCATTGGCTCTTAGACAGCAAGAGAAGCTATTGGCTCCCACTACTGTCAGCCATAGCCGGTGAGGTAGGAGCGGGGGGTGGGGCTGAGACATGCTCTGTGTGTCAATGGACACACAGAGCCAGCTCAGGAGCAAGCCTACACAAGTGCCCAATAACAAGCGGCCTGCTATGGTGGGCACTCGGTGGGGGGAAGGAGCTAGGAGCACCAGCGGGGGACCTGAAAAAAAGGAGGATTGAGGCTGCTCTGTGCAAAACCATAGCAGGTAAGTATAACATGTTTGTTATTTAAAAGAAAACAAGGGTTTACAATCAATTTCACTCTCTTACTGCTGTGTCAATAACTGGATCGAAGGAAAGGCAGCCTTGAATAAGCTTACTCTTCACTTTAGCTGAACAGAACAGAGAGGACGGGAAACATGAGGTAATGAGTACATGCTTCTGGGGAAAGGGGCATTAAAAAAACATGTTGCTATGGTCTGTATGTTCAAAGCACAGATTTGCTTTTAAAGTGTTACTAAACCCACAACAATAAAATCAGTCTGCATATGCAGTAAAGCATGCTTGTTATATTCACTGTGGAGTGAGTAATCCTGGCATTGTGGCATTGTGTATAAAGGTTGGTTGATCATGATCCTCCTCTTCTTTCACTGTCTCCAAAAAATAACCTGATATTTACAGAGCCAGGGGACATGCTGCACATACTCAGTTTGGTGTGTATTGCTAGAGAGCTTTTTTTTTTTTTTTTTTTGGGAGAGTGCATGTGATCAGCACAGGGTTCAATCAGCACTGTCCAGACATGTTCAGACAGAGGATCAGGGGAGAATGAAAACTCCTCCCAAAAGTTTTACTAGGAACTGATAGTTGTTACAAGGCTGCTGCTATATACTGCTGATGAGAAAAGGTATTTATCCATTTATATGTATTAAAATAATAGTATTTCCATGTTCTGTGTACTGTGGGAGACCAGATATAGTGAATGCAGGTTCTGGGTTTAGTAACACTTTAAGTCTCTCCTATAAAGTGTACCTGTTACTTTGCCCAGTATGCCTTATATTTTATCCAACATGTGCACAGTAGAAGTTCACTTTAAGATCTAAACATAGCAGGGAGTGAGTACTGCCGGCAAAACTAATGTCTTTCAAAGGCTAAATATCTAGAGTTTAACCTCCTCCCGCCCGCGCTATAGCCGAAAGACGGCTACAGCGCGGGCTCTAATTTCCGGGAGGCCGTCTTTAAACGGCCTCCCAGTAACAGGCTCCCCGCGCGCTCGCATCAGGGAAAGTCTGTGTTGGCCGTGTCCCTTGGACACAGCCATTCACAGATCATGGTGAATGGCCAATCACAGCGGCCATTTGCCACTCGATCGGAGCATCCAATGAGAGATGATCTCAAATGTAAACATATGAGATCATCTCTCATTGCCAGCTCTCCTTCCTCACACAGAGACTGCAGTTTGAGGAAGGAGAGATCTGTGAGTTTTTTGAGAGTTTACAGTGTGTGATCTGAGTGCCAGTGTGCCCACAGTGTCAATCAGTGTGCCCACAGTGCCAATCAGTGTGCCCACAGTGCCAGTGTGCCCATCAGAGAGCCAATCAGTGTGCCCATCACTGTCACAGTTCCCATCAGTGTCACAGTGCCCATCAGTGTGCCAATCAGTGTCACCGTGTCCATCAGTGTCACCGTGCCCATCAGTCATCAGTGCCACCAGTGTCACGTCTCAGTTTCACCGTGTCAAAAGGGCCTACAGTTCAATCAGTGTCATCGGTGCTATCAGTGTCATCAGTGCCATTAGTGTCACCGTGCCAGTGCCTACAGTGCCATTGTCAGTGTCATAAGTGCCATCAGCATCACCGCTACAGTGTCATCAGTGCCTACAGTGTCACCGTTCCTTGCTGTGCCATCAGTGTCACCGTGCCTCATTGTCAGTGCCCATAGTGTCAACGTGCCATTAGTGTCACACAGTGCTGCATATCAGTGCCACCTACCAGTGGAACCTCATTAGCATCCATCAGTGTAGGATCAACATCACCAACGATGGCAAAGAGATTTTTTTCAGCTGAGGAGGACTACAATATCCTTTGTGTTGCCGACGAGATCAACAGGGAGCTCTCTGCTTCGGATTCTTCTTCGGATTCAGAGTCTGACTCCGAAGTAAATTACGAGCCGGTCATAAGCAGTGGGACGCAGACAGACTCCGACGAAGAAGAATATCGCGTGCCTACCAAACGAAGGCATTCTGGTGAGGAGGAGGCAGTGGCATCCACCAGCTCTGCAGTGCCATCCACCAGCACCACCGTGCCATCCACCAGTACCACAGTGCCTCGGCAAGAAAGGCCAAGTACAAGTGGGGTGTCACCTCACCCCCAAAGGGTTAGGACCCATGCCAGCCTTCCCTATGCCCTTCAGAACCCCTTGTGGCTTCCTCCTAACTCAGGAGAAGCCATCATCCACCCTTTCACTGCCCAGCCAGGAGTCCAGGTTAACACTGAGAACTTTGCCCCGATAGACTTCTTCAATTTAATTTTTACAGAGGACCTGCTGATGTCAATTGTGGCCCAGTGCAACCTGTACGCACAGCAACTTATTCAGAGTAACCCCACGTCTTATTATTCACGTCCCTATGAGTGGAGAGACCTAATGGTGGAGGAGTTTAAGATTTTTTTAGGCCTCACCTTCAATATGGGACTAATAGCAAAAATGACCAACCAAACCCATCTACCATATGCCAATCTACTCCGCAGTAATGCCCAGGACCAGATATTTAATGATAATGAGGTTCCTACATTATAATGACAATACCCAGTGCCCTCCCCGAAATTCCCCAACATTTGACAAGCTTTATAAAATTCGGCCACTTCTAAATTATTTTTCAGAAATATTCCCTCAATTATTTACCCCAGACCAACATATATGTGTGGATGAGTCCCTTGTTAAATTTACCGGCAGGCTGGGCATCAAACAATTTAACCCCAGCAAACGGGCCTGCTATGGGGTGAAGGTGTATAAATTATGTGACCGAGCCACAGGGTACACATATGCCTTAATGGTGTACGAAGGGAAGGACACCCAGCTGCATTCCCCTGAATGTCCAGACTACTTGGGATCAAGCAGGAAAGTTGTTTGGGACCTCATATACCTCTCCTAGAAAAAGGCTACCACCTTTACGTAGATAACTTCTACACAAGTTTGCCCCTGTTCCGCAACCTTCACAGGAAGAAGACTCTGGCATGTGGCACGGTCAGAAAAAACAGGAAAGGCTTTCCTCAAAAGCTCGTAAACACGAAGCTAAGAAGAGGGGAGGTGGCTAGTCTGCGAAATCTGGCTGGGAAGTGGAGGGACAGAAGAGATGTGTACATGCTGTCTTCAATCCACAACGACAACTATGTGGAAGCCCGAAGAAGGAATGGCCCAATCCGAAAGCCAATATGTGTCCATGAGTACAACTTGTTCATGGGGGGAGTGGACTTCAATGACCAAATGATGGAACCCTATCTACCCACAATACGAACATACCATTGGTACAAAAAAGTCTCAATTTATCTTTTTCATTTGGCCACATACAATTCCTACATAATGTACCGCAAGTCCACCAAAAGCCCCCAACCTTTCCTTTATCACCTGGAGGAAATCTTCGCTGCCCTTATATTCCCAAACAGCCCACCAGAAAACATTTGATACAATGTTATAAGTAGACTTTCTGAACGCCATTTTCCCGGTAAAATCCCTCCCACACAAACAGACAAAAGACGGCAGAAAAAATGTAGGGTGTGTACCAGTGCAGGAGTTAGAAGAGACACCCGTTTTTATTGTCCCCAGTGTCCTTCCAAACCAGGCCTCTGTATAGAAGACTGTTTCCGCCGTTACCATACTTGTCTAAATTATTAGTGAAGTATGGTAAACGTAGTCCTCAATTCCTGCCATTTACCTTCACCCCTTATGCCACTGTATGCTCCTGAACTGACCCTGGCCTGTTATTCAACTACGCCTTTGCCTGCTGCTTTTGTACATATGTCTGCCTGCTCCAGAACTGACCCTGGCCTGTTATTTGACCACGCCTTTGCCTGCTGATTTTTTACATACCTCTGCCTGCTATGGAACTGACCCTGGCCTGTTATTCGACCATGCTTCTGCCTGCTGCTTCTGTTCATACCTCTGCCTGATCTGGAACTGACTCTGGACTGTTTGACCACAATTTTTGCCTGCCTCTTGGAGTAGTGGGATTCATACCACAGGGGTCTCGCATATGTGAGGGGACCAGAATTGTTTTTCTGGATGAAGAAAACAATTTTTTTTGTTTTTCTTCATCCCAGATTAGGGTCTGGATCCTGGAGGCTTCAAATAGATTTGGGTGGGAGAAGCCTCTACCCCTGTCCCCATTCTATCCCAACAGAGGCCCTACTTCTGCCTGCAGGACTTACTGCCATCATGCCTCTGCCTGCCGCATGAACTGACCACACCTCTGCCTGCTACTTGAACTGCGGACTATGTTCTTGCCTACTACCAGGACCAATATTTTGGCACTGCTCACAATATCTCGGCCTGCACTGACACTGGACTGGTATCCTTACCTGTTGCCTGGACAATTGCATTCGCTGTTCCTGACCAAGTCCCTGCCTGCTGCCTGGACTACCAGTGCTCAACTCCTGTGGACAACTGCGCTTCTAAAACTACAGGTAAGCTTTTGTTTACCCTTTGCTCGGCAGAATGTATTTTGGGGTGTAACTCATGGTATGTGCATGCTATGTGTCCCTAGAACACCTGATGGTGTTCTTTGCATGTTGGGCCTCTATATGTGACCAGACTGCGTAAAAGTCTCACACATGTGGTATCGCCATACTCAGAAGGAGTAGCAGAATGTATTTTGGGGTGTCATTTTTGTTATGTACATGCTATGTGTTGGAAATATCTTATAAATGCGTTTTCATTTTTTTTCCACATTTTCCAAAAACTTCTGGAAAATATGACATGTTCAAAAGACTCATTATGCCTCATAGATTATACGTTGGGGTGTTTGCTTTCCAAAATGGGGTCATTTAGTGGGCTTTTCCATTGTGCTGGTGCTCCAGGGCCTTCAAAAGTGTAAAAGGTGGTTGAAAAATGAAAAGTGTATTTTATGCTCCTAGAACGCCTGGAGGTGCTACATCAATGTTGGACCTCTGATTGTGGCCTGGCTGTAAAAAAGTCTCACACATGTGGTATTGCCATACTCAGGAGGAGTAGCAGAATGTATTTTGGGGTGTCATTTTTGCTATGTACATGCTATGTGTTGGAAATATCTTATAAATGGACAACTTTGTGTAAAAAAAAATGCGTTTTCATTTTTTTTCCACATTTTCCAAAAACTTCTGGAAAAAAATGACATGTTCAAAAGACTCATTATGCCTCATAGATTATACGTTGGGGTGTTTGCTTTCCAAAATGAGGTCATTTAGTGGGTTTTTCCATTGTGCTGGTGCTCCAGGGCCTTCAAAAGTGTAATAGGTGGTTGAGAAATAAAAAGTGTATTTTATGGGAGGAACCAAGCTTTGAGATACCCTCTAAAATTTTCCAAATGTTTGACCCATTGGGAATCAGTCCTTAAGGTTCTTCACTTCTGGTACTACACTCCGGATAAACTATTGCGCATCTTCTCAACACATTCGAATAATTGCTGGAGAGAATGTGGACAAATTGGCTCAGCACCACACATCTGGTGGCACTGCCCCGAGCTTACCTTATTTTGGAAGGAAATCGATTCGCTCATCACTCAACTTACAGGGCGACAGATCTCCCTAGAGCCACAAACTGCCCTGCTGGGGGTGGGGCTCTCTACTTGGCACAATGAATTCCACGCTGTCATCACTCACATCTTGATAGCGGCACGCTTAACCATAGCCAGGAGTTGGAAAAAGAGATGTGCACCTACCTTCCGGCAGTGCATAACCATTCTAAACCACAATATGCACATGGAATACATGTGTGCCAAAGCCCATTACGGCCTGACAAAATTCTTTTCACTGTGGGAACCCTGGCTTAGAAATCCTAATAGTAACTTGGATGCTACCTGACTCTTTATCTCCTTGCCTCCCTCTACCTTTATAAGGGATTCATCTAAACCTCACTGATCAATTCCGATTACCTGCTTCTTACACACAACGCCTTCTGTTCTCAGCCTATCTCTACTTACATGAAGCAGCTTCTCCCTAACCCTGGAACACAGCACACACTGGATAACTACATCTGGAACTTTACTACGTATATGATTACAGTCTATCCATGACTCCTTGCTTATGTCCCCCACTGAGATCATCTATGTATGTCTCGATGTTTTTGTTTTGTTCTTTTTGTTCTTTCTGTTTTATGCTCTCTAGTAGCTGCCTGACTGTTGTTATTCATACTCTTAATTGGTTGTACTATATGAAGGTGGTATGTAGTCTTGCAGACTGTATATTATGCTTATTTGTACTCTATGGATTTAACGTTGAACAAAATAAAAAGTTTCAAGTTTAAAAAAAAAAAAGTGTATTTTATGCTCCTAGAACGCCTGCCGGTGCTGCTTCAATGTTGGACCTCTGTATGTGGCCTGGCTGTAAAAAAGTCTCACACATGTGGTATCGCCATACTCAGGAGGAGTAGCAGAATGTATTTTGGGGTGTCATTTTTGCTATGTACATGCTATGTGTTGGAAATATCCTATAAATGGACAACTTTGTGTAAAAAAAAAATGCTTTTCATTTTTTTTCCACATTTTCCAAAAACTTCTGGAAAAAAAGAACATGTTCAAGAGACTCATTATGCCTCATAGATTATACGTTGGGGTGTTTGCTTTCCAAAATGGGGTCATTTAGTGAGCGTTCCATTATCCTGGTGCTCCAGGGCCTTCAAAAGTGTAACAGGTGGTCAACAAGTTAGATGTGTAGTTTATGCTCCTAGAACAACTGATGGTGCTCCTTGCATGTTGGGCCTCTCTATATGAGTAGACTGTGAAAAAGTCCTACACATGTGGTATCGCCATACTCAGGAGGAGTAGCAGAATGTGTTTTGGGGTGTAGTTGCAAGTATGCCTATGCCATGTGAGAGAAATAACCTGTTGGAAATTAAAATTTTGTAAAAAAAAAAAAAATAATTTAATTTTGAAAAGAATTGTGGGAAAAATGACAACTTCAAAAAACTCACCATGCCTCTTATTAAATACCTTGGAATGTCTACTTTCCAAAAAGGGGTCATTTGTACTTTCCTGGCTAGTTAGGGTCTCAAGAAATGAGATAGGCTGTCAGTACATTAGGTGTGATCAATTTTCAATGATTAGCATAATAGCTTGTAGACTCTCTAACTTTCACGCAGACCAAATAATATACACTTATTTGAGTTATTTTTACCAAAGATATGTAGAAGTATACATTTTGGCCAAAATTTATGAAGAAAAATTACTAATTTGAAAAATTTTATAACAGAAACTGAAAAAAAAAATGGATTTTTGTAAGAACTTACCGTAAAATCCTTTTCTCTTAAGCTCATTGACAGACGTAGTCTTCTTGATTCTCAAGAGCTGGGTTATGTTGTCTCCGCAGGAGTAGGACTAGGCAGAATGACAAAAACGTTCTGGCTCCACCCTAGGGGGCAGTCCCTGAGGGTATATCCTCCCTCTCTCTGCTACAGGGAATCAGTTCTGTTTAAAGCAGTACAGAGAAATTAACCCAACCCAACTCAATGATAGAGGGGCGGGTACTACGTCTGTCAATGAGCTTAAGAGAAAAGGATTTTACGGTAAGTTCTTACAAAAATCCATTTTTCTCTATCGCTCATTGACAGACGTAGTCTTCTTGATTCTCAAGAGCTGGGACATCCAGAAGCAGTGCCACAAATGAGGGGTGGGATTGACAAAATCAAATCCAATCTAGTAGGCCCAACCGGTGCCAAACTAGAAGTTTTAAAGGCTCATTATAAACAAAGAATGAGACTAAAAGAAAAATTTTCCAACGGAAAAAACCCTCGAGGTAGACCACTGGTCTCCTCAAATTGCGGCCTGCAAAACCTTGCGGCCAAATGAGGCATCAGACGATGCCATTACATCAACTTTATAATGTTTAGAGAAGGTATGCACCGACGACCAGGTAGCCGCCTTGCACACCTGGACCACTAACGCCTGATGGCGAAAGGCCCATGACGCACTAAGTGCCCGAGTGGAGTGCGCCTTAACAGGGAACGGGGGCTCCCGACCCTTAATAGAATAAGCCTGCACTACCGTCTGTCTGATCCATCTGGAAATGGTCGCGGCAGATGCAGGCAACCCCTTTTTGGGTCCATCTGGGATCACAAAAAGTGAATCCGTCTTGCGAAACGAGTCTGTCGTTTTTAAGTATACCCTGATCGCCCGGACCACATCCAAGGAGTGCAAAGCAAATTCCCGAGGATGACTGGGCTTAGGACACAGGGAAGGTAATACAATTTCTTCATTCAGATGAAATTCTGAAACTACTTTTGGTAGGAAGGATGGATTCGGACGAAGAACCACCTTATCTCTATGAACCACCAGATATGGTGAACGACAAGATAATGCGGCCAGTTCTGACACCCTGCGTGCAGAAGTAATAGCCACCAAGAAGGCCACCTTCTGGGACAACGTGGGTAGAGGAATCTCCCTAATATCTTCAAAGGGAGGTTTCTGAAGAACCGACAACACTAAATTAAGATCCCAGGGGGGTAACGGCGCGTGCACTGGCGGAGCCAGATGTCGCACCCCCTGGATGAAATTCCGCACCAAGGAATGAGTAGCCAAAGGCTTCTGAAAGAAGATGGCTAATGCTGAGACCTGACCCTTGATAGTACTCAAGGCCAGTTTCTGCTCAACCCCTTGTTGCAGAAAAGCCAATATTCGACTAATCGAATAAGACCGAGGACGGAACCCCAAAGGTTCACACCATGCAATGTAGGACTTCCATGTGCGATGATAAATCTTTCTGGAAGTCGCTTTCCTTGCTTCAACTAGAGTAGGAATAACTGAAGCTGACAAACCTTTGTCCTTCAGCACCTGGGTCTCAATAGCCAGGCCGTTAAAGCCAGCGATCGTAAAGCAGGATGGAAGATCGGTCCCTGAGACAGTAGATCCTCTCTGAGAGGAAGTCTCCACGGGACGTCCGCCACCAGTCTGACCATGTCGGCGTACCAAGCTCGACGAGGCCAGTCCGGAGCTACCAGGATTACTGGGATTCCTTCCTCCTCTACCCTGCGAAGAAGTCTTGGCAGTAACGCGAGAGGAGGGAAGGCATACATTAGCTGGTATTGCCCCCACGGGGCGATCAGTGCGTCTGCGGTTTCTGCTAGAGGATCGCGGGAGCGAGCCACGAATCTCTGAACTTTCCTGTTGAATCGTGATGCCAACAGATCCACATCCGGGGTGCCCCACCGTAGGCACAACTGGTGGAAAACGTCTGGATGGAGGGACCATTCCCCCTGATCCAGGGTCTGACGGCTGAGATAATCTGCCTGCCAATTCTCCACCCCCGGAATGAACACCGCAGAGATTGCTGGAACAAATCGTTCCGCCCAGCGAAGAATGCAAGCCACTTCTTTGGCCGCTCGGACACTCTTGGTGCCCCCCTGGTGATTGACATAAGCCACGGCCGTGGCATTGTCCGACTGGATCCGAACCGGGCTGCCCTGGAGCTGCTCGGTCCAGTGAATCAGACAAAGTCTGATCGCTCTCAGTTCCAATACATTTATCGGTAATCTGGATTCTTCCGGGGACCAAAGTCCCTGGGCAGATAATTGACCGAGAATTCCTCCCCATCCGGATAGACTGGCATCCGTGGTCACTATCGTCCAATATATTGGCAGAAATGACTTTCCCTGGCTGAGCATTGGAGACCGAAGCCACCAAACCAGAGACTCTCTGGTCTGTTTGCTCAATCGTATCTGATTGTCCAGGGATTCCGGATTCCGATTCCATCTGAGGAGAATCTCTTGCTGAAGAATTCGGGTATGGGACTGGGCAAATGGGACTGCTTCGAATGAAGCCACCATCAACCCCAGAACCCTCATGCAAGTCCGAAGGGAAGACCAGCTGTTGGACAGTAACAACTGGACTGCTGATTGAATCTTTCGAAGTTTCCCTACCGGAAGAAACACTCTTGTCCTGACTGTGTCTAGAATTAGACCCAGATATTCGAGCCTCTGGGTGGGAACCAGAAAAGACTTTTGCTGGTTCACCAGCCACCCGAATTCCTGTAAAGAAATCATAGTAATTTCTATGTTTTGTAGCAAGGTCTGAGGAGACTCTGCATGAAGCAGAAGATCGTCTAGGTAACCTAGAATCGATATACCTCTTTGGCGCAGAAGTGCCAACATTGGGGCCAACACTTTTGTGAAGACCCGCGGAGCCGTGGCGAGACCGAAAGGTAACGCCACAAACTGATAGTGGTTCTCCTCTACGGAAAAGCGTAGAAAACGCTGATGTCCTGCGAAAATGGGAATGTGAAGATAGGCGTCCTTGATGTCTATGGACGCTAGGACATCCCCTGGATGCAGGAAGGCTGCTACCGTGCGAATGGACTCCATTCTGAATCTTCTTATGTTGACGAAAGAATTGAGTGCTCTTAAGTCCAGAATTGGACGCACTTTGCCCTCTTTCCTGGGTATTGTAAACAGGTTTGAATAAAACCCTTGAAACCGTTCTGTCCAAGGAACGTGGACTACCACTCCTTGTTGTAGTAGATCTGTGACTGCTCTCCGCAGATCTTCTAGACGATCCGGAGATAGTCGGATATTGGAAGGGAAGAATCGCGCCGGTGGGAGAGATCGAAACTCGATCTTGTACCCTGACTTTATGACTTCGCAAACCCATTTGTCCGGGATTCTGGAAAGCCATGGATCCGGGAACCGGCGAAGACGTCCCCCCACCCCAGTTATGGGTGGGGGCGCACCTTCAGGCTTTGGATGGTTTATCTTCAGGTCTGGAAGGGGCGGGCTTTTGCTTGCCCGACCAACGACCCCTGATGCCTCCTGTAGGAACCTTGGAGGACTTGGTTTTTTCACCCGCTGGACGAAAAAACCTCTTGTGAGCAGAAAAAGAAGGCCCTCGTCTTTGACGAGTTCCTCTACCTTTAAAATTTTGCGGTAAAAAGGTGCTTTTTCCACCGGTGAGATCCTTAATGATCTCATCTAAGTTGGCTCCAAATAGACGTTCTCCTGAAAAGGGGATATTAGCCAATGCTTTTTTGGAACCTTGGTCGGCTATCCAACCTTTTAGCCACAGTGTACGCCTGAGAACCACTGCTGAGACTGATGCTCGCGCCATTAATGGAGTGGCGTCTAACGCTGCATCACATACAAACTGTAACCCCTGTATCATTTGTTCCAACAAATCTGATACCGCCTGAGGGACTTCTTCTAAGTCCCGGCGTAACCACTTGGTCCATTCAGTTACAGCCTGCGAAACCAGACCAATAGCAATTATTGGCCTGAAAGCTGATCCAATCAAGGAAAACATGGTGCGAGACATAGCTTCTATCTTGCGATCCACTGGATCTTTAAAAGACGGAGCGTCTTCCAAAGGAATAACCGTGGCTTTATTCAATCTAGCAATTGGTGAATCCACCACAGGTGGTTCTGTCCATTTCTTAATAAGGGTTTCCTCAAACGGATAACGCCTGTCAATGCGTTTGGAAATATTAAAAGTGCGTTTTGGCAGACGCCATTCTTCATCGATTGGATTGCCAAAACATTTGGGCAATGGAAAAACCTTTGCCACTTTGATGCGCTTTTTAGTCCCAAAAGGGATCTCAGTTTCAGCTATTTCTGATGGAATACCCTGTAACCTTAAAGTCTCTTGAACAGATACAATGAGTGCGTTTACCAACGCTTCCTCTCGGGCTATGGCAGATGCCGAAACATCCTCCTCACTGTCTGAAGAGACAGGACCCGAGACACCAATACCAGATGAAGTACCTGCAACTGCAGAAATAGGCTCAGAGTCTGAATCCGAGGTTTCAGATAATAAGGGGTTAGGCGGGGGTCGCTTTCTTGCGCCCTGTCCCTGACAAGCCACTTCCACCCGGGACACAAAAGTTTCCATAATGGCTGACAAAGATTCAATTGTCAATGGGGTGCTGGAGGATCCCGCAGACCCCTCGAGGGGATCCGGAGGAGATACATGAGTGGCAGGGTCCATGTTAATACAGGACACTTTTTGCCAGCAATAAACAAAAAAACTCTTTTTTTTTTTTTTTTTTTTGTGTGTCTCCCCCTAGCGCAATAGCGCCCCTCAGAGTACCTGCTTCTCGATCCCAAAGAGAGAGAGAGGGACCCCCAAGGCTCACCAACCGATGCAGTGCAGTTTCCAACAAACTGCAGCCAGCGTCTGTCTTACACAGACTGGAAGGAGCTGTTTGCTTTTTCCCGGGCAGAAGGCGTGGCTCCGCCCCCTGTGTACGCCTTCCGGCGTTCCCAGCCCTCCACGAGGAAGCTGGGCTCACAAAACATGGCCGCCCCCATAGAAGAGACATAAGACTCCAAAAACATGGCGGCCGGCGTGACCTGAGGACATACATGCATTCGGTCTACGGCAAAATGGCGGCGGACCGCCGATATCGTCTTCCCAGCACATCCACCTGCACTCTGCTGAGAGGTGACATATGGATCTACAGGGATACACTGCACATAAGGTAGGATTATACCTCCTATGTTTGCTGCAATGTTACAGTCTGCTGGGTAGAGTGTTAGCTCTTGAACCAAGTCCACTTCCCACAAACACATGCTGTATTACAAGGGGGACTTGTAAATGTCAGATATATACTGACCATATATGGAGGGGCCCATAATATATACTGCCTCATAAATGAGGAAAAAAAGGGAACGTTTTACTCACCATACCGAACCGACAGGCACCCTCTCTTCATAATACCCTCTCCACCGAGGTGGGGGTTTGTGGACGCCTCGACTCTCTGGTCCTGGCGTCCAAGTGAGCTTTTAACTCGCAAAGTCAGTCCCTTTACTGGGACTCCGTCGCGGCCGACTCAGCGCACTGGTCTGCACGCGTTTTTAGGCAGAAACCGGGGTGACCACTGGATCTCACATCCAGCCCGTCGCCCGGCCCCGCATACTTACTTGAATATGTCGCGGCCGACCAAGCGCAATGCCTGGTCTGCACGCGCTCGTAGGCCGGCTGGGGTGACCACAAGTGTCGCCCAGTCCGGCATTTTTGCTTGAAGATCTCACAGGAAAAAAACACTGGAGAAAACTACCTAAAAAATGTCTTTTTCTTAAAGAAAAAAAGTCTTGCCAGGACCAAAAGATCCCAGCAAGGAACTTAGGTCCTTACTCCTGACTAGACAGAAAAAAACTGATTCCCTGTAGCAGAGAGAGGGAGGATATACCCTCAGGGACTGCCCCCTAGGGTGGAGCCAGAACGTTTTTGTCATTCTGCCTAGTCCTACTCCTGCGGAGACAACATAACCCAGCTCTTGAGAATCAAGAAGACTACGTCTGTCAATGAGCGATAGAGAAAAATAGTTTTTTTTTTAAATTTTCGGTCTTTTTTCATTTATAGCGCACAAAATAAAAAGCCCAGTGGTGATTAAATACCACCAAAAGAAAGCTGTATTTCTATGAAAAAAAGGTAATTGTCATTTAAAGTGTGAGAGCACTGAAAGCTAAAAATTGGTCGGGGGCAGGAGGGGGGTTTAAGTGCCCAGTAGGCAAGTGGTTAAATAATGCATATGCTCCGCCTCCAAAATCATTTCTTACATTTTACCACTTGTGCAGTTTTATAAGATTTTATATAAAAAAAATATATATATATATAGAATAAACAAAACCTAAACGATCTAATTCTGTATACTTAAATGATGAGTTGGATGAAGACTGGACATTGCTGATTTTGTGCAATTAGATAATAATGAATGTCATAATAGGCAAATAAAAGTTTAAGAAAGAAAATTCAAAATGATATATATATATATATATATATATATATATATATATATATATATATATATATATATATATATATATATATATGCACATTGTTCTTTTACCTTGTTCCACATCTCATGTTTTACTTGTTGGCACTGTATTGGTAACAGTAAAAAAGCCAAAACATTTTTTTTTTTTTAGCACTCTTTAACAGTTGGTGCTAACACAGGTTGCAAGAACGGCATTAAAAGAGCTTACATAAATCTGATTTGTAACATGAAGGCTAAACTATGTGACCTGAAGTGCACTATGAAAGGAACAATTCACCCTACTGTGCCTATTCACTAAGACTGATTATCTGGTTATAGTGTGTGGCGACAAGAAATAATCAACTTCCAATACACAATTTACAACTCCCTCTTGTATTCCAAGAATTTGGGTTTATCAACCTGTCTTACAAGACTTACAAGAACTGTCAGTATTATCCGACATCAACCAGTTAGTTACACTTTCATGCTGGGGCTGTAATTTTTCAGTGCAGCTTTGAATCTGATTAAGGATAATGGGGAAACTGGCAACTGTCACAAAAAGAACAATAATGAATAAGACCCCTTGCTTTGATAATGAAACCAGGACATATAAATGCCCAATAAGTATCTAAACAATCAGTTTTAAAGCTGTACTAACCGGTTGCTGACTGCGCACAGTATATTTACTGCGGCAGTCAGCCTCGGCCAGGCAGAGTGACGTAGATCTACGTCGCTCGCCTGTCACTCCTTTTAGAGCCAATAGCGGGCGAGCGCGCGCCCGCTGAGGCGCACGCCCGCCTCGGCTCGTTCACAGAGGAGTGCGGGCGTGTGACCGGCAGACCCGATGTCCGCCGGTCACACTACGATCGCCGGTACAGCGGGAGAAAGACAGAGCGGCTTATGTAAACAAGCCGCCTGTCATTCTCCCCTGTGTAAAAATGAAGATCAGATGGTTCTACTATGTAGAACCGTTGATCTTTGTTTTTACACTAGGAGACCTGTCCCACTACAGTAAGAATCACGCCCCTAGGACACACTTAACCCCTCCCTGTCCAATACAGTTAACCCCTTTCCTGCCAGTGTCATTTTTGCAGTAACAGTGCATATATATAGCACTGATTACTGCAGTAATGTCAATGGTACCCCCAAAAGTATAAAAAATGTCAGTCAAGGGTCCGATCTGTCCGCCGCAATGTCGCAGTACCGCAAAAAAATCGCAGATCGCCGCCATTACAAAAACACCAAAAATGACAAAAATCTTTCCTTTTGTTAGTAAACGCGATAACTTTTGCACAAACCAATCAAAATACGCTTTTTGCGATTTTTTTTTTTTTTTACCAAACATATGTAGCGTAAAACAATTTGGCCAAAAATGTTAAAAAATTTTGATTTTTACATTTTTTTTGGGGAGAATTTCATATAAAAAAAAGTGAAAAATATTATTTTTGCAAAAATTACGCAATTTTTTGTTTATAGCGCATGATCAAAAAATCGCACAGGTGATCAAATACCACCAAAAGAAAGCTCTGTTTGTGGGAAAAAAAGGACGTGAAATTCGTTTAGGTACAGCGTCGCACGACCGCGCAATTGTCCGTTAAAATCACGCAGTAAAAAATCGCAAAAAACAACCTGGTCAGGAAGGGGGTAAAATCTTCCGGGGCTTAAGTGGTTAAACCCACTAACAAAAATGTATTAAATTGCACCTTACCAGCTCTTAGATGTGGTGGCAGCATTCGTATCATTTTTTAGGCCTTTTTTCTTTTATTTTTGCCTGGTGATCCAACTATAGTAGTAAGTCTGTTATTTTTCAATTTCTAATAGACCAAGCTGTCTAGCAAAAGTGACAGTGTTGCTTACAATGGTCAGCTTTTATTCACTTATGTAAAATCTTTATCCCAAAAGGAAAATACAGTTGCTGTGGCTGCCTGTAAAGTGTTAGCAGTTGTTCAGCTTTAACCACTTGTCTACCTACCCCATATATAAACAGTGGCTGGTAGACTGGGATTTTAACCACTTAAGGACCAGGCCTATTTCTGACACTTGTTGTTTAAAATCAGTATTTTCTGCTAGAAAATTACTTAGAACCACCGAACATGATATACTCTATATATATATATATATATATATATATATATATTTTAGCAAGACCCTATAGAATAAAACAGAAATTGTTGCAATACTGTATGTCACACCGTATTTGTGCAGTGGTCTTACAAACTCAATTCTTTTGGGAAAAAATATCATTTTTGAATTGAAAAATAAGAAAACAGTAAAGGTATCCCAGCCGTTTCTCTATAATGTGAACGATAATGCATAAGTGCTGCTGGCACTGGGGAGCTACAGTATATTGAGGGAACCATGAATGCCAACATGTACTGTGACATACTGAAGCAGAGCATGATCACCTCCCTTCGGAGACTGGGCCGCAGGGCAGTAATCCAACATGATAACAAGCCCAAACACACCTCCAAGACGACCACTGCCTTGCTAAAGAAGCTGAGGGTAAAGGTGATGGACCGGCCAAGCATGTGTCCAGACCTAAACCCTATTGAGCATCTGTGGGGCATCCTCAAATGGAAGGTGGAGGAGCGCAAGGTCTCTAACATCCACCAACTCCCTGATGTCATCATGGAGGAATGGAAGAGGACACCAGTGGCAACCTGTGAAGCTCTGGTAAACGCCATGCCCAAGAGGGTTAAGGCAGTGCTGGAAAATAATGATAGCCACACAAAATATTGACACTTTGGGCCCAATTTGGACATTTTAACGTAGGGGTTTTGTTGCCAGCGGTTTAGACATTAATGGCTGTGTGTTGAGTTATTTTGAGGGGACAGCAAATTTACACTGTTATACAAGCTGTACACTCACTACTTTACATTGTAGCAAAGTGTCATTTCTTCAGTGTTGTCACATGAAAAGATATAATAAAATGTTTAACAAAATGTGAGGGGTGTACTCACTTTTGTGAGATACTGTATGTTTGATCAAATTCATGATAAAAATATATACAGGGCATACCTAGTGACTAGTTGCTCACTGTCAACTTCTCTATGCAGTAGATGTTGGAAATATTCTTCTACGACTTGGGCACTAAGTGCTCTCTTCAGATATGGGTAGTATAAAGGATGACGAGCCACAACACCTAAAACACAAGAGAACACCAATAATACCAATATATAATCATCTCAAAGTCCATATGCATTCTAAAATAACAGCTTGAAAATAAGATTTTCCTTTTATTGACTCTCCTTTTATCTAACTCTTTGAAGCTTAGAAAGTGATTTTATCACTTAGATTGTAAGCTCTTACGAGCAGGGCCCTCTGATCCCTACTGTATTAAAGTGTATTGTATTTGTACTGTCTACCCTCAAGTTGTAAAGCGCTGCGTAAACTGTCGGCGCTATATAAATACTATATAATAATAATAATAATTTTAGATAAAAGCATTAAAAACACAAGGAAATATATAAAACAGCTATGTTTGTACTTCATCAATAAAGCAAAATGCTGGCCAAAACATTTTGGGGTGCACCTGGGATGGAAGCCTCTCCTTTTTAGTGCTCACAAACTGAGCTATGAAACTGCTCAGTGTTGCAGATCACACTGGGAAAATGGTGGCTCCACTGTCACTGTGACAGATGCCCGCTGTGACAGCAGCTCCTGATAAACAGAATGCAGCACACAGCTGTAGAAGTCACAGCCATGCTTTGTTTACAACAGTCACTCTCCCCATGTGAAAGTTCAGTCCTGCTCTTAACGTATTTATAATTTAAAGCGAAAGATGTAGCCTTCATTCTTAAAGTAGTGCTGTGTGAAGTGCTTATAAAAAAAATAGGATTTTAGCCCCTAACTAAACCTAATTATTTTGATTAAAGTATAACTAAAGGCAAATGTTTTTTTTTGGATAGAGTGGAGATGGATTAGAACACCTGTGTGCTCCCGTTATGGAGATTCGTCCTGTTTACCATGATCATTGAAAGTCAAAGAAAATCCCAAATTTTGGCTTGTCCCCAGAAAAGCAAGGGTCCTTTCACACGGGCTTTCCGCCCGGCGGACTCCGTTTTGCTCGGTGGGGATCGGTCTGCCGATCCCTGCTGAGCAGGCGGATGACAGGTCCATCTCTGCTCACTGTGCAGAGATGGACCTGTCAGATCCCTGCTCGCCTCTTTGGGAGATCGGATGAAAACGGACCACCTGTCTGTTTTCATCCGATCCTATAAGATGTCAGCGGACATGTCACCACTGACATCCGCTGCTTCATAGGGGCATCCGATCAGGTCCTCCTGAAAAACAGGCGGACCTGATCCGAAAACCCGTGTGAAAGGGACCTTATAGAAGGGGAATCTTCCAATAGGAACACTAGTTCAGGTGACCTGGGGGTCTCCAAGGAATTCCCTTAATAATATCTTACATATAGAAAAAGTTCCTTTGCACACTTTCATGCTAGCCAGACAAAAAAAAACCAAATACATTTTTAATTAAAACATTTCAGAGTTCCAAATAATGGGACATACATAACAATTGTGACAGTGGGAAAGGTGAGGGTATTCACTTTTGTTGCCAGCGGTTTAGACAATAATGGCTGTGTGTTGATGTATTTTGAGGGAACAGCAAATTTATACTGTTATACAAGCTGTACACTCACTACTTTACATTGTAGCAAAGCGTAATTTCTTCAGTGTTGTCACATGAAAAGATATAATTAAATATTTACAGAAATGTGAGGGGTGTACTCACTTTTGTGAGATACTGTATATTCCACATTAAAATGTATGCTACCAAAATTACTGTGTGCGTTAGATTGTCTGCAGCATTTTTCCTGCTTCTTCTTGCCAGAGGCTGCAATTTTTTTGGAAGCCCAGAGCCCCTGAACAGCAATAAATCTTTAGGCTGTCAGCTGATCTTTGGCACAGTGGCAAGAATAGAGTACAACTGAGGCTGTGCAGGGCAGGATAAGACTGTGCAATACTGGATTTAAACAGTATAAGTCCTTTTTTTTAGTGTTTTACATACTGTATATATGCTATACCTGCAAAAGGGGCCAGCATGAAGTAATCTATCAGAACCCAAATTTTCTGACTAAAGCCCCGCTTTAACAAACATGTAAACATAAGACCAAGAGGCCACCTTGCAAATCTAGGAAACTGATGACAGACTTTGAAAACCACATTAAGTACTAACAGATCTTGTAGAGTACGCTTTAACAGGGAAGTGAGCAGCCCCTATGCTGTAGACTATAGGTTTGAATGACATGTCAAATCCTCCTAGCAATAGTAGCATCAGTTTAGTGGGAAGCAGGTAGTCCCCTGCGGGAACCCTCAGGAAGTACACAGAGGGACTTTGATGGCTTTAAAGAGGCAGTAGTAAAGAAAGGTAGACTCTCACATCATGCACTGTGTCAAGACAATACAGAGAAACTTCTTTGGGAATGTTTTGGAGCAGGATACAGTATAGGGAAGGAAGGACAATGTCCTAGTTGAGGCAAAAGGAAAATACCACCTTAGGGAGGAATATCCCTAACAGGTTCAAATGGCATCCTCTGAAGGGCTAAAAGAGAAACAGTAAGGTATTATGTGGACACAGGCGCTCATACAGGGGAAGAAATGTGTGCTCAGTTCCCATAACTAGGGAACCAAAGGCCAAGCATATCTAAAACAAAATGGCCAAGGCTGATATTTGTTCGGGCCAGATGCTCATACAGGCTACATTGGAGGAAGGACAAGACACGTTGCATGAGTCATGGGAGCATTTCCTAGAGTTAAATTTCCTTGACTCTCACCAAGCAAAAAAGGCCTTCCAGGTACAATGGTAGACTATGGATAAAGATGATTTCCTAGCCTTCAGTACAGTAGGGATGACCGAGTCTGATAGGCTCTGTCCCTTAGGACTGTGGCTTCAATAAGCCAAGCCATTAAGGCCAGCAACTGAGAAGCAGGGTGAGGTAGCGAAGGGGCAGTGGGCATCAGGGTCGCACATTAACAGTGGGCACTGTAGTAGAAGCTTTACATAGTGTGTAAATTGGCGCTGGGTATAAAGTTAAATTCACAGCTCTAAACAGTGAAAACTGGAGAGGTGGTTGCCAGTAAAATGAAAGGTTCTTTTCACCCTGGACATCAATGTTTTAAAGACTTCCACTCTGTACTCACCATTGTAACTTTTCATGTTGGCAGGATTAGAAGGGTCAAACCCCATCCTGGCTTCATCTTTCATTACGGACATTGTGTATACCTGCAGGGGTCTTCAGGAACAGGGCTCTGCTTTTTGCTTTTTAAATACCCTGTGGCTCATTGCAGGCATGACGCCACATGCCAAAAGGAGCATTTATAGCAGGATCCAGTGCATTCCAGCCCTGTTTCTTCAAGGGTCAAGGTATGGTTCCCCAAGGCACAGCCAACAAGTCAACCATTCCAGGAGCTGCAGAAAGAGCCACGGTGGCTATAATGCAGCCAATAAACTTGATAGAAGACTTGCCAGAGAGTGAAAAAACCCCATAGGAAAGAGGTAAAGGTCTCTCAGTAAAAAAAAGAACTCCATTACCTAAGGATACTATCAAAAACTAAAGCTACCTAGAAATGGGACAGGTTATATAGGGGGATGTCCCTGCCAGTTTCTGCCAGTGTCCAATCACCTGAAGATAGATGCCTATAACCCATAGTAATTATTAAAAATTCTGTTTCCTGTACTGTACGACTAAGAAATTTGGATTTGTTGTAAACTACTTTAGTTCCCAGGTGTTAGAATTTTTTTTTTGTTTATGATAATAATTATTACAACATGCTGATTAAGAACAAATTACACCAGTGTAATTATGTTGCCACTTCTTACCCCATCCTAATTAGTTGTTCCTCTGATAACCCTAGGGCTGGTGGATAGCAGTTATCATTTGCCCTGCACTGACCACTAAATGAGCAGATGTGCAACCTTTATCCTTCTCAGCTTGGGATCTTGTACTTTGGCTCTGGTTAGAAGGTCTGAGGTACATATATGGATCATGGAAATAGTAAAAGAGGGCAACCAGGTAAGTGTCTTAGCATTCCACGATGCTACAAAAATTGTTTTTTTTTTTTAATTCCCTGCTCATATTTTTCTAGTAATAACATTTATTACTGATTGGTTGAGATTGTTAGAGTGGACCTTGCACAACAAATGCATGTTTAGCTTATTAACCTGGACCAACCAATGTCAAAAAGCTACAATAAATAAAAAAAAAAAAAAGTAGGAAAAAAGTTATTCACCTTTCTCTTGGCTTCTGCCCTCAGAGCCTAGGTGAGGGTGACATCAAGCTCCTATTTTAGCAAGATTCAGGAGAAAGCTACCTAAATCTCATAAAAAACACAATCCTGCACTGTGCTGTAGCATCATTCTACAAGGTTTGGGCTGCTCAGCACTCACTGTATAGAAATGCATATATAAAGAAAACATAAATAAACCTATGTTTGCAGTGTTTCCTTTGTCTCCACTTCTTGTATAAGCCAGCTCCTCTAAGCGATATGAATAAGGTCCACTTGGTAGATCTAAAAAGAAAAGCAACAACATTAAACTGATAATTTATAGAGATAACCAGTAATTTCCTGTAAAGGGCAACAGTTATTACAGTAAATTTCATTATGTCTCAAACCACATAATATACAACATTTGGCAAGTCTGCACTGGCTGAGTTCCATGGATGCCAGAAGAAAGGAATTCTACTGTATATTTAATCACACTGATGTTCCCAAAATTGTTTAAATGGAAACTAAAAAGTATTTTTAGTAGGCATGTGTTTATAGCTATTATTCTAATGTTTACCTTTAAGTTATTCCTAATGTGATTTTAACATTTGCGGTACCACATTTCTCCTGTTCTACTACATACATGACTTGTTGACTACCCACTAGGAGCAGATGTGTAATACGTTGAAACTACTTCTTGCTTAAGAAATCAGCCACATGAAAAATGTGTGGCTGCAACTGAGTCATACCTGGCAAAGAGTGGCTATGGGGATGTTCATATATTTTAACATCACTTGTAATTATTGCTCAGTTTCTGAATAACTGCCCAAGAGGCAATAATTATTGCACAGGGAGATTTAGTGACTTGTTGAAAAAAAAACTTCCCTTGCAAACTGGCCCAATCCTCTTCTCTATTATGGAGCAGAGAAAAAGATCAAACAATGTTTTTGCACTGCAGTCACCATTGGGTAGGTCTTGGCCCTCCTTCTCAGGAAGACACTTTCCTGTCTATGACCACCAAGAGGTTTGATTCTAGAGATGGAACAGTGAGGAACAAGTAACAGCTAGTGCGCAGTCACAAATTTAATACTACAATATTGCTGGCCGCATTCGTTTTATGATTTTTTTTATTCTTTATCCACGTGGAATTTTATGTAAAATTTAAACATCAAATAAATACTACACCATATACTGCATTTTATGCCTATGGGTGGTGAGCATTTTCCCACAAGGATGGATATCTGGCAGCTCTGTGTACTAGGAGGACAGGTTGTTTAAAAACCTCCAGAGAGGGTGGATTACCCTCATAGGCTAATTACCATTAGTCTTCTGCTGAGTGCAATGTGGTGGAGGATTTGCACCATTGGAGGCATGGATTGAATGACACTTTTTTCTGGTTTACATTGCAATAAGCACTTTGTAATTGAGAAGTGTCAACACGCACCAGATTTTTGGAAAAGTGGACTATTTATATGGACTGACACTCTTGGATGATTTAATTGAGCACTTTCATTAGAGCACTTTTACATGTATTTATCTGTGTTGTTATAAGTTATTTACATACGTGGTCACTGTTTATGCTCTTTTGCATTATCATTTGAAATATGCACAGCAATATATCATTTTTTTGGTGCTGCACTGTTTGTATACTACACAAATGTAATATGTAAAAAGCAACCATGAATGCTCCATGTTAAGAGGTCCACCCAAAAGTTATTTTTCAGTTTATGGTAGCTTCTCTAGTTTCTGCTGTAGAGATAAAGAGCCAGTGTCCTATATCTCTCAGGGATTCTGTTGGTGAGATTTCTTAAATTCCTAAGGCTGCATGCCTGCTGTAACCATTTAAAATGGTTCTGGTCTTTTTTTTTTGTCTACTGTGGGCTGCTTGGATATAATGTGTAATAGAGATCGACCGATTATCGGCAACACCGATATATCGGGGGCCGATATACACTTTCCCCGATACATCGGAATCGGCCTTTTGATTTACTGATATTGCCGATATTCTCGTGACGTGATTCCGTATGTTGCACGCACATGTTCTGCCTTCTAACACCGCCTCCCAGGCCTGCGCGGCCCGTGCGTGACGCCATTTCACCGTGCACTGCACTTAAGACCGCCTCCCACAGCCTCGTGTTACAGCCAGCTGCAGTTCGGTCCGGTCACGCTGCCAGCCATCCATCCACCCACAGGCCCTGGCCTCAGCCACCCACCACAACAGGGTGCCAGCTAAAGCAAGCAAGCAACCAGCCACCCAGATGACACCAAGCCAGCCACCCGCCACCGTGACCAGTGTTCCAGCAAGCCAGCAGCTACCCTCCACAACAGGCCAGGGTGAGTGAGTGACACCAAGCCAGCCACCCACACAACAGGGTGACCCCAAGCCAGCCCCCCACCAAAGTGTTCCTGCAAGCCAGCCACCCACCACAGTGTTCCTACAAACCAGCCACCCACCACAGTGTTCCTGCAAGCCAGCCACCCATAACAGGGTGACACCAAGCAAGCCACCCACCACAGTGTTCCTGCAAGCCAGCCACGCATAACAGTGTGACACCAAGCAAGCCACCCAGGCACCACAGAGACTGTTCCTGCAAGCCAGCCACCCATAACAGGGTGACACCAGGCCAGCCACCCACCACAGTTTTCCTTCAAGCCTGTAAGAATATATAATAATAAATATCTTGCGCTCGTACTTATGTCAGAATATTTATACTGCTCTGAATATAGCAGTGTATTTATTTATGGTTAATAAGCAAAGATCTGTGCTGTAGGAGAGTCTCCACTTATTCCATAAATCAATGTCGAGAATTCTTTTTAATTGATTAATTTCTTTTTAAAAGCATATACCAATCTTAGTGAGTACAGTCTACAGCGTGGAATATATATAAAAATATTTATTCTCAAGACATGCAAACACGATATATGATCAAACAAGAAGTGACACAAAAAGATAACTCTGCATAAAATATACTAACTTCAAATAATCAATGCAATGTGATGTTTAGCTCAATAATGAAAGTGAAAGTAAAACAAAGTGAAACAAAGTGAAAGCAAAACTAAAGCAAGATTACCATTTCTTTCCAGGTATAGTATAAGCCATAAATTAATGTTCTATATAAACAGACTACAACGGTCTGCGAATCACAGGGCCCAAAGTCATTCCACTGCAGAAGGAATGAGAATAAGCCCTGCAAAACGGAAGACTTAAAATTGCAGATAATGCACTGAATCTGATATTAATAAAAATGTATAAAAACAAAAATCAGCTTTTTAGAGAAAAATCTACTATGGCTTATACGGCTGGGATTGTAATCTCATTACCCTTAAATATGCAATATAAAACATATAAGGAAGGAATAAACAATTGTTGAATAAAATCAAATAATACAGCAAGGCATAATTACCACACTTAAGATGGTGTTACCAGAGTCCTAAGATGGATGCCAGTGAGGGAGGAGTTTCCTCCAAGTTTCAGATGAATGATGGACCAGGGAGTATGTCTGCATGAGTCTATTGAAAAATGTAATAGCGTGTGTGGTGTAAGTGTGAGGTGTGTTGTCAGTAGTGTAAAGTGTCTCTCTCTCTCATCTGGGTTGGTCTTTTATATGGTAAGAACAAAGAGCTATAAAAATTACCATAAGTAAAACCCAGAGGGATGAAACATTATCCCAATTGGTCGGGATATTCTATACCTCAACTGGTGAGGTCAGAGACACGCCTCTTCTGATAATTAACCCCATACTTGGATAATAAAGTTAAATGATGATTTCTCTATATGTAAGATTAATCATAAAACACAACATAAAACTTTATCCAGACTCCCAGTACATACATAAATGTTCACCTGTATTTCCATCATTCATCTTGGCAAGTAATGCCATTTCAATAATTATATTATTTAACACAATATAATATTTTTATATTGGAATATCTCAAATTATCTCAAGACTGCACCTGGTATTTCGTCTCCAGAGGGCAGTATTGTACCGTTCATTAGATTTTGTATTTAATATAATTAAAACAATTTGTTATCTGATGACCTATTGACCTGTCGGCTAGTGAAAAGCAATTACTTATTTGACTTGTGACACAACTGTCAGACATCCAGACTAGGATAGGAAGATCTATAGTGTCATAAAAACTTACACCAGACCTACACAGAAACTTCTCTGAAATGAGGTAACTAGTGACGAGATACATATGTCCTTACACTTATTAGAAAAAGAATTCTAAGTAAGATTATTACTGAGAATATAAACCCAAAATGTGATATAACATTCCTAAATATATATGTATATGCCTTACATAATATAATGACATAATTATGGCTAATATCTTCTCACATATGATAATGTATCTATAAAAACTTATATGGTTCATCTTTAAATGTATGCTGAAAAACACTGAGCCATTGTCTATTGTTATATACTTATAGACAGACTGAGATATCCCCCCTTAACATAGCGTCAGACTGACTAAGTTTTATCTGATCGAGATGTCAAAAGAAATCTTATTTACGATTACATAGAAATACAAATATCTCTGTTGAGACCATAGACCCTTTGTAAGCCTGTGAGAGACATTTTGTTTAACAAGTATATATGAACTTTGTTTCACCTTAAAAACAAGATGGACGCCATCCTGTTCAGAATCTCTTATATGCATAATATGAAATATACATGGCTTTTAAAATCATTTTTCTTTTTACCTATTATTCTTTTAATCAACCCCCAATAACCCCGACATATCCCCCCCCTTTCTTCCCAGTAGACAAGTGAGCAACTTAGGCCTATCTGGAAAGAAAGCTTTTTAAGGAGTAGTAAAAGGAAAAAAAATGTCTTGTTCTCTTTTTGTAAGAGAATAGTTCATATTGGGAATGGTTCATAACTTTTAAGTAAAGCGATAAAAAAAAAAAATTGAGAAAAAAAAAAATCAGTTAAAAATGTCAGTTCGTAGCGACTTTGCTTAGCGTTAGCTATGTCACAAACTGTTCCTTGTTAGTCTCTTTGAATTCTGATCTCCTAGTAAAGAAACTCAAATGTTCCTTGAAATCTGCAACATCAGCTTGTAAAGTCTTGATGTAGACAGAAATTAACTGCTGCAATGGCATTGGCAATTACCATTCAAAGCGCAGTAAAACAATGTTTGCAATCAGGAATCAGAGAAATCGGTTTGGACATTCAACCTAGGATGTTGGTTGGATAATGAATGGTTTCAGCATGGTCTAGAGTGTCATACACCTAGACTGAGGTTTTGCTCACATGTGCAATGCACCATTCTCACATCTCCTTCAACTGAAAACAGGAGGTAATGCGATTCCTCTTAAGGGATTTCCTCGGATCAAATGCACAAAGATCTGTTGAAACAAATCTTCCTCTCCTTCAACAAGAATCTGTGGCGTCTCGCAGCGTGATTCCTGAAGAGGGACCTGATGCAATGAGGGGTTCCGTCTTGAGCGGAGCTCTAAGGAGAGATGACCCATCCGATCGCTGTGTCTTTGGCAAACATCATCGTCTGTACCAATCAGTGACCTGGCATGGAAGGTTAATCTCTTCCTATTGGATGAAACATATAGTATGAATATACATTCTTATCAATTGACATTTCAATGCGATGTTGGTACCCTAAGCTTTCTCAGAGTTCTCCTTTAATCCACCGTGTGATCAGTCCTTTATATGACCACCAGGGAAGGTGAGACTATATATGTGACCTTTCCTAGGACGACTGACTTCTGGGGCTTATTAACATGGGGATGTATTTATCACCATGGATACTATGCATTGGACAATAATAAAATGATACAATATTTTGTTAAAATTTTACCTACTACTTGGGAGAAAAAAAAATATATATATATATATATCTCCCCCTATGGGGCATCAATGCAATTTATTGTAGGCAATAAAACTACCTGGCATTGAGGATTCCTTCTTGGTTACCGTATACAACCTTTAACCTCTTGACTGCATTACGTCATAAGGGTTTGATCCTCCTTGGTATCACCGTCATTGGCGATTTTTCAAAATGTGTCCGCTTTAAGCGACCTGTTTGAGTCAGAGGGATGAAGTGACCACTGAAAAATAGGAGGGTAGTTAGTATCTCACAACCAAGATCCCCCCCTGACAGGGATTTCAGGATCCTCAATGCTGTGACCTAGGATAAAAGGGTGTTAGAACCTCTGCATCCTATACCTCTATTCAGTGTATCCCTTCTGATTCCTTACCACTTGGGCATTTAAGGATTTTGTGGCCCTTGGCTGGCCACAGGATTTGTTCTTGAAGAGGAATTATTTTAATTCTGGGCTGCAGTGCCCAAAGTGAACCAAGTGATCAGCCGATCCAACTTGGCTTCTACTCTGCTGAAAACTTTACAGAGTTGAATTATTGGCTCCGCCTCCTGCGGTGCCTATATCTCTCGGGTTCAGACATATGGGACAGATCCCCATCAGAACCAGTTACGCGGTTCTGGCGTGAGGTCTGGGCCTTAATGTCACTTGATTTTCCCAAGGATTTTGGGGAACCCTAGGATGGGGCAAATCCCTATTTATTTGCGGTTGTCCCCCCCCCCTTGTTAATGGGATGTCCGGTGTCCTCCTTAAGGTATCCGGTGTTCCCCTTGGGGCCTAGGTGGCAGATCTTGCTCCTTTGCCAAACATATTATTTTTATGTGCATGGGCAATGCCTCAAAGCACAGGGATATAAATTCCTGATGGTTGTACTCAGCTCCTTCATTGAAGGGTGTTAAGCACTTTTGAGTACAGCAAAAAAAAAAATAATTCAATGGGGCTTTGGTGCTGTGTACATTTTAAATTGTAGATCACAGCTCTAGCAGCAGTGAAGTTTTATATGGGCTGCATTTTAAATGACATCCTGCAGGCACAACACAGAAAGTTGTTTTCATAGGCCTCAAGATGATCAATAAAGTTTAAGGACCTTTTATTAACAAAAAAAAAAATATACAGGACAGTACTCTTTTTAAAACTTTTAAATTCTGGAGGTGCATGGTGTCTTTTTAGGGGTGCTAGTCTTTTTGCAGTGACCTGATATGACTCATACCTATTTATGCATGGCTGCCCAATTCCTGCCCTCCTATTTTAGGAATATGGCTGGGGTAGGATATGGACTCTTTGCCTGATTCCCCCCCTTGTCTGGGTCATGATCAACAGACTGGGAATCATACCTGGGTCTATGAATAATTATTTCATATTTTTATAATGCAAGACTAATTAAGCATTACCCTTATGCATGTACACCATGACCTTTTGGAACTCTGCTATGTATTTACTTATGAGTTCCTGTCATAACTTGAACAGTTACATTTTTATTATTTTTCAAAATTTTCCACTGCTGGTTACTCGGCAACCTTTGCTAGAAAACATTTTTCCTTGCTCAAAACTTCCTAATTATTGCATTAATCATTTACATTTCACTTTCAAATGGTTACTTTCATTACAGCTTACTTGATCAAACTTCTTGCCACAGTTCTACTTCATTTTGCAGTTTCACGCTACATTCTCTTAACTTATGTGTCCCAATAGAGGTTACTTTCACCTGTTCAAGGAGGTTCCTAATCTCATACTCTCATTTATTTGGAGTGGAGATTGAAACTTTACTAAACTCCTTTTTGCTGAGCCTTCTGGTGCAGTTCCTCATAAAGATACAGTAAGATTGGCCATGACTCAAAAAGTATGTGATCACACTTCCTGACGTTTTTTGGTGTTAGATAAGCTTATTGGTGAGTTCATACATACAGGTTTTCCTCTACCCATGTCAGATGCCCTTTATTGGCCCGACGTTCTGAGGATTTTGATATATGACTCTAACCAGCATTTACATATTCCACCATTTCAGACTCAGAGAGGTGTTTCCACACATGTATGATCTGTGCCAAATCTACTGGGGTTGTGGCATTACCACTAGGGACTCACACCTTGCCAGAGTTGGCAGCATGAACATTATCTGCTGTAGACATTTTTAATGCATTTCTATCAACATTCATAATTATTAAAAAAAAAATCCAAAAAAAATTTTTTTTTTTTTTTTTTTAAGTTATTGATTATGTCACCTGATCAATATTATGATTGGCATATGTAAGAAATCAATAATTATCTCGCTGGGGCCTCCATTATATGTAAGAATATATAATAATAAATATCTTGCGCTCGTACTTATGTCAGAATATTTATACTGCTCTGAATATAGCAGTGTATTTATTTATGGTTAATAAGCAAAGATCTGTGCTGTAGGAGAGTCTCCACTTATTCCATAAATCAATGTCGAGAATTCTTTTTAATTGATTAATTTCTTTTTAAAAGCATATACCAATCTTAGTGAGTACAGTCTACAGCGTGGAATATATATAAAAATATTTATTCTCAAGACATGCAAACACGATATATGATCAAACAAGAAGTGACACAAAAAGATAACTCTGCATAAAATATACTAACTTCAAATAATCAATGCAATGTGATGTTTAGCTCAATAATGAAAGTGAAAGTAAAACAAAGTGAAACAAAGTGAAAGCAAAACTAAAGCAAGATTACCATTTCTTTCCAGGTATAGTATAAGCCATAAATTAATGTTCTATATAAACAGACTACAACGGTCTGCGAATCACAGGGCCCAAAGTCATTCCACTGCAGAAGGAATGAGAATAAGCCCTGCAAAACGGAAGACTTAAAATTGCAGATAATGCACTGAATCTGATATTAATAAAAATGTATAAAAACAAAAATCAGCTTTTTAGAGAAAAATCTACTATGGCTTATACGGCTGGGATTGTAATCTCATTACCCTTAAATATGCAATATAAAACATATAAGGAAGGAATAAACAATTGTTGAATAAAATCAAATAATACAGCAAGGCATAATTACCACACTTAAGATGGTGTTACCAGAGTCCTAAGATGGATGCCAGTGAGGGAGGAGTTTCCTCCAAGTTTCAGATGAATGATGGACCAGGGAGTATGTCTGCATGAGTCTATTGAAAAATGTAATAGCGTGTGTGGTGTAAGTGTGAGGTGTGTTGTCAGTAGTGTAAAGTGTCTCTCTCTCTCATCTGGGTTGGTCTTTTATATGGTAAGAACAAAGAGCTATAAAAATTACCATAAGTAAAACCCAGAGGGATGAAACATTATCCCAATTGGTCGGGATATTCTATACCTCAACTGGTGAGGTCAGAGACACGCCTCTTCTGATAATTAACCCCATACTTGGATAATAAAGTTAAATGATGATTTCTCTATATGTAAGATTAATCATAAAACACAACATAAAACTTTATCCAGACTCCCAGTACATACATAAATGTTCACCTGTATTTCCATCATTCATCTTGGCAAGTAATGCCATTTCAATAATTATATTATTTAACACAATATAATATTTTTATATTGGAATATCTCAAATTATCTCAAGACTGCACCTGGTATTTCGTCTCCAGAGGGCAGTATTGTACCGTTCATTAGATTTTGTATTTAATATAATTAAAACAATTTGTTATCTGATGACCTATTGACCTGTCGGCTAGTGAAAAGCAATTACTTATTTGACTTGTGACACAACTGTCAGACATCCAGACTAGGATAGGAAGATCTATAGTGTCATAAAAACTTACACCAGACCTACACAGAAACTTCTCTGAAATGAGGTAACTAGTGACGAGATACATATGTCCTTACACTTATTAGAAAAAGAATTCTAAGTAAGATTATTACTGAGAATATAAACCCAAAATGTGATATAACATTCCTAAATATATATGTATATGCCTTACATAATATAATGACATAATTATGGCTAATATCTTCTCACATATGATAATGTATCTATAAAAACTTATATGGTTCATCTTTAAATGTATGCTGAAAAACACTGAGCCATTGTCTATTGTTATATACTTATAGACAGACTGAGATATCCCCCCTTAACATAGCGTCAGACTGACTAAGTTTTATCTGATCGAGATGTCAAAAGAAATCTTATTTACGATTACATAGAAATACAAATATCTCTGTTGAGACCATAGACCCTTTGTAAGCCTGTGAGAGACATTTTGTTTAACAAGTATATATGAACTTTGTTTCACCTTAAAAACAAGATGGACGCCATCCTGTTCAGAATCTCTTATATGCATAATATGAAATATACATGGCTTTTAAAATCATTTTTCTTTTTACCTATTATTCTTTTAATCAACCCCCAATAACCCCGACAAGCCAGCCACCCATAACAGGGTGACACCAATCCAGCCAGCCATCACAGTGTTCCTGCAAGCCAGCCACCCATAACAGGGTGACATCAAACAAGCCAGCCCCCACAGTGTTCCTGCAAGCCAGCCACCCATAACAGGGTGACACCAAGCCAGCCAACCACCACAGTTTTTTTTTGCAAGCCAGCCACCCATAACAGGGTGACACCAATCCAGCCAGCCACCACAGTGTTCCAGCAAGCCAGCCACTCATAACAGGGTGACACCAAGCAAACCAACCAGGCCCCACAGAGACTGTTCCTGCAAGCCAGCCACCCATAACAGGGTGACACCAAGCCAGCCACCCACCACAGTGTTCCTGCAAGCCAGCCACCAATAACAGGATGACACCAATCCAGCCAGCCACCACAGTGTTCCTGCAAGCCAGCCACCCTTAACAGGGTGACACCAAGCAAACCAACCAGGCACCACAGAGACTGTTCCTGAAAGCCAGCCACCCATAACAGGGTGACACCAAGAAAGCCAACCAAGCACCACAGAGACTGTTCATGCAAACCAGCCACCCATAACAGGGTGACACCAAGCAAGCCACCCACCACAGTGTCCCTGCAAGCCAGCCACCCATAACAGGGTGACAACAAGCCAGCCACCCACCACAGTTTTCCTGCAAGCCAACCACCCATAACAGGGTGACACCAATCCAGCCATTCACCACAGTGTTCCTGCAAGCCAGCCACCCATAACAGGGTGACACCAAGCAAGCCAACCAGGCACCACAAAGACTGTTCCTGAAAACCAGCCACCCATAACAGGGTGACACCAATCCAGCCAGCCACCACAGTGTTCCTGCAAGGCAGCCACCCATAACAGGGTGACACCAAGCAAGCCTACCAGGCACCACAGAGACTGTTCCTGAAAGCAAGCCACCCATAACAGGGTGACACCAAGCCAGCCACCCACCACAGTTTTCCTACAAGCCAGCCACCCATAACAGGGTGATACCAATCCAGCCAGCCACCACAGTGTTCCTGCAAGCCAGCCACCCAGAACAGGGTGACACCAAGCCAGCCAGCCAGTGCCACCACAGTGTTCCTGCAAGCCAGCCACCCAGAACAGGGTGACACCAAGCCAGCCACAGTGCCAGGTGTCTGCCACCAACCGAAAACAGGGTGCCAGTGCCAGCATCAGCAGCAACTTCAGCTTCAGCAAGCCATTTCTTTAAACTTTTTTGTGTCTTTCAAGTTGAAATGGAGATGGATGAGGAGAGAAAGAGTAAAAGTGTGGTCTGGGAATATTTCTCGTCTCAACCGTCTCCAGGAAAAGCAGCAGTGTGCAACACATGTACAAACAACATAAGCATGGGATCAGTAACTGCAAAAAACAAAAATACCTCAAATCTTTGAGCTCATCTAAGAGTTCATCATATGGAATTGTATCATGCAGCACAGAAAAAACAAAACGAATATCAATGGGATTTTGATTCAATACCTCCTCCACTATCCCAGGCAACAATAACAGATATGTTTGTGAAAAAAAAACAGATGTCACTGTCTAGATTCAGATGGAAGATCCCAACTGCTGGACAGAGTAATCACAGAGATGATTGTCACTGATAACCAGCCATTTACAATGGTGTCTGACTCAGGATTTAAGCGGATGATGTCCATGCTTGAGCCAAGCTACACACTGAAGAGTGAGAAGTATTATCAAACCAAAATGCTGGCAAAGCTACACCAAAAGGTAGTTGACAAAGTAAAGGCTATGCTACAACCAGAGAATGCTGGCAACTGGCTCGCATTCACGACGGACTGCTGGTCACAAACAGAGTCCGAGTCACTACTCATTCTTACATGCCACTTCATTGACAGCGGATGAACAAAAAGGCAATTGGTGTTGAATACAAAAGTTATGCAACGATCCCACACAGCTGAGTACAGTAGAGAAATGTTTCTAGGCATGCTTGAAGAATGGGGAATCAACAAAGACAGAGAGTGATGTTTGCGCAACTTAGAGACATTGGAGCAAACATGCCTAAAGGAGCGAGGCATGCTGATACGTCAGACCTCTGTGTCATCATGGCACACAACACCCTCCAACTTTCAAATGATGGTCTGTCAAGCCAAAGAGCTTTGATTGATATATGTTTTGAGAAGCATGAAGAGATTAAACATGTTGTGCTTGCAAGTCTTTTGAATCCTCGATACAAGAACCATGCTTTCTCTCCTAATGATGTATTGGCTAAGGCGAAACAATGGCTGACAGAAGATATGGAGGTGCAGGAGGTTCCTGCCGAAAAGAGAAGTCCAGAACACTACTTTTATGAAGAGCAGCATGATGAAAAAACAGACAAATGTCCAAAAATACGTCAATGAACAGAAGAGAATCTGCTTCATCGTCGTCGAATTGATCAGGACATTTTCTGTGTTTTATTGGGGCCTCATACAGAGGATTCAATTTCTTCTGAATCTGCAACGATGAGCCTTGATGATGAACTTCATCTCTATTTGAAAGAAGCCGTAATTGACAGAAGAAGTCATCCTCTTCAGTGGTGGAGAAAAAATGAGGCACGCTACAAAAGACTTGCTTTCCATGCTAGAAGATACCTCTCTCTCTCTGCTCCTCTGTCTTCCACTCCTGAACATGTTTATGAAGTGGCAGCATTGTTTGAACAAAACAGAAGACCTTTAACTGGTGACCATGGACATGCTGAAATGTTCTGCTTTCTGCATTATAATATTGTTCTACTTAACTGGGAGTATTAAAAAGAGTAGTGTCCACTCCACTCCAATCCACTGTCTAGCTGTTGCCTACCTTTTTTTCTAGCAGTTTTGCACTGATTGTTGTAGTTGCAGTGAGTGCCCTACTGCAAAGAGTCTAATCCAATGTGTAGCTGTTGCCTAGCTTTTTTCTAGCAGTTTTGCACTGACTGCTGTAGTTGCAGTGAGTGCCCTACTGCAGAGGTAGTCAATTGACTCTAATTCAATCCACTGTCTAGCTGTTGCCTAGCTTTTTTCTAGCAGTTTTGCACTGACTGCACTGCATTAGTTGCAGTCAGTGCCTTACTGCAGAGGGTAGTCCTCGGCTGACTCCAATCCAGTCCAATCCACTGTGACATGTGTAGCTGTTGCCTTGCTCTTTTTTCTAGCAGTTTTGCACTGACTGCCCTGCATTAGTTGCAGTCAGTGCCTTACTGCAGAGGGTAGTCCTCCACTGACTCCAATCCAGTTCAATCCACTGTGACATGTGTAGCTGTTGCCTTGCTCTTTTTCTAGCAGTTTTGCACTGACTGCACTGCATTAGTTGCAGTCAGTGCCTTACTGCAGAGGGTAGTCCTCCATGGACTCCAGTCCAGTCCAATCCACTGTGACATGTGTAGCTGTTGCCTTGCTCTTTTTCTAGCAGTTTTGCACTAACTGCACTGCATTCGTTGCAGGCAGTGCCTTACTGCAGTGGTAGTCCTCTTCCACTTACTCCAGTCCATCCAATCCACTGTGTATGTGTATTTTGTGTAGCTGTTGTTGTTGACTGGCTTTTTTTTCTAGCTGTTTTGCACTGACTGCACTGCAGTAACATATTGCAGTGTGTGAGTCCACTACTGCAGCACTTTTATCATAAAAGTTCTGCAGTAGTGGACTAACACACTGCAATATGTTACTGCAGTGCAATCAGTTTTATGCATTTATGCACAATCAGGATGTGAAATTCACAGCAAATGTCCCTGGAATTGAAGTTTTCATATCAGTTTTTATGCAGTTAAGGTGTGAAGAATGAGCACTTAATGTTAAAAATATTAATAAATAAAGATCAAGCTGTTTATTAAGAGATTTCTGTCGATTTTTGTGTTTTTTTGGGTAATTTTTACATGTGTGAAAATATCGGCCAATATCGGTATCGGTAACGAAAAAACGATATCGGTCGATCACTAATGTGTAATGCTTCACAAAAGCAGGCTAGGTTTAAAGGGGGTCTTTTTCTAAAATATAAAGAAAGCAACAGGAGTTCCTGAAACACAGAAAGGTAGTAGGAAGGGGGCACCCAAAACTCCAAAGAGGACAAAGGCAAATAAGTCAATTATGACAGGGAGACTTCATTGTACAAAAATCCAAGACCAGGCTCCACTTATAACTAAAATATTTTTTTTGGGGGGCCTCATAACTGAACACATATACATTTACTGCATCAAAAGAAATCATGTTACCACATTTTCCCTTTTCACCAAACACTTTCTTGCATTCTGTACTTACTGTGACATTTTCTTCTGCAATTTAAAATCAGCAGTGCTAATGTGGCAGAAATCCATCTGTAATGTCAATCCTTAAACTTCTGGGCCACCTGCAGCTGCTCCCCATATTTTGTGAGATCAGTCCTGCTAAATAACCTGTCAATGTGCACTCACAGCAGTTTTCACAGAAAACCCAGTAAAAACATAAAGAGCAGTGATGACGAAGGGGTCAAGGAAGCAAAGAATCTGACACTCCAGGAAGTGTTGATTTTCTGCCAGGTTGGCAGCGCTGTATCTTTGCTTAGACAGCTTGAACTGCAGAAGAGTGCTACTTAAAATACATCCTGTAAGCATGTGTTTATTGAATAGGGCAAAATGTGGTGACAGGGTCTCTTTAAGCTGATCACTTGAACATGTGTTACGGTTTCTGAAGCAAATAAAAAGACACAATTTCTTCAGTAGATATATCAAAAGTTTGATATTGCTCCTTAATGGTTTATTTAGATAGCTGCCTGCTGTGAATATTTAAAACACTACATTGAAGCTGGTGAAAACAATAAAAACATTAAATGAATTGAACGTTAATCTTTATTTCATTATTTTGTAATAACATTATGATGTGTCTGATAATTAGCTTTTTCGGTATCAGACAAAGATAATACTTTCTTATGGATTATGAGATGATCAAAAGGTCATGAGATGACTAAAAGGTCATCCTTTCATCCAACCCAACTGTAAACTTAGTTTACCCTGGATTACCTCATTTCAGATTCCACCCTTCAGAGTGACCTGGATACTGCAGTTAATGGCTCAGGGAATGATCTGACCGTCCAGCAGGTCATCTTTTCTTTCCCTGAAGGTCAACCCCACCCTAAAGCCAGGGACTAAAACAAAGTCCTAGAATATTAAGAAAAATGTGCTTTAGCATTTCTAGGTTCACTGATGCAGTAACCATGAAGTGATATGGTGACCGGTATATCACCCTTTGACTTTTAAAAAGGTGAAGAGGTTTTATCATCCCTATAATAGCTGGTCTGCCTGAAAAGTGAGACTATTACGCTCCCTGTAACTTCTATCTGTGGCTACCTGAAAGTAGAAGGGTATGAACAAATTATGGGAGAAATGTAAACAAAGTTCATTATCTTAACTTTCTTTTACCAATTTCTACAAAACCTCCAAGGTGCAAGAAATGTTGAGGCACGATTACACAAATTACCCCTGAAGTTGCAACAGTTTTAATCAGAATATAACAGATACCATTAAATTCTAAACATGTGAAAGGATTAATTCCACCTATATAGCATACCTTTGGGCACTTCTGGTGGTATAGGCTCAACAGAAGAAATATATTCATCCACAGTGAATGAGTGGTCATCTACAAACTGTTCTATATGTTTTCCATCCATGAAAACATCAATCTAAAAGGAAAACAATTGCAATGTTTTAACATTGTCAATATATGATCATGGAATAATACAAAGGGTTTGATTTACTAAAGCAAGAGAGTGCAAAATCAGGTGCAGCTCTGCATAGAAAAGAATCAGCTTACAGCTTAACTAAACAAGCTGAAGTTAGACGCTGATTGGCTACCATGGACAGCTGCACCAGATTTTCAAAGGTTAGTTCAGTAATGGCAGCCAATGTATTTTCTTATTATGACTACTACTATTTGACACATTTTACTGCCAAAATGGGAACACTCTTTAAATAGGACCTTGCAGTCCTTTGCAAACTAAATAAATAGATAAATGTAAAACTCAGACCCTGACTTTTGCATAGGTGCTTGTGACATTACTTAGCACTCTGGGGTACTGGGAGAATCCCAAATCTTGTGAGATGTACTTTCTACACAGTGCAGAAGATCTTTCTGATGAGATCTGTAATCTTTAGTTTCCCAGGATACTGAAGTGAGGCTGAATAAAATTACTGGAACCTAGGCAAGAAAGCTGGAAGTCAGGGTTTAAGATAAGTATTTTTCCTTGTATTTTGGTCATATTATTTGTAGGTCTAGTGATTTAGAATGGGTGGAAAGGGCTCCCATATACAGTATCTCACAAAAGTGAATACACCCCTCACATTTTTGTAAATATTTTATTATATCTTTTCATGTGACAACACTGAAGAAATGACACTTTGCTACAATGTAAGGTAGTGAGTGTACAGCTTGTATAACAGTGTAAATTTGCAGTCCCCTCAAAATAACTCAACACACAACCATTAATATCTACAGTGGGTACGGAAAGTATTCAGACCCCCTTAAATTTTTCACTCTTTGTTATATTGCAGCCATTTGCTAAAATCATTTAAGTTCATTCTTCTTCCTCATGAATGTACACATAGCACCCCATACTGACAGAAAAACACAGAATTGTTGACATTGTTGCAGATTTATTAAAAAAGAAAAACTGAAATATCACATGGTCCTAAGTATTCAGACCCTTTGCTCAGTATTTAGTAGAAGCCCCCTTTTGATCTAATACAGCCAGGAGTCTTTTTAGGAAAGATGCAACAAGTCTTTCACACCTGGATTTGGGGATCCTCTGCCATTCTTCCTTGCAGATCCTCTCCAGTTCTGTCAGGTTGGATGGTAAACGTTGGTGGACAGCCATTTTTAGGTCTCTCCAGAGATGCTCCATTGGGTTTAAGTCAGGGCTCTGGCTGGGCCATTCAAGAACAGTCACGGAGTTGTTGTGAAGCCACTCCTTCGTTATTTTAGCTGTGTGCTTAGGTTCATTGTCTTGTTGGAAGGTAAACCTTCGGCCCAGTCTGAGGTCCAGAGCACTCTGGAGAAGGTTTTTGTCCAGGCTATCCCTGTACTTGGCCGCATTCATCTTTCCCTTGATTGCAACCAGTCGTCCTGTCCCTGCAGCTGAAAAACACCCCCACAGCATGATGCTGCCACCACCATGCTTCACTGTTGGGACTGTATTGGACAGGTGATGAGCAGTGCCTGGTTTTCTCCACACATACCGCTTAGAATTAAGGCCAAAAAGTTCTATTTTGGTCTCATCAGACCAGAGAATCTTATTTCTCACCATCTTGGAGTCCTTCAGGTGTTTTTTAGCAAACTCCATGCGGGCTTTCATGTGTCTTACACTGAGGAGAGGCTTCCGTCGGGCCACTCTGCCATAAAGCCCCGACTGGTGGAGGGCTGCAGTGATGGTTGACTTTCTACAACTTTCTCCCATCTCCTGACTGCATCTCTGGAGCTCAGCCACAGTGATCTTTGGGTTCTTCTTTACCTCTCTCACCAAGGCTCTTCTCCCCCGATAGCTCAGTTTGGCCGGACGGCCAGCTCTAGGAAGGGTTCTGGTCGTCCCAAACGTCTTCCATTTGAGGATTATGGAGGCCACTGTGCTCTTAGGAACCTTAAGTGCAGCAGAAATCTTTTTGTAACCTTGGCCAGATCTGTGCCTTGCCACAATTCTGTCTCTGAGCTCTTCAGGCAGTTCCTTTGACCTCATGATTCTCATTTGCTCTGACATGCATTGTGATCTGGAAGGTCTTATATAGACAGGTGTGTGGCTTTCCTAATCAAGTCCAATCAGTATAATCAAACACAGCTGGACTCAAATGAAGGTGTAGAACTATCTCAAGGATGATCAGAAGAAATGGAAAGCACCTGAGTTAAATATATGAGTGTCACAGCAAAGGGTCTGAATACTTAGGACCATGTGATATTTCAGTTTTTCTTTTTTAATAAATCTGCAACAATGTCAACAATTCTGTGTTTTTCTGTCAGTATGGGGTGCTATGTGTACATTCATGAGGAAGAAGAATGAACCTAAATGATTTTAGCAAATGGCTGCAATATAACAAAGAGTGAAAAATTTAAGGGGGTCTGAATACTTTCCGTACCCACTGTAAACTGCTGGCAACAAAAGTGAGTACACCCCTAAGTTAAAATGTCCAAATTGGGTCCAAAGTGTCAATATTTTTTGTGGCCACCATTATTTTCCAGCACTGCCTTAACCCTCTTGGGCATGGAGTTCACCAGAGCTTCACAGGTTGCCACTGGAGTCCTCTTCCACTCCTGCATGACGACATCACAGAGCTGGTGGATGTTAGAGACCTTGAGCTTCTCCACCTTCCACTTGAGGATGCCCCACAGATGCTCAATAGGGTTTAGGTCTGGAGACATGCTTGGCCAGTCCATCACCTTTACCCTCAGATTCTTTAACAAGGCAATGGTCGTCTTGGAGGTGTGTTTGGGCTTGTTATGTTGGAATACTGCCCTGTGGCCCAGTCTCAGAAGGGAGGGGACCATGCTCTGCTTCAGTATGTCACAGTACATGTTGGCATTCATGGTTCCCTCAATGAACTGTAGCTCCCCAGTGCTGGCAGCACTTATGCAGCCCCAGACCATGACACTCCCTCCACCACGCTTGACTGTAGGCAAGACACACTTGTCTTTGTACTCCTCACCTGGTTGCCGCCACACATGCTTGACACCATCTGAAACAAATAGTTGATCTTGGTCTCATCAGACCACAGGACATGGTTCCAGTGATCCATGTCCTTAGTCTGCTTGTCTTCAGCAAACTGTTTGCAGGCTTTCTTGTGCATCATCTTTGAAAGAGGCTTCCTTCTGGGACGACAGTCACGCAGACCAATTTGATGCAGTATGCGGCGTATTGTCTGAGCACTGACAGGCTGACCTCCCACCCCTTCAACCTCTGTAGCAATGCTGGCAGCACTCATACGTCTATTTCCAAAAGACAACCTCTGGATATGACGCTGAGCACGTGCACTCAACTTCTTTGGTCGACAATGGCAAGGGCTGTTCGGAGTGGAACCTGTCCTGTTAAACTGCTGTATTGTCTTGGCCACCATACTGCAGCTCAGTTTCAGGGTCTTGGCAATCTTCTTATAGCCTAGGCTATCTTTATATAGAGCAACAATTCTTTTTTGTCAGATCCTCAGAGAGTTCTTTGCCATGAGGGGCCATGTTGAATTTCCAGTTGCCAGTATGAGAGAGTGAGAGTGATAACACCAAATTTAACACACCTGCTCCCCATTCACAGCTGAGACCTTGTAACATTAACGAGTCACATGACACTGGGGAGGGAAAATGGCTAATTGGGCCCAATTTGGACATTTTAACTTAGGGGTGTACTCACTTTTGTTGCCAGCGATTTAGACATTAATGGGTGTGTGTTGAGTTATTTTGAAGGGACAGCAAATTTACACTGTTATACAAGCTGTACACTCACTACTTAACATTGTAGCAAATTGTGTAATTTCTTCAGTGTTGTCACATGAAAAGATATAATAAAATATTTATAAAAATGTGAGGGCCTTAGTTTCTGTGGACTGCAAAGTTTGCTTTTCTATAGTACTGTAGAAAATGTGAAATGTGCTTCTTTATACAAAATGGAAAAAAGAAAGAAATCCTACCTTGACATCTTTCCTGGGATACAGGAAGAAAAATGGCTTCAAGACAGGGGATCTATTCATATAAATGAGACAGTTTAATAGAAGGCAATTCATTTAGTTATTCAGTATCATAATGTATGTCATAATAAAGAATTTTAATCAGCAGAAAGCAAAGCCAAATTTTATTTTAGTTCTTTGTAATGGATTATAAGGATATATTTACACTACAAGGTTACCTTCATCAACCGTGCTGTCTAGTTGTCCAAAGGTAACGGTTTGGATAGAAATAGTTTGCTATTTGTACCACAAGTGTTTACCAGAACTTTATTTAAAAAGGGAAATACATTTTAAGATCTATCAAGGAAGTAATTCCATGGAAAAGGTGGCTCTAAGCCCCGGTTCACACTTATGCGAGTGCGGGGTTCGCATGTAATGTCGGAGCGCACTGCTCCTTCATTACATGCGATCGGCTGTGCGGTGCGAGTTTAGCCATACACTTTGTATGGCTAAATTCGCACCCGCACCAAACTCGCACAGGACCCTTTTTGGCAGCCGCATCAGGATCGGATCGCACAGCGGTTCACACTTGTGCGATTCGATCCTGTGCGAACTGCAAGATCGCACTGCGATATGCGATCAAACTGGGGGTGTCGTTAAGATTACATTGACACCCCCAGCGTATCGCATATGGCAGTGTGAACTGCCGGGGGTGCGTTTGCGATGCGGGAACAGGCTGCGGATTCGCAGCCTTCCCGCATCGCATAAGTGTGAACCGGACCTGACAGTCCAATCAACAAAATATTAAGCCCAAAGGATAGATACTTACACTTTTGGCCTTCCTCCAACAATTGCAGTTAGACCAGGAGCTAAAAAATATAGAAATAAAAATGTTATCAGGAACTGGTCTAAATATAACACTCTTTGTAATAAACAAAAATGTTTCTTAGCATAAAATATAGTAAAAAAATGTTAAATGTCATCTAGCAGTGATTATTTTTTTTTTTTTCAAACAAATCACAGACAGGCTGAAACAACCGTTTGAGTAATAAATACTTTAGAAATAAAGTATGCTAAATACACACAAGTACATCCAGCCACTGTTTTGTTTTTAACCTACCGGTAATTATTAGTAATAAAATCAGTGTTAATATTATGTGCCCAACATGATCTGCCTCATACAATAAACATTTCTAATTCTACCTTTTGCAAAAAAAATAATAAATGCTGCTTGCATATTGAATAATAAAAAATGTTCATGTATTATTTTTTGTGTTTGAGCCTGCAAAGCATTGCAACTGCGATCAAAGGTTTTATGGATAAGTTCCAGATAAAGTAAAACATGTTAGGGCTCATGGGACAGGTGGATCACCTTGTGCATGCTATATTTCAATAAATATACACAAGGCTTTTAATGGAGAGCGGGATCCTTCCTCGTTATTGAAAAGTGGACTTTATGGGGTGTCCAGTGTCGGAGATGTGAAGGAGATGTATGCCTGTAGCTTGACTGAATACCTGTCACTGCACAGATTCTGAGGGTGACATAGCATTAAAACCTGAGAAAGATCCAAATGTTTCGCTGATTTATTTTTCAAAATTGGTGTTAGATAAACTTTAATTCCTAAAAAGTAATGTTTCTAGCCAATATCAAAAAATAGCAATGTATCTTGTATTAATTAGTCTGACCAGCAAAGCAAAGTCTAATTGTTTTTTTTAGGAATTAATAAGAATAATTTAATGACCAAAGCTATCTTAACCTAGAAACCCATTAAAGGTAATTCAATAGTTAACTTTTAATAAAAAATTTGTTATTAAGTTCGCTGATAATGTTAAAGAAGGCCCAATAGTCCACAGGAGATTGCATCAGTTTACAAATACTCGAAGACCCCCATGTGAATTAGAAAATTGCAGAGTGTGATCATTAAAAACAAATAATAATTATTATTTCTAAAAACAATTTATGTATTTTTAAACTGTTGAAAACCAAGAAGTAAAGAAATATACCACATACAAATGCAAAATAAAAATACTTCCTAATAACACAGTAGTGTTACTGATATCCTCATAAGAAGAATCCTTTCTAATGCCTTTAGTACATATTGTAAAGGTTTTATTGTGGGAAAGTGAGATTCTTGAGCTTGCCTCTAGCTTAGTCACTGTTGATGTTTTGAAGACATGAGCAGGGAAATACACTGTCACCAAGCCATTGACCTTATTGGCTAGAAAAGGTCTTGACATTGTCAGCTATTATCTTTAAGAATGAGGTCAAACAGGGAGTGGGTCAAACACTTAAACTTATGACTTCTTTTGCAAAGTGTCTTCAGCTTGCTATGTACTTCTTATCAGTCATAATATTTATAAATACAGAAGCACTTTGAAATCTCAAGCTACACTAACCAGCTGCCATTGTGGTGTCAAACGGCGGTCAGCTAAATGTGAATCGCAGGTCAGCAGCTTATACCATGCTATACAGACATAGGTGGATTTCTTTCAGAATGCAAGATGCAAAAATTAGTCATTCTTATCAGTAATAATCTCATTTCGGCATCTCATAGCTACCATTTTCTGACCATGAAATCATTTAACCTAATATAGTCCATATGTTCCTGATGTGACTGCTAAACCACCCTGTTGGTAGCTGCAATCCTACTGGTTTTTAAAAGGTCTTCCATCTAAACTTATTAAAAAGTCACAAGACCTACAAGCAGGTAACACACCTATACCAAACATCAAAAAGCTAATAATAATAAATAACTACAAGTTTTTACATGTAAAAGAGCTCCCACATAGATTTGACATATTTAACTTTTTGTAAAAGTGATTGTAAAGGAAAACATTTTATAAAAAAAAAAAAAAAACAACATACATGTCATACTTACCTGCTCTGTGCAGTAGTTTTGTCAGAACAGCACTGATCCTCCTCTTCTCAGGTCCCTCGCTGTCATTCTGGGCTCCTCCCCCTTGCCGAATGCAGCCATAGCAAGCCTTTTGCTGTGGGGGCACTCGTATGTGCTCGCTCCTGAATCAGTTCTCTGTGTCCATAAGACAAAGAGAGCTCGGCTCAGCCCCCCCCCCCTTCGCTTCTTCCTCACTGGCTGTGATTGACAGCGGCAGGAGGCAATGGCTCCTGTTGCTGCATCTCAGGCAATCAGGAGGGAGAGACTCAGGAGAGACTCAGATCTCATGCACATCGTTGGATCGAGCTTAGCAAGTATTAGGGGGGCTGAGGGGGCAGCCGCACCCTGAAGGTTTTTTACCTTCATGTATAGAATGCATGGAGGTAAAAAACCTTGAGCCTTTACAACCACTTTAACCCATACATCGCGCGTGCATAAAATAACAAAAAGTAGTAGCTGCATAGGCCCCAAGTACAGCTTATGGAAGGAGGTTGCATGCTTTCTAGTACCTCCTACTGGAGAAAGGAGCAGAAATGATGCGCTGCCAAAGTGAGTATAACTTGGGGGGGTGGCTAGAAAGAGATCAGTTTGCCCTGTATAGGGCAAGTTGTTAGAGTGTGCAAAACGGGTAAGTGCAACATTATTCGCCAAGTAAACATACATGACCAAACTATTCAACTACAACATAAAAAAGTCTGTGCTGGTTGAGTGACAAATGCGTTCCTCATACAAGAAGAAAAAACACTGTGAGCTGACAATCATAGTTTTTCATGATTCAATAGTGCAGCGTGATCTCATATAGCACCTTGTGTCCTCCACCAAATATCCAGAGGGTATGTGACTCTCATGTGAAAAGTCAGGGAGTGCTTGGTTAGAATTGTGGTAAGATGACACTCCACGGCTCACATCACTATCTCTCCTCCCAATGTGAGACACCATAGTGGGTAGTATAAAAAAAAGAGCAAACATGCTCAACATAGTGTAAAATCTAGATGTGACAGCTTTAATAAAACAATTTAAAACACCTACAAATGCCAGCTGTATACAGTGTCCTACATATAAACCACAACTCCCAGAAATCTGAGCATTCAAACGCACATGCACGGTGACATCACAAGTTCCGGCTCTTTCCTATGCGTTTCATCAAAAATAACGTCATCAGGGGCACAGAGGCTGAATGGAGCCACTCATCTTATATAGTGTACATGTAACAGGAAGCAAGAGAAGCCCCAAAACAAGAAATGTATCACTGCCCATTCAAAAACTGAAAAAAGATGCTGCTAAAAGACACAGAGTGGACAATCAGAAAGATTGTATTGTACGTCCAACTACAATAAAGTAGACATGTATTTAGCGCCCCCTATAGTGACAAAAAAGTGTACTCGGATGCAGGATGCAGTAAAATACCAAACAGGTTAAAAGTGCAAAGTGGGTAGGCGTCTGAAATCTTAATGTTTTGGATATGGGGAAAACATGCACACCCCCTCATTGAACAAATAATGGTTGTCACTTGTCATGGGATGTTGAACTGAAGTAAACACATCAGCACTCAACCTCAAGCAGAAGCAAAGCACAAGTAGGGAGGGAAAGATTTCAAAAGAACTTAAGTATACAGAGACTTTACATTAGAGCCTTACAATTAGGAAAACCACAAGCCACCTTCCAATAAAAATAATTATACCCTTGTGGAATTTAAGGGCCAGTTTACAACTTCATACCAGAATTTCTACGTTCTGTATGCATTTCTGCATGTGCATGTTTGCTGTGTTTCTATGCATTTCAGGGCATTTTTTCCTCTCTTTTTTATTTCTTCTGAGAACAATTGAGGCCATGTGCATTCCGATGTGTTTTTGATGTGTTTTGCCAGGTTCCAAACAGAAAAAGTGCAACATGTTCTACTTCTGTTGACTGCAATGAAACATATTGCACTAGTGTGATCTAAGGCCATTGGAAAATGTGCAAAACATTGTGCATGCGTTTTTTGGTGTAGAAAAAAAATGAACTAGACTTCATCTGGTGTGAACCAGCCTTAAATAAGGTGGTGTACCACACCCTAGGAAACTAGGACCATAATTGTACCTTTGAAATACAGTACAGCCCTACCTCCGGTGTTTACAACCTTGCACCAATGAAGAATGAATTTAACAATTCCAGACTGTATTAAAACCAAACTGTCTGCCATTTGAAAATCCTGCCTAACAACACACTAAATAAAGTAAACCTCTCATCATATCAGGCACTAAAATTAAGCACATGGTAGAAAATACATAAGCAGGTTAAATCAATAAAAAACACATGCAAAAAAATAAATTAAAAAAAATCAGCAGATCCAGAGATATAGACCTTGGCTTTGCAACCCCACCTTACGAGTTTCCCCATTGGTCCATTAAAGCCCAACTGAACCATTATTATTTATTACAGTAATACAATCTAGTTGCATATACAGTAGTACATATTTTTATTACATGGCTAAGTGTTTTAGCAATAGTTAAAATACACTGTTCTTGTTCTGCACATAGGAGAGTCAGACTGCAACTTTTACACACAAACCAGCAGACCGGGTCTCCTGAGGTCTGGCATGGCCCCTGTACACTGCTCCAATCAGCAGTGCTCTTACTCTGTTAGCAGCACTGTTGATTAAAGCAGTGTTTGAGAGGGGAGTTTCAGAGCACTGAAGAGTTAGACCACTGTTTTGTGCTCCAATGTGCTGGTAGAACAAAACAAAATGAGCCCTATATTTATTTTTATTTATCCAGGCTGACTACATCATAGTTATAAATTAGAGTTCAGTTAGGCCTTCATGTAGGGGCAGACTGACCATTCAAGCACTGACCAGGGGCCCAGGATGAGTAGAGTGCCAAAAGAGAGCCTCCTGGTACCTTTTTAAGTCTCCTGCTATTCTACATGTCACAGAGCCCGGTGCTCCTCTGCATGGACCTGCCACATTAATGTTGCATCATAAAGATGGCTGCCATCTTTAACACTGCTCATTTTGTCCACCCACTGTGCCCTAGGCTCTAGTGGGCATGGCGATTCTTGTTTTTGAGCTTTTCCCATTGGCTGAGACGTTTTTCTCTTTCCCCACTCCGCAATATGCCGGCATGAGCAGTTAGCGGGGTGGGTAAAGCGCGAGCTGCTTAGCTGCCATTGGCAAGGACAAATGTAAAGGCGAGAGGAGGGCTCCAGTCAGAGCAATGAGGGATAACGTAGGCGTAACCAGAGCAGCAAACAACCAGAGCACTGCCCAGGGAGGGGGACACCATAAACAGCACAGAGAGCCTGAGCAACAGCGGGGACTACATGATCTACAGCAACTGTCACAAAGAGCTCAGAAAGGTGAGAAGACCCTTTAATATCTGACAACTATTACTGCAACTTGCTGCAACTGTCCAACTAATGAAAGGCCGCTACAAGTACCAGCATGCCCAGGCAAGTCAGATCTGTCCCTGGAAATGTCTGCAAATTCTGTCTTCTATTATCCCTAAATAGAGCCCCAATGCCTGTAAGATACAGGAGTTTTATGATTGCATTAAATAGTGCAATATGTCGATGGGGCTTTGTGTGGGTGCAGCTTGAGTGTGGGCAGGGACACAGGGGGCCCCATGATCTCCTATTGCTTGGGGGCCCCATAAGTTGTCAGTCTGCCCCTGCCTTCATGTTATTGGTGTCTTCAATGAGAAGCAGAGGGCAAAGTCAAGCTTGACTTCTAAAGAAAGAGTTGAGATTTGCATATGACTGCCTATAAATTTTTAGATCTGCTTTTCATTCTGTTACTTGCGATTTTTACTGATGATTTTACTTATGTATAAATCCTACTTATGTATTTCTGTTGTGTGCTCAGTTTACTTTCCACAGTTTTGTGGCAGGTTTAGCTTAGGCTTGTTCACGCCAGACCACGTACTAAAATTCATGCACTGGTGTGCAATGTGTACAGTAGGGGTGGTGTTATCTGTTACAACCCATCGCAGTGCTTCTTTTTTTTTACTTTATGGGTGTGTCACAAATTTGAGACATGATGCAGTTGTGTAGAAAAAAAAGCAAGTCTGCATTTTTACACAATACACCACAACCTACCTAAGCACGGCATTGTGGTACAAACAATTGTTTTCTATGTTCACCTGCACTGAGCCTGCGTTAACCCATGCAGCTCAACGGGGATAGTATGACTGAGCCCTAAAGTACTGCACATAGCACTAAACTAGTAGTCAAACTAAACAAACTATTTTAATCATTCCCCATACTGTAAATGGGAAATAACATGAACATGTTTCTAGGTTACAAATGCCAAAATCCCTTCCATTCAGATTGCATGACCACGGATTGAACTTTCTTGTGTAAATATAGCTTTTAACAAACAAGACACAGCCAACATCATATCTTTACAGTGCCGAACAAACATCCTTCAGAGGTCAGATTTAAAATTATATTGTGACTATTAATTATGTAGAAGGATAATCATTTATTATGTAAGGATAGTGGGAAAAATATGCACAAACATTCAATTAGAACTAGATGTATAGAACATGTTGTACAAAGCTACAGGATATGAAGAACTTCAGTTTTCCATCTATGTACAAAAAAAAAAAAAAAAAACAGCAGTAATATCTAGGGTGGATGGTAAAATGTGCACAAACATTTAACCATAACTAAATACATAGAACGTGTTGTAAAATATACACAATATAGCATACTTGAGTTTTTCATTTGTGTCTATTACAATGGAATCTACACTGTCCAAAGTTTAACTGTTTTTCAGAAAAAAAAAATGGATTCCCCCATCCACACAAATGAAGTGGCTGAAGGAATCCTCCCAAGTGGGACTCCTCCGCTGTCAGAATACACTCAATGACTGCAGCTGTTAATCAACAAACATTTTCCAACATTTTTGTTTAACGAAAGTCGATTGTTAGATCAACTTCTGTGGAGCGGGAATAGCCATAGATGGATCAAAATGTGGCTGTTCCCTGCTGAACTGGAAACATTTCAATCCATCTATGGCTAGCTTAAAGTGGAACTTTAGTCAGAAACTTGAGTCCTAGTAGATCAGGCTGGCCCCATTTGCAGGTATAGCTATGTAAAAAATTAAATATAAGTGTCTACACTGTTTAAAATCCAGTAATACACTGTCTCACTCTCCTGTGCACATGCGCAAGTGCTCTCCATATTTGGCATTGTGCCGAAAATTAGAGCCACTAGGGGCCAATCTGTTGACAGTCTAAAGATTTACTGCTGTTCAGGGGCTCTGGGCTTTAGCAAAATGGCAGCCTCCAGCAAGAGGAAAAAACAGGAGCAACGCTGGAGGCAATTTACAGCACACACTCATTTTGGTAGCATAATTAATAAAGTGATTGTAAAGGAAACATTTTTATTAAAAAAAAAAAAAAATTACAAACATGTCATACTTACCTGCTCTGTCCAGTGGTTTTGCAAAGTGCAGCCCGATCCTCCTATTCTCAGGTTCCCCACCAGCGCTCTGGGCCCCTCCCCCCTGCCAAATGCCTCCATAGAAAGCCGCTTGTTGTGGGCTCACTCATGGGTAGTCACTCCAGAGCTGGTCTCTGAGTTTATAAGACACAGAGAGTGTTGCTCAGCCCAACCCCCTGCCCCCCCCCTCACTGGCTATGATTGACAGCAGTGAGAGCCAATGGCATCTCCTGCATCTCAGCCAAACAGGAGGGAGAGACCTAGGAGAGTCTCGGGTCTCGTGTACATCGCTGGATCGATATCAGGCTCAGGTAAGTATTAGGGGGACTGAGGGGGCTGCTGCACGCTGAAGGTTTTTTACCTTCATGCATAGAAAGCATGAAGGTAAAAAACCTCAAGCCTTTACAACGACTTAAATGTGGAATTCAGATTGTTCTATGTGTTTGAGCCTTCCATGCAGCTTTCCATGCACATATGCTTAGTCTGGTTTCACACTGCTAGGAGTACAGGGGATGGAGATGACATCAGTGGCAGTGGTGACAGGGGGATAGGGATGACCAGGGCTGGGACAAGGGGTGGGCAGGAGGGGAAGCTGCCCTGCGTGCAGTGGGGATTTGGGGGAGTTGTGCTAGAAGGGGTCATTTGCAGGTGAGGGATTTGTATTAGGAGGGTGGATTTCTGTTAGGAAGGGGGATTTGTGCTGGGAGTAGGGGATTTGGAGGGGGGGGGGGGTTATGCTCAGAGGACAAATGTGAGCGGTAGAGGATTTGTGCTAGGATGTGGAATTTGGGGAGAGAGGGGATTTAAACTGGGAGGGGGGATTTGTACTGGAAGAGGGACATTTTAGTTTGGGGAAAATGTTGGCTTGCAAAGGGAATTTATGGGGTAAGTGTGAGGATTAGAGCTCAAATTTGGGGGGAGGGGTGTGGATTTTTGCTAACACATAATGCTCATACATTTTGTGGGTAGGGTGCCATTTGGCATCTCTGCCCTGGGCGCTAGATGACCATGTCTCTGCACTGGGGATCCTCATCAGTTGTGGTGGTGATGGGGAGATAGGGATGACATCAGTGGCAGTGGTGGTGGAGGGATAGGGATGACATTAATGAAGGTGGTGATGGGGGATAGGGATGACATCAGTGGCAGTGGTGGAAGGATAGGGATGACATCAGTGGCAGTGGTGGTGGAAGGATAGGGATGACATCAGTGGCAGTGGCGATGGGGGGATAGGGATGACATCAGTGGCAGTGGAGGGATAGGGATGACATCAGTGGCAGTGGTGATGGGGGGATAGGGATGACAACAGTGGCGGTGGTAATGGAGGGATAGGGATGACAACAGTGGTGGTGGTGGTGGAAGGATAGGGATGACATCAGTGGCAGTGGTGGTGGAAGGATAGGGATGACATCAGTGGCAGGGGTGGTGGAAGGATAGGGATGACATCAGTGGCAGTGGTGGTGGAAGGATAGGGATGACATCAGTGGCAGTGGTGGTGGAAGGATAGGGATGACATCAGTGGCAGTGGCGTTGGGGGGATAGGGATGACATCAGTGGCAGTTGTGGTGGAGGGATAGGGATGACATCAGTGGCAGTGGTGATGGGGGGGGATAGGGATGACAACAGTGGTGGTGGTGGTGGTGGAAGGATAGGGATGACATCAGTGGCAGTGGAAGGATAGGGATGACATCAGTGGCAGGGGTGGTGGAGGGATAGGGATGACATTAGTGGCAGTGGTGGTGGAGGGATAGGGATGACATCAGTGGCAGTGGTGCAAGTGCACAAAGCAAGGTCCATAAAGACATAAATAAGCGGGTTAGGGGTAGAGGAACTTGACTGGCCTGCACAGAGTCCTGACCTTAACCTGATAGAACACCTTTGGGATGAAGTAGAGCGGAGACTGCGAGCCAGGCCTTCTTGTCCAACATCAGTGCCTGACCTCACAAATGCGCTTCTGGAAGAATGGTCAAACATTCCCATAGACACACTCCTAAACCTTTTGGACAGCCTTCCCAGAAGAGTTGAAGCTGTTATAGCTGCAAAGGGTTGACCAACTCAATATTGAACCCTATGGACTAATTTCGGCCATTTGCAGTCTGAACAATTATTCGTTGTTCGAAAGAGAATTGTCCACTAACTGATATAATAAACTCGTTTATATGATCATTTCTATGTTCGTAGTGATCGTTCGATAGCAATAAAAACATATAAGACAGAATATTCTTTTTTTTTTTTATTATAACATACAAGTATACACTTTCGTTTAAACTGTAAAAGTTTTTGCTTCAGATCCATCTACATTAGCCGGGCCCATGGTCGAAATCATCGGTAAAGTTGGGTTCATTAACGGCACGAATGTCAAATGATCTTTTCTGAAAACTACCAGTTTCGGCCGAAATTCTGTGCGTGTAAGATTGGGATGCCACTCATGTGCATGTAAAAGCAGGCTTCCCAATACTGTTGGTAATATAGTGTATGCTGACCGGAGTACAGGACGTAGAATGACTGAGTACTACAAGAGCGAAAGGCTACCTGAAAAAGGGTAGTTTAACTAAAGGAATTTTGCTTTGAAATACACTAGCATGCTTATCCTGGGAGTTATCTTACTGCCTTTGAGGATCAAGAAGGATTTTTTTTTCTGTGAGAGCAAGCTGGACCACATCTTACAAGGGTTAATTGGCTTCTGGATAAACTGCAGGTTTGAGATTTTGTGAATGCAAGTGTATTTTTTAAGCTTGATACATCCTATGTACCTATGAATAATTCCAGACTAAGTCATCAGCTATATACAATAATTGTTCTCCAAGGAATGTAAGAAAAAACTTTACCCATTCCTGTGCCAGCAGGTGCAATTTCCCTTGCAAAGATTTCCAGTGCTTTTTTCTGCTTGTGGTGAACACCGAGCCAAATGACAGCTTCTCGAGAAAGCTGAAACAAATAAATAGGTATCACAGAATCGTAATAAACACAATCGTCTACTGTACTACATATATTTTATCACTTCAATACCAGGCACATTCACCCCCTTCCTGCCCTGACAATATTCAGCTTTCACTGCTGTCTCATTTTGAATGATAATTGCGTGGTCCAGCAACACTGTACCCACATGAAATGTTTATCATTATTTTCACACAAATAGAGCTTTCTTTTGGAGATATTTAAAGTGTTGCTAAACCCACAACAGTAAAATCAGTCTGAATATGCAGTAAAGCATGCTTGTTAAACTCACTGTGGAACCTAGGGGGTAAATCATCCTTAATTGTGTAAAAGGCTGCTTAATCCTATTTTCTCTTATCCTCCCCATCTTCCACTGTCCCCAACCCATCTCCTGATACGACCAAGCCTTTGGTGTCAGTCTGCTCATGCTCAGTTTGGTGTCTATTCCTAGAGGGTTTCTTTCTTTCTTGGGAGGGTGCATGCGATCAGAGCAGGGCCAATCAGCACTGTCCAGACAGAGGGTCATGGGGCCTCATAAGACAGTCAGAGTAGAATGAAAACTCTTTCTCCAAGCTTTAACCCAACACTGTACAATATGTTTATTATTTGAGTGCCCTCCATGGAAAATTTAGAAGCAGCCCCCCCTCCCCCTTAGTTCCTGGACAAATGGTATCTTAGTAGCAGGTCTGTTCCAGTGGCCGCTGTGAGATATGTGTTTTTGCTAAAATTGCCAATCCATTAATCCATTTTAAAGTGGTAGTAAAGTCAATTAGTCAAAAAAAGCCCCCTTCAAGTTTAAAGCTGATCTTCAAGTTTCCTCCAAGCTGGTCCAAACAAACTATTTGCTTCACAAAGTGCTACATTGCCTTTAAGTACTGTATGAAGTACATAGGTTCCTGCTGTGAGACAGAAACTTCTCAGAGTCGGTCTGAGTGGTGCTCAGTTATTTAAAGGCAGCTTTGTAATATGTGAATGAATACAAAGCTTTCTCTGATTTGCCGAGGTGGAGAGGTGGGGTAATGACATCAGGATCTCCGACTCATCTAATCAGAGGATGCTTTGTATTCATTCATAGAATACAAAGCTGTCTCTGAATGCCTGAGCGCCACTCGTCACTGCACATCACTTCTGCGCATGGGAGTCACATCATTGCGGCACAGATCGGGTGCTGTTAATGCACACTGAGCTAAACATGAACAGCTGACAGGCAGCATGTCATATATGCATACAGGCAGTATATTAGTATGTCAAAAAAGCCCTGCCTGACAGCAATTTTTTTTAAAAAGTGGGTTTACCACAAATTTAAGGGTTTATTTAAAACCAGAAGTATGCAGAGACTGCCTTTAACACGTACATCTTTTCCTCTAGCATGTGGTCCATATGAATCTTCAGCACCAAGAATCTGCAGATGTACTGCACTGTAATCTTCCAAGCCAAGATGATCGAACATATCTCGAGTCCTAGAAAAAAGCAATACAAAATAAACCATTTAACATGACAATCAATACCATCCAATTATTAAAAGGTCTATTGAACATGCATAATCATCATCCAAAAACTGTCCATAATCAGATAAAACCCACTTCTAAAAAGACCTGATTACATTTGGCCTATTACTTGGAGCAATCAAACTAAAATCTGACTTGAAGCTACAGGACGTTCTGTAGTGTAGTCTAAAACTAAATATAACTGAAATTGACTTCTAGTGATATTACCTTCTCAAAATGCTTTCAGCTGTCCGCCTTCCTTTTTCTGCTGCTCGTGGCCCACCTACAGCACATACGGCTGTGGCTCTGAATCCATCCAGATATGTGGCACACACCTAATTACAGACACTTTAGTTACACATAATAAAACTTGCTCTACCATCATAGACTTTTAGAACCATGCTCCTGTGCATGGTATAATTTGCCAAATGCTACTTTGCTGAACTTTTTCATGTTAAAAGAACTGAAATTTACAAACATGTCCGATTTATTTTTTGGGTGGCACTATATTCATTTGTTTCCTGTCCTTGTTAGACTCTTGAATGTTCATTAGTCATACAAAAAATGGTGTAGGGATATCTTGCAGTTTAACTTCCTTCTATTGATTATGATGCTGGTGATCTGGCACTTCCTCCATGCGCCTGCATTCAGTTTCCAGTTTCTTCTAAAATAACCAACAGTTCCAAAATCCTACTCTGTTCTGAAAAAATATGATTCGTGTGCTTTACAGAGGGATACAGGAAGTCATATAATATCAAGTTATTCTACCGCCTACAGTAGGATTGGACACAAAAAATTCTGTAGGCCAGCTAGGATAATCCCCCCTATTCCCAGCTTGTCTCAGTTTGTAGCAAGCAGTACCAGAACATGGTCATAAACACAGAGGGGTGAGACCGGTGTCCCATTATAGACTCCAAGAAAAGAACTGTATGATTTTTACTGTTTTGACATCCATAATCAGTTCAACTGAGAAGTTGGCAACAGCAAACAATCACTAAGAGGCCCAGCATACACAAAACAAAAAACTACCTGCAGCTCAAGAGCTGCCTGAAGGACCAACACCTTGAAACTAGTCCCAGAAAGGCCGAACTCCCGTCCTTAACATGGAATACAGCTTGATGTCAGAGGACCCAGGAAACCAGAATACTTACATCTAGTGAATAATAACACAATATCAGAGAGAGCCCCGTATCATAGACCATAACATAGAAACTGATTTCTTGATCTGACAGAAGCGTGGATAATTTTCCAACAGGGAAGGACTCAATGTTTTAGCATGGTCAAAAAGGAGAAGAAATCCTTCTTCAAGAACTGAGAATGATGTCTCAAACCTCAATTCCCCATAGGGGCCCAGTAAGAAAGAGTTGTGCTTGCTAGGAAGAACTGCCAGGGCAGACATCAATCTCACCAATGTAAGGAATATCCAGAAAGACCCCTGAGGATGACCTGGTCAGCAGAATCTCCAAAGAGAGAAACAGTGGTCCCTGAACACTGTTAGAGAACCAAGGTTTGATCTCAAGAATCCAGCATTACCAGTCGGCTAAGGAACATGGGAGCTTCCTACATAAAGATTAGACAGGTGATAGAAGGTAGAGCTCCCCTCCAAAATATCCAAGGAGGAATATACCGTAGATCGGATAAAACAGAGGATCAAGCTCAACTCTTACATATATGTAAGAAGATCATGTGTCCCTGAAGTAATCCCCAAAATCTTGCATGAAAAAAACCTGCCCATCCTGGAGCTTTACAGAGTCCCAGTATTAGAGGTGCTCATGATTCCCCAGATCCAAAGATGCAGCAGAACCTGTAGAGCAACCATTAGGAGCCCTATCAGGAACACAAACGTATATTCACCTGGGTAAAGGCAAAACAAATAAGATTAACAGGATAATCTTCTTCCCCAGCCTGCGACATCACCAGCAAAGGAAGGTTTACACCCTGGTGAAAAAAAATACCCCAGAATCATTAAAGCATTCCCTGCTACTAACAAATGATGCCTGCATCAGTAAAATAGCTTGGTTAGCATGTTCATCACCCAGGGTATCATGTCTCCAGCAGAAACCAGTTAGGAACAACTGGTCTCCCAACAATTGCATTTGAAGGGAACAGAGCAAACAGGAATAAAGACAAGATTACATTCTATACCACAAAACCACAAATGTACACGCTAATATAAATACTAAAGGCTGCTTGCAAGAAGATAATATTATATATAGATCCCAACAAATTGTATATAAAGGTTATTGCAACACACAAATGATAACCTTCCATGTAAATATTTTAAATAAATGTGAATCCCATGTTCTAAGATACCAAAAATTCTATAGTAGATAAATATAAAAACAATCAATTCCAAATTCATGAAATATCACTTGTGATCAAAATCAAATACAGTGATTCATACATATTGATTATTCCAAAATATTGTGAGCATACAGTATATTGAACAACTGGTGTAAATAAATTGGGTGCTTTGCTAAAAAAAAAAAAAAGACCCATTCACCAATCCTGCATAAATGAATTATAATGAGCTTTCATCCTTTTATATATATATATATATATATATATATATATACACAGCTGGGCAAAAAAGTATTTAGTCAGCTACCAGTTGTGCAAGTTCTCCCATGTAAAAAGATGAGAGAGAGGCCTGTAATTTGCATCATAGGTACACTTCAACTATGAGAAACAGAATGGAGGGAAAGAATCCAGGAAATCACATTGTAGGATTTCTAATGAATTGGTAAATTCCTCGGTAAAATAAGTATTTGGTCACCTACAAACAAGCAAGATTTCTGGCTCTCATAGACCTGTAACTTCTTCTTTAAGAGGCTCCTCTGTCCTCCACTCACCTGTATTAATGGCACCTGTTTGAACTTGTTATCAGTATAAAAGACACCTGTCCACAACCTCAAACAGTCACACTCCAAACTCCACTATGGCCAAGACCAAAGAGCTGTTGAAGGACACCAGAAACAAAATTGTAGACCTGCACCAGGCTGGGAAGACTGAATGTGCAATAGGCAAGCAGCTAGGTGTGAAGAAATCAACTGTGGGAGCAATTATTAGAAAATGGAAGACATACAAGACCACTGATAATCTCCCTCGATCTGGGGCTCCACGCAAGATCTCACCCCATGGGGTCAAAATTAGGGATGCACCGAAATGAAAATTTTGGGCCGAAACCGAAAATGCAGGATGCCCTTGGCCGAAAACCGAAACCGAAAATTACTTTTTTCCCCCCAAAAATTTAAAATAGATAAAAGAGGGGCATACACCAAAAACAGGTAGCGACGTACACCTGTCGCTGCCACCCTGTCACAGTATATGTACTGTGATGGGTTGGCAAGAGGTTAATTTAATTACCAATGGTATTTGTATTATGCAGCATGAGGGGGTTAATGTATTGTCACTGCTTGTCACTCATCTATTAGTGACCGACCAGTGGCAGGTAAATAACCCCTTTGTGCTGCATTAGTGCAACCAGTATCAGTGCAACCAGTGTTAATTAACACTGATACTGGTTGCACTAATGCAGCACAAAGGGATTAATTACCTGCCACTGGTCGGTCACTAATGCAGCAGTGACCAGCAGTGACAATACATTAACCCCTCATGCTTCATAATACAAATATCATTGGTAAGCTGAAATAAGGTGCAACAAATGCAGCTTGCATAAACCAATTTGTGACACTAGAGCGGCCGCTATAGATATAACTATGTGATCCTTCCTGTCAGCTCAGCCGGACTATATATGAATGAGAAGTGACCTGACATCGGGCGGGGGGAGCGGCCGCTATTAGCTGTAACTATGTGAGCCTTCACTTCCCTGACAGCGGAGATACATGCCTGTCAGTGAAGTGAAGCTCTCACATAGTTACAGCTAATAGCGGCCGCTCCCCCCGCCCGATGTCAGGTCACTTCTCATTCATATATAGTCGCGCTGAGCTGACAGGAAGGATCACATAGTTCAATAGCGGCCGCTCGCCCCGCCCCCCCCTGGTGTGTCCCTCCATTACACAGATCGTAGTAGGGACGTCATTGAGAGGCGGACGGCCGGCCAGAGGCGGGACTTTTAAAACCTGCCCTCGCTGCGCTGCGCCCTCCTCCTTCCCCACGGCGGCCATTATTTTCGACAATGTTAACCCATTATCGGCCGAAATTAGATAGGCTCATTTTCGGCCGATAATTTCGGTGGCCGAAAATTTCGGTGCATCCCTAGTCAAAATGATCACAAGAACAGTGAGCAAAATTCCAGAACCACACAGGGGGGACATAGTGAATGACCTGCAGAGAGCTAGGACCAAAGTAACAAAGGCCACCATCAGTAACACACTAGGCCGCCAGGGACTGAAATCCTGCAGTGCCAGATGTGTCCCCCTGCTTAAGCCAGTACATGTCTGGGCCCATCTGAGGTTTGCTAGAGAGCATTTGGATGAGCCAGAAGAGGATTGGGAGAATGTCATATGGTCAGATGAAACCAAAGTAGAACTTTTTAGTAAAAACTCAACTCGTCGTGTTTGGAGGAGAAAGAATGCTGAGTTGCATCCAAAGAACACCATACCTACTGTGAAGCATGGGAGTGGAAACATCATGTTTTGCCCAGCGACAGCCCCAAAACATCACTGCTCTAGAGGAGATCTGCATGAAGGAATGGGCCAAAATACCAGTAACAGTGTGTGAAAACCTTGTGAAGACTTACAGAAAATGTTTGACCTCTGTCATTGACAACAAAGGGTATATAACAAAGTATTGAAATTAACTTTTGTTATTGACCAAATACTTATTTTCCACCATAATTTGCAAATAAATTCATTACAAATCAGACAATGTGATTTTCTGGATTTTTTTTTCTCATTTTGTCTCTCGTAGTTGAAGTATACCTATGATGAAAACGACAGGCCTCTCTCTTTTTAAGTGAGAGAACTTGCACAATTGGTGGCTGACCAAATACTTTTCTGCCCAACAGTATATATATATATATATATATATATATATCCTTCTTGTATGATTATATCTAGTGCAAATCCTGTCACCTGAAAAGGTTCCACACTCATCAGACCTAATACCTCACACACAGAGGTATATAATGCTTAGTGGGTTCAGCTCTCTGCTGATGACAGGTGGGTCCGGTACACAACTGTGTCTGCAGATCCAGTACTCCAACAGAACATGGTCACTCCGGGATGTAAGCAAACCACCTAATTCCACATATCACATGTGGATTATAGAAATAACTCTTAGTGCCAGTTCACATATGTGCGGCTTGCGAGATCGCATGTAATTCGGAGCGCACTGCTCCTTCATTACATGCGATCTCCTGTGCGGATGCAAATTCAGCCATACACTTTGTATGGCTAAATTCGCACTGTATCTGCAGCAAACACGCACAGGACCCTTTTTTTCAGCCGCATCAGAATCGGATCGCACAGTGGTTCACACTTGTGCGATCCGATCCTGTGTGAACTGTCAGATCGCACTGCGATATGCGATCATTAACATTTAATTGACACCCCCTGCGTATCGCATATGGCAGTGTGAACTGCCAGATGTGCGTTTGCGATGCGGGAACAGGCTGCGAATTCGCAGCCTTCCCGCATCGCACAAGTGTGAACCGGCACTTAAAGTGTAGTATTTTTAATGTTGTTTACATACAATCAAAACATGAGCAGATCACAAAATAGCCAGTGTTGGAGAACTTACTTAAATGCTGCTGCTATCCATGAGACAGCAGCATGTGATGTCAGTGTATTCAACTCTTCCCTACGCATTACGTCCAACTGGACATCATTAGATCCCATTGAGCGTAATAGACCTCTGTGTAGGGTATTAGGTCTGGCGAGTGTGCTACCTTCTCAGGTGATGGGATTTGCGCTGGATGTACTCATATAAAAAGGATATACACAAGGGTGTTCATTATAATTCATTTATGCAGGATTGGTGAGCTTTTTTTTTTAAAGCACAGCATCTGACTTATTTACACTAAATGTGATTCATTTTATTATATGCTCATATTATTTTTGATTGATCATTAAGTATGAAGCACTGTATTGAGATCACATGATATTTCATTAATTTAGAATTGTTTCTTTTTTATGTTTATCTGCAACAATGGCACTATATTTGATTACATGGGATTGACATTTATTTAAATCATTTACAGGGAAGGTAATCATTTGTGTGGTGCAGCAAAAACCTTTTTATATAAGGTTTCATTCAAGTCAGGATCCAAACTACCTCTCTTGTCACAGCAAAAACTCCTGTTCTAGAACCTTAGAAGGTAGCCAAAGAGACAAGTATTCTCTGATTACAGGATCCCCTTGTGAAATCCTCACCAACCTTAGAACTGTATGACTTGTTAATCAGGCCAATGACTACCTGATTCTCAGAGGCAGACAATCACCTCTGGTCAGAAATTTGATTCACAACAGAAGAGGGAAGGTCTGAGGTAGTCTGAATAATAAACTAGAGAAAATGGGTTGTCAGAGAGGATGACCCATGAATACACAGCTCCCCTACAACAGTAGAGAGGCGAGTAACTTGCTGGTAAAAAGAAGGGGACTTAGGGGTAAACTTGTTGTAGACACATCTCCTGAGGAACCCTACTGGTTAAAACTGTCTGACGATGATGAAAAATGTCTAGCGGCTATTACTGAAACAAGATCCAGTTGAATCTTGGAGGCGTCTGAACTATCTAGAAAACAATATCTAATGGGGGGGGGGGGGGGGGTCCATAATGACTGTTTTCTTCATCATAGGTTGTCAGATTTTTCCACAATGAGTATGCTGTGAGAAGGCACTACGGTAAACACTGGAGTCTACACCCTAAAGACCACTTGTGATGCAGGGGTGAGACTGGAAAGTAAAAGCCTTCATAGGAGGTGACCAGCAATTCCCCATCCAGGCTGACAGGCGTGGTTCTGGGGAGGTACTGGGATGGTGAAACTGATGAATACCAGTCACAATTGAAGGCTGTACATGTCCCAAAGGGAATTAACAATTGTTCTGGGAGGACAGCAGTGACACCAGAAAATAGAGGGTGAGGAGCTGAATACAGTGCTGAACGTGAGAGATCAGCCTGTAAAAAATCCACCCACTTGGGAAATAGGGAGTGCATCTTAATGCTGAAGGTTTTACAGAGCAGGTTTCTTACTACCAAAATTCCAGTTGGACGAGAAACCAGGCTTACAGGGCCTAGCCTTACCTAGGAAGAAGACTTAGTCACTTCTTAGACTTACTGGGGAAGGTGAGTGCTCTGTCCTGCGGTAATATCCAGTATGATAATGTCAAGGGTAGGTCCAAAGAGACATCTTTCTTTGAAGACCAAGTAGATTAGGCCCTCCTTGGACACAGTGTCTGCATCCCAGCACTTCAACCAGACAGCTCTGCACATTTGTATAGACCAATAATAGTTGAGATATACATCACAGCTGAAGGCTTTCAACGTGGCCTTCTCTTTTGAGGGATTTAGACCCTTCTGCCTAGTTGGGAAAATTATGGTCACTGTCAGAATAGAGCAAAGGGCTGGGTCTTCCAGTGTGAACTGAGTATTTAAGAGGGATTCTAGCTGTTGGTCAGTAAAATCCTTGAATGTGAGAACTGGTCTTATGGTTTTCCTGGTGGGTCACTGGCAGATCCACAGCCAGTAAATTCCTTGCCAAACGGGAACAAATCCAGTAAATGCTTAGGAGGTGTCCAGGACCCACTGGGGTTCTTCCTATTCCCATAGAGGAATACCACTAAGAGTGGGTGTAGTGGGAAGGTCTTAGCAGCTGTGGAAGCTCTGACCCAAGAGTGGAGAGAGCAGGCTGATCCTCAAGATGCAGAGTAGTGTGTGCTGCATTATTAAAAGGTCTCTTATAAATCTGATGTAATGGCAGAAGACTTATACCATCATAAATAATCTCATTGGGTACCAAGAGGACCGCATATCAGAATCAGCCGAAGGCCTTGCCACCTCTAAGGCTGTGGGAGTGTCAGCAATAGACTCTGCAGGTGAAGACTCAGGAAAGTGAATGGAGCCTGTGTAGTTGATGCCAGTGAGGAACTGGGTGAATACGGTCACAAAGTCTTGCATGACTGTAGTAGAGACCCCATATGGGGCAGAGAATTCAGCCCAATCTGCGAGATGTGAAGAGAACTCAGATGAGAAGGTAGACCTTATACTCACAAGATTGCAGACTGTATAAGGCAGTACCTTTAGGAGGTAGGTAACAAATGCTAGCAGAAATGCTAACGGAGTGTCAGACATCTGGTAGCTGATGAGGATCGAATTGCCTGAGGTAGGAAAGGACCACATATCAGAGTTCTATGAGGCCCTTGCAAAGCAAGAGCAACAGTGGGGAGATGCTACCTTGACACAGAATAATGAAAAATCAAACACAGAGTATGCACATGACACTGCACCAGCAGATGACATGAGCGTTCATTCCATCAGCGTTAACCCCTTCCGCAGTAGAACTGCTATAAAGCGAGAAATTTAAAGGTGCTCAGTGGTCCCAACAATGACTTAGCTCCTGGTGCTCAGTCTGATCTGGCTACTCACAAAATGAGTCTTCAGAGACAGGGCAGGCGCTAACGGCTTTAGACTGGAAAGCACTGTACAGCTAGTTTGTTACTATAACAGGTTTTGGAAAGTACCTTACCTGGAGCCAACTAAGGTAATTTCCAGTTTAGCTCCCAACGTCCAGTATTGTGGGGTCCAACACCCCAAAGCTAGGCTGAGGAAAGGCTGCTAAACATAGCTGCCATGTAAGGACCAGCTCAAACAGCAAGAGAAAAAGAATCTTGATTGAACAAACAATAGAGAAGAATTGAAGGAAAAATGCTAGCAAATTAATTAGGTTAGACGTTTTTCAGCAGACCTGAGAAGAAATCCATCTTTCTATGAAACTAGCAAAAACGAAGGCATGCTGGGAATATAAAGGTTTATCCTGGGAAGGCCTACCTTTTTTTTTGTTAGCCAGTATTCAAAGCTTTTGTAGGCGGTAGTATAACAGTGTATGATTTCATGTTTCCCTCAATGGATGAGAAAGACTTACTCATTTCATCTAGGATGTTAAATCTTTGCCTGCCTCCTCCTGCAACTCACTTTGTCCATCACTATAATGAGCATCCTGAGCATCCTAATAGTGAGGAGCAGGAGGCCAGTCAATGCCTTGAACTCATTTCCTTTTGGAGTTCCAAAGGCACTGTAGTAGAAATCAAAATATATGTTCAAGTAGCTGGATATTCTCTCTTGCATAGAAATCATCAATGTTTTTTTTTTTTTTTCAGAAAGGCACAGTTATCTGAAGCCTTTGTTCTTCAATAAGTATGCAGATAAGCATCATCAGTAATTTTTCCTGACCTTTTTGATCCCTACAAGCAGTACAGTCTTTAACTCTAAAATGCCACCAAGTACTTGTCTTCAAAGCATGTTCTACTACTAACATATCCTGGAAGAAAAGGGACCATGCAATACCTTATATAATGAAGATGGTGGAATTCCTCTTGCTCCATTTACAGTGACAGCCTCCTCATCTGGGAGAGAAAATTATGTCGTCAGATGCAGAAAACAAACCCTTTAAATATGTTGACAGCATTCAGATAGCAATGATAAATACTGCATATGCCCTATGTATAGACAAGAACATATCATATGGTACATCTGGTGTTCTAAGTGGAACAGCTCTCTAATAACCCGGTCAATAAATTTTCCTGTTTCTCATTTTAAAAGATTAAAGTATAGTCTATATTAGTTACTCTTAATTCTATCACACGAATGTAAAAAAAAGAAAAAAAAGAACACATTGTTTTGATGGTTTACTTGTCAGGGCCAGCAAAATGCATAGTGTCTAAACAATATTTTGCAACAGAATATTGTTTTTTTCTTCTTATGCTATCTAACACAGGAGAATCTAGGTTTCTATAGATAGATACCGGTGCATCTCCTAAAATTAGAATATCATCAAAAAGTTAATTTAGCTCAGTAATTCAATTAAAAAATTGAAAGTCATATATTTTATATAGATGCGTTACGCACAGTGATAGTGAGTGATATATTTCAAGCATTTTTTTTCTTTTAATTTTGAGGATTATGGTTTATAGCTAGTGGAAACCCAAAAATTAGAATCTAGGAAAATTGGAATATTACATAAGACCAATAAAAAAAAAATACTTGGTCGGGGCTCCTTTTGCATGAATTTCTGGCAAGGAGGCGATCAGCCTCCAGCGATCAGCCTGTGGTATCTCTGTGCTTTATTACCCAGCAAATTCGCCTGACCAAAACCCCATAGAGAATCTGTGGGGTATTGTCAAGAGGAAGATGCAACACGAGACCCAACAATGCAGATGAGCTGAAGGCCGCTATCAAAGAAACCTGGGCTTCCATAACGCCTCAGCATTGCCACAGGCTGATCGCCTTCATGTCACGCTGCATTGATGCAGTAATTAATGCAAAAGGTATCCCGACCAAGTATTGAGTGCATACTATAGTGTACATGGACATACTTTTTAGTAAGCCAACATTTTTCCTTTTTTAAAGTCTTTTTTTTTTTTTTTTTATTGGGCTTATGTAATATTCTAATTTTCTAAGATATTGAATTTGGAATTTACACTAACTGTAAGCCATAATCATCAAAATAAAAAGAAAGAAATGCTTGAAATATATTACTCTTTGTGTAACGCATCTATATAAAATATAAATTTTACTTTTTGAACTGAATTACTGAAAAAAATGTACTTTTTGATGATATTCTTATTTTTTTCAAACACTCCCCATCCTGACACATAACCCTGTGCACTCACGTCAGTCGATGGAACAGAACCGAATGGAAGCCAGCAGAGCTGTGGGAGGGGAGCCCGGGCACACAGAAGGTAATAAGAAGTCAGCAGAACAGGGAGGAGGATTGGTGTGAAGGGGGAAAATTACAGAATGATGTGTCTCTCCCCCTGGTGCAGCTAAAAGCCAGCGGGAGGGGGAGGAACCGGCTTTCAGCTGCTGCAGAGAGCCGCATAGGGCTTCGCCCTGATGGTGAGCTGAATCAGAAGCTGGCCATATGGCTTGGTCACATTTAATTGGTCCAGCACAGTTGTGCACAGCATGCTAACAGCAAATGAGGACCAAATTATTTCCTTCAAAGTTGCAGTTCAAATTTGTGAGGTTACATGTGATGCACTTTGACAGTGTACTTTAAAGCTCATGAGGTATAGAAATAAAAGAATACCACATATAGACCCAATGCTTTCAGATAATCTACCCTTTTGTGAGACATTTTACAAACTCTAAACTTGTGAAAAATAGCACTATAGATTTGGTTACCAGTGGTGCAAAAAGAGACAGGGAGCCTGGCAACTGAAAGGGTTAAAATAAAATAATCTAGACTAGAGGCTACAGACGTTGCAATTGCTAACCACCATTTGAAAATGCTGTCTGTGATTTAAATACTCTGAGTCACTAACCCACAACAAAAATAAAGAACAGAAGTTCTGAGTTGATTCATATTTTTTAATGGACATTCATATTTCATGTCCATACTCCATGTGACATAAAGGACACTAGGACTTTCTATATGCAAAGGTCAGCAATGTAAAGCCTAGTACACACAGGCCGAATGTCTGGCGAAATCGACAACATACTTGTTCCGGGTCAGTGATTCATAATGTGTTGACTACATATTTTTATTCATTTACAGTCAGGTCCATAAATATTGGGACATCGACACAATTCTAATATTTTTGGCTCTATACACCACCACAATGGATTTGAAATGAATCAAATAAGATGTGCTTTAACCGCAGGGGGTATTTACATCCAAATCAGGTGAAAGGTGTAGGAATTACAACAGTTTGTATATGTGCCTCCACTTTTTAAGGGACCAAAAGAAATGGGACAATTGGCTGCTCAGCTGTTCCATGGCCAGGTGTGTGTTATTCCCTCATTATCCCATTTACAAGGAGCAGATAAAAGGTCCAGAGTTCATTTCAAGTGTGCTATTTGCATTTGGAATCTGTTGCTGTCAACTCCCAATATGAGATCCGAAGAGCTGTCACTATCAGTGAAGCAAGCCATCATTAGGCTGACAAAAATAAACAAACCCATCAGAGAGATAGCAAGAACATTAGGTGTGGCCAAATCAACTGTTTGGAACATCTTTAAAAAGAAAGAACGCGCCGGTGAGCTCAGCAACACCAAAAGACCCGGAAGACCACGGAAAACAACTGTGGTGGATGACCGAAGAATTCTTTCCCTGGTGAAGAAAACACCCTTCACAACAGTTGGCCAGATCAAGAACACTCTGCAGGAGGTAGGTGTATGTGTGTCAAAGTCAACAATCAAGAGAAGACTTCACCAGAGTGAATACAGAGGGTTCACCACAAGATGTAAACCATTGGTGAGCCTCAAAAAACAGGAAGGCCAGATTAGAGTTTGCCAAACAACATCTAAAAAAGCCTTCACAGTTCTGGAACAACATCCTATGGACAGATGAGACCAAGATCAACTTGTACCAGAGTGATGGGAAGAGAAGAGTATGGAGAAGGAAAGGAGCTCATGATCCAAAGCATACCACCTCATCAGTGAAGCATAGTGGTGGTAGTGTCATGGCTTGGGCATGTATGGCTGCCAATGGAACTGGTTCTCTTGTATTTATTGATGATGTGACTGCTGACAAAAGCAGCAGGATGAATTCTGAAGTGTTTCGGGCAATATTATCTGCTCATATTCAGCCAAATGCTTCAGAACTCATTGGACGGCGCTTCACAGTGCAGATGGACAATGACCCGAAGCATACTGCGAAAGCAACCAAAAGGTTTTTTAAGGGAAAGAAGTGTAATGTTATGCATTGGCCAAGTCAATCACCTGGCCTGAATCCGATTGAGCATGCATTTCACTTGCTGAAGACAAAACTGAAGGGAAAATGCCCAAAGAACAAGCAGGAACTGAAGACAGTTGCAGTAGAGGCCTGGCAGAGCATCACCAGGGATGAAACCCAGCGTCTGGTGATGTCTATGCATTCCAGACTTCAGGCTGTAATTGACTGCAAAGGATTTTCAACCAAGTATTAAAAAGTGAAAGATTGATTTATGATTGTTAATCTGTCCCATTACTTTTGGTCCCTTAAAAAGTGGGAGGCACATATACAAACTGTTGTAATTCCTACACCATTCACCGGATTTGGATGTAAATACCCTCAAATTAAATCTGAAAGTCTGCAGTTAAAGCACATCTTGTTTGATTCATTTCAAATCCATTGTGGTGGTGTATAGAGCCAAAAAGATTAGAATTGTGTAGATGTCCCAATATTTATGGACCGGACTGTATATATGTGCATGGGGGTAGCCCTCTTTGTCCATTGCATAATCAGAATCTGCTTGCTGTATAGTGATGGAGCCTCACTGTTCTTCCTCAATGTAAGTCTTTAGGACTGGCCTTTTTTAAAAAATATACATAACTATATGGTTAACTGTACTTATCGCTTAGCGCTTGGTAGAAACAGAATGTGACCGCATTTTCTAATATAAAATAAAATAATCAAAATATTGAACAGCAGCATACTGAAATGCTATTTGAAACATGTTTCAGAGGAAAATAACTATAATTATGTACTTACTGAAAATACACTACAGTTACTTTTAAAAGCCCTTAATCTATTTTTCATAATTGCAAGGCAGTGGCTTAGCAACACTCTGCAACACACACAAAAAACTGTATGAAGAGAGGATTAAAGCCAGGCATACTGAAAAATTGATGTAAAGTTTATATACACCTCAAAGCAGACCTTCACCTTGAACAGCCATAAAAAAACAACAAAAAAAAAAAAAAAAACAAAGGCACCAGTTTAACCTTTGTGAAATGGCGTTTCAAAAAGGACATATTTTCTGAGGCCAATGCAGGCTGTTGTTCAATAGATCACATTTTCATTCTCTAATCCTATCCTATTTGCAATTTTAACTAAGGGAAGGTCGCTCAGTCGCTCTTCACTTCCTAGAATAGTTTGGCATCTCCCCTGCGCCCCTTCACGATTGAAGAACCCGCACTGCCCACCCAGCGCTCACATACATCTACTGGAAAGAAAACGTTTTCCCCACTGTATAGACAAGATCTCCAGGGAAGGCACTGGTGACATAGAGGGGCATCTGTGAGGTCCTGGCTATGTCACCAGTGCCTCAATTAATCAGGAAGTTGCAGACTGACCACTCACCAAATAGTTGTAAATGAGGACCAAGCGGTTAGAATACCTTTACCGAGATACAAAAATTCCACAACAAATCAGCCGAAAGGCCTCAAACCCCCCAATCACAAAGTTAAACAATGATGGACATTGTTATCACCCTAAAAAACAATTATAATTAGCCCAATAAACACTTGAGTTAAAAGTTAACTTACAGATGTTTTAGGATGTGCATGCAGAGGCACATGCGCCAAAGATTGTTGAGCGAGGGAGAAAGGGGCGCTTTCAGTAACCAAAAAAAACTTACTATCATGGTAACTTAGGTGGAGTAGTTTATGATTTGAATCCCTTAGCTAAAATGTTTGTCTAGCAAGGGGCTAGATCTAGATTGCAAAGGAGCCTTGGATAGCTAGCTATAGATATCCATACCTCCTTCAATATCTTTGCTGCAAATAGTCAATATCTGTATTGGCTGGTCAGAGCGCTGGGTCGTTATTCCAGCTCCTCTAGTTCTTCGCAGCAGGCCGTAAAAGGTGATAAATAGTAACTGTCTTTTAGTTATGTGAAGAACATCTTTAAAAGTCTGGGTGGTATAGCTAATAGTTCACGTCCCATCTTTTTGTTGGGAAAAGAAATACATTGCAATCTGCTGAAAAAGTTCAGTTTTAGTGTAAACAGTGTCCGAGCATGTACATTATAGAGATAACTTCAATTAAAAAAAATAATGAATGAGAAATGAGAAGATATTAACATCCCATCTCCTGCTGTACGTGTCAAGGCACTAGAGTCTAAAATCTGCAAGGAATCCAAGACTTCACCATCTGCACAACTTCTTATCCAGAGAACTTAAAAAAGTTCACCGGAAAGTTCATTTAGAGTTCATACATGTTATATTAGGACTTTGTCAAGGTAAAAGTTCATTGGAAGGTTAAAAACTAATTTCAGTCGAGCGGGCTGCCAAATAATATGTGGTTGTTTGTCCATATGATATACTTTATCAGTTCTGTATAGGTAAATATTATGCTGAACATCTGCCGAAAAGGCTCCATGTTCTTTCATCTTGTTAAAGGTAATACACAGTACAGTTCTTCTGACATACAGTACATGCCACCATTACTCACTATATATTTTAAATAGATGTAATAAAACCATAGGCGCCTATTCACACTAGAATGCAGTGTGGGAAAGCCACGTTCTTGTATGGATTCATAGTTACATAGTTAATCAGGTTGAAAAAAGACCATCTGGTTCAACCAACATTACTGCACCGCATTCCAATTGCACAATCTGCTGTGGGGTTCAGTGCAAAGTTAAAGACACCCCAAAACGCAGGTTACAAACGCAGTGCATTCGCACGCACCGGATTGCATGGTACAAAAGGATCATGCAATGCTGTTGCCGTGCGTTTCAAAAACTGGTGCATGCACTACTTTTTGTGCAGTGCGTGTGAAAGACGGTTATACCACGGCATCACCAATTCCAAAATCATCCCCTCCCAAAAAAATAACAGCAGATGGTTGAAGTTGCACACATGCATCAGCAAAAATGCATCAGCAAAAATACTGCGTTGGGTAGCAGTACTAGTAAATGGGGCCACAACCATGAGGCAAATGCTAGGCCTGTGTGTGGTATGGAAAGGTAAACCTCAGGATGAAATTATAGAAATCAAAAGCCGGCACACAATCGCTGCTTCTTATGAAATTTAATTTTGCACTGAAGCAGTTACAACATCTTGGAAAATGCTAACGCGTTTCAGCCTAACCCTTCCTCATTACTATGAGGAAGGCTTAGGCCGAAATGCGTTAGCATTTCCAAGATGTTGTAACTGCTTCAGTACATAAGAAGGGACAATCGTGTGCCAGCTTTTGATTTCTATGGATTCATGTTAGTCAGGATAGCCAGAGCACCGACACACAGCCCATTATCCTTTTATTACAGTAGTGTTAGGTGAGTTCTTATACCTCAGGATGAAATTATGGTCTAGTGCAGTCTTTTTCAACTTTAGTAACTTGGAGGAATCCAAAATATATGAACTAATAAAAAAATATATAAAATGTAGCCTCCCTAAAGCGGAGATCCACCCAAAAGGGGAAGCTCTGCTTGTTCGCACTCTCCCCCACTACACTGCCACATCTAGCACTTTTTGGGGGGAGCGGGTACCTGGTTTTGGCAGCTAATTTCTTTTTTTTTTCAGACAGAGCTCCACTTTAAGTATTTGACACCCAGAACTGCTATTTATAATACAACTATTTTAATTAAATACAAAACAAATAATAATAATGGCAAAGAGTGATACCTTCCCTACTGCCTTGTGGGAAGGAAGAGAGATGCAAACTACTGTGGGAAAATTTGGCTATCAATGTATCACATATTCAACCAATCAGTGCCAACCAAAAACAGATTGGCAGTAGAAAGGTATCCTTCAAAGTACATGGCAATGCCAACACGGCTCAACCATGCATTTTTACCACCCCCCAACCGGTAAAGGAGACTTGCAGTGGGGGATGGGGGAATTAAAAATGCACAATCGAGTAAGAGTACCTGGCTTAAGCTGCAAACATAGCGGATACAGGTGTTTATTACATGCTACAGTCGTGATACTTTGTTTCTCATCCAATATTACCCCTCCTGTCACACTTGGACCCACTCAAGGAATGCATATTTTTTTCATGACATTTTAGGAATTGGATTACATATACTTTAAAACGGTTCTTCAGTCTCCTGTGAAAAAAAACAGCCACTCACCTGTCCAGGGATCCGACACCACACTCTCCCGATCAGGTTTCTTCACCGCTCTTTGCTGCTGGCACCAGCATCATAACTGTGGGCAGCCGACTGACTGCTTGCAGCTACACAGCAGGCTGCCCACTACGCATGCGCAAGCTGGGCTGCACCTTGTGAATGGTCCCGCAGTCTCTCAGGCCCTTTGATGTGTCCCAAGAGGCTGAAGGGAGAGGAGGGCAGTGGTTAACTTACGATCAAATCACCTAGGCTGTCGGAGCGGAAGTGGGATTAAGTACCTGTAAATCAGGTAACTGCTCCTTCCCCCTAAAAATATGGCAATTTTGACTGGGGGGGGGGGGGGATTTATGAGGAGGAACAGCCAAACTCCCTCTTTTGGGTGAAGTTCTGCTTTAAGCTGTGTAATATGATATACAAGGTGTCATGTGTTGCCTGTTGTAAGCATTATTTTATTTTATTCAATGTCAGGCCTAATGAATAGAACTATATACTTATTTTATTGTTTTTAAACATAAATCTGCAGACACAGGCAGCAATAGTTTGTTCTACACCTGAAAGCCATTTTTTTTTAGGTACAATAAAGAATAAAAATAAGCTAGCAATTTGAAAATAGAAGGTATATACTGGAATTTATTTTTTATACTAGTAATGGCAGCGATCAGCGACTTATAGTTGGATCGCGATATTGCGGCGGACAATCGGACACTAAGGGGTTTATTTACTAAAGCTAGTCACAAAATTAGTCACAATTCGGCAGAAAACCAATCAGCTTCTAACCTCAGCTTGTTTAATTAAGCTTTAGCAATAAAACCTGGAAGCTGATTGGTTTCTCTGCAGAATTGTGACTAATTTTGCCCTCCTTAGCTTTAGTAAATAAACCCCTATCTGACAATTTTGACACTTTGTGGGAACCAGTAACACGAATACAATGATCAGTGATAAAAATATGCACTGTCACTGTACTGACACAGGCCTGGAAGGGGTTAAACATCTAGGGCGATCAAAGTGTTAAAGAGGAAGTAAACCCTCCTCGGCAAGTTGTACCTATAGGTAAGCCTATGATAAGGCTTACCTATAGGTACTGTAAATATCTCCTAAACATGTACCGTTTAGGAGATATTTACCTTCGATGCATCCAGTGACGTCACTGGCGCATGCGCTATGAAGCAACAGCCGCTCGTGCCGTTCCTTCAGAGCCCCGTGCCGTGACTGTCGGCTCCAGCGCGCGTGCGCGGGAGTGACGTCACCGCGGCTCCGGCCAATCAGATGGCCGGATGCCGCGATCCCGGAAGACGGGCGACTAGACATGTCACCAGTCATAGAGGTGAGCGGACGGCACGGCGGGGGCTCGTTCTAAGGTAAGTATTTCATAATGAGCTAGTATGCGATGCATACTAGCTCATTATGTATTTCTCTTTCAGGTTGTAAAAAAAAAACGAGTTTACAACCTCTTTAACCGTGTGCCTAGCCAGTGTTTTTGTGTACTGTATGTGCTGCTTTTACTAAGCTGTGAGCAAATCACAGCAGAAGTGGCCCGCCAGCAGCACGTGCACGCCCCCTAGGCGGAACTGCAGAATCACACACACACGTGATTCTGCACAAGAGGACCACCCTGTAGCAGTATATCTACTATGGGGCAGTCCAGAAGTAGTTAATGGAATTAGATGTGGTTAAACTAGTGTATTATTATTATACAGAATTTATAAAGTGCCAACAGTTTGCACACTGCTTTACAACGTGAGGGCAGGCAGTCCTGCTAGTGCCCATCGAAAGATATTTTGAAGTCAGGTTTTATAGGATTTTTCCACACTTATTTTATATCCACATTGTTTCTTTCTACCCAAATCATAAATTCTGTAAAGAAACTAAAAACACATTTGAGTTGTTTTCATGCATACCTTGAACTTCAGAAATAGTAACATGGGAAAAATCACAAGAAACATCTGGCAGAATGTAGTGTCGAGGATCGCCGATTTCGTAAACTAATTGTTCTGCAACAGTGCCAAATGAGATAAGACCTCCGCTTTCCCGTGGCTTTGATATTGTGAAATTCCCATCCGAGGTGCATTCAGCTATTGGAAATCCTATATTGTGCCTGTTAATTAAAGTGCAACAAGTCTGTCAATGTACAGTACACACATTTAAGTGAAACACTAGGCTAAATTGCAACAGAACAATATTACCCTGCAAAACAATACTACCCTTAAAGTAACAGCAGCACCTGCCATGCTGTGTTGTCCCCTCCTGCTGTTGGTGATCCTTCCACAAAATCAGCAAGCACTAATCTTTACCATCAGGACATGGGTGCTAAATTAATTGATGCCTATTCCTCAGCATAGCCAAAACAAAACTATAGAGTGATATCCTGCCTCGCATGCCAGTGGTATGTCAGGGTTGTTGCGCAGGAAAAGCAGAGCATCCCTGCCCATTCTTTTAAAACTGGCAGATAGTGTTGGGTTACAGTAAGGTATGTGATAGGGCAGGGATCTTCAAACTACGGCCCTCCAGCTGTTGCGGAACTACACATCCCATGATGCACTGTAAAACTCTGACATTCACAGACATGACTAGGCATGATGGGAATTGTAGTTCCTGAACAACTGGAGGGCCAAAGTTTGAGGACCCCTGTGATAGGGTCTGCATCAATCCAGTGTACTTCCCACTGTAGAAGCAATTGCCACTTACATGTCGCTGCTATTCTGATAGTAAACCAGAATTTGGAGGGTGTAAAAGTAATGAAGGGCAGTCATGTGACCCCTGGAAAACACTAGGGATGTGTAAATTGATTTAGCCTTCTCTGAAATTTTTTGGAAATTGGCCTAAATGTGCTGACCTAGTGATTAATTCATTTGCTGATAGACAAAAATATGTCACTCTTTTTCTTACTAAGTAAACTCCATGTGCACCTAGAAAGATTTTCGTTCCCTAAAGAATGCCCAGTAAAAGGTTAAAAATATATATGTTAAAAAATGTATTTTTTTTTCTATTAAAAACATTTGACCTTTTGAATGAAAGGTCGCCCTACACGCTTTGTCAATGGACTTCATCAGTTGCACTTGAAGATATGGAGACTGAATATGCACTGAAGAAGCACATAGGAAAAGTCCTTGGTGACGTCATCACGTTTTCTTCACACTGTCTGCGTTTACCATTCTCTGTCTCACCGATCTGCTCTGCTCTATTTCGGGAGATACTCTATTATGAAATTTTGATAGAGCCATATTACACTATGGAAAGTTGATTTTTATGGTTTTATATTTCCTAATAAATGTCTGAAAACAGTATTTCACCAATGGAAGTTTGTCTTCATCTTTTTGAGAACATTCTACCAGTGATTTCTTGCTGAAGGAGGGATATATCTAGAAACTTTTATTTATCTACTGTGGGTGGAGTTACATATCCTGGATCATATTGGAATTGGCCTTCTCATATACAATATCTCACAAATGGTCCCCCCCTTTACATTTTTGTAAATATTTTATTAGATTTTTTTTTTTTTTTTTATGTGACAACACTGAAGAAATGACAGTGTACAGCTTGTATAACAGTGTAAATTTGCTGTCCCCTCAAAATAACTCAACTCACAGCCATTAATATCTAAACCGCTAAACAAAAGTGAGTACACCCCTAAGTAAAAAAGTCCAAACTGAGCCCATTAAGCCATTTTACCCTCCCTGGTGTCATGTGACTCGTTAGTGTTACAAGGTCTCAGGTGTGAATGGGGAGCAGGTGTGTTAAATTTGTTGTCATCGGTCTCACTCTCTCATACTGGTCACTGGAAGTTCAACATGGCACCTCATGGCAAAAAAACTCTTTGAGGAAAAAAAAGAATTGTTGCTCTAAATAAAGATGGCCTAGGCTATAAGAAGATTGCCAAGACCCTGACCATCCTAGACCATCACTGACCCACAACCAAGCCGGTCATGCTGAACGATGTTACAGGCAGCATAAAGTTCTCTACGGCATCTCCAGACCCTTTCATGTCTGTCACATGTGCTCTCTCATCCTTGAAAAGCACAGGATGCCAGTGGAGGATCTGCCAATGCTGGAGTTCATTGGCAAATGCCAATCTAGCTCAATTGTCCAGGGCAGTGAGCACAGGGCCCACCCCAGAGGACGTCAGACCCTCAGGCCACCCTCATGAAGTCTGTTTCTGATTCTTTCGTCAGAGACATTCACAGCAGTGGCCTGCTGGATGTCATTTTGTAGGGCTCGGGCAGTGCTCATCCTGTCCCTCCTTGCACAAAGGAGCAGATACCGGTCCTGCTGATGGGTTAGAGACCTTCTATGGCCCTGTTCAGCTCTCCTAGAGTAACTGCCTGTCTCCTGGAATCTCCTCCATGCTCTTGAGACAGTGCTGGGAAACACAGCAAACCTTCTGGCAATGGCACATATTGATGTGCCATCCTGGAGGACTTGGGCTGCCTGTGCAACCTCTATAGGGTCCAGGTATCACCTCATGCTTCCACTAGTGACACTGACCCTAGCCAAATGCAAAACTAGTAAAAAAAACAGTAAGAAAAGATGGGTGGGGAAAAAATGTCGGTGGCCCCCACCTATAAAACCATTCCTATTTTGAAGGTTGTCTCATTGTTGCTTATCTAGTGCACCTGTTGTTAATTTCATTAACACCAAAGCATCTGAAACTAATTAACAACCCCCTGTGCTACTTAACTGAGAATATCAATATCCCAGGAGTTTAATTGACTTGATGCTATACTCTGATTAAAAAGTGTTCCTTTAATTTTTTTGAGCAGTGTATAAGAAATAGGCCTGAACTAAGCCATAGTTACCTTTTGAGTCATGACCCCTGTATGGCTTCTTGTGGTAAATTACTGAGGAATGTGTAACTGTTCTATTGCCATTTACATCTGATGACATGTCATAGATTATTTTGGACATGTCAAAGGTTATCTTATTTATCTTGCACCTGACCTAATTATTTTTCATAGTTTGGCTACTTTAGAAACTTGTTCTGCATATTTTTAAACTGTATGTTGACTAAGGGTCCTTTCACACGGCCGCTCCGTGTGTCCGCAAATCATCCCATCCGTTTGCGGATGATTTGCGGACATAATGTAAGTGAATGGCATTGCAGATGTCAGCGGAATACCATCCGCTGACATCCGATTTTCCTCCTTTCAGTTCTGTTCCGTTTTTTCGAATGGAACAGAACCCTATTTTTTCATCCGTGTAAAAAACGGAAAGGAAGGAAAATCGGATGTCAGCGGTGTCATCCGCTGACATCTGCAATGCCATATACTTACATTATGTCCGCATATCATCCGCAAACGGATAGGATGATATGCGGGCACACGGAGCGGATGACACAAATGTCATCCGCTCCGTGAAAAAAAAAAGTCCCGCAGCGGACTTAAGCTGCGGAGCGGCCATGTGAAAGGACCCTAATGAGGTATGTGCATTCTACATTGTATCAACACCCTTGTCACAGAACATCCCTGGAGGATGTTCCATACACATGTATATTTGAATAAACATCTTTTCGTTTACCGTAAGATAATTGGTCTTGACTAAAAATCCACAACAATGATGACTCCATATCCCACTGCTTATCCAAATGATCTTAGATTATTAAAGCAGTATTAAACCCAAAAGTAAAAATTTATAAAGTATTAGCTGGAGTTCAGCATCAATTTATTAGTGTATTTCACTTTGATAGACCATTTAACACTTCCCCCGCCCTAGACTGACAATGTTGAGGTCCAAATCTGTCCCCTGTGCATCTTCATCCAGAGTGGTGTCTATATAATACAGGAGTCTAAGGGGAAAACGTTTTCAAGTTTTTATTTTGCCATCTGTGTCCCATCTAGGAGACTTTCCTTGATATCCTGTCCCATAGCCAAAACAGGAAGTAAGAGGAAATCCCTCCAAAGTGAGGGAGTCCTTGGCTGTTACCAAGCTCACCAGAACTAGTAGAGTCCCTACTGGAAGATTTCCCATCTGTTCCTGTTCTAGTGAAAACCCAAAACTGGGGATATTCTTTCACTTTCACTGCCATGATCGTGACTCCCTTTTGCATGCACCGGGGTGAAGTCATCGTGGCTCTGCCGCAACATGCAAAACTGGAAGGAGGACCAGTTGAAGATGGAAGCTGTTGGCGCTGACAGAGTGCGGCTGGAGGGCTTTGTTTGAAAGGTTAGTCTGGAAGGTCAAATTTTTTTCTCCTGTATAGCAAAATTGGCAACATTTTCACTTGTGGTACAGCAGTCTTGCTTTCAGCTTTATTGGCTATGTATATAAACATAATAAGATATCTTACCAGTCTGGTACCAGATGCCAGTCTGTGTATATTCCTCCAGTGCTCTGGGCACCACATTCTATCAGATGACCAGCTAAGCTGCAAAGAGATGCACACTAGATCAGAATGCAAGCAATGTTGTTATTTCAGGATTACTGTACATTTCAGATACTTTTTTTTAGCTTTGTTTGTTATAGTAACGTCCAACTCCAAGCTTGAACCAAAACCAAATAATGGCTCCCTCCACCCATACAATTTATTGCTTATTTAGTCTTAGCTTATTTTAAATACTTACCTTATATCAGTCCTGTGGCAGCTGGTGCTCTTGTTCTCCCCTCTCCTGTCCCTCAACATCATCACATACAATGAAGAATGGCTGATCCTAAATTGTACATGAAGACATCAGCAAGGGAGCAGCTGAACAAATGGCTAAGAGGGGTGGCTTTGATGCAGTGGTCATTATATAGGAATAAAGTCTATGGGACCGTGGAGTAAGATAAGTAATGCACTCAATTATAGACCACCTAGCCTAAACTAGACACAAAAAGATGTACAAAATTACAACACAGGTGCAGGTAGATGTATGACAATTCATCTTTGTTACAGTCAATTCATTGCTGTCAGGGCTAGGTATTATGCCTTTTTTCCTACCAGAGAGGGTGACTGTAACTTGTTTCTGTCCATGGGGACCTATGTAATTAGTTGTTCCTTGGGGAATTTTGAAAAGCTGGCCATACGCTTATATTTTTTTTTTGTTCAGTCTGCAAGCTGAAAAATAAAAAGAGCTGAAGAGCTGAAGAAGAGGAGGAGTCCTTGAAACGCGTCCTGCGATCCCAATTTTTACGGAAGACCATCGTCCACTGAGCAACCTGAATAGGAGCATCAGAGATTTCTGGCTTCCAGCCCAGCTCTTCACTTGTCAGCTGGCCACACAGTGATCCAGACACTCTGGCTACTTTTCAAAGGGCCCTCTGATTCCTCCTGTATTGAATTGTAATGTAACTATACTGTCTGCCCTCACGTTGAAAAGCAGTGCGCAAACTGTTGGTAAAAATCACAATAACTTTTAAATATGTAGCAAAATAAATTTGATTTTGTATGTTTTTTTTATTGGATATGTTTTATTGCAGAAAAACTGTTTTTTTTTTTTTGTTTTCAAAAAAGAAAAAAAATGCAGTGGTAATCATATATCACCAAAAGAATGCTCTATTTGTGGGAATAGATGACATAAATTTTATTTGGGTACAGTGTTGCATGACCGCACAATTGTCAGTTAAAATTATTATCGCTAAAAAAAAAAAGGCCTGGTAATAAAGGGGGGGGGGGTAAATCTTCCGGAGTTCAATTAGGTAAGCCATACTCATAGTGATCTGTCCCTTCATCCTCATTTAGGAAGATGGAAGGCATGGAGTAGGTGAAAGTAGTTGGATCTTTATATGTTTAACCAAAAACTTTGGTTTTAACCAAAAAAATACAACATTTTGCCAACTGTAAAAGATTTTATATAATATATATATATTATATATAGAGTTAGGTCCATATATATTTGGACACAGGCACAAACTTTCAAACTTTTGGCTCTGCATGCCACCAGGATAAAATTTAAATGAAACAATCTAAATGAATTTGAAGTGCAGACTTTCAGCTTTAATTCAAAGGGTTGAAAATAAATATCAAGTACACATTTTAGGAACTGCAACCATTTTTATACACGGTTCCCCCATTTTCAGGGGCTCAAATGTAATTGGACAAATGAATATAATCAAAAATGAAATGTTCATTTTTAATATATTGTTGAGAATCCTTTACTGGCAATGACTGAATCAAGTCTGGAACCCATGGACATTATCCTTTCTGATGCTTTGCCAGGCTCTAACTGCAGGTGTCTTCAGTTATTCTTTGTTTGTGGGTCTTTCTGCCTTTAGTTTTGCCTTCAGCAAGTGAAATTGAGCTCAATTGGGTTGAGATGGGGTGATTGATTCGCCATTGCAGAATATTTCACTTATTTTCCTTCAAAAGCTCCTGGGTTGCTTTTGCAGTGTGTTTTGGATCATTGTCCATCTGTACTGTGAAACGCTGTCCAAACAACTTTGCTGCATTTGGCTGAATCTGGGCTCACAGTATATCTCTAAACACTGCAGAATTCATCTGGCTGTTTCTGTCACATCATCAATAAACACCAATGACCCAGTGCCACTGGAAGCCATGCATGCCCATTGCATCACACTGTCTCCACCTTGTTTTACAGGTCACGTTGTGTGCTTTGGATCATGAGCTGTTCCAAGCCTTGTCCACATTTTCTTTCTTCCCGTCATTCTGGTACAGAATAATCTTAGTTTCATCCCTCCAAACAATGCTTTTCCAGAACTGGTCTGGCTTTTTTAGATGTTTTTTTGACAAAGTCTAATCTGGCTTTTCTATTCTTTAGGCTTATGAATGGTTTGCACCTTGTGGTGAACCCTCTGTATTTGCTCTTGTGAAGTCTCCTCTTGATTGTAGACTTTGACATTGATACGCCCACCTCCTGTTGCTGAACTCACCAGTGCGTTCTTCTTTCCTCAGAATGTACCAAACTGTTGATTTGGCCTCTCCTAATGTTGCTGCTATGTCTCTAATTGATTCGTTTCATTTTTGAAGCCTTCCAGTGGCCTGTTTCACTTGCATGAACAGCTCCTTTGAATGCACAATGTAGGTTCACAGCAATAGATTCCAAATGCAAATACCACACTTAGAATCAACTCCAGACCTTTTACCAGCCTAACTGATGAAGGAGTAGCCCACACCTAGCCATGAAACAGCCTTTGATTCAATTGTCCAATTACTTTTGGTCCCTTGATAAAGGGGGATGGCTATTCTTAAGAGCTGTAATTCATAAACCCTTCCTCCAATTTGGATGTACATACCCTCAAATTAAACCTGAAACTGTGCATATTCAGCTCACATCCATTATATAACTATAGCTTGAATATGTCTTGATAAATACCTGAAAAAATATCTAAAATTGTGTCTGTGTCTAAATATATATATATATATATATATATATATATATATATATATATATATATATACACACACACAGTATCTCACAAAAGTGAGTACACCCCTCACATTTTTGTAAATATTTTATTATATCTTTTTCATGTGACAACACTGAAGAAGTAGCACTTTGCTACAATGTAAAGTAGTGAGTGTACAGCTTGTATAACAGCATAAATGTGCTGTCCCCTCAAAATAACTCAACACACAGCCATTAATGTCTAAATCGCTAAACAAAAGTGAGTACACCCCTAAGTAAAAATTTCCAAACTGGGCCCAATTAGCCATTTTCCCTTCCCGCTGTCATGTGATTTGTTAAGGTTACAAGGTCTCAGGTGTGAATGGGGAGCAGGTGTGTTAAATTTGGTGTTATCGCTCTCACTCTCTCATACTGGTCACTGGAAGTTCAACATGGCACCTCATGGCAAAGAACTCTGACAATCTGAAAAAAAGAATTATTGATCTACATACGGTGCCTTGGGAAAGTATTCGGCCCCCTTGAACTTTTCAACCTTTTGCCACATTTCAGGCTTCAAACATAAAATATATAAAACTGTAATTTTTTGTGAAGAATTAACAACAAGTGGGACACAATCATGAAGTGGAACGAAATTTATTGGATATTTCAAACTTTTTTAACAAATAAAAAACTGAAAAATTGGGCGTGCAAAATTATTCAGCCCCTTTACTTTCAGTGCAGCAAACTCTCTCCAGAAGTTCAGTGAGGATCTCTGAATGATCCAATGTTGACCTAAATGACTAATGATGATAAATAGAATCCACCTGTGTGTAATCAAGTCTCCGTATAAATGCACCTGCACTGTGATAGTCTCAGATGTCCGTTTAAAGCGCAGAGAGCATCATGAAGAACAAGGAACACACCAGGCAGGTCCAAGATACTGTTGTGGAGAAGTTTAAAGCCGGATTTGGATACAAAAAGATTTCCCAAGCTTTAAACATCCCAAGGAGCACTGTGAAAGCGATAATATTGAAATGGAAGGAGTATCAGACCACTGCAAATCTACAAAGACCTGGCTGTCCCTCTAAACTTTCAGCTCATACAAGGAGAAGACTGATCAGAGATGCAGCCAAGAGGCCCATGATCACTCTGGATGAACTGCAGAGATCTACAGCTGAGGTGGGAGACTCTGTCCATAGGACAACAATCAGTCCTAAACTGCACAAATCTGGCCTTTATGGAAGAGTGGCAAGAAGAAAGCCATTTCTTAAAGATATCCATAAAAAGTGTCATTTAATATTTGCCACAAGCCACCTGGGAGACACACAAAACATGTGGAAGAAGGTGCTCTGGTCAGATGAAACCAAAATTGAACTTTTTGGCAACAATGCAAAACGTTATGTTTGGCGTAAAAGCAACACAGCTAATCACCCTGAACACACCATCCCCACTGTCAATTATGGTGGTGGCAGCATCATGGTTTGGGCCTGCTTTTCTTCAGCAGGGACAGGGAAGATGGTTAAAATTGATGGGAAGATGAATGGAGCCAAATACAGGACCATTCTGGAAGAAAACCTGATGGAGTCTGCAAAAGACCTGAGACTGCGACAGAGATTTGTCTTCCAACAAGACAATGATCCAAAACATAAAGCAAAATCTACAATGGAATGGTTCACAAATAAACATATCCAGAGGTGTTAGAATGGCCAAGTCAAAGTCCAGACCTGAATCCAATTGAGAATCTGTGGAAAGAACTGAAAACTGCTGTTCACAAACGCTCTCCATTCAACCTCACTGAGCTCGAGCTGTTTTGCAAGGAGGAATGGGCAAAAATTTCAGTCTCTCGATGTGCAAAACTGATAGAGACATACCCCAAGCAACTTACAGCTGTAATCGCAGCAAAAGGTGGCACTACAAAGTATTAACTTAAGGGGGCAGAATAATTTTGCACACCCAATTTTTCAGTTTTATATTTGTTAAAAAGTTTGAAATATCCAATAAATTTCGTTCCACTTCATGATTGTGTCCCACTTGTTGTTGATTCTTCACAAAAAATTACAGTTTTATATCTTGATGTTTGAAGCCTGAAATGTGGCAAAAGGTCGAAAAGTTCAAGGGGGCCGAATACTTTCGCAAGGCACTGTACAGGTGGCCTAGACTATAAGAAGATTGCCAATTAACTTTTTGCCTGAAACTGAGCTGCAGCAGGGTGGCCAAGACCATACATCGGTTTAACAGGTTCCACTCAGAACAGGCCTCGTCATGGTCGACGAAGTTGAGTGCATGTGCTCAGCGTCATATCCAGAGGTTGTCTTTGGGAAATAGACATGAGTGCTGCCAACATTGCTGCAGAGGTTGAAGGGGTGGGGGGTCAGCCTGACAGAGCTCAAACCACACGCCACACACTGCATCAAATTGGTCTGCATGGCTGTCGTCCCAGAAGGAAGCCTCTTCTAAAGATGATGCACAAGAAAGCCAGATAACAGTTTGCTGAAAACAAGCAGACTAAGGACATGAATTACTGGAACCATGTTCTGTGGTCTGATGAGACCAAGATAAACTTATTTGGTTCAAATGGTGTCAAGCCTGTGTGGTGGCAACCAGGACAGGAGTACAAATATATATATATATATATATATATATATATATATTATATCTTTTCATGTGACAACACTGAAGAAATGGCACTTTGCTACAATGTAACGTAGTGAGTGTACAGCTTGTATAACAGTGTAAACTTGCTGTCCCCTCAAAATAACTCAACACACAGTTATTAATGTCTAAACCGGTGGCAACAAAAGTGAGTTACACCCCTAAGTTAAAATGTCCAAATTGGGTCCAATTAGCCATTTTCCCTCCCCGGTGTCATGTGATTCGTTAGTGTTACAAGGTCTCAGGTGTGAATGGGGAGAAGGTGTGTTAAATTTGGTGTTATCGCTCTCACTCTCTCATATTGGTCACTAGAAGTTCAACATGGCACCTCATGGCAAAGAACTCTGAGGATCTGAAAAAAAATAAATTATTGCTCTACATAAAAAAGGCCTAGACTATAAGCAGATTGCCAAGACCGTGAAACTGAGCTGCAGCACGGGCCAAGACCATACAGCAGTTTAACAGGACCGGATCCACTCAGAACAGGCCTCGCCATTAATGACCAAAGAAGTTGAGTGCACGTGCTCAGCGTCAAACCCAGAGGTTTTCTTTGGGAAATAGATGTATGAGTGTTGCCAGCAATGCTGCAGAGGTTAAAGGGATGGGGGGGGGTCAGCCTGTCAGTGCTCAGACCAAACGCTGCACACTGCATTAAATTGGTTTGCATGGCTGTCATCCCAGAAGGAAGCCTCTTCTAAAGATGATGCACAAGAAAGCCCGCAAACAGTTTGCCGAAGACAAGAAGACTACGGACATGGATTACTGGAACCATGTCCTGTGGTCTGATGAGACCAAGATAAACATATTTGGTTCAGATGGTGTCAAGCGTGTGTAGCAGCAACTAGGTGAGGAGTGCAAAGATAAGTGTGTCTTGCCTACAATCAAACATGGTGGTGGGAATGTCATGGTCTGGGGCTGCATTAATGCTGCTGGCACTGGGGAGCTACAGTTCATTGAAGGAACCATGAATGCCAACATGTACTGGAACATTCTAAAGCAGAGCATGATCATCTCTCTTCAGAGACACACACACACATTATCTCACAAAAGTGAGTACACCCCTCACATTTTTGTAAATATTTTATTATATCTTTTCATGTGACAACACTGAAGAAATGACACTTTGCTACAATGCAAAGTAGTGAGTGTACAGCTTGTATAACAGTGTAAATTTGCTGTCTCCTCAAAATAACTCAACACACATTCATTAATGTCTAAACCGCTGGCAACAAAAGTGAGTACACCCCTAAGTGAAAATGTCCAAATTGGGCCCAATTAGCCGTTTTCCCTCCCCGGTGTCATGTGACTTGTTAATGTTACAATGTCTCAGGTGTGAAAAGGGAGCAGGTGTGTTAAATTTGGCCCAATTAGCCGTTTTCCCTCCTCGGTGCCATGTGACTTGTTAATGTTACAATGTCTCAGGTGTGTTAAATTTGGTGTTATCGCTCAAACTCTCTCATACTGGTCACTGGAAGTTCAACATAGCACCTCATGGCAAAGAACTCTCTGATGATCTGAAAAAAAGAATTGTTGCTCTACATAAAGATGGCCTAGGCTATAAGAAGATTGCTAAGACCCTAAAACTGAGCTGCACTGCGGTGGCCAAGGCCAAACAGCGGTTTAACAGGACAGGTTCCACTCAGAACAGGCCTCGCTATGGTCGACCAAAGAGGTTGAGTGCATGTGCTCAGCGTCATATCCAGAGGTTGTCTTAGGAAATAAATGCTGCGTGCTGAGTGCTGCCAGCATTGTTGTAGGTTGAAGGGGTGGGGGGTCAGCCTGTCAGTGCTCAGACCATACGCCACACACTGCATCAAATTGGTCTGCATGGCTGTCGTCCCAGAAGGAAGCCCTCCCTCAGGAGACTGGGCCGCAGGGCAGTATTCCAACATTATAACAACCCCAAACTCATCTCCAAGATGACCATTGCCTTGCTAAAGAAGCTGAGGGAAAAGGTGATGGACTGGCCAAGCATGTCTCCAGACCTAAACCCTATTGAGCATCTGTGGGGCATCCTCAAATGGAAGGTGGAGGAGCGCAAGGTCTCTAACATCCACCAGCTCCGTGATGTCGTCATGGAGGATTTGAAAAGGACTCTAGTGGCAACCTGTGAAGCTCAGGAGAACTTCATGCCCAATAGGGTAGGGCAGTGCCAGAAAATAATGGTGGCCACTCAAAATATTGACACTATTGACATTGTAACAATAACAAGTCACATGACACCGGGGAGGGAAAACGGCTAATTGGGCACAATTTGGACATTTCCACTTAGGGGTGTACTCGCTTTTGTTGCCAGCAGTTTAGACATTAATGGCTGTGTGTTGAGTAACTTTAAGGGGACAGCAAATTTACACTGTTATACAAGCTGTACACTCACTACTTTACTTTGTAGCAAAGTGTAATTTCTTCAGTGTTGTCACATGAAAAGGTATAATAAAATATTTACAAAAATGTGAGTGGTGTACTCACTTTTGTGAGATACTGTATATATATATATATATATATATATATATATATATATACACACACACAAAATTATAAATGCAACACTTCTGTTTTTGCCCCCATTATTCATGAGGTGAACTCAAAGATCTAAGACTTTTTCTATGTACACAAAAGGCCTATTTCTTTCAAATATTGTTCACAAATCTTCATTAGTGAGCACTTCTCCTTTGCCGAGATAGTCCATCCACCTCACAGATGTGGCATATCAAGATGCTGATTAGACAGCATGGTTATTGCACAGGTGTGCCTTAGGCTGGCCACCATAAAAGGCCACTCTAAAATGTGCAGTTTTATCACACAGCACAATGCCACAGATGTCCCAAGTTTTGAGGAAGCATGCAATTGGCATCCTGACTGCAGGAATGTCCACCAGAGCTGTTGCCCATGAATTGAATGTTCATTTCTCTACCATAAGCCGTCTCCAAAGGTATTTCAGAGAATTTGGCAGTACATGCTACCGGCCTCACAACCACGCCAGCCCAGGACCTCCACATCCAGCATCTTCACCTCCAAGATCGTCTGAGACCAGCCACCCGGACAGCTGCTCCAACAATGGGTTTGCATAACCAAAGAATTTCTGCACAAACTGTTAGAAACTGTCTCAGGGAAGCTCATCTGCATCCTCGTCATCCCCATTGGGTTCTCCCTGACTGCAGTTCATCATCGTAACCAACTTGAGTGGGCAAATGCTCACATTCTATGGAGTCTGGCACTTTGGAGAGGTGTTCTCTTCAGGGATAAATCCGAGGTTTTCACTGAACAGGGCAGATGGCAGACAGCTTGTATGGCGTCCTGTGGGTGAGCGGTTTGCTGATGTCAACGTTGTGGATTGAGTGGCCCATGGTGGCGGGGGGTTATGGTATGGGCAGGTGTATGTTATGGACAACAAACACAGGTGCATTTTATTGATGGCAATTTGAATGCACAGAGATACCTTGATGAGATCCTATGCCCCATTGTTGTGCCATTCATCCACGACCAGCACCTCATGTTGCAGCATGATAATGCATGACCCCATGTTGCAAGAATCTGTACACAAATCCTGGAAGCTGAAAACATCCCAGTTCTTGCATGGCCAGCATACTCACCAGACATGACATCCATTGAGCATGTTTGGGATGCTCTGGATCGGCGTATACGACAGCGTGTTCCAGGTCCTGCCAATATCCAGCAAATTCACACAGTCATTGAAGAGGAGTGGACCAACATTCCACCGGCCACAATCAACAACCTGATCAACTCTATGCGAATGTGTTGTACTGCGTGAGGCAAATGGTGGTCACACCAGATACTGACTGGTTTTCAAACCACCCCGGAGCCTCCCAATACAGTAAAAATGTATGGGGTGTGTTCCCGCTGAGGACCTCTAATGGGTGTGCCACATCCCGGTAAGTGTAGGAAGAACAAGAAATTCCCCTGGGGGTGGGACTTTTTAGGCACGAATTGGTGAAAAATAACAAATAATGAATATTAGAATAAATTTTAATTAATAAATGACATCAAAATGAACAATTACAAAGATATTAATGTATGCATTAAAAACAGACAAATGCAAGCGCAGATATATGTGCGGTATGAACCAGAAACAACTCAACCAGAGGGCCAGATGATCCGTCGCGTTTCGGGGCTCTTATGACCCCTTCGTCAGGGATAGAGCTGGTATCCTATATGGTTGGTTTGCACATGAGCACAGAGCCTGCAAATTAAAAACAGGTGAAGAGCTACGATCCACGTGCCGCCGTGTGTTTTATTGGTAGGCTTTTCTTTGGCTATATAAAGCATTCATAGGATGGACTAATGACCATATAATCTCCTAATTCAGGGCAGCTGGAGTCCAATTGTAGCGCTTGCATTTGTCTGTTTTTAATGCATACATTAATATCTTTGCAATTGTTCATTTTGATGTTATTTATTAATTAAAATTTATTCTAATATTCATTATTTGTTACTTTTCACCAATTCGTGCCTAAAAAGTCCCACCCCCAGGGGAATTTCTTGTTCTTTCAATACAGTAAAAATGCGTTTTTTAGAGTGGCCTTTAATGTGGCCAGCCTAAGATACACCTGTGCAATAATCATGCTGTCTAATCAGCATCTTGATATGCCACACCTTTGAGATGGAGGGGTTATCTCGGCAAAGGAGAAGATTTGACAGATTTGTGAACAATATTTGAGAAAAATAGGCCTTTTGTGTACATAGAAAAAAGTATTGGATCTTTGAGTTCATTTTTTGAAAATTCGGGGCAAAATCAAAAGTGATGCCTTTATAATTTTGTTCAGTGTAGATATTTTTTTTTTTATATTAATTTGTTTTTACCACTTACCTTCCAGATGCGAGTAAGTTAAAATCATTTCTCTTCCATCCAAACTGCAAGGGAAAAAGTAGAGAAGTTTTTATTCATAAATGTAATTAAATGTATTCAGAGTATACAGTATATTCTCAAAGGTAATAATGGCACATACTGTATGTTAAAATAATACTGAACGGAAACAATTTAGAAACATGGTGTATAGGCATGTAGCAGTGCTGAACCAAAGTGCTTGGTAAAATTACAACTTGAGAACTCAGGACAGGCTTATTACATTCCCCATGTCTCTGTTAGCTTTCCCTTTCGTATTAAAATGCCCCCACCAAAAAAAAAAAAAAAAAAACATAATGGTAACAACATTTTTAAAAGGAGATAGTCCTAGTAAAAAATGATAATCCCAGTAGTTTAAGGCTCCATGCACACAGGGAGTCATAAAAACGAGCTCCAAAGCTGTTTCTTGAAGCCGAGAAAAAGCAGCTGTAAAAACGTGCTTTCAGTAGCTTTTTCCATTATTATTGCACGTTTGGCCACGTAGCTTTTAGCAGCGTTTTTTCTGCCTCCATTCAAATTCAATGGTTCCCTATGGGAGCCTATTGATTTGAATGGAAGTCGCACCGCAAGTCAGATCAGGATGATCCGACTTGCGGCGCGACTTGCGCTGTGAGAATCTTGAGGGGGAACTCCATGCCAAAATGGGGAAAAAACGGCGTGGGGTTCCCCCCCCAGGTTCCAAACCAGGCCCTTCGGGGTCCCCCCCACAATCCATACCAGACCCTTATCCGAGCATGCAGCCCGGCAGGCCAGGAAAGGGGAGGGGACGAGCGAGCGGCCCCATCCCCCCCCCCCGGACCATACCAGTCCACACGCCCTCAACATGGGGGGGTGTGGGTGCTTTGGGGCAGGGGGGGGCTCTCCACCACCTCAAAGCACCTTGCCCCCATGTTGATGAGGCATAATCATGGGGGCAAGGGGGGGCATGGGGGCAAGGTGCTTTGAGGTGGTGGGTGCAGAGCCCCCCCCTGCCCCAAAGCACCCACACCCCCCCATGTTGAGGGCGTGTGGACTGGTATGGTCCGGGGGGGGGGGATGGGGCCGCTCGCTCGTCCCCTCCCCTTTCCTGGCCTGCCGGGCTGCATGCTCGGATAAGGGTCTGGTATGGATTTTGGGGGGACCCCACGCCGTTTTTTCGGCGTGGGGCTACCCTCAAATTTTATACCAGACCCGAAGGGCCTGGTTTGGAACCTGGGGGGGAACCCCACGCCGTTTTTTTCCCCATTTTGGCGTGGAGTTCCCCTCAAGATTCTCACAGCGCAAGTCGCGCCGCAAGTCGGATCATCCTGATCCGACTTGCGGTGCGACTTCAATTCAAATCAATAGGCTCCCATAGGGAACCACTGATTTTGAATGGAAGAAAAAAAACGTATAACGTGGCTTCACGCACGTTAAGCTACGTTATTCAGCCTTTAGCAGCTTCAGATGTTTTTACAGCTTGACGCTGCAGCTCCAGAACGCACAGTTCCTGGGTTTTTTTTGGAGCTGTAAAACGCCTATGCCACTTGGAGCTCCTAAAAGCTCTGTGTGCATGAGGCCATAGAATAACATGGATGGGCGTTCTGCAGCTGCAAAAAAAAACGTCTGACGCTGCTAACAGCAGCTCCAAAAACGTCCAGTGTGCATGAGGCCTTAAGTTTTCTGTTAAAAATGGTGGAATATTTTTCAACTACATACATTCTATACATTAAGGTATATTTAAACTTGAGAACAGAAATGTAATATATTGCAGCTTACCAGTCCCTTAGATACGGTGGCTGTATTTGTTTTCATTTTTCCTGTTAAGTACATTTTCTACAAGTACAGAACCTTACCTGTTGATCATGCCAGAAATCCTAAGCCTTTACCCTAGAACGGGAAATATGCTACCAGCAGGATTACTAGGTGAAAAATAGAAGAAAAATGCCTGAAAAGGAAACAAATGCAACCCATCGAATCTAAACACTGATATGCTGCAATATATAATTTTTTTGCTCTTGCTATTATATACACTTTAGGTGTTGGGGTCTGTTGTGTTCTTTGGCATAGGTTCTTTTAACTTATTTTTGGCACCAAGAAGTTATTAATGGTCCATTATAGTCTTACGACTCATTAGTATGTACCCTGTGCTGTAAAAAAAATGTAGGCAATGCATGTAATGCCATACCACCACCTTGTGGTTGTATTTGGTATAGTTGTTTCTTTTTTTTTTTTTCCTTTTCTTTTACTTGGATTTATGTTCTTATTTTGCAATAGATATCTTAAAACAAACTTTATATTAGGGAAACCACAAAAAACACTTATGATTACCAGCTCACTGCCAAAAATATAATTTAAAGATTGCCTTTTTCCACACGAAACTATATTACTAGATCCAAACAGCAAGTGGGTATAAAGACTTTTGCATTTTACTAAGGATACATATTTATTTTATTATTTCTTGAATAGAAACTATACAATCTAACACCACTTAAATGCAGTTACTTATTGTTTAAAATTATGAAGCATTTGTGACTTTGGTACTGTTCTTATGATGGGGAAATTGCATAAATGGATTTTTGTAAGAACTTACCGTAAAATCTTTTTCTCTTAAGCTCATTGACAGACGTAGTCTTCTTGATTCTCAAGAGCTGGGTTATGTTGTCTCCGCAGGAGTAGGACTAGGCAGAATGACAAAACGTTCTGGCTCCACCCTAGGGGGCAGTCCCTGAGGGTATATCCTCCCTCTCTCTGCTACAGGGAATCAGTTCTGTTTAAAGCAGTACAGAGAAATTAACCCAACCCAACTCAATGATAGAGGGGCGGGTACTACGTCTGTCAATGAGCTTAAGAGAAAAAGATTTTACGGTAAGTTCTTACAAAAATCCATTTTTCTCTATCGCTCATTGACAGACGTAGTCTTCTTGATTCTCAAGAGCTGGGACATCCAGAAGCAGTGCCACAAATGAGGGGTGGGATTGACAAAATCAAATCCAATCTAGTAGGCCTAACCGGTGCCAAACTAGAAGTTTTAAAGGCTCATTATAAACAAAGAATGAGACTAAAGAAAAATTTTCCAACGGAAAAAACCCTCGAGGTAGACCACTGGTCTCCTCAAATTGCGGCCTGCAAAACCTTGCGGCCAAATGAGGCATCAGACGATGCCATTACATCAACTTTATAATGTTTAGAGAAGGTATGCACCGACGACCAGGTAGCCGCCTTGCACACCTGGACCACTGACGCCTGATGGCGAAAGGCCCATGACGCACTAAGTGCCCGAGTGGAGTGCGCCTTAACAGGGAACGGGGGCTCCCGACCCTTAATAGAATAAGCCTGTACTACCGTCTGTCTGATCCATCTGGAAATGGTCGCGGCAGATGCAGGCAACCCCTTTTTGGGTCCATCTGGGATCACAAAAAGTGAATCCGTCTTGCGAAACGAGTCTGTCGTTTACAAGTATACCCTGATCGCCCGGACCACATCCAAGGAGTGCAAAGCAAATTCCCGAGGATGACTGGGCTTAGGACACAGGGAAGGTAATACAATTTCTTCATTCAGATGAAATTCTGAAACTACTTTTGGTAGGAAGGATGGATTCGGACGAAGAACCACCTTATCTCTATGAACCACCAGATATGGTGAACGACAAGATAATGCGGCCAGTTCTGACACCCTGCGTGCAGAAGTAATAGCCACCAAGAAGGCCACCTTCTGGGACAACGTGGGTAGAGGAATCTCCCTAATATCTTCAAAGGGAGGTTTCTGAAGAACCGACAACACTAAATTAAGATCCCAGGGGGGTAACGGCGCGTGCACTGGCGGAGCCAGATGTCGCACCCCCTGGATGAAATTCCGCACCAAGGAATGAGTAGCCAAAGGCTTCTGAAAGAAGATGGCTAATGCTGAGACCTGACCCTTGATAGTACTCAAGGCCAGTTTCTGCTCAACCCCTTGTTGCAGAAAAGCCAATATTCGACTAATCGAATAAGACCGAGGACGGAACCCCAAAAGGTTCACACCATGCAATGTAGGACTTCCATGTGCGATGATAAATCTTTCTGGAAGTCGCTTTCCTTGCTTCAACTAACGTAGGAATAACTGAAGCTGACAAACCTTTGTCCTTCAGCACCTGGGTCTCAATAGCCAGGCCGTTAAAGCCAGCGATCGTAAAGCAGGATGGAAGATCGGTCCCTGAGACAGTAGATCCTCTCTGAGAGGAAGTCTCCATGGGACGTCCGCCACCAGTCTGACCATGTCGGCGTACCAAGCTCGACGAGGCCAGTCCGGAGCTACCAGGATTACTGGGATTCCTTCCTCCTCTACCCTGCGAAGAAGTCTTGGCAGTAACGCGAGAGGAGGGAAGGCATATATTAGCTGGTATTGCCCCCACGGGGCGATCAGTGCATCTGCGGTTTCTGCTAGAGGATCGCGGGAGCGAGCCACGAATCTCTGAACTTTCCTGTTGAATCGTGATGCCAACAGATCCACATCCGGGGTGCCCCACCGTAGGCACAACTGGTGGAAAACGTCTGGATGGAGGGACCATTCCCCCTGATCCAGGGTCTGACGGCTGAGATAATCTGCCTGCCAATTCTCCACCCCCGGAATGAACACCGCAGAGATTGCTGGAACAAATCGTTCCGCCCAGCGAAGAATGCAAGCCACTTCTTTGGCCGCTCGGACACTCTTGGTGCCCCCCTGATGATTGACATAAGCCACAGCCGTGGCATTGTCCGACTGGATCCGAACCGGGCTGCCCTGGAGCTGCTCGGTCCAGTGAATCAGACAAAGTCTGATCGCTCTCAGTTCCAATACATTTATCGGTAATCTGGATTCTTCCGGGGACCAAAGTCCCTGGACAGATAACTGACCAAGAATTCCTCCCCATCCGGATAGACTGGCATCCGTGGTCACTATCGTCCAATATATTGGCAGAAATGACTTTCCCTGGCTGAGCATTGGAGACCGAAGCCACCAAACCAGAGACTCTCTGGTCTGTTTGCTCAATCGTATCTGATTGTCCAGGGATTCCGGATTCCGATTCCATCTGAGAAGAATCTCTTGCTGAAGAATTCGGGTATGGGACTGGGCAAATGGGACTGCTTCGAATGAAGCCACCATCAACCCCAGAACCCTCATGCAAGTCCGAAGGGAAGACCAGCTGTTGGACAGTAACAACTGGACTGCTGATTGAATCTTTCGGAGTTTCCCTACCGGAAGGAAAACTCTTGTCCTGACTGTGTCTAGAATTAGACCCAGATATTCGAGCCTCTGGGTGGGAACCAGAAATGACTTTTGCTGGTTCACCAGCCACCCGAATTCCTGTAAAGAAATCATAGTAATTTCTATGTTTTGTAGCAAGGTCTGAGGAGACTCTGCATGAAGCAGAAGATCGTCTAGGTAACCTAGAATCGATATACCTCTTTGGCGCAGAAGTGCCAACATTGGGGCCAACACCTTTGTGAAGACCCGCGGAGCCGTGGCGAGACCGAAAGGTAACGCCACAAACTGATAGTGGTTCTCCTCTATGGAAAAGCGTAGAAAACGCTGATGTCCTGCGAAAATGGGAATGTGAAGATAGGCGTCCTTGATGTCTATGGACGCTAGGACATCCCCTGGATGCAGGAAGGCTGCTACCGTGCGAATGGACTCCATTCTGAATCTTCTTATGTTGACGAAAGAATTGAGTGCTCTTAAGTCCAGAATTGGACGCACTTTGCCCTCTTTCCTGGGTATTGTAAACAGGTTTGAATAAAACCCTTGAAACCGTTCTGTCCAAGGAACGTGGACTACCACTCCTTGTTGTAGTAGATCTGTGACTGCTCTCCGCAGATCTTCTAGACGATCCGGAGATAGTCGGATATTGGAAGGGAAGAATCGCGCCGGTGGGAGAGATCGAAACTCGATCTTGTACCCTGACTTTATGACTTCGCAAACCCATTTGTCCGGGATTCTGGAAAGCCATGGATCCGGGAACCGGCGAAGACGTCCCCCCACCCCAGTTATGGGTGGGGGCGCACCTTCAGGCTTTGGATGGTTTATCTTCAGGTCTGGAGGGGGCGGGCTTTTGCTTGCCCGACCAACGACCCCTGACGCCTCCTGTAGGAACCTTGGAGGACTTAGTTTTTTCACCCGCTGGACGAAAAAACCTCTTGTGAGCAGAAAAAGAAGGCCCTCGTCTTTGACGAGTTCCTCTACCTTTAAAATTTTGCGGTAAAAAGGTGCTTTTTCCACCGGTGAGATCCTTAATGATCTCATCTAAGTTGGCTCCAAATAGACGTTCTCCTGAAAAGGGGATATTAGCCAATGCTTTTTTGGAACCTTGGTCGGCTATCCAACCTTTTAGCCACAGTGTACGCCTGAGAACCACTGCTGAGACTGATGCTCGCGCCATTAATGGAGTGGCGTCTAACGCCGCATCACATACAAACTGTAACCCCTGTATCATTTGTTCCAACAAATCTGATACCGCCTGAGGGACTTCTTCTAAGTCCCGGCGTAACCACTTGGTCCATTCAGTTACAGCCTGCGAAACCAGACCAATAGCAATTATTGGCCTGAAAGCTGATCCAATCAAGGAAAACATGGTGCGAGACATAGCTTCTATCTTGCGATCCACTGGATCTTTAAAAGACGGAGCGTCTTCTAAAGGAATAACCGTGGCTTTATTCAATCTAGCAATTGGTGAATCCACCACAGGTGGTTCTGTCCATTTCTTAATAAGGGTTTCCTCAAACGGATAACGCCTGTCAATGCGTTTGGAAATATTAAAAGTGCGTTTTGGCAGACGCCATTCTTCATCGATTGGATTGCCAAAACATTTGGGCAATGGAAAAACCTTTGCCACTTTGATGCGCTTTTTAGTCCCAAAAGGGATCTCAGTTTCAGCTATTTCTGATGGAATACCCTGTAACCTTAAAGTCTCTTGAACAGATACAATGAGTGCGTTTACCAACGCTTCCTCTCGGGCTATGGCAGATGCCGAAACATCCTCCTCACTGTCTGAAGAGACAGGACCCGAGACACCAATACCAGATGAAGTACCTGCAACTGCAGAAATAGGCTCAGAGTCTGAATCCGAGGTTTCAGATAATAAGGGGTTAGGCGGGGGTCGCTTTCTTGCGCCCTGTCCCTGACAAGCCACTTCCACCCGGGACACAAAAGTTTCCATAATGGCTGACAAAGATTCAATTGTCAATGGGGTGCTGGAGGATCCCGCAGACCCCTCGAGGGGATCCGGAGGAGATACATGAGTGGCAGGGTCCATGTTAATACAGGACACTTTTGCCAGCAATAAACAAAAAAACTTTTTTTTTTTTTTTTTTTGTGTCTCCCCCTAGCGCAATAGCGCCCCTCAGAGTACCTGCTTCTCGATCCCAGAGAGAGAGAGAGAGGGACCCCCAAGGCTCACCAACCGATGCAGTGCAGTTTCCAACAAACTGCAGCCAGCGTCTGTCTTACACAGACTGGAAGGAGCTGTTTGCTTTTTCCCGGGCAGAAGGCGTGGCTCCGCCCCCTGTGTACGCCTTCCGGCGTTCCCAGCCCTCCACGAGGAAGCTGGGCTCACAAAACATGGCCGCCCCCATAGAAGAGACATAAGACTCCAAAAACATGGCGGCCGGCGTGACCTGAGGACATACATGCATTCGGTCTACGGCAAAATGGCGGCGGACCGCCGATATCGTCTTCCCAGCACATCCACCTGCACTCTGCTGAGAGGTGACATATGGATCTACAGAGATACACTGCACATAAGGTAGGATTATACCTCCTATGTTTGCTGTAATCTTACAGTCTGCTGGGTAGAGTGTTAGCTCTTGAACCAAGTCCACTTCCCACAAACACATGCTGTATTACAAGGGGGACTTGTAAGTGTCAGATATATACTGACCATATATGGAGGGGCCCATAATATATACTGCCTCATAAATGAGGAAAAAAGGGAACGTTTTACTCACCATACCGAACCGACAGGCACCCTCTCTTCATAATACCCTCTCCACCGAGGTGGGGGTTTGTGGACGCCTCGACTCTCTGGTCCTGGCGTCCAAGCGAGCTTTTAACTCGCAAAGTCAGTCCCTTTACTGGGACTCCGTCGCGGCCGACTCAGCGCACTGGTCTGCACGCGCTTTTAGGCAGAAACCGGGGTGACCACTGGATCTCACATCCAGCCCGTCGCCCGGCCCCGCATACTTACTTGAATATGTCGCGGCCGACCAAGGGTGACCACAAGGGTGACCACAAGTGTCGCCCAGTCCGGCATTTTTGCTTGAAGATCTCACAGGAAAAAAACACTGGAGAAAACTACCTAAAAAAAATGTCTTTTTCTTAAAGAAAAAAAGTCTTGCCAGGACCAAAAGATCCCAGCAAGGAACTTAGGTCCTTACTCCTGACTAGACAGAAAAAAACTGATTCCCTGTAGCAGAGAGAGGGAGGATATACCCTCAGGGACTGCCCCCTAGGGTGGAGCCAGAACGTTTTGTCATTCTGCCTAGTCCTACTCCTGCGGAGACAACATAACCCAGCTCTTGAGAATCAAGAAGACTACGTCTGTCAATGAGCGATAGAGAAATTTCATATTTCCCTACCAAAGTTGTCTAACAACATCTAGGAAAGCAAGTTTCCAAAGTCTAGTTACCTTAGATGACTTCATGCTATAGGTAGAAGGACATTTTGTTTACAATTGGTTAAATCCTACCAACTGGACATGTATATACTACAGTTAGAACTTGTAATATTCAGTCTCATCTCCAGAGCTGCAGCATGCATGCGTCTGGTCTGAATATTTGTGCCACGTCGCATAAGCCGGCGGGACTCTGTGGCGAAAAGGCTTCTTTAGTTAAGAATTCTTGTTATATTTTCTAATATTATTGCATTTTTTATCTTGAACTTAACCTACATAAACAAATGTTATACTTAAATATATTGGTTAAATCCTACCAACTCGACATGTATATACTACAGTTAGAACTTGTAATATTCAGTCTCATCTCCAGAGCTGCATCATGCATGCGTCTGGTCTGAATATCTGTGCCACGCCGCATAGGCCGGTGGGACTCAGTGGCGAAAAGGCTTCTTTAGTTAAGAATTCTTGTTATATTTTCTAATATTATTGCATTTGTTATCTTGAACTTAACCTACATAAATAAATGTTATACTTAAGTATTTGTGTGATCTCTCTTTGAACATCTTGAATACAACCCCAAAAATGTAAACTATCACGTAACTGTGATAACATATCTTAACACTGAATGCTGTTGGTGCTGTTAATACACTGAAAAAATTACTCATGCATTACTAACTGTAACAGAGCAATGCAACAGTAAGGGCTCGTTCATGCGTGGAGTTGGGGGTTATGGTGTAAAGACCACAGTTGAACCGTGCCTATAGTACCCCCCAGAAGCAAAGGCCGGGGGTTTACACATCCAGTGGCAAGAATTAAATCCCCTGTCACTTTCGAGGGGTGCAGTGCCTGCAGAACGTGGCCCATTCAAATAAATGGGGCCACTCTGCAAGTGCCCTGCAATGCACTAGGCTGTCAATTGCTCTCTGAAGAGCATGTGGATCACCCTTCAGAGAGCACGGCACATATGAATGAGCCCTAAAAGTTATTTGTTGCAAAGTTATCCTACTTTTTAAAATGTTAATCATATAATAGAAGAACAAAGTACACATACAGTGTGTATTAGTGGTCCCAAGACGAGGCTGCTGTCCACACATCTTCCAGTAATAACAATGTCTGCTCCAAGATCCAGAGCCCTGCTTATTGGTTTTGCCCTACAAAGATGGAAAATGTTCTGTCGATAAGCTTATACCATATAAAACAGAGTAACCAAGAAATACAGAGAAGATCAAGAGGTATACACACATGGATCTGCACCACTGGAGATGATTTTACTACATTGCCTGCCATTTTATTCACACTTTCACATAATGTCCTTAATATAATCATGAAAAACACATAGTTAGCATGACCCTGTCAAAAATGTCATATATAAATAGATTAAACCACCTATACAAGTGTAAAAGATGTTATAATTATATGTGTGTGTTTCACTGCACAGTGATCCATTTTCACCCCCAAAGCACATGAAATTTCAGCAAATTAATGATAACCCATTAAGACAGAAAGAGCTGCAATTAATGACTTGGTATTTAAAACTTGTTGGATCCAGAGTTGTCATCTTGACTCTTGCTCAGACTTTTTGACTTCATGCTAATTCCAGTCCAATGACTGCAGGCAGTGAAGCCAGGATCAGGATGACAGCCTAAGAGCCTAAAAATAATTTAGAAGTGACAGCTCTCATTTTTCTATATTCATAGATTCATTTTAATTGCTACTGCAAACAGGAATTATCAAGCGCTCCTCTTGTAAAAGAGGATGACTATGTGCAACTACAGCACATACTTTGGATTCAGCACATCTTGCTGGATTGTCATCACTTATGTGTGCCGGGATCAATGTAAATCACATTAAGGCCCCTTTCACACTTGTGCGACTTGTCCTGAGATTTAGGACTGCAAAGTCGCATGACAAGTCGTACTCCATGATTTCCAATGAGTACCATTCATATCTGTACGACTTCAAGTCACAACGAATTCAAAGTAGTCCTTATACTACTTTGTGATGATTTTAATGGGTTTTAAGGTCCATAAACATAGGCATTGCTTCAAGTCCAGTCAAAATTGCAGCAAAATCACGGTAAAATTGCACGACTTTTGGGTCGCATAAGTGTGACAGGGGCCTAAATAGAACAATCAAATAGGAAAATATTTTACTTATTTTTATATATAACATTCCTTTTCACAAAAACATCATCTTTACTTTGTTATCTTAGAGCTCTTTCACACTGGCAGGCTCCACCAGCAGATCCACCTGCTCAGCAGGGTATCTCTTTGCTGAGCAGATAGATGACAGGTTTGTGATAAAGAGAGGACATGGACACAGCCCACTCTCCTCTATGGGCTGTCAGATGGAAACAGACTGCCTGTCCATTTACATCTGATTCTGATCCAATCTGCTAGACGGTTTGGGAATGGATTCCCTATCTGTCTGTTATTAGTGGATAGGATCGGATGCCGGCGGGTGTCACTGGGCACATGTCCGTTGAAATCCACAGCTCCATAGATAGCAATGGATGATCCAATCGTGTCCGCCTAATAAACTGACAGGCGGACCAGATCAGTCCAACCGTGTGAAAGGAGCCTTATTTTCTTAGGCGCCATGCATACTGGGCTTACAAAAACGGCAGTTCTTTTGGCAAAAAAAAAAAAAAACGCTCTCAAAAACGCTAAACAGAAGGTTTTTTTTTTCCTGCCTCTAAACGCAGAGCTTAAAATATGCCTCTAAACATCCTAATGTGCATGAACACATAAGATAACATTAAGAAGCTTCTACAAGCAAAACGCTAAACTCCAGCTAGAAGCAGTGTTTTTTTAAGCCAATGCGTCTGGTCCCTGAGGCTGCTTTCACACTGCTCTATTGTAAAATGCTGTAAAATGTATATGCATTTTTGCCACGTTTCCATTGCGTTTTATGGGTGCCCATTATCCAACATGCACCTGTGAAACTTTTTTTGACATGTTTTACAATCATTTCAATGGGGACTTGTGTTTTTGATGCATTTTGAAAACCGCACCAAAGATGCAGCATGCAGGACTTTTCAAAACGCACTTCACTTCGCGCAGTGGTGTGAAGAGTCAGATAGGATTACATAAGGGATCACATTTTTGATGCTTTTTAGCACAACAAAAACGCACCAGTATAAAAACAGCCTTATACAAGTATGGGAATCAAAATATAAACAACACATAACATAGGTAAAGTGTATGCACACCTAAAATCAGTTTTCAGTGTGTGGCATCACTGTGTACAGTTATCCTAAAGTGTATCTAAACTCAAATACAAAAAATGTATATTATGCAGCATACCAACTCTTTTTCACACAGGCGTAATAAAATATACACCCGAGTTAGGGCAGTGTTGTCCACGTGGAATAAACAGGTGTTCCATCCATCCCCATATAGGCAGTTCTATTCAGTTCACTTGGGAAACACCAGCCGCACAAACACAGCTGCTGCTTCCAATCTGAAATCCGTGTGGGTGCGTGTCCCCAGATGCAGACAGTGTGACAGCACCCACACCCACAAAGATGCCAATTTGGGAGTAGCAACTGTGTCTAAGCAGCCGCTGCATCCCAACTGACAGGTTGGACAAAAGAAAATTACTCGATTTCCCCATCCACACATTCAATGTGGATGGGGGAATCCTCCTGCTAAGCTATTGTGTTAGATTTCACTGTAATAGCTTGCATTGCTGATCAAGAGAACATATTCCAACAGGTTGGTCGCACACAATACAATTGATAGATCGACTTGTGAACAACCAGCCTGCCCATACATGGACTGAAATTCAGCTGATCCCCGCAGAACCGGTCAAATTTCGATCCATGTATGGCTGTTTAAAGCACATACCCACTCTGCATACACACCATCAATGTGCAGCCTCTTTTTGGACTATCTTTTCCATGGAGATACAGCAAAATGCTATTAATGGTATATTTCTTAGGAGAAACTGGACCAAGTAAGAGAAATTCATTTTTATGGTTATAATATGCTTTAAAAAAAATCTCTCTTTTCAATCTATTACAAAGATTCATACCTGGTCTTGCCTGTAACAGCAGGCTCATAACCACTAAACCACTCTCTCATGATTAAAATGAGTGAGAATCTTTGCAACAGATTCAAAAAACAATTTGATTAAAGTTGAACTCTGGGCAAAACAGTTTTGAGATATGTGGTGTGTACAACAGCATTACCTGTAATGATGTATTTCATATGTCTGAATAACTGCTGTGTAGGTTAAAATAAATGTTATTCATCATGGCAAGTACAGTTAGCGATGTGCATCCTACGGGTACAGGTATTAGAGATGCAACTCTCAAACTGTGAAAGAATTCTTTTGCTTACTCTCCCTTTCCTCTCCCCTTGTCTATTCACAAAATACCTCATAATCTGTTAACAGAATACAAAGTATTCTCTGAGTGATCAAGGGGAGATGAGTGTTGTGTAAACAACAAGATCTCCCCTTGTCCATTCACAGAATGTTTTGTACTCCAAACAGAATACAAGGTGGGGAGATCCTGTTGTTTATCCTTCCCCCTTGTCCATTCATTTAAACAGAATACAAACCAAATGGACATAGGGAGATCCTGTTTACCTATCCATCCTCCCCCCCTTGCTCAAGTGAACAGAATTTAAGGAGTTTTGTGGCTTTATTGTGTGAGAGTCCAAGCTCTGGAAATAATGCGCTAACTGTACATGCCAGCAATAATGAAACATGGCTGTGATGCAGACACAGAATATACATTTTACATGTAACTTTGTTATACACACCACATATCACAAAGCTGTTTCACTTTAGGAAAACTGTATGTAGTGAAACATTATGCCGAGCATACTGAAAAATGTATTTTGGGGCTACATACACTTTAACAACCCCTCTGTAGAAGTTATAGGAACCAGTAATGGTCTCCTCCTTTATAATGGCTGATCGCTAAACTCTCCTCGCACAGGTCTCTGAACTACAGAATGATGGAATGACCCACCATTAGTTTATTTTATTATGGCAACAGTATAGTTTATGAAACACAAATGTTACTGTGGCCATATTATTAGTACTAATAAAAGGCTGTTAGTAAGAGCAGCAGTACTAAAAAGGACATTTGAACTATAGTATAGGCAGTTATGGGAAAACTTTACTATGGCACCGAAAGAAGCAGAATTACTGTGGCATCAATAGGGGCATGCTTACGGCTCATTTACACTTGCTTCAACTTCAACACACATTAAAGTGCCTACCATTTCAACAAGCTTTATTGATGTGTTTTTGATGCTTCGGTGATGCATCGATGATCCTTTTTTGAAGCCTTCTGAAGCTTGGCAAATGTCCTGTGGGTGTTGATTTCCTCTGTACTACCCCCACTCAGCAGATGCCTAGCTCATTAGCACCCCTGTTCAGCAGATCCCCAGATCATTGGTACACTCCTTCAGCAGATCCCCAGCTTATTAGTACCCTTGTTCAGCAGATCCCCTGCTCATTAGTACTCCCAGCTCTGCTGATGCCCTACTCAGTATCCCCAGCTTTGCTGATTCTCCACTCAGTAGAAACCCCCAGCTCTTTTAATCCATTGCTCAGTAGTAACCTCCAGCTCTGCTGATCTTCCACTCAGTAGTAACCCCTTGCTCTGATGATCTTCTGATTTGCTGATTCTTCTCCATTCCTGGTCCCTGATCACCTCCCACTATATTGCACCAAGGCTGTGCACCACATATGACCTTGCTAATTTCTCCTGCTCTAGTCCCCCAGCTCTGCTAATCCTCTATCGCTCAGTCCTCTCTCTCCAGTCCCCACTCACCTTTCGCTATAGCATTCCCATTTTGCACACCATGTGTGCTGTCCATTCTGGACCTTGCTCACCTTCCTGCTGCTCCACCCTGCACACCAGATGTGATGTCTGCACCAGACACTTCCAGAATATATACACATAAATTGGAAGTGACTGCTGATGACATCCTTCCGTTTCGCTTGTTGGTTTTCCAGTTCATCCTGGGATGTCTCAAACCTACAATACTTCCAAAACAAAGCGAAGCGAAAGCTGAATAAAAGCTTCTGAAAAGCTGCAGGTGCTGTAAGTGAACATTGTCAAAGACTTCTATGGAGGCTTTGGAGATGTTTTAAAGCACCAAGAAAGCGACATGGGGTATAATTTTTAAAAAGCATTTCCACTATCACATTTTGAAGCAAGTGTAAACAAACCCTTACTGTGGTAGCAGCAATCACGCTGACACTCCAAGAATGATTACAATGACACTGATCTAATCACATTAGACCCAGTTCACTCTTGTGTGGTCTGCATTCTGTGGGTAGGGCAGTCCATTCATTTCAATTGGCTGCCCTATCCTCAGAAAAGCAGGTAAAGAAGTCCAGGATCCTTTTTAAAAAAGTTTGTAAACTTACTTTGTGAATATTCCCACACATTTACTTGAATTCCGTGACCTGTATTCAGTATGCCCTGTGAGTAGCCTGTATCACACATTTTACCGAGCCTGCCCGCCTTCTACATTATAGAGGTGCTGAGAGGAGGAGTTTCAGGAGACAGATTCAGTGCAGGAATCAGCAGGCAGCAAGGTATTATGGGAGGCAGGCAGGACTCAAAGCATGAAAGGAGATTTTTCAGGTAAGCTTATACTGGATTGTCAATAATTATTGTTTGTATTGTTATTACAATGGTATAATTACTTATGTTATAAAATTAATTTTCTTTAAAGCTAACTCCAGGCAAAGAGCTAGGTTTACAGATGAAATACACAAATGAGAACTATTTTACTATTTTTGTTTTTCTGTCCTTCCAGTCCTACTATGTACACAGCTCTGCTACATAGCACAGCCCTGACTGACAGAAAAGGGGACCTGATCTTTCTCTGCTGCAGTTCCACTTTTAATTACTAGTTCCCTACCCAGCCCTACCCCATGACTGAACAGCAGCAGACTAATGGGTCCATTAATCTTTATCTCTACCTTCCTCTCCTATCAGATGCTCCTTTTCACTCCACCACACCTGATAGGCCCTTTGTGCTGCTCCCTCCTCCTCTGCTGTACAGGGGCTACAAGAGCCTGATTACAGGTCAAATTCAGATACTCCACTGCTTGCATTGAAAAACATATACACTAAATATTGTATTTATGGTTATAGTGCTTCTCCTCTGCCACGAGTTCAGCTCTAAAGTGGTTCTAAAGTCTAGGTTTTTTTTTTTTTTTTTACTTTAATGCAGAGAATGCAATAAAAGAGAGGTATGGAGTTGTGGATAAAAAATTATACTCACCTAGGTAGATGCTGCATCTGTGCCCCGCCGCTTCTAAGTGACTGACAGTCACCTGTTCTCTGCTCTGCCCCTTCAGTGCTCACTGTAGCACCGGGCTGTGCTGGGGGCAGGAGCAGCTGGCTCAGTCACCCAGCAGCTCGCTGAGAAGCTAAGCCAGCTGCCAGTCCAGGCATCTGGGTGAATCCCGACTGAAATTGGAATCTTTCTAGAGCTAGGACCAGCTGAGAGGTGTCAGCTGACAGCAGCTCACAGAACAAACTGCACTTCTGTGATCTATAAGAGAATAAGGGTCAAAATAACTTTGGCCATACTTCTCCTTTAAGGTAAAAAACACCCCACTACTTGTTCCCCCCATCCCTAAACACTTACCTAACACATCTCACGATTCAGCTGGCAGCCCCTCTCTCCTCTCTTCTTGGATTCACTAGCTACACTGAAAGCAGCGGTAGCCATAGGCTCAGGCTACTGTCAGTCCAATCCCGTGAGGAGGGAATAAGAGGCATTGCTGCTAGCACCGGTGCCCCAAAGCACACAGTTTGCTATGGTGGCAATCAAAAGAGAGGAAGAGCAGAGAGCACCGGTGGGGAACCACCAAAGAAGAGGTAAGGGACCGCTCTATACAATATCATTGCACAGAGCAGGTATGTGTAAAATGTTTTTCATTAAAAAAACAAAAAAACTTTGAGTTTAATATCCCTTTTAACTTTAGTAAACCGAATTCTGTTTGCTAGGGATTGTTGCATGTTTTCATTGATCTTAGCACTGATTCATCAAGTTCAGACATGCAATGCTAATTCATGTTGCACATATAAAACCTTGAGGCTTGTAACCTTCATGGCACTACTAGCTTATACCCCATCTGGCAACACTATTCCATAACTATGCCTGCAAGGTGTGCTCTGACAATCCTAAAACACACATGTATGATAAATGGAATCAGTGTGTTATTAGACTGTAAGACCTATGTGGGGGCAAGGCTTGATATGGCTGATTCTCTACAAAGCACAGCACAGCAGAATATGTCAAAGAATATAAAACTGACTACAATATATGCAATATATACATTTCTCTAGGAAAAGACAGAAAGTTCAGAGAAACTTTAGTTACCCCAGGTAAGCATTCACACTCTGAATATGTTCTGGGAACGGCTTCCCACTATCCATGTCAGTGACTCCTCCTGTCTTGAAGGCATCTTTCTGTGAACACACAAAGCGTAAAATATAAAACCATGCTTGTATTACACAAAATACCCAGGATTTTTAGATAATAACTCCTATACCATACATAACTTATAACTGTGGACAAAAACTGTACAGGTCAGTCACGTATCAGGAAACATGAAAATATACTACCCTGAGGCCTATCTAAGTAAGAAGCATAAAACAAGTAACGATGCTCCGTTGTTACTAAACACTCCCAGAAGTTTATTCGTCAGCAACTAATTAAAGCAGAAGAACTAAAGGCAAAACTTTTTTTTTCATTTTGGATATAACCCCTGTTGGTTTATTTTTTACCATCGGTGCCCCACTGGGGCGAGTTCCCTTCACTTTCTGTCCCATAGCCAAAACAGGAAATGAAGGGAAGTCCCTGCAAATTAAGGGAATCACTTGGGGACCCCCAGGTCACCAAAACTATTGTCCCCATTAGAAAATTTCCCCTCTATTACTTTTCTAGGGACAACCCAAAATTTGGGATTTTCTTTTACTTTCCCTTTCAATGATAATAGTAAACAGGACAAATAGAGAGGGTGAATCTCCCTTACAGGGGGCACAGACAGAAATAAAAACTGACAGGGATTCTAATCCCTCTCTACTCTTTCCAAAACTAAAATAAACGTTTTGCCTTAGTTACACTCTAATGGAGGACAGTGAAATTTGTGCAGTAAAATATTGTTCATAGTGAATTGCAGCAACTGTTTTTTCTAGAAATGTAACTTCTCACCTGCTTTATTAAATCATCACCAGTAACAACTGCAACTTTCATATCCAGACCTGACTTCTTTATTATTTCTTGTAAAGCAGCAGCACAGCCCAGGGGGTTGGTTCCTCCCGCATTACTGATCACACGAATACCTATTACAAAAATAGGAACATTATATATATGGATCTGCAATCTGGCAGTGCTGATATTGTAAAAAAGCATTACTGGGCTGCTCAGCCTCACTCATCCCTTTAAAACACAACTAAACATACTAAATGTGCTCTGAATTTATAAACCACTTTAGAACCATAGCAGTGACCGTACCAAAAAACTGTCTTATCTCCATGATCTGTTCACCTGACAAATTATGCATCTGTTATAGAAAATTTGAGAGTTAAGAACATATAAATCATCATACACCTCTGCAGTAACAGATACGTTATAATAGTGATCCACTTTGGTTTTTACACAGCAATATATCACTACTGCTGTGACCTGCATGAGGAGGCAACTTTCATGAGTTTCTGCATGAAAAGGCAACTTTCACAATGAAAGTGCAATTTGCCTAATAGTCGATGATCTTAAAGTGGTTGTAAAGTCTAAATGTTTTGTAACTTAATGTGTTCCTTGAATTAAGGTAACAAATGTTTCAGTATGTGTATTGCGCCCTCAACCCCCCTAAACTTACCTGAGCCTGATCTCAATCCAGTGCTCTGCCTGTCTGCAGCCACTCTCTTCTCCCCACTCCCACAGGCTTTGCTGACAGCAGTGGGAGCCATTGGCTTTTGTTGCTGTTAGTTAAATCCAGTAATGAGGGTCGAGCCTCATTGTCTGTGTCTATAGACACAGGCAGCGCAGCTCAGGTGCAAGCCTGTGGGTGTGCCACACTAGAAAGTTGATTCCAATGGTGGCACACTGAGAAGAGGAGGAGCCAGGAGCACTGCCAGGGGACCCGAGAACAGGAGGATTGGAGTTGCTCTGTGCAATACCATTGTACAGAGCTGGTAAGAATAATATGTTTGCTATTTTAAAAGAAAAAGATGACTTCACAAATGCATTAAAGCAATGTTTGGCTACAAGGAGAAAAAAAATTCCCAGCAATTCCATGTATAGAGGAGTTTGTGACTCACTCCATGTGACAACAAAGGTGTTTGGTCATTGGGCCAATACTGTCACAAAAAGGTGGAGAGAGTCCTTAGTCCTGTTCAAGATCCGACTGAAGTGAGTCAAAACTTATACAGGTTTTCCTTTGCCTTTCTGCCTGGCATCTGTACTGAATAGTGTTTGGGGGTGAAAAAATTAATAAATAAAGCTAGAGTGGGGGGTGTTAAAAGGAACTTGTCACTTTTCCTGGATGGGCAAAGCACAGGTTCACTTTGAAGTTTCATTCATCCGCCAACAACCAGGTATCAGGAAAATATGAAGGGGAGGCAGTAGGATTCCCACCCCCTCCAAGAAGGCAGTTACTTTAAGGGACTAATGTGGCATAAAGGAGCTCGCAGTAGAACTTAATTTTAAAACATTGCCTGTTACCATGCGATTCTTGTAAGTGCGATTCCTTTTATTTCATTAAAAGTTTTTAGCAATATTACGCTATATGCACTCCTTTTTTCTGGTTTTCATGTCATCTGGTCTTGAGAGACTCCCACCCCTCTGCCTACCACCTTATGAGCTGAAAACTACTTCCATGGTAATGATCGTAGGAGGAATCAGGATCATCTTGTAAAGCTTGAACAGGTCTGTTTGCTATATGGCAATTCAGACCCATTTGATCTGGTGAGAGCCCATTTTACTGTTCACTTGGTGTTGGGATTCTTTTCATCACGTTTGGATTTGTATATGTATACCAACAAGATGGATCACTTTTTTGGGACTTTTAATTGAGCCCTAATTCATTACTGTACTTTATTTCATATATATCCTATATATTTCACATATATTTTTTATATGTTTATTTGTACTTTTGTATATTATGTACATTCATTAGCGCTGCACTTTTTTTCTTCCACTTGTTATTTTATAATTTGTTTATCAATTATGTTGTGCTGGCAGCTTGATTTGTTTTGGTACTAGCGCTTACTAGACACTTTTTACTACTAATGTGGCATAAACCAGAGCCAGTATAAAAAAAAAATGTAAATTTTTCAAATATCAATTTTAAAAGAATGACCATAAAGAATAGTGTCATAAGAAGTACAACAACAATCATCACCAACACCTTAGACAACATTGTCTCCCCACTAGCAGAAATCAGACTTCACAAGTGGCCACTTGAAGAGATGGGTAAACTGGAGTGCGGTAAACTGCTAAACTGTCAGCCCACCTAAGGTATAACCCTGCAGAAGAATTGAAGTATTGGGTCAGTGGTTAGGATATAGGACCTAGCTTGTAGTTAACAGACAAGTCCTCATTGTAGAGTTAGTAAATTCTACAGCATAAGTATAAGCCACAGTTTATCAAGGGTAGGGCTCTAGATCTAAGCAGCGATGATGTTTCAGAAATCAGTGTATGGATATCTAACATGAGAATTCCCATTCATCCATGCTTGATAAGTAGTGCTGCAGACACTTAAGGCAGATCATATTTAGCATAAACACCCTCACCCGTCCACTTCTTCAAGTATCTCAATACCCTATCAGGAAAAGATCACTGCAGACCCCAGTGAGGTACAAATTTTTAGAAAATAAGTAGATATATCTCCACAAGTTAATCTCGGGCAGACATCTGCCTAATGTTTTCCAGCCCAAAATGTATTTTGGTTTTAGATACAGCAGGGAAGGGTTAAAGCCATGCAAAGGTTTTTGTTGGATTCTTGTTGGCAACATTTTTGCTCATCTCTCCTTCATAGATGAAGGAAATCTCGGATGCAAACAAAACAGATCTTCAGTTAAGCGAGGAAGCGTTAAAACCTCAGACAATGTTTTTATTGCTGTCTATGCCTTCCTATTCTATTGACAACTGCGTCCTGGTTTCTTGTACAGGCATCACTGGCAGAGAAGTGAGGGGAAATCCCCTCAGTGGTCTCATAGACACAAATTAAAAAAAAAAAAATACAAGACTTGTAACACCACCCCAAAAATGCCCAGAGTTAGGATTTAAAGGTCGTCTTCTAAAAAGCACCAGTTACTGTAGATTAATTATTTATTAAAAAAAAAAAAAAAACATTGACTATCATTTAAATGCAATTTGCCTTTAAATCAACCTCAGATTATCCCCTGCACAGCAACTCAAAGGGCCAATACTACGAGCCAATAAAGTTCCATTGCAGTGCACATGTGCTTACAGTTTCTGTTCTCACAGTTGGTGAGAGCAGCAAGAGCAGACAATTACATCATCAGTCTTCAGTTATCCCATAATTGTCTAATTACCCAGCTCGAGTAATATTCTGTCCTTGTGTTTTTGACCAAATTCCATTTGGCAGATACAACTGCTCATATACAATGCCTTGAAAAAGTATTCACACCCCTTAAAATTTTCCACATTTTGTCCTGTTACAACCAAAAACGTAAATGTATTTTATTGGAATTTTATGTGATAGACCAACACAAAGTGGTACATAATGGTGAAGTTGAAGGAAAATGATAAATGGTTTTCAACATTTTTTACAAATAAATCTGTGAAAAGTGTGGCGTGCATTTCTATTCACCCCCCTGAGTAAATACTTTGTAGAACCGCATTTCTCTGCAACTACACCTGCAAGTCTTTTTTTTGGGATGTCTCTACCAGCTTTGCACATCTAGAGAGTGACATTTTGCCCATTCTTCTTTGCAAAATAGCTCAAGCTCTGTCAGATTGGATGGAGAGTGTCTGTAAACAGCAATTTTCTAGTCTTGCCACAGATTCTCAATTGGATTTAAGTCTGGACTTTGACTGGGCCATTCTGATCTAAACCATTCAATTGTAGCTCTAGCTGTATGTTTACGGTGGTTGTCTTGCTGGAAGGTGAACCTCTGCCCCAGTCTCAAGTCTTTTGCAGACTCTAACAGGTTTTCTACTAAGATCCATCCATCTTCCCAGCAACTCTGACTAGCCTCCCTGTCCCTGCTGAAGAAAAGCATCCCCACAACATGATGCTGCCACCACCATGTTTCACGGTGGGGATGGTGTGTTCAGGGTGATGTGCAGTGTTAGTTTTCCGCCACATAAAGCATTTTGCTTTTAGTCCAAAAAGTTCAATTTTGGTCTCATCTGACTAGAGCACCTTCTTCAACATGTTTGCTGTGTCCCCCACATGGCTTCTTGCAAACTGCAAACAGGGCTTCTTATGGCTTTCTTTCACCAATGGCTTTCTTCTTGTCACTCTTCCATAGGGCAGATCAGTGGACTGCACGACTAATAGTTTTCCTGTGGACAGATTTTCCTACCTGAGCTGTGGATTGCTGCAGCTCTCCAGAGTTTCCATGGGCCTCTTGGCTGCTACTCTGATGAATGCTCTCCTTGCTCAGCCTGTCAGTTTAGGTGGATGGCCATATCTTGGTAGGGTTGCAGTTGTGCCATACTTTTTCCATTTTTGGATGATGGATTGAACAGTTCTCTGTGAGATGTTTAAAGCTTGGGATATTTTTTTATAACCTAACCCTGCTTTACCACCTCCACAACTTTATCCCTGACCTGTTTTGTGTGTTCCTTGGCCTTCATGATGCTGTTTGTTCACTAAGGTTCTCTAACAAACCTCTGAGGGCTTCACAGAACAGCTGTATTTATACTGAGATTACATTACACACAGGTGGACTCTATTTACTAATTAGGTGACTCTTGAAGGCAATTAGTTCCACTAGATTTTAGTTAGGGGTATCAGAGAAAAGGGGGGTGAATACAAATGCACGCCACACTTTTCACTGATTTATTTGTAAAAAATGTTGAAAACCATTTATAATTTTCCTTCCACTTCACAATTATGTGCCACTTTGTGTTGATCTATCACATAAAATCCCTATAAAATACATTTACGTTTTCCGTTGTACCATAACAAAATGTGGAAAATCTCAAGGCACTATACTGTATATGTAATTGAACTGTGTATTTTGCCTTTTGCCTGGAGTTCAGCCCAGGGGGTAGTCAGATCTGCCCACATAACGGCAAACATGTCTTTTTTTTTTTTATAAAAAAAGATCAGGCATACATGTTGATAGAAAAAGAAATTGTAGGGAGAACTGGCAGGTGCCACAATCCGTGATGAAATTGTAGATGAAAGAACATTGATTGGTCAGTCAGAGGTATCTGCAGTGGTCTGCTGATAAAAACACACTTCAGGGTTGCAACGTGGAATTTTCCAGATGGAATGACAATCGGATAAAGATCTAAAGAACAGGAAGCTAGATGTGTGGGGAATGTTTACTAAAGATAGATAGTAAGGTATGTTGCTGGAATGTTTTCTTTGTACACTTCATCATGTAATTATACAGCATTTATGTTCTTTGGACCAATGCTGAAAAAAATATCAAACAAAAGGAAGCCAAAAAAGTACCTGATTTATTAATATCTTTTAGATATGGTGCCATAGCCGTATGCACAAAGTCTGGTGTGAATCCTAAATTCTGAAAATGTATAAGAAAACAAGATTTTAAATTAGATAGCAATACAATAGGGAAAACATATAAGGATGATCACATATTTGCTAGTTTTTACAGTGCGAGAAGTGAAACTGATCGTTAAAGCAGTCACCTGAAAATTACTCTAAGCTGCATTCCATTCCTGTCACCCAGCCTTGTCAGAGATGGCAGATATCTTTTTTTGGGGGAGCTGCTGGTACCGGATGCCACAAAAAAATTCTGCTGGTACCGGATCCCACAAAAAAAGCTGCTGGAACCTGATCCTACAAAAAATCTGCCGGTATCTGATCCCACAAAAAAAGCTGCGGGTATCTGATCCCACAAAAAAAGCTGCTGGTACCTGATCCCACAAAAAAGCTGCTGGAACCTGATCCCACAAAAAAAGCTGCTGGTACCTGATCCCACAAAAAAAGCTGCAGGTACCTGATCCCACAAAAAAAGCTGCAGGTACCTGATCCCACAAAAAAAGCTGCTGGAACCTGATCCCTCAAAAAAAGCTGCTGGTACCTGATCCCAATGAAAAAAGCTGCTGGTACCTGATCCCACAAAAAAAGCTGCTGGTACCTGATCCCACAAAAAAAGCTGCTGGTACCTGATCCCTCAAAAAAAGCTGCTGGTACCTGATCCCACAAAAAAAGCTGCTGGTACCTGATCCCACAAAAAAAGCTGCTGGTACCTGATCCCACAAAAAAAGCTGCTGGTACCTGGTCCCACAAAAAAAGCTGCAGGTACAGATCCCACAAAAAAAGCTGCTGGAACCTGATCCCTCAAAAAAAGCTGCTGGTACCTGATCCCACAAAAAAAGCTGCTGGAACCTGATCCCACAAAAAAAGCTGCTGGAACCTGATCCCACAAAAAAAGCTGCTGGTACCTGACCCCACAAAAAAAGCTGCTGGTATCTGATCCCACAAAAAAAAGCTGCTGGTATCTGATCCCACAAAAAAAAGCTGCTGGTATCTGATCCCACAAAAAAAGCTGCTGGTACCTGATCCCACAAAAAAAGCTGCTGGTACCTGATCCCACAAAAAAAGCTGCTGGAACCTGATCCCACAAAAAAAAGCTGCTGGTACCTGATCCCAATAAAAAAAGCTGCTGGTACCTGATCTCACAAAAAAGCTGCTGGTACCTGCTCCCATAAAAAAGCTGCTGAAACCTGATCCCTCAAAAAAAGCTGCTGGAACCTGATCCCAATAAAAAAAGCTGCTGGTACCTGACCCCACAAAAAAGCTGCTGGTACCTGACCCCACAAAAAAAGCTGCTGGTACCTGATCCCTCAAAAAAAGCTGCTGGTACCTGATCCCACAAAAAAAGCTGCTGGAACCTGATCCCTCAAAAAAAGCTGCTGGTACCTGATCCCTCAAAAAAAGCTGCTGGTACCTGATCCCACAAAAAAGCTGCTGGTACCTGATCCCACAAAAAAAGCTGCTGGTACCTGATCCCACAAAAAAAGCTGCTTGTACCTGATCCCACAAAAAAAGCTGCTTGTACCTGATCCCACAAAAAAGCTGCTGGAACCTGATCCCACAAAAAAAGGTGCTGGTACCTGATCCCATAAAAAAAAGGTGCTGGTACCTGATCCCATAAAAAAGCTGCTGGAACCTGATCCCACAAAAAAGGTGCTGGTACCTGATCCCATAAAAAAGCTGCTGGAACCTGATCCCACAAAAAAAGGTGCTGGTACCTGATCCCATAAAAAAGCTGCTGGAACCTGATCCCACAAAAAAAGGTGCTGGTACCTGATCCCATAAAAAAGCTGCTGGTACCTGATCCCACAAAAAAAGCTGCTTGTACCTGATCCCACAAAAAAGCTGCTGGAACCTGATCCCACAAAAAAGCTGCTGGAACCTGATCCCACAAAAAAAGCTGCTGGTACCTGATCCCACAAAAAAGCTGCTGGTACCTGATCCCACAAAAAAGCTGCTGGTACCTGATCCCACAAAAAAAGCTGCTGGTACCTGATCCCACAAGAAAAACTGCACGGTAATGGATGCATACATTATATGCTACAATAAGTCATATAATAGATAAGTGGTATGGTGCAAAAAGATGAAAAAGAAGAGTCCTTTCTGTGGATGATGAAAGCAGAGACCAAGGGCTGGCATTCACTCCAGAGAGATGTAAATTTTATGGGTGCTCAAAACTTCCCACCACCAGGCATTCTCTGCCTCTCACCTTAATACACAGACCCCAAAGGGTCAATCAGCATTAGATATCCAGACCAGTCTTCACCATCAGAATACACGGGGCCAGTCAGCATTAGCCAGATACCAGAATGACATCAGGCTCTTCACCTACTGAGGATAACTGTCCCGGAAATTCCTCCACAAAGTATGTGAAGAATGAGGAAAGTATCTAATGCTCTCCGTATATGTCATACCATTTATTAAGTAAAAAGAATGCACTCACATAAAGTAGATAATAAGCAAGCCAAATGCAGAGCATGCAAGCATGTTCCTATTTACTTCCTGGTGTCTTCCAAAATGGCCACGGGTCACGTGACTTCCCCCGTACGCGTTACGTCCTTCAATGGGCGGGACTTCATCAGCGGGGATCCTTGCACTTATCTATTATATGACTTATTGTAGCATATCATGTATGCAGCCACTTCCTAAATAACTTATGTCACTAAACCCACATCATAAAAAAACTATCAATAAATGGTGTAGAACATGCTGTTCATACTCACTCAGTCACTATGAGATTTGTTTTCTGTATTCTGCAAAAAACTTGGTTGATCTGGCTGTTCTCTATCTACAGCTTCTGTTCCATGTCCCCAATTCAGCTAGGGATTTTGCAGCTGTGGTGGCAACTATGCACATGCTCAGTTTTCAGGGAGTTTCTATGCTGAGCATTTCCTCCCTATCACATCTGAGCAGCCCATATGACTATAGAGTCACCCATGTGGGCATATACTGTACATAGTGGTAAATGACAGCCCACCCCCTCCCTCCTTCTCCATGCCCACCAACCTTGCTAAACACAATGGGGGCGGGATATTACATATAGATTAATGGAGGAATCACCTCCCTCTTATTCTAAGACACAGGCTGGAAGGGGGTGACACAGCCTGTGAATGGCAGAAATCTGCCCCCACTATGTTATTTCCACAAAATAATAAAAATTTGATTTCAAATATATATATTTGTATACCAATTTAAAACAGGTTATTGATAACATTTATTTTTACTCTGTATTCCAAAGGCTGTTTTTTTTTATTTATTTTTTTTAAACGTGACCAGCAGCAGAGGACTGCTCCTCCTCCTTGCTCCTGCAGACAGGCTGGGAAAAATCTGAGTCAGGTGACAGCTGTATATCAATAAGGAAAAAGGTAATTAGATGATTTTTAATTAAAATAATTACAGTGCCATGATCCCCATACAGAAATAGAAGGGACAATGTAAATTAAACAGTGTGTGTTTAGTATCACTTTAAATATTATAGTCACCAGAAATTATACAGCAGTTTATACTAAATCAGACCAATGTTTTAAAAGAAATAATTAAACCTATTTTCTAACTCAGAATATTTGTAGCAATCCTACTTATTGTACCTACATATTGTAAATGCTGCATAGACTCAGAACCCCTGTAGCAATCATACATAGATACTGCATAGGCTCAGAACCCCTGTAGCAATCATACATAGATACTGCATAGGCTCAGAACCTCTGTAGCAATCATACATAGATACTGCATAGACTCAGAACCCCTGTAGCAATCATACATAGATACTGCATAGGCTCAGAACCCCTGTAGCAATCATACATAGATACTGCATAGGCTCAGAACCCCTGTAGCAATCATACATAGATACTGCATAGGCTCAGAACCCCTGTAGCAATCATACATAGATACTGCATAGACTCAGAACCCCTGTAGCAATCATACATAGATACTGCATAGACTCAGAACCCCTGTAGCAATCATACATAGATACTGCATAGACTCAGAACCCCTGTAGCAATCATGCATAGATACTGCATAGGCTCAGAACCCCTGTAGCAATCATACATAGATACTGCATAGGCTCAGAACCCCTGTAGCAATCATACATAGATACTGCATAGACTCAGAACCTCTGTAGCAATCATACATAGATACTGCATAGACTCAGAACCTCTGTAGCAATCATACATAGATACTGCATAGACTCAGAACCTCTGTAGCAATCATACATAGATACTGCATAGACTCAAAACCCCTGTAGCAATCATACATAGATACTGCATAGACTCAGAACCTCTGTAGCAATCATACATGGATACTGCATAGACTCAGAACCCCTGTAGCAATCATACATAGATACTGCATAGGCTCAGAACCCCTGTAGCAATCATACATAGATACTGCATAGACTCAGAACCCCTGTAGCAATCATACATAGATACTGCATAGACTCAGAGCCTCTGTAGCAATCATACATAGATACTGCATAGACTCAGAATCTCTGTAGCAATCATATATAGATACTGCATAGACTCAGAACCTCTGTAGCAATCATACATAGATACTGCATAGGCTCAGAACCTCTGTAGCAATCATACATAGATACTGCATAGGCTCAGAACCCCTGTAGCAATCATACATAGATACTGCATAGACTCAGAACCCCTGTAGCAATCATGCATAGATACTGCATAGGCTCAGAACCCCTGTAGCAATCATACATAGATACTGCATAGACTCAGAACCCCTGTAGCAATCATACATAGATACTGCATAGACTCAGAACCTCTGTAGCAATCATACATAGATACTGCATAGACTCAGAACCTCTGTAGCAATCATACATAGATACTGCATAGACTCAGAACCCCTGTAGCAATCATACATAGATACTGCATAGGCTCAGAACCTCTGTAGCAATCATACATAGATACTGCATAGACTCAGAACTTCTGTAGCAATCATACATAGATACTGCATAGGCTCAGAACCCCTGTAGCAATCATACATAGATACTGCATAGACTCAGAACCCCTGTAGCAATCATACATGGATACTGCATAGACTTAGAACCTCTGTAGCAATCATACATGGATACTGCATAGACTCAGAACCCCTGTAGCAATCATACATAGATAATGCATAGGCTCAGAACCCCTGTAGCAATCATACATAGATAATGCATAGACTCAGAACCCCTGTAGCAATCATACATAGATACTGCATAGGTTCAGAACCTCTGTAGCAATCATACATAGATACTGCATAGACTCAGAACCCCTGTAGCAATCATACATAGATACTGCATAGACTCAGAACTTCTGTAGCAATCATACATGGATACTGCATAGACTCAGAGCCTCTGTAGCAATCATGCATGGATACTGCATAGACTCAGAACCTCTGTAGCAATCATACATAGATACTGCATAGGCTCAGAACCCCTGTAGCAATCATACATAGATACTGCATAGACTCAGAAACTCTGTAGCAATCATACATAGATACTGCATAGACTCAGAACCCCTGTAGCAATCATACATAGATACTGCATAGGCTCAGAACCTCTGTAGCAATCATACATGGATACTGCATAGACTCAGAGCCTCTGTAGCAATCATACATGGATACTGCATAGGCTCAGAACCTCTGTAGCAATCATACATAGATACTGCATAGACTCAGAGCCTCTGTAGCAATCATACATAGATACTGCATAGACTCAGAACCCCTGTAGCAATCATACATAGATACTGCATAGACACAGAAACTCTGTAGCAATCATACATAGATACTGCATAGACTCAGAACCTCTGTAGCAATCATACATAGATACTGCATAGGCTCAGAACCTCTGTAGCAATCATACATAGATACTGCATAGACTCAGAACCCCTGTAGCAATCATACATAGATACTGCATAGGCTCAGAACCCCTGTAGCAATCATACATAGATACTGCATAGGCTCAGAACCCCTGTAGCAATCATGCATAGATACTGCATAGGCTCAGAACCTCTGTAGCAATCATACATAGATACTGCATAGACTCAGAACCCCTGTAGCAATCATACATAGATACTGCATAGACTCAGAACCCCTGTAGCAATCATACATAGATACTGCATAGGCTCAGAACCCCTGTAGCAATCATACATAGATACTGCATAGGCTCAGAACCCCTGTAGCAATCATACATAGATACTGCATAGGCTCAGAACCCCTGTAGCAATCATACATAGATACTGCATAGACTCAGAACCCCTGTAGCAATCATACATAGATACTGCATAGACTCAGAACCCCTGTAGCAATCATACATAGATACTGCATAGACTCAGAACCTCTGTAGCAATCATACATAGATACTGCATAGACTCAAAACCCCTGTAGCAATCATACATAGATACTGCATAGACTCAGAACCTCTGTAGCAATCATACATGGATACTGCATAGACTCAGAACCCCTGTAGCAATCATACATAGATACTGCATAGGCTCAGAACCCCTGTAGCAATCATACATAGATACTGCATAGACTCAGAACCCCTGTAGCAATCATACATAGATACTGCATAGGCTCAGAACCCCTGTAGCAATCATACATAGATACTGCATAGGCTCAGAACCCCTGTAGCAATCATACATAGATACTGCATAGGCTCAGAACCCCTGTAGCAATCATACATAGATACTGCATAGACTCAGAACCCCTGTAGCAATCATACATAGATACTGCATAGACTCAGAACCCCTGTAGCAATCATACATAGATACTGCATAGACTCAGAACCCCTGTAGCAATCATGCATAGATACTGCATAGGCTCAGAACCCCTGTAGCAATCATACATAGATACTGCATAGGCTCAGAACCCCTGTAGCAATCATACATAGATACTGCATAGACTCAGAACCTCTGTAGCAATCATACATAGATACTGCATAGACTCAGAACCTCTGTAGCAATCATACATAGATACTGCATAGACTCAAAACCCCTGTAGCAATCATACATAGATACTGCATAGACTCAGAACCTCTGTAGCAATCATACATGGATACTGCAAAGACTCAGAACCCCTGTAGCAATCATACATAGATACTGCATAGGCTCAGAGCCTCTGTAGCAATCATACATGGATACTGCATAGGCTCAGAACCTCTGTAGCAATCATACATAGATACTGCATAGGCTCAGAACCTCTGTAGCAATCATACATAGATACTGCATAGACTCAGAGCCTCTGTAGCAATCATACATAGATACTGCATAGGCTCAGAACCTCTGTAGCAATCATACATAGATACTGCATAGACTCAGAACCTCTGTAGCAATCATACATAGATACTGCATAGACTCAAAACCCCTGTAGCAATCATACATAGATACTGCATAGGCTCAGAACCCCTGTAGCAATCATACATAGATACTGCATAGGCTCAGAACCTCTGTAGCAATCATACATAGATACTGCATAGGCTCAGAACCCCTGTAGCAATCATACATAGATACTGCATAGACTCAGAACCCCTGTAGCAATCATACATAGATACTGCATAGACTCAGAGCCTCTGTAGCAATCATACATAGATACTGCATAGACTCAGAATCTCTGTAGCAATCATATATAGATACTGCATAGACTCAGAACCTCTGTAGCAATCATACATAGATACTGCATAGGCTCAGAACCTCTGTAGCAATCATATATAGATACTGCATAGGCTCAGAACCCCTGTAGCAATCATACATAGATACTGCATAGGCTCAGAACTTCTGTAGCAATCATACATAGATACTGCATAGACTCAGAACCCCTGTAGCAATCATGCATAGATACTGCATAGGCTCAGAACCCCTGTAGCAATCATACATAGATACTGCATAGACTCAGAACCCCTGTAGCAATCATACATAGATACTGCATAGACTCAGAACTTCTGTAGCAATCATGCATAGATACTGCATAGGCTCAGAACCCCTGTAGCAATCATACATAGATACTGCATAGACTCAGAACCTCTGTAGCAATCATACATAGATACTGCATAGACTCAGAACTTCTGTAGCAATCATACATAGATACTGCATAGGCTCAGAACCTCTGTAGCAATCATACATAGATACTGCATAGACTCAGAACTTCTGTAGCAATCATACATAGATACTGCATAGGCTCAGAACCCCTGTAGCAATCATACATAGATACTGCATAGACTCAGAACCCCTGTAGCAATCATACATGGATACTGCATAGACTCAGAGCCTCTGTAGCAATCATACATAGATACTGCATAGGCTCAGAACCCCTGTAGCAATCATACATGGATACTGCATAGACTCAGAACCCCTGTAGCAATCATACATAGATACTGCATAGGCTCAGAACCTCTGTAGCAATCATACATAGATACTGCATAGACTCAGAACTTCTGTAGCAATCATACATAGATACTGCATAGACTCAGAACTTCTGTAGCAATCATACATAGATACTGCATAGACTCAGAACCCCTGTAGCAATCATACATAGATACTGCATAGACTCAGAACCCCTGTAGCAATCATACATAGATACTGCATAGACTCAAAACCCCTGTAGCAATCATACATAGATACTGCATAGACTCAGAACCTCTGTAGCAATCATACATGGATACTGCATAGACTCAGAACCCCTGTAGCAATCATACATAGATACTGCATAGGCTCAGAACCCCTGTAGCAATCATACATAGATACTGCATAGACTCAGAACCCCTGTAGCAATCATACATAGATACTGCATAGACTCAGAGCCTCTGTAGCAATCATACATAGATACTGCATAGACTCAGAACCTCTGTAGCAATCATATATAGATACTGCATAGACTCAGAACCTCTGTAGCAATCATACATAGATACTGCATAGGCTCAGAACCCCTGTAGCAATCATACATAGATACTGCATAGACTCAGAACCCCTGTAGCAATCATGCATAGATACTGCATAGGCTCAGAACCCCTGTAGCAATCATACATAGATACTGCATAGACTCAGAACCCCTGTAGCAATCATACATAGATACTGCATAGACTCAGAACCTCTGTAGCAATCATACATAGATACTGCATAGACTCAGAACTTCTGTAGCAATCATACATAGATACTGCATAGACTCAGAGCCTCTGTAGCTATCATACATGGATACTGCATAGACTCAGAACCCCTGTAGCAATCATACATAGATACTGCATAGACTCAGAACCTCTGTAGCAATCATACATAGATACTGCATAGGCTCAGAGCCTCTGTAGCAATCATACATGGATACTGCATAGGCTCAGAACCCCTGTAGCAATCATACATAGATACTGCATAGGCTCAGAACCTCTGTAGCAATCATACATAGATACTGCATAGGCTCAGAACCTCTGTAGCAATCATACATAGATACTGCATAGACTCAGAACCCCTGTAGCAATCATACATAGATACTGCATAGGTTCAGAACCTCTGTAGCAATCATACATAGATACTGCATAGACTCAGAACCCCTGTAGCAATCATACATAGATACTGCATAGACTCAGAACTTCTGTAGCAATCATACATGGATACTGCATAGACTCAGAGCCTCTGTAGCAATCATACATGGATACTGCATAGGCTCAGAACCCCTGTAGCAATCATACATAGATACTGCATAGACTCAGAACCCCTGTAGCAATCATACATGGATACTGCATAGACTCAGAAACTCTGTAGCAATCATACATAGATACTGCATAGACTCAGAACCCCTGTAGCAATCATACATAGATACTGCATAGGCTCAGAACCTCTGTAGCAATCATACATGGATACTGCATAGACTCAGAGCCTCTGTAGCAATCATACATGGATACTGCATAGACTCAGAACCTCTGTAGCAATCATACATAGATACTGCATAGGCTCAGAACCTCTGTAGCAATCATACATAGATACTGCATAGACTCAGAGCCTCTGTAGCAATCATACATAGATACTGCATAGACTCAGAACCCCTGTAGCAATCATACATAGATACTGCATAGACTCAGAAACTCTGTAGCAATCATACATAGATACTGCATAGACTCAGAACCCCTGTAGCAATCATACATAGATACTGCATAGGCTCAGAACCTCTGTAGCAATCATACATAGATACTGCATAGGCTCAGAACCTCTGTAGCAATCATACATAGATACTGCATAGGCTCAGAACTTCTGTAGCAATCATACATAGATACTGCATAGACTCAGAACCCCTGTAGCAATCATACATAGATACTGCATAGGCTCAGAACCCCTGTAGCAATCATACATAGATACTGCATAGACTCAGAACCCCTGTAGCAATCATGCATAGATACTGCATAGGCTCAGAACCCCTGTAGCAATCATACATAGATACTGCATAGACTCAGAACCCCTGTAGCAATCATACATAGATACTGCATAGGCTCAGAACCCCTGTAGCAATCATGCATAGATACTGCATAGGCTCAGAACCCCTGTAGCAATCATACATAGATACTGCATAGACTCAGAACCTCTGTAGCAATCATACATAGATACTGCATAGGCTCAGAACCTCTGTAGCAATCATACATAGATACTGCATAGACTCAGAACCTCTGTAGCAATCATACATAGATACTGCATAGGCTCAGAACTTCTGTAGCAATCATACATAGAAACTGCATAGACTCAGAACCTCTGCAGCAATTCTGCATTGATACTGCATAAATTTAGTACTTTTTTCAGGAACCCTTTACAGATACTGAGTAGACTCAAAACCTTAGCAGAAATCCAGTATACATACTACATAGATTAGGAACCTTTTCAGCAACATTATATAGATACCGCATAGATTCTGAGCAGTTACAGCAATCCTATATCAATAGTATATATTTTCAGCACCTTTACAGCATTCCTGTATACATACTGCCTAGATTCCGAACCATTACAGCAAAAATTCTGAATATTTGAAGCAGTCCTCTATAGATACTACACAGATTTAAGAATACTCCAGAAAAATCATAAAGCTACTACATAGATGCAAAGACTTTAGCAATCTTATATGGATATTCTATAGACTCAGAAGCTTTGCAGCAATTCCTACAAGATACTGTATAAACTTTGAACTTTTGCACAGATACTGCAACCTTTGCAGAAAAAAAAAAAAAAAAAATTATATATATATATATATATATATATATATATATACACTGCATAGACTAAGAAACTTTTGTAGGAAATCTTATATTGCTACTGTAAAGAATTAGAACCTTTGCATCAATCCTGCATACAAACTATATAGGTTTAGAAACGTATCAGCAAATCTGCATAGACACTACATGGACTCAGAGCCCTTGACCTGTAACTGGACACAGCAGGATATTATTAAACATGTACTTTATCCCAAATAGTGGTGCGCTGGCCGTTGGCACGTGTTTATATCTTGTTTGCTTGCGTGTGCAAGCTGCTGTTTCCTGAAAACCAATTAGTAAACGTTCTTTGTGATGTGATGGGATGTGATGAGATCTACCAATCCACTAAAGCTTACTAACCCTTGCCACATATGGGAATATGTCTCACTAAGAGCAAGGGGAGATGTGACAGCTACTCTTCTTCACTTCAAAGCTGGGAACCTTACTTTACATAGGATGGCTAATGGTTGGGAAGGGAATTTTATACATACCTAGGGAAATGATCTGAACCTGGTATAAGAGATTTTTCCTTAAACCTTCCTCACACCAATAATGACTAGAATGTATAGTAATGACATCACTTACAAAAGAACTAGAACATTATTTAAACTAAAGATTGTTTGTCTGGACAAAATACTAGTATGACAGAAGTTCAGAAGATGAAAAATGCATGGTGAGAATACAGAATCAGAACCATAGGTTTACTTACAGGTGACTTGACTTTTGCAGCAGTCAGTAAAGACATAGTGATTTCAGAGAGGTAGTCAAATACCAAGAAATCTAATTTTCCTCCATAAAGAAGTTGTGGAACTGAAAGAAAATAAAAACACATATTTTCACTAATCTCATGGAAAAGAAACAGAACTTAATTAAAAACCCTGGTGACCCTTACTTTGCTCTTTGAGTTGGAGTGCCATCTAAAGCCCCGTACACACGCGTCGAAATTCGGCCGGGAATTTTCGGCCAACGTCCGATCTGCCGATTTTCGGCTTGTTAGTATGATGCTTCCGACAGCCAACTCCGACTGGTGCGCAGACTATAAAATTTTTGTTGGCCGTCAACACAACGGCCGATTTTTGTGCAGTCAGTACAGATTTCGACAGGGAAAAATCTGATGAGCAAGTCTGGGCATGCTCAGTGAAGAAAGAACACAAAGAAAACAAACCAACACATGACATCACTTCTGAAGTAGAATTTTGTTGGCCGAGAAAATTCGTCTGCAGTCTAGGCACATTCCAAACAACAAAACACAACTTGGACAAAAGTCGGACGATCGGTCGGCCAATAATTGTTGCGTGTGTACGAGGCTTAAGGCTGCGTTCACATATAAGCGATCTGGATGTGTTTTTAACCACATCCAATTCTCATAACATGCTTTAAAAAGAGCCAGTTCACACATGTCCGGTGCGGCTGCAGTTTGGAAAAGGGTCCTGTGTGTTTTTGGGTCCGGTTCAGGTGTAAATTTAGGGAAAAATTTGCACCTGAACCAGTAAACAGAAATGCAATGGACCCCGGACTGCAAACCACAACTGCAAATATGTGAACCCAACCTTAGACCCTAAAACAACCCCAACATGTTCAGATGTTCAGTATATGCCATGTGTTATTGCCACAATCCCTTTGAATGAACAGCAGTCAATAAAGTTTGGCATGTAAAACAGTCAGCAATCACTGTGTTAGATGAATATGAAAAAGAGAAGAAGGTTGACGGCAAGATTTACAGGTCCTGTACACTAATGTTATTAAAAAATATCAGATATTGTGTACATGTAAAGGAATCTTAGGGATACTCTTCTTTAATCTTTCTGATTGTATACCATTAGGGCTGTCCTGCTAACCAATCAAAATGGAATTACATAATTTTCTTCTTATTGCCCAGTTTTTTTTGGCTTCCTGGTCTACATTGAAATGTACAGTGCCTTGTGAAAGTATTCGGCCCCCTTGAACTTTTCAACCTTTTGCCACATTTCAGGCTTCAAACATAAAGATATAAAACTGTAATTTTTTGTGAAGAATCAACAACAAGTGGGACACAATCATGAAGTGGAACGAAATTTATTGGATATTTCAAACTTTGTTAAAAAATAAAAAACTGAAAAATTGGGCGTGCAAAATTATTCAGCCCCTTTACTTTCAGTGCAGCAAACTCTCTCCAGAAGTTCAGTGAGGATCTCTGAATGATCCAATGTTGACCTAAATGACTAATGATGATAAATAGAATCCACCTGTGTGTAATCAAGTCTCCGTATAAATGCACCTGCACTGTGATAGTCTCAGAGGTCCGTTTAAAGCGCAGAGAGCATCATAAAGAACAAGGAACACACCAGGCAGGTCCGAGATACTGTTGTGGAGAAGTTTAAAGCCGGATTTGGATACAAAAAGATTTCCCAAGCTTTAAACATCCCAAGGAGCACTGTGCAAGCGATAATATTGAAATGGAAGGAGTATCAGACCACTGCAAATCTACGAAGACCTGGCCGTCCCTCTAAACTTTCAGCTCATACAAGGAGAAGACTGATCAGAGATGCAGCCAAGAGGCCCATGATCGCTCTGGATGAACTGCAGAGATCTACAGCTGAGGTGGGAAACTCTGTCCATAGGACAACAATCAGTCATATACTGCACAAATCTGGCCTTTATGGAAGAGTGGCAAGAAGAAAGCCATTTCTTAAAGACATCGATAAAAAGTGTCGTTTAAAGTTTTCCACAAGCCACCTGGGAGACACACCAAACATGTGGAAGAAGGTGCTCTGGTCAGATGAAACCAAAATCGAACTTTTTGGCAACAATGCAAAACGTTATGTTTGGCGTAAAAGAAACACAGCTCATTACCCTGAACACACCATTCCCACTGTCAAACATGGTGGTGGCAGCATCATGGTTTGGGCCTGCTTTTCTTCAGCAGGGACAGGGAAGATGGTTAAAATTGATGGGAAGATGGATGGAGCCAAATAAAGGACCATTCTGGAAGAAAACCTGATGGAGTCTGCAAAAGACCTGAGACTGGGACGGAGATTTGTCTTCGGACAAGACAATGATCCAAAACATAAAGCAAAATCTACAATGGAATGGTTCACAAATAAACATATCCAGGTGTTAAAATGGCCAAGTCAAAGTCCAGACCTGAATCCAATCGAGAATCTGTGAAAAGAACTGAAAACTGCTGTTCACAAACGCTCTCCATCCAACCTCACTGAGCTTGAGCTGTTTTGCAAGGAGGAATGGGCAAAAATTTCAGTCTCTCGATGTGCAAAACTGATAGAGACATACCCCAAGCGACTTACAGCTGTAATCGCAGTATTAACTTAAGGGGGCTGAATAATTTTGCACGCCCAATTTTTCAGTTTTTTATTTGTTAAAAAAGTTTAAAATATCCAATAAATTTCGTTCTACTTCATGATTGTGTCCCACTTGTTGTTGATTCTTCACAAAAAAATTACAGTTTTATATCTTTATGTTTGAAGCCTGAAATTTGGCAAAAGGTCGCAAAGTTCAAGGGGGCTGAATACTTTCGCAAGGCACTGTATATGCAGTAAAAAAAAAAAAAAAAAAAGACATAGAACACATTGGCTGCAATGGTAATATCCAGTAATATCCAGCCTGTCCTGTACACAGTAGTACAGAAGGAGATCAAGGGGCCAGAGGTTACAGCTGCATGTGAAATGGGAGAATTTGTAACATTTAAAACAAGAGGTATGTACAAAAAATTTAAAAAATCTTGCTGAAAGTGAACCTACACTAAGACCAAACTCCAAAGTTCTTTTTTTTGTTTTAGATTTGTGGTTCACTTTCTATCCTCATGACATCTGTACAGGAAATGGGGGGTGCTGATGCCATCAGGACACTGACAGAGCTAAAAACATTGTTAAAAATTCTAAAATTCTAATACTTTCTTGTTCTATTGAGATGTGGGTTTGTTTGTTTTTTCTGGGTCTCCATTTGAGATATTTTGCCTTGTTTTTTTTTTTTTACGTGAAGGTAAAAATACACCCCAGCAGTGAAAAAGGCAGTAATAAAACCTCATTGGATTTGAGCTTTAATTATATTATTATTATTAAATTCAAATCGTTAAAGCGGAGTTCCACCCTAGTTATACATTTTTTTATAAAAATACCCCCGGGACAGTCAGGGCTAGCACATTCCACAATGGCTAGCCTCTGATCTGTCCCGGGTTGCACTTACCTTTCAGGAGAAATACTTACCTTGAAATTGTCTTCTCCAGCGCTGCCATCTCGGGTGTGGGCAGCTTGAAGCCAGCGCGATCCTCTTCCGCGTCCTCTTCGGTCCTCTTCCTCCTTCTTCGGTCCCACGATGCACTGCACCGGCCCCGACGTCAGTTCCGGGTCGCGCGCGTCATCCCTCCACAGCTTCTGGGCATGCCCAGAAGCTGTTTAGAAGGGAATGACGCGCGCGCCCCGGAACTGACGTCGGGGCCGGTGCAGGCGCAATGATTCCTGGGAGCGATGACGTTCAGCTCCCAGGAATCATTGCAAAAGCCAGGAAGTGACGACGGGCCGTGGCCGCCGAGGGGAGGAAGAAGGAAGTAAGGTGAGTATATTTTCTCTAAAGGTAAGTGAAAAAAAAAAAAAATTGCGATTATCCATTTGTTTTTCAGGTGACCGGGAGCGAGAAGATGGAGGTAAGTATAAATTTCGGGTGGAACTCCGCTTTAACAGTTTTTTTTTATTACTTTCCTAACAAAGTAGTTTTCAGGTTTTAGAGAATTAGCTTTCTGTATGACAACTAGTCTACACTGAATAGAATTCAGTACATTTTTTAATATTTTTTTTTCCAGTGTGGCTAATTTTCCTAGTGATTACATGCCTGTTAATAAGGCTCCATGTACGCGGGACGCTGGAAATGGTCGTTTAGGAGCAGTTGGGCGTTTTTTTCAGAAGCCCCTGAACCCATCTACATTTTATCTTATCTGTCCATGTACACCAGGTCGTTTACAGTCATTTGCAGGCAGTTGCGTTCAGGGACTGTTTTTAGAACGCAATTATTTGCGTTCGAACGTGTGTTTCCCGGCGTTTCAAACGCACAAACGCGTCCGAACGCGTCTGAACGCGATGACCCGCGTTTAGCGTTTGCATTTTTCCATTTTAAAGGGGAATAATTTTTTTGACCTCTAGGAACGCTTGTAAACGCAAATGCCCCTAACCGCCGCTAAACGCGGGTACAAACGCGACCGAACGGACGTTTCAAACGTCCTAAAAATTCCAGCATTCAAAGGGACTTTTAACAACGTCCCGTGTACATGGAGCCTAACAAAGACTGGTACCCAGAACTTTAGGACCAACATTGTCCAGTGACATCAATAGACTTTAAATGCCAAATGGGGAACACGTGTCCCTAAATCAGTGCCCTATACAGACATACAACAGGCTTTAGCAACATAGTTTAGTATTATGACTCTTTGTGTGTTTAAATTACTTGTAAATGTGACTTAAGAGCCCGACTAGCACGACACGACTTTGGGGGGCGACCTGTGAAGTCGTGTGCACCGTGACTTCGGCGCGACTTGCAGAGACTTCACATAATGGAAGTCTATGCAAGTCGCCTCCAGGTCGCCCCAAAGTAGTACAGGACCCTTTTTCTAAGTCGGAGCGACTTGTGTCGCTCCTATTAGAACTGGTCCTGTGCTAATCAATGGACCGCGACCGAGCACAACTTGTCAGGCTGATAAGTCGCCTGACAAGTCGCGCTAATGTGAATGGGCTCTAAAACTGCAAAATTGCAAAAAAAACAAAAACAAAACAAAATAAACTCAAGTAGGGCTTCAGCTCAAACATTTTATACTAACTTTTGACAAAGAGAGAAAAGCTGCTCTGACGACAACATCAACTAAAAAAAAACCTGACAGAGATCCTATGCCATTCCTACTCTCTAAAATAAAATGTGAAATAAACATATAGAGCATACAGAGTTTGGTTAAATTACAGAAATCATCCCTCACTCCTCTGGTTACAACATACATCAACCAGAATCAAGTCTGACACAATGGCAATGATCAAGCACAAGATGTATGTGTGAAACGCGTCTACGAGACTTTATGCTGGTGTCTTTGGTGTCATCACTTGCAACTTTTTGGAAATAAAGGTATTTGAAACCTATTGGAATCCCTGGATGTGCGGCTAATTCTTTTCCTACAAGTCGGACACAGCTGAGGAACCATTACCTGAAGCTGCAGTATCCCCCCAGAATCCGGAAGCACATCCAATCCTCACGGAGGACCGTTTCTGAGAAGGCGGGCAGTCTTGTACCAAAGAACTTGATGAAATTTGCCTCATACAAGTGCAACATATTGTACGTCTAAGAAGCCTTGCTTCAGGTCGCTGGGTTTGTATACATCTTCTTCCTAGAAGAAAAACTGTCCACCCCATGTCTGAGGCTTGGCACTTGGAAAGTCAGTATCAGTTCTCCCTCAGGTATCTTGGGCTGCCTCTATGATCCCTGAAAAATGCAAAATGGATTGTTAAAATAGAATATTATTCTCATCACAAATGAACTATTTAAACCTTTCTGAACTCAACCTGCTCATTAACTGAATCACAAATCCACGTACAAATGTGAATTTTCCTGTTCTGCATTCTCACCTCCATCCATATAAAGTCCTTAATTTGTGTCTTTGCGCACCTGTACTCTAGCTGGGGCTGCACTGTTGAAATCAGACACGTGACTGCAGTTTAAAACTACAATTCCCACTGACCCCTGCACAGTTTCACATTTGCGCATGCCAGAATTGTGGACAATTTTTTGTGAAGGAGAAGCCTGCTGTCCCCTCTCACAATCTTCACACTGTGGAGGATACAATGGAAAAGTGGTTCTCGCCCTTATCGAGACCAAGGACTGAGAGTTCCTTCTAAAAGCTTGCATGCCCCTACAGTAAAAAGTTTATACTTGCACAATAAATGTATAGGAATTAAAAATATGTATTGCAATACATATTTCTGGAGGGGGCTGGGGGCAGCTGTAGTGGAATTATTCTCTAAAGGGGGCTGGGGTTTAACCTAGAGGCTGTAGGCTTTGCAGGGGCACGGTGGGAGACCGGAGGGCATTTCAGGGACTAGGGGGCACTGTGGGAGGCTGAAAGGCACTTTGGAACACTGTTAGATTGGGGCATTATGAGGGGCTGCAAGTTCTGTAACAGGCTAGGGATGCTTGTTGGTACTTTGGAAGGCTAGGTGGAACTGTGGGGTCTAAGAGCTCTCAAGGAGCCTGGGGTTACTGGGGGGGAAGAAGGGACACTGTGGGTAATTATGGGAGGCTAGGGGCACCATGGTAAGCTATAACATTTTTTGCCACTAGCTGGAGCTCCGCGAGGAGAGAGGCCACTGCACAAGACATCCCAGAATATATACAATATGTAGAGTGGGGGGTATGATGCAGATAAACAACAAGACATACTCAATTGTAAGCTGTAGTGGTGATGAGGACCCAATGGTGACAACCAGGCTACTGTTAAAGGGTTTGTGTCACTGAAGCGAAGCCTATACAGAAAAATGTTTTGTGCCTAAATCTGAAGGGAGCAGAGAACATCCACTGAGGTAAGAGGACAGCACACAGGCAAGGCAAGCAACACAAGAAAAGGGGAACCATTAAGCTGGCCATACATTAATTATTTTAGTTTATGTTCCACACACTTGAATGTGGATGGGGGAATCAATCCCGCTAGGTTATTGTATTCTTACTGAGAGGAGACTTCCCCTCAGTACTACTTTGTTATCTAGCAAATATTTTGCTAGGTAACAAAGTAGTAGGCTAGAGCCGCCAGCACGGATCATTTGGGAAAGACCTGGCTTTACAGAAGTCCCCACTGAACCAGACAAAATTTAGATCCATGTAAGGCCAGCGTTAGATAAACTTAAATTCTTCCATTATGATTCTAGGGAATCCTCCTGGAGATTAGTAGTAGGACACATGCGCACATTTGGCCCTAGAGATGTCAGTGGAGCTCAGTGAAAGTGGCTTGCTTACTTCCTCCAGAAGCCACCATTATATAAAGCACTGCAGCACCTTGCAGAACAATTTTCCTGCCCTCACATAGTAAACTGTGCCATACAGTAAACAGAACCTGTCAACTTCATCATTTTCCTGCAAAAAAAAATGAGTACATTTTTTCACGTCTTTACTAATACAATCCATCAGTAAATAGTTCTACTTGCAGAGCTGCAATAAGCCATATCACTATGCAGTACAAAATATTCAGACAACCCTCAGTGAAGATCTGGGATCAATGTGCTAGAAAAGGTAGTTTTCTCTTCAATCAACCCTCATTCTCACCGCTTAGTCTTTGCTACTAAATATTTAGGCTGATTTGCTAAAAAAAAAAAAAGTTGAGAATGCTCAAACAATAGCTATTTAGGGTTGCAGCTCACCTAACGCTTGTTCCTGCTAGTTTACCAAAATTGATGACAGAATTTTGGAAACGTTTAGGGCTGCCAGGCCGAAAAGGATATATCTTTGGCTAACAAAATGGAGAACAGTGAACGGAACGTTTTTTAACCACTTGCTTACTGGGCACTTATACCCCCTTCCTGACCAGGCCAATTGTCAGCTTTCAGCGCTCTCACACTTTGAATGACAATTGTGCGGTCATGCAACACTGTACCCAAATTACATTTTTAGAATTGTTTTCACACAAATATAGCTTTCTTTTGGTGGTATTTAATCACCACTGGGTTTTTTTATTTTTTGCTAAACAAACAAAAAAAGACAACATTTTAAAAAACAAAACGTTTTTTCATATTTTGTTATAAAATTGTTTTTAAAAAAACAGGTAATTTTTCTCCTTCACTGATGGGCACTGATCAGGGACACTGATGAGGCTGCACTGATGGGTGGCACTGATAGACACTGATAGGTGGAACTGATGGGCACTGATAGGCAGCATGGAGAGGTGGCACTGATGGGCACTAATTGGCAGCACTGATGGGCACTGTTAGGTGGCACTGGTGGGCACTGATTAGCAGTAGTGATGGGCAGTGCTAGATGGCAATGGTGGGCACTGAATATCAGCACTGGAGGGCACTGATTAGCAGCACTGGTTGGCACTTAGGGAACCGAAGTCCCGCTAACAGAAGTCGGTTAATGGCTTTCTTCTTTTGACAGCGTGAAGAAAAAAAAAAAATTCTGGCTTCCGTTTACTTTATGATCAGCTGTCGTCATTGGCTGACAGCTGATCATGTGGTAAAGTGCCCACTGTGATTGACCCTTTACCCTGCTCTATGATCACCTGAGTCCCAACAGGAGGATGTTCATTTGAAGCCTGTGCTGTAGCCGTCTTTTGGCTATAGCGCAGTCCTCAATTGGTTAATCTTCTGCAAACTATTATAATGTGCAAACTATAAACTTTTGTTTTTTTTTTTTTATATTTTTATTAGACTTTTTCTGACATAAGAAACAGTAAGAACAAGGTAAAAAATCTCACCAGGTTAGTGAGCCTAACGAACAAATTAACTAGCTAGGTAAAAAAGAGTACCAGCTCAAATCCACCCCCATTCTCATTAGTGCAATATTCCATAAAGTGCATAAGAAAACGGAAAAGGAAAATTAGCCCTCTCAGCTGAACACAACGCTATAAGAGTATTATCCGACATGAAATCAGTAAGGATCCCATGGCCAGGGCTAGTAGTTCCAGTTCACATAGGAGAAAAAGACATCAGGACCCTTAAAATAACATCAAAGAGAAGATTCAACCAAGGGTATCATCGGCTGAAAGCCAACACTGCCATACCTTTTCAAACTTTTGGGGGCAACCCCTGCTTAAGTAAGTGGCTTTATATAGAGACAGAACTTTGTTAACAATGCCCTTTCAGTAAGATAATGAAGGGGCCTCTGGCTTTTTTTAGCACAACAAAATGACCTTAAGTGCATGAAAGTGATATGAGGATCCTTTGGGCCCTGGGTGGTGCCACCTCCTCCACTAGGCCTAGCATACAAACCGCAATGTTCAGGAGGACTGGGGGGGAAATCAGGTCTTGAAGAGTACAAGTGACCCTCGTCCAAAACTTCCATATTGTATGTGATCAAAATTAGCAGGAGAGTTGGTACAGCGCCAGCATCCAGCCAAGCCAGTGCCATATATGGTGGCTATTGTTGCTGGAGTATAAAAAGCTCTATGGAGCAGTTTAAATGTAGCGGTCCCGAGCCCACATCAGAGTTTAAAACGGGTTGTACCACATATCATCCCCCTGAAAATTGGGTATTAATGGCATCCAACTGCGAAACACTGCACTCTAATCACCTGTTTGAATAAGACCTAAATCTTGCAAGGGCAAATGTAGCCCTCCTTATACAGTATCTCACAAAAGTGAGTACAACCCTCACATTTTTGTAAATATTTTATTACATCTTTTCATGTGTCAACACTGAAGAAATGACACTTTGCTACAATGTAAAGTAGTGAGTGTACAGCTTGTATAACTGTAAATTTGCTGCCCCCTCAAAATAACTCAACACACAGCCAATAATGTCTAAACGGCTGGCAACAAAAGTAAGTACACCACTAAGTGAAAATGTTAATTAGTCATTTTCCCTCTCAGTATCATATGACTCTTAATGCCCCATACACACGTGCAGATTATCTGCAGACTTTTGTCTGCAGACTTACCTTTTCTATGTAGTGCAAGGGCCAGCCGGATTGCATACAAATTGAAAGTGTTTAGGTTTGACCTCATATTATATGGTTTTGGTAAGTCTGCAGATAATCTGCACGTGTGTATGGGGCATTAAGTGTTACAAGGTCTCAGGTGTGAATGGGGAGCAGGTGTGTTCAATTTGGCGTTATCTCTCTCAGTCTCTCATACTGGTCACTGGAAGTTCAACATGGCACCTCATGGCAAAGAACTCTCTGAGGATCTGAAAAAAAGAATTGTTGCTCTACATAAAGATGGCCTAGGCTATAAGAAGATTGCCAACACCCTGAAACTGAGCTGCAGCACGGTGGCCAAGACTATATAGGTCTAACAGATTTAACAGGACAGGTTCCACTCAGAATAGGCCTCGCCATGGTCAACCAAAGACGTTGAGTGCACGTGCTCAGTGTCATATCCAGAGGTTGTCTTTGGGAAATAGACGTATGCGGCCTGCCAGCATTGCTGCAGAGGTTGAAGGGGTGGGGGGTCAGCCTGTCAGTGCTCAGACAATACGCCGCACACTGCATCAAATTGGTCTGCATGGTTGTCGTCCCAGAAGGACGCCTCTTCTAAAGATGATGCATAAGAAAGCCCACAAACAGTTTGCTGAAGACAAGCAGACTAAGGAAATGGATTACTGGAACCATGTTCTGTAGTCTGATGAGACCAAGATAAACTTATTTGGTTCAGATGGTGAAGCTGAGGGTAAAGGTGATGGACTGGCCAAGCATGTCTCCAGAGCTAAATCCTATTGAGCATCTGTGGGGCATCCTTAAAAGGAAGGTGGAGGAGCGCAAGGTCTCTAACATCCACCAGTCGTCATGGAGGAGTGGAAGAGGACTCCAGTGGCAACCTATGAAGCTCTGGTGAACTCCATGCCCAAGAGGGTTAAGGCAGTGCTGGAAAATAATGGTGGTCACACAAAATATTCACACTTTTGTCCCAATTTGGACATTTTTACTTATGAGAGAGTGAGAGCGATAACACCAAATTTAAAGCGGTTGTAAACCTAGGGAAAAAAAAACCCTGCAAGGCAAAGGCATAATGAGCTAGCATGCATCGCATACTAGCTCATTATGAATTACTTACCTTAGAACAAAGCCCCGACACGGACCCCTGGACACCGCTGTGGGAGCTGACATGATCCCTCGGCGTCTCTTCCGGGTTTGGCGGCTCCGACGCTGTGATTGGCCGGAGCCGCGATGACATCACTCCCGGGCATGCGTGCAGGAGTCATTTTCCGGCAAGCTCCCGGCAAGGAAAGCTGAAGGTCCGCCGGACCTTCAGAGCGCATGCGCCGCTCGCGTGAAGTTTAGGAGATATTAATTGTACCTACAGGTAAGCCTTATTATAGGCTTACCTGTAGTTAAAAGTGGAAAAAAGCGGTATACCACCGCTTTAACACACCTGCTCCACATTCAAACCTGAGACCTTGTAACACTAAAGAGTCACATGATATCGGGAGCGAAAATGGCTAATTGGGCCAAATTTGGACATTTTCACTTAGAGGTGTACTCACTTCTGTTGCCAGCAGTTTAGACATTAATGGCTGTGAGTTGATTTTTTTTAAGGGGACAGCAAATTGATATTGTTATACAAGCTGTACACTCACTACTTTACATTGCAGCAAAGAGTAATTTCTTCAGTGTTGTCACATGAAAAGATATAATAAAATATTTACATAATATTTCTGCAATCTGCTGAGAGCCTGAGCCAGCCACTCACACCTCCTCCACAGCTCAGGGCTCCAGTGAGCGCTGGAGGGGCACAGCAAAGAGCCAGTGACTGACAGTCACTAGCTCTCTGCAGGCTGAAGACCGAGACTGACCAGCGCTTAGTTCTCTGTCTGGAGCCGGCGGGGGACAGATGCTGCATCCATCTAGGTAGGTATCTTTTTTTTTTAAATTAATCCCATACTTCTCTTTTAAGGATTGCCAAAAAAAAAAAAACATTGGAATGTGAATGTGATGTAAGTCAGTCAGAAACAATAAAGACAGGACAGAAACCTTAACTAACAAAAGTGTAACTGTATTCACTCTGAATACCCAATCATGTGCGAGGAAAATAACAGGAAAAAGAAAAAGATTTTTGTTTACACATGGATGGCTGAAGCCAGCACAGCTTTAACTCACTTGCTATAGGTCCCTTAACACCAAGTATGTTGGGACTATCCCAAAGCAAGACAAGGCAACAAGCCTTTTTTTCCTATCATGCCAGTTTATGCCAGCATGCTGCATTGGTGTGAGGTGAACAGCATTACGACATGCAGTATTCATTTTTCATCGCAGCATGGTGCAACATAATTTTCCTCATTGCACCAAGCTGCAGCAAATAAACTTAAATAGAGGTCACTGTAGAGTAAACACTACAATGTGCTGTTTACAGGACATCAGCACCACTGTCTTGACACTGAACACCAGCGACTGTGTTCTAGCACAGCTGCTGGTGTGAATGCGCTCTAAGATAAGTGAAAGTTCCCTTTGCAAAGCAAACATGCTCTACTCTTAGTAAATCAATGTCATTCTGGCTCTGATGGGTAAAGAAGAAAGGAAAAAGAACCCCACATACTTACTACACTTATGCACATAATTGCCATATCTTCTTTAAGACTGCTGCTAAACCCTGTAATGTGAAGTCTGTCAATTTTAAAGTTCCTGATAAGGAATGGGCAAAAGTTCACGTCCTCTAGCAGGTTTGCTGAACAAACTGCTTTACTTGTGCGATAGCTTATGCATGCTCAGCAGGATATTGTACTATATGACCTCAATGATGAACGTTTATATATGTACATACATGTACCCTATCCTCCTTCTTGGCATGGGTGTGACCTGACCACAGAATATATGCATAAAAATGAGCTAATACTGTTGTATACAGAACCCCTCAATGGCAGCTTATCTCATGTGACCCTCATAAGTCTACTATTTCTAATTATCCTTGCAAGCACCCTTGTTATAGAACAGATTTTTGAGTTCTATGAGCACTAAGCTCAGGCAGGTGATAGGGCAGCTTTACAGCCAAACCCATCTGCTCCAACAAGGAGAGAATACAGGGAAACATTTTTTTTCAATAAATTTCTAAAAGGTAGCATTGTGCTAATATAACAGTTCAAGAGTTATATTATTACACATTTCTATTGTGTGACAAGTTTTCTAGGTTTTACCATCCATAAAAGAAGCACCTTCTTCTGATCACTATTTTCCCCAACATAAACCACATCAGGAAGCTTATACCCATCCTGTCTTCCAATATACAGTAAGTTGGCTATTAGTGATCGACCAATATCGTTTTTTTGGTCATCGGATGTCGGCCGATTTTTTCAGTTTTTTTTTTTCTTAAAGGTACTCCTTTTGGAGGGATCTGGGGGTTTAAAATACCTCAAACCCCTCCTCTGCACTGAAAAGCATTCAAAACACCAAGTTTGGCTGTTTTGAATGCTGTCAGTTTTTTGAATTCGGCGCTGGGTTTTTTTTTTTTTTGTATAATCAATTTTTATTGAAAATAAAAGTGCAATAACAATCGACAAAAATACAAGAACAAAAGTATACAGGATGGATGGGCAGAGCACTGGCACAAGCATATAGAAAAAAAAAGGACACAACATAACATCGAGGCGACTCGCCTCAAACCCCAGCTCACATCAGAGGAGCTGCTGAGTGGGATCGAAGACCCTCGGCCGGGGTCCGGCCGCTAAGTAACCAAAAACTGACGGGGCCGGGGCTCTCCCAGGCCTGGGCATTCGGCCCCAGTTGGCCCAACCCCAAACCCCGGAGGGGGCAGGGGAAGAGAGAGCCCGGACCACCAAACCAATCTACACACTATGGCCCACCACTCCAGCATCGAGGATCCCCATCCAGAGCATCAGAGAAGGGGGGGGAGGAAGCTTCGCCAGCCAGAAACAAAGAAAAAAGAAAGAGAGAGAAGAAAAAAGGAAGGAGAGAAAAGAAAGGGAAAAAAAAAAAGGGGGGGGGGAGAGGGAGGGGAGAAAGGGAACAGGGAGGTCCGCGCCTGGTGCCCACAACTCACACCACCGACAGGGTGAGAAATGTAGCTAGGTAGTAGGAACCTCCGAGGTCTGTTGGACTCGTCGGCGGAACTCAGGATCGGCCAGCGCCAAGAGGGCCACGTCCAGACTGGAGGACACAGGAAGCGCTGGGTTTTTTACATGGAGACCTGGATCTTCTCTTTGGCGGCAGCGGCGGTGGAGGTAGGATGCCCGGGCAAGCCGCGGAAGGCGAGGGACGTCCCCTCCTGCTCCTTGTAATGACAGCTGAGCTGCTTCTCAGCCGCATCTGTTGTCATTACAAGTCAACCGACAGTCGGCTATGGTCGCCAGTACCGGGGTGATGCCTCTAGCTGCAGGCATCACTCCGGTACATGCACTTTCCCTAAATATTGACAATATCGGTTACATCAGGGGCCGATTCCGATATATCGGGGAAAGTGCATATCGGCCCCCAATATATCGGTGTTGCCGATAATTGGTCAATCCCTACTGGCCACTCACTGAATGAATTTCAGCTGGTGCCTAATAAAGCAGCCACTAGTTGCTTAGTGGGTAACTGGTCTTTTTAACAAAAGTTAACCCTTCAACTTTTGTTGAGGAGATGGTTGTAAAGTTTTGACCTAAAAATGGCTGCATCCAATTAGATCAGGTATTCTGGCAACTGCCACTATCAGGCCTGCTCAGTGTGGATGAAGGAATTTGCTAGATTTCTTTTGGTAAGGCAGGCTGGACGAAAGAGATCTTACATTGTATGGCCAGATTTAGGCAAATTAAACATGCAAGCATATGCTGAAACTGGCAAAGGGTATCTTGTGATAGTCTTATGCTGCACAGTCTATGACCACCTCTGGCCTGCCCATTGCCTTGTACCTATTCCTAGGCTACCTGGATTGTTTTTAAAATACATACTACACAGTACTGTGTTAAGATGCCTGTACGTATAAAACCCATGGCACTAAAACCTCACAGTTTTGAAAAAAAAAAAAAACTATTATTTTACTTTCTGCTCTAAAACATCTCCAATGAAAAAAATCTAAAAAATCTAATTTGTACATCAATTTAGGCCAATTTGTATTCTGCTACATATTTTTGGGTAAAAAAAATCCCAATAAGCGTATATTGATTGGTTTGTACAAGAGTTATATGATTTTCAAATTATGGAATATATTTATGCAATTTTTATTAATTTATTTATTTTTACTAGTAATGGCTGCGATCCGTGACTTTCAGCGGGACTGCAATATTGTGGCACACAAATTGGATACCAAATTGACACTTTTTTAGGAACCAGTGACACTAATACCGAGATCAGTGCTAAAAAGCTCCACTGTCACTGTACTAATGATACTGGCAGGGAAGGGGTTAACATCAGGGGCAATCAAAGGGTTGATTGTGTGCCTAGCTAATGTTTTAGTGTAATGGGGGAGGTGCTTTTACTAGTGGAAGGCATAATTCGGTGTTCCAGCTTTACAGGAACGCAGGATCCATGATTTCTGGGACGCGCATACGCACCGCTGCCGACCAGCTCCTGCTGTGATTGGACACAGCAGGAGCCAACCAGTGGGTCCAGCCCGGACCTGCCAATTATTCTCAAAGCAGACAGAACAGTGGTTTGCCTTTGTAAACAAGGCAGATCGCTGTTCTGTGACAGGAGAAGACAGAGATTTTGTGTTTCTGCTAAGCTGGAACACAGATATCTGTCTTCTTAAAGTACAATGGACACATTTAACCCTTTAATTGCCACTGATGTTACTTCCCTGCCAGTATCATTAGTACAGTGACAGTGCATATTTTTTAGCACTGATCACTGTATTGGTGTCACTGGTCCCCAAAAAAGTGTCAAAATTGTCACTTAGTGTCCGATTTGTCGCAGTCCCGCTATAAGTCACTGATCGCGGCCATTACCAGTAAAAAAATAAATAAAAAAAATAAAAATTCTATAAAAATATCCCCTAGTTTGTAGACACTACAACTTTTGCGCAAACCAATCAATATATGCTTATTGGGGTTTTTTTTTTTTTACCAAAAACATGTAGCAGAATACATATTGGCCTAAATTGATGAAAAGGTTTCATTTTTTTGATTGGATATGTTTTATGGCAGAAAATAAAAAAGTTTTTTTTTTTGTCTGTCTTTCTTGTCTATAGCACACAAAACAAAAACTGCAGAGGTGATCAAATACCACCAAAAGAAAGCTCGCTTTGTGGGGAAAAAAGGGCATCAATTCTATTTGTGTACAGCGTCGCACGACTGCGCAATTGTCAGTTAATTTAATGCAGTGCCGAATCTCAAAAAAAATGGCCTGGTCATGAAGGAGGGTAAACCTGGGGTTGAAGTGGTTGATTAAACAAGCTGAAGTTAGAAGCTGATTGGCTACCATGCACAGCTGCACCAGATTTTGCACTCTCCAGTTTTAAGCCTTGTACACACGTACCGATTGTCGGCCGTAAATATTCGGCCGACGACCGATCGGCCGATTGTAGGCTTGTTAGTATGATGCTTCCGACAGCCGACAGCCCATTTTCGGCCGAACAGAATCTGTCGTGCAAGCATTAAAATGTTTGTTGGCCAACACCAGAACGGCCGATTGTTCGCCAGTCAGTACAGAATTCGGCCGACAGACAGCCGATTAGAAAGACTGGGCATGCTCAGAAAAGAAAAAAGACAAGGAAAGTTAACCATCACATGACATCACTTCTGCAGTCGGCTGTTGTTGGCCGACAAAATGCGTGTGCAGTCTTTTGCAGTTTTCAACAGACACGACAGCCCTGGACAAAAGACGGCCGATCGTTCGGCCGACGATCGGTACGTGTGTACGAGGCTTTGGTAAATCAACCCCTTGCAAGTCAGAAAGAATGTAACAGTTTGTACCTAAGTAGCCACCAACACTCTGCAAATGTGCCAAAAGTATCATTGCATCAACTTGAAAACAGAGTGTAAACAAAGACACTAATGATTATAATATCAAAGCAAAATCCTGGAGGTGTAGCATTTTCTATACACAGAACACTAGTGTTGGATGAAGGCTTCTCAAACCCGGCTTGGGAAACAACACTCTGCAAAAACACAAAAGAAGGAAGAGGGGCGCCAAGCAGCCATATAGGGTAGTAAATCAAATGTATTATTTGCACATAGTGTATGCACTCACAAGTATGGGAGAGTTCCAAGCATATCACTGTAGAGCAGCGTCTGAGCCGTGGGTGGATGAATCAGCACAGCTGCTATGCAAGGGGGGAAGCTCCACCGCTACAGGGAACTGCCAAAGCTGGCAGGAAGCAGAGACTACTGGAGACGACGGTGGAAGGCTGGAGCTCTGTGCAGAGTCCCGGCCGGACACTCTTTCTTCTAGCAAAAGATGCTTGGATATGCGTATCGGGAGTCAGATCCCCACTTTATCAGTTGCTACCCTTCAGGGATTATATAGCACTTAAAGTGGAAGTAAAGGCAAAACCTACCTAACTCTAAACCTACTCCTACCCCATTCTAAGCCTAATCTATCTAACCCCACAAAGAAAAGATTGCTATACTCACCTATTCTGAAGTCACTCCAGTCCGGTATCCAGTGGTGCCCTCTGTGTGCAGCTGGGAAATGCCTGGAAGGGGCATCACCCATAGACTTGCTATGGAGCTTCCTTTGTCGGCTGCCCCTCCTACACACTGAAGCCCCCCCTGACAGCTCAGCTGGAGCGGCTTCAGAATAGGTAAGTGTATAGTAATCTTTTCTTTGCAGGACTAGATAGGCTAGACTTACTTAAAGTTAGTTAGGTTTTGACTTTACTTCCACTTTAATAAGGATTGACACCTAAAACACCAGGGACTGTGCCTCTGCTCTAACGGTTGATTGGTTGATTATGTCTAGGGGAACAATGAAAGGAGATATAATTACGGGATCTTCCACTCCTACCCACAGCGTCTGCTCCCCTACACTCCAGGGCCCTTATGTCATCAAGACACAAGCATGGTCCTTGACCCTGCTCCAGACTTGGGGAAGCCAAAGAACAGTTCAATACTGGATTGTGGGGGAGCACCTCCTGTAGGGGGAGCAGAAAATTTAGGTAAGTAAGGTTGCTTATACTATGCTTAATGAAAAAAATGTATTAAAAACACATGCGTTTTTTCATAGGCATGTACCTGTGAACCATGGTGTGAGACTTAAAGCGGTTGTATCCTAAACAAAAAAAAACCCTGCAGGACAAATGCATAATGTGCTAGTATGCATCGCATACTAGCACATTATGAAATACTTACCTTAGAACGAAGCCCCAACACGGTCGCCCGGACACCGCTGAGGCAGCTGACATCTTCCCTCGGTGCCTCTTTCGGGTTCGGCAGCCCTGGCACTACGAGTGGTCGTAGCCGTGATGACGATGCGCTGGAGTTCACTTTCCAGCAAGGAGTGGTGGTGTCAGCGCCTGCATGCAGGGCGAATGTCTCCTAACCGTGCAGGTTTAGGAGATATTCATTTTACCTACAGGTAAGCATTATTATAGTCTTACTTGTACGTAAAAGTTAAAAAGCTGAGTATACTACCGCTTTAAAGGGCAACATGGGGGAAAAAAAATCAGCAAATAAAGAAAAAACAATATAGCATATACAATTGCGACACAAATCATATTGTAATTGAATGTTATTAAAAATGGCCTTTCCTTTTTCATCTGCAGCTGTTGTAATTCTCTGAAAATGCAATGCAATATGGCTACCTGGAGATGTTCTGTATACAGAATGTGTACTGATCACACTGATTGGCTCGCCAATTTTCCCAGAAGTCTGCTTAATGCCCCATACACACGTGCAGATTATCTGCAGACTTTTGTCTGCAGACTTACCAAAACCATATAATATGAGGTCAAACCTAAACACTTTCAATTTGTATGCAATCCGGCAGGCCCTTGCACTACATAGAAAAGGTAAATCTGCAGACAAAAGTCTGCAGATAATCTGCACGTGTGTAAGGGGCATAAGATACAAGTCAGATTTCTGGCATCCCCTGCAACAAAAATTTTTGGTGAGATACTCCCAATAGGAACACGTCCAAGTCCTGGGTTAACACTGGGGCAAATTGTCAGGCGACTTAGCCGCCTGACAAGTCGCACTCCATTCAGTGCAATGGAAGCATTCTAATCGGAGCAACTCAAGTCGCTCCGACTTAGAAAAAGGTTCCTGCACTACTTTGGGGGCAACTTGCATTGACTTCTATTAGAGAAATAGTTTGCAAGCCACGCTGAGGCCGCGCTGCTGTATGAACCGAGCCCAAAGGAATGCATGCCCAGCAGCTTTCCTCATTAGAGCCCTGCAGCTGCCACAGCTGATAGGTAATTATGAAACCACTCCCACTCTCATTTGACCCACTCAGCACAGAGGAACAAACAGTGATTTCTTCAGAATAACAAAAATTAGAAATCTGCAACAAAGTTTGTTAAAATCCTTACCATGTGCAGAGATCACCCAGAGGGGAATGTTTTTTTCTCAACAAAAGTGAAGTTACACTTTAAACAACGCAATCAAGATGCGTTTTTGATGCATTTTCTATTTATTTCAATAGGGAGCTGCGTTTCTGGTGTGGTTTTAAAAAGCGCACCAAAGATGCAACATATATTTTTCAAAACGCACTGCACCAGCACCGTCCTATAGGAATAAAGGGAAATATTTTTATTGAATTTTTAGAGAACGTAAAAACCAATCAGTGTAAGAGGACCCCAAAATTTCTTCTCCTCTCCCCTGAGCAAAATGCACTATTAACCCCTTCAGAGCAGGCACAGCTCCCATGTTCCAGGAGGGCGTCCATGGACATCCTCCCAGAACCCCACCTCCTGAGGCATGCATCACGTTTACTCTGTGACCTTTGGACAAAGCTGATCACAGATCAGGGTAAAAGGCCAATAAGAGGGGCCCTTTACCGCGTGATCTTGCCGGTTATCGGCAGTCTTTTCTTCACACCCTGTGTCTGTGTGAGGAAAGGAGAGCTGATAACCGGCAAGGCTGTCAGTACTTTGATTACACTGATAATGGGGTGCAGCCCCAGCAGTGCAGTCTATCGGTGCCCAAAAGTGCCACCTCATCCGTACCCATCAGTGCAGCCTCATCAGGGCACATCAGCGAAGAAGAAGAAAAATTACTTATTTGCAAAATGTTATAACAGAAACTAAGAAAAACTTTTTTTCCCCCCAAAGCAATAGCAATAGCAAAAAAAACAAAAGAAAACAAAAACCTAGTGGTGATTAAATACCACCAAATAAAGCTCTACCTACCTCAAACAATTTACTAAAATTGAGTTTGGGTACAGTGTTGCATGAACGCACAATTGTCATTCAAATTATGACGGCACTGAAAGCCGAAATAGGTCTGGGCAGGAAGGGGGTGAAAGTGCCCAGTATTGAACTTTTCTTTTCCGTTTTGGATAAAGATGGATTAGAACCCCTGTCAGTTTTTATTGCTGTCTGTGCCTCCATTAGGGAGATTCACCCTCTCTATTTGTCCTGTTTACCATTATCATTGAAAGTCCAAGTAAAAGAAAATCCCAAATTTTGGGTTTCCCCCAGAAAAATAATGTTGATGGAGACAAGGGCCTCTTCCCGACAACCCTGGGTAATGTGACATCAGAATGGGGCGATGCCACTGGGTGACATAGCCAGGTGGCCCTGCCCTTTGCCTATATAGGAAATGTCAAAGCACAAAGTGGGCATAAAGCGGGAGGCCTGAGTGTTTTTAGTTTTTTCTGTTTTTCAGGTTGGTGGGCTGCGTGATTGACGATGGATTTACATCGAGGGACACGTTTTTTTTTATTTTTTAATAAAGGATTTGTCAAAAGCTGTATCGTCTGGTAGATACTTTTCTACATTTTTTTGGTGAACGGGTAGGAGTACTAAGTACCCGATACCCATTCACATAGGGGGGGAGCCCAGGATCTGGGGACTTCCAGATTCTGATAAGTCCCCCACCCGCAGCCTCCGACAACCACAGCCCAGGGTTGCCAGGAAGAGGCCCTTGGGGACAATGTACTTTGGGGTGGGCAGAACCCCCCCATTTAGAGGGCATGTGGCCTAGTATGGCTCAGAAGGGGGGGAGCCAGGGTGCTTTCCTGACCTGCCAGGCTGTATGCCTGGATGAGTTGTGGGGGGGACCCCATGCCACTTTTTTTTTTCTTAACATTTTGAAGTGGGGTTTTCCTCCAAATCCAGCTTGGGGGGGGGGACCCCCATGCCGTTTTTTTTTAACATTTTGAAGTGGGGTTTTCCTCCAAATCCAGCTTGGGGGGGACCCCCATGCCGTTTTTTTTTTAACATTTTGAAGTGGGGTTTTCCTCCAAATCCAGCTTGGGGGGGACCCCCATGCTGTTTTTTTTATAACATTTTGAAGTGGGGTTTTCCTCCAAATCCAGCTTGGGGGGGGACCCCCATGCTGTTTTTTTTTTTTAACATTTTGAAGTGGGGTTTTCCTCCAAATCCAGCTTGGGGGGGGGGACCCCCATGCCGTTTTTTTTAACATTTTGAAGTGGGGTTTTCCTCCAAATCCAGCTTGGGGGGGGACCCCATGCCGTTTTTTTTTAACATTTTGAAGTGGGGTTTTCCTCCAAATCCAGCTTGGGGGGGACCCCATGCCGTTTTTTTTTAACATTTTGAAGTGGGGTTTTCCTCCAAATCCAGCTTGGGGGGGACCCCCATGCCTTTTTTTTTTAACATTTTGAAGTGGGGTTTTCCTCCAAATCCAGCTTGGGGGTGACCCCCATGCCGTTTTTTTTTAACATTTTGAAGTGGGGTTTTCCTCCAAATCCAGCTTGGGGGGACCCCCATGCCGTTTTTTTTTTAACATTTTGAAGTGGGGTTTTCCTCCAAATCCAGCTTGGGGGTGACCCCCATGCCGTTTTTTTTTAACATTTTGAAGTGGGGTTTTCCTCCAAATCCAGCTTGGGGGGGGACCCCCATGCCGTTTTTTTTAACATTTTGAAGTGGGGTTTTCCTCCAAATCCAGCTTGGGGGGGACCCCCATGCCGTTTTTTTTTTTTACCGGAACTTTTTTTTTTTTTTTTTTTTATTTAGCTGCCCGCAGGGAAATCCATTGACAGCTGATCGCTCATCGACACGCAACCGGCTTCCCAGCCCCGCTCCCGAATGAGCCATACACACTATACAATAGTCTTTAGATTTACCAAAACCATATCATATGAGGTCAAATCTAAACATTTTCAATTTGTATGCAATCAGGCAGGCCCTACATAGCTGAAGGTAAATCTAAAGGAAATCTACCAACAAAAGTTGTATAGTGTGTATCCAGCTTTACAACCAGCTTACACTGTGCCCTGAATGCACTGTCCAATGTATCAGGGTGCACACCCTACATTTTCGGGTGTTCCCAAATGGCCAAACAGGCAAATTTTCAGGGATTTCCTCTCACTTCCTGTTTGGCTATGGGACAGGAAATGAAGGAAAATCTCTCCAATGGGACACAGGCGGCAAAAAATAATAATAATCTGACAGGGGTTCAAACTTCTAACTTCCCTTAGTCTATCCAAAAAAAAAAAAAAGTTTTTGATCGTCCTTGTTACTATTGGCTGTGTAGAAAGCTTAGAGCAGAGATCAGACAGGATCCCCACCATCTCCAATGTATGGACAGCAGGCAGCAGCAGCAGAGTGGAGGATGGGACTCCTGTGTGTTGGGCATAGGACTGTAGTTACATAACACAGAGCCTCTATTACACAACACACAGCTCCTTACCATTCCCTACAATGACAGGGTACAGGCAGGGACACACTATGTATGGAGCCCACCACAGCACAGCGCAGCCGGGGGAAGGGGCTCAGTGTGGTGACAACGGAACAGAGAGGTGTACACAAGGTGACACCCCGACATACAAACAATATCCAGGCGGCTCTCCAGCAACCTGAGCGGGCTAAGGAGTGGGGACACCGACACCACCCACCCCTCCTCCCTATCACCGACCACCAGCACAGAGCCGGACACACACCACCGCACAAACTTTACTTACTTACTCTGCAGATGCTGCAGCTTGTGCGGAAGAACATAACAGTCTCCTCCATCCCGCACATTCACATGGGGGGGGGGACTGAAACAGCTTCGGCAGGAAAACAAATCAAAGAATGCAAATCCAGGCACCTAGTTTTAAACAGTCGTGTCTTTTAAATGTCTAATATACCATCCATTGTGTTATTGTATCTCGAAACACATTACAGATTATTTCTGCATGCTGCAGTGGTTTTCATATCCCCCCACTGAAACAATGGAATCGTCCAAAGGGAAATATACAACCAGGGCGGCTCTGGTGCTATGAACACGTTTGACCAGTAGATGTCAGTGGAGCGCCATGTAAACACAATAGTTCTATAGCCAAAACTTTTTTTTTCCATTTAGGACAGAGTAATGGGCCATACACACTATACAATTGTCTTTAGATTTCTTCCTTTAGATTTACCAGAACCATATAATATGAGGTCAGACCTAAACACTTTCCATTTGTATGCAATCAGGCAAGCCCCTGCACTACATAGTTGAAGGTAAATCTAAAGGAAATCTAACAACAAAAGTTGCATAGTGTGTATCCAGCTTTAAGCTGGATACATACTATCCAACTTTTGTGGTTAGATTTCCTTCAGATTTACCTTTTCTATCTAGTGCAAGGGCCTGCCAGATTGCATACAAATGGAAAGTGTTTAGGTTTGACCTCATATTATATGGTTCTGGTAAATCTAAAGGAAAAAGTCTTCAGAAAATCTTATAGTGTGTATGGCCCATTAAGCTGGCCATACATATTCAACTTTTGTTGTACAATTTTCTGCTAGATCTACCACAAACCATATAATGTGAGGTCAAAGCTAAACAACACATTCACTTGTATCTAATTAGGCAGGCCTTTGTACTACATACTCGAAGGTAAATTTCAAGAAAATTGGACAGAAAATTGTAAGAAACTTGTATCATGTATGACCAGCATAAGGGAGGGTTATAACCCCGTCATGTTTGTTTTTTTTTTTTTTCTCCCTATACGTCCTATTGGGGAGATTTGCCTTCACTTCCTGTTTCTTCCTTCAGCAGCATTGTTGGGTCCCCTAAGGTCACCAGAACTAATGCATTGCAAGATTTTCTCTGTATTACAGAAGTAGGAGTGGGTTTAGGGTTAGTTAGAGCGATCCTGGACTTTCACCTTAACATCTATAGGTAACAACACCAAGTATAGTTGATCCAGGGAATATCTGATTGCCTCCTGGAGATCAAGAAGGAATTTTTTTTTTTTCAACAATTCTGGACTTCCACTTAAACATTTTATATATACAGTATATTTCATTTAGAAGTGTATCCAGTTCTTTTTAAAACAATCTACTGAGCTGGCAGATATAAAGAGTGCCCCTTGTCCTCTGTGATGACCATAAAGTGAATTACTCAACACCAAGTTCACTATATGGACCACTTATGTATTTATACACAGTGATTGTATCCCCCCATATCTCTTTAAGGGTCCTTTCACACGGCCGCTCCGTGTGTCCGCAAATCATCCCATCCGTTTGCGGATGATTTGCGGACATAATGTAAGTGAATGGCACTGCGGATGTCAGAGGAATACCATCCGCTGACATCCGATTTTCCTCCTTTCAGTTCTGTTCCGTTTTTTCGAATGGAACAGAACCCTATTTTTTCATCCGTGTAAAAAACGGAAAGGAAGGAAAATCGGATGTCAGCGGTGTCATCCGCTGACATCCGCAGTGCCATATACTTACATTATGTCCGCATATCATCCGCAAACGGATGGGATGATATGCAGGCACACTGAGCGGATGACACAAATGTCATCCGCTCCGTGAAAAAGAAAAAAAGTCCTGCAGCGGACTTAAGCAGCGGAGCGGCCGTGTGAAAGGACCCTATATCTGTAGCTTTCATTAAAGTAACACCTGATGATCCTGCCATGCACTTCCTTATTCTGTCTCACCCTGTTATAGGGTGACAACGCTCTGGTCCTGTCTCTCAATTGTGCTCCTTTATTGTCACTCCTGTCACCAGTGGCGGCCCGTGCATAGCGGGCGCCAGGGCGCCGCCCCCCTACCCCTAAAAAAAAGAGAAAAAAAAAATGACAGCGAACAAATAAAGTTTTTAAAAAAAAAAAAAAAAATTGGGTTCGCCGGCCTTTGTAATGGAAGTGGTGGCTAGGGGGGGGGTGGGGTTACATCCCAGAAGAGGCGCCGATCGGCAGCCTTCTGGGGGCGTAACCCGATCGCAAGTCCTTGCGATTGGACACCCCCACTTTCGGATATCCTGGCTGTGATTGGTCCAGTCTCCAGCCTGGACCAATCATCATCCAGGACATCCGATCCCTGACGTCACAATGGGGGTGGTGCCGGTGCGTGAGTCAGTCACTCACCGTCACCGCCGCTCGGAGGACGAGGGAGAAGCCGCTCTCCTTCCCGCCGCTGCCGCCGCAGAGAGGACGGACTGGATCGAGGAGGGAAGAACCCGCCGCCGCCAGGTAAGTGCATTAAATTGAAGGGAGCACGCACGCTGCACTCTGCATTGATTGGGGGACAATGCTGTGGGCACTCTGCATTTATTGGGGTACATTGCTGTGGAACTCTGCATTTATTGGGGTACATTGCTGTGGCACTCTGCATTTATTGGGGTACAATGCTGTGGGCACTCTGCATTGATTGGGGGACAATGCTGTGGGCACTCTGCATTTATTGGGGTACAATGCTGTGGCACTCTGCAATCATTGGGGTACAATGCTGTGGGCACTCTGCATTTATTGGGGTACAATGCTGTGGCGCTCTGCAATCATTGGGGTACAATGCTGTGGCACTCTGCAATAATTGGGGTACACTTCTGTGGCACTCTGCAATAATTGGGGTACAATTCTGTGGCACTCTGCAATCATTGGGGTACAATTCTGTGGCGCTCTGCATTTATTGGGGTACAATGCTGAGGCGCTCTGTATTTATTGGGGTACAATGCTGTGGCGCTCTGCATTTATTGGGGTACAATGCTGTGGGCACTCTGCATTTATTGGGGTACAATGCTGTGGCGCTCTGCATTTATTGGGATACAATGCTGTGGCACTCTGCAATCATTGGGGTACAATGCTGTGGGCACTCTGCATTTATTGGGGTACAATGCTGTGGCGCTCTGCAATCATTGGGGTACAATGCTGTGGCACTCTGCAATCATTGGGGTACAATTCTGTGGCACTCTGCAATCATTGGGGTACAATTCTGTGATACTCTGCAATCATTGGGGTACAATTCTGTGGCGCTCTGCATTTATTGGGGTACAATGCTGAGGCGCTCTGTATTTATTGGGGTACAATGCTGTGGCGCTCTGCATTTATTGGGGTACAATGCTGTGGGCACTCTGCATTTATTGGGGTACAATGCTGTGGGCACTCTGCAATCATTGGGGTACAATGCTGTGGGCACTCTGCATTTATTGGGGTACAATGCTGTGGGCACTCTGCAATCATTGGGGTACAATGCTGGGGACTCTGCAATCATTGGGGTACAATTCTGTGGCACTCTGCAATCATTGGGGTACAATGCTGTGGCACTCTGTAATCATTGGGGTACAATTCTGTGGCACTCTGCAATCATTGGGGTACAATGCTGTGGGCACTCTGCAATCATTGGGGTACAATGCTGTGGGCACTTTGCATTTATTGGGGTACAATGCTGTGGGCACTCTGCAATCATTGGGGTACAATGCTGTGGCACTCTGCAATCATTGGGGGACAATGCTGTGGGCACTCTGCAATCATTGGGGACAATGCTGTGGCGCTCTGCAGTGATTGGGGACAATGCTGTGGCGCTCTGAATTGAAAGGGGCATGCACGTTGAACTCTGCATTGTGGGGGCACAGCACAGTGTTTATTGCATTGAAGGGGGCACAGCACATTGTTCATTGCATTGAAGGGGGCACAGCACAGTGTTCATTGCATTGAAGGGGGCACAGCTTCAAAGTCACGCAATTTTTTTACTGCGTTTTTTGGCGCGAAGCAATACCTATTACATTTTTCTTTTTGCGCCCCCCCAAAAATTTTGAGCACCAGCCGCCACTGCCTGTCACACAGACTTCTGATGAAGGTTGCTGTTTTCACACATAATATGGTCCACTGTTGTCACCATCAGTAAACCAATCCTGGGTAATTTAATGCAAACATTGCTAAAGTGTGTGCATGAAGTTCCTGCAAAGAGAGACAGGAGATGGCAGTGCTGAGATGCAGCAAATGATGGAAAATGTGAAAACAGAGACAAATGCCGATATGAATTCTATTAAAAGAATGGGGGGGGGGGGGGGCGGTTGTCCACTTTAAGTGGTTTATATTTACTCTAAAAATGTCCGCCTATGCTTACAGAGTTGCCTTGCACAGGTTCATGTTTTGTCTGTATGTATGATGAGATAGCTGATGAATTAACTTTTATTTTAATGCTTTGCTGCATATCCTCATATCTCTAACATATGCATAGAGATTAGCTAACTTTTGTCTAATAGGGTTGGACATACCGTTTATGCAGACTGTGCAGCTGCATAAGGGCTCCCTGAGCCTCCCAACCAGCGTACACGGTTCAAATCTTGGTCAGTTCACCAGGAACCGGCCGAGATTCGAACCGTTATTGGGCAGGCTGAATGTACCAAGATGATCGATTAATCAGCTTGGGCGCAATTAGCCTGCCTGATTCTCTTGTGATTATCGCTAACTGCTGCTATAGCCGCTAGCGATACTCACTGTCTTTTCTCGGCAGGGATGGCTTCCCCCCGCTGGGAGAAGATAATGGCCCATAAGGAGGAATTCCTGCATTAACACTGTCGGGGTCGATGGAGCAAATTTGCTCTGTTTATGGCCAGCATTAGGGATGTGGGTCTGTTGGGTGCTTGGACCCACTATCACCTAGACCAAGGGTCTCCAAACTTTCTGAAAAATAACAACAGCAAGAGAAGGTCGCACCGACCTTATGCATTACCACTAAAAAGGTTTAAGAAAATCTGAAAAAGCAACATACATTATACTCACAAACATATGATAGTTACACACATGTAAAGATATTGGACCCAATGGCCTCCAAGACAACCAAGATGTTCCTACAGTGCTGGATGACGTGATGGTATCCGCATATAGCTGGCTCCAAACTTTCTAACCAAAGGGACAGTTTTTTGTCCTTCAGACTTTAGAGGGGCCAGACTGTGACCAGCGGGAGTGGAAATTTACCTGGCATCAGTGAGAGTAAAGAACCCCACATTTGGTATTAGGGGGAGGAATAGTGCCCATCATTATTATCATTGGAAGGAACGGTGCCCCATTGTTGCTGTCAGTAGGAGAAATGGATTGTTGATGTCAGTCGGCAGAGTAGTGTATTGTAACAGTGGGAGGAAAAGTGCCCCAAGGGCCAGGTAAAGGCAAGCAAAGGGCCGCAGTTTGGAGACCACTGACGGAGACTTCAACATTGCTCATTTCTATCTAGATGGCCCAGTAATTAAAGTGGTATTTTACCCAAAACCAAAAATGTAATATATTTCAGCTTATCAATCATTAAATGTGCTGGCTGCATTGGTTTTCTTTATTTAGGCTCACCCCTTATTTTCACCTGGTGATCTGGCCAGTAACACACCTCCTGTATTAGAATGCCCCCAGGAGGAGCACAGGGGGCACATTTGGACAGGTGCAATGTCACTCTGGGGGGGGGGGGGGTCGTTTGATATACTAGCAGATCTAAATACACTAACAAATTGAGGTCAAACTCCAGCTACCACTTTATAAGCAGTTACAGAAAATTGTTTTATTCCTTTTGGGATAAAGCTTTTACATAAATGAATAAAAGCTGACCATTGTAAGCAATCTTCCCTGTCAATGTTAAATGGTTGGTCTCAACCCCCTAACTCCTACATCTGCAGAATAGCTTGTTCAGTTTGAAAAACAACAGACTTAGTGGCCGGATCACCAAGTGAAAATAAAGGAAAGAAAGCCTAAGAAAGAAAACAAATGCAGCCACCACATCTAAGAATTGGTGAGCTGCAATATAATAAATGTTTGTTTCTCCATTTAATACTGCTTTAAATGTTTTTACTTTGCCAGTAGTTGAATGTAGGGCCCAAAATTTGTACTTGCACACGTGGAAGCCCTCCAACCTTGAGGGGGTCTTTAGGGCTGCACCCCATGTACCAGTGCTGGCAGAATAAACAGAATAAGTGTATATGGGCAATGGGGGAAAAATGAACAGCAGCTGGATTGTTTTGAAATATGCTTTTATCCTGTCTGAAACAAATACACGTTTATAGCAAGTCAACAAAAGTTCACAGATCCAAACTGCTATTCACTGTTCTGAGACATTCACCATTCAGTTATGATCTAGGATTGCCTAAAGGCACAAATCTTCTTTCTGTGCGCCCTGTAAATGCAGATATATACCAAATGTCCATTTACTGTACATATTTACAATGAACATGTTTTTCTGGTCATTTGTTAAGCAGAGGTGATCAGGCTGGGTTGCTTACATCTGCTAAGAGCATACCTCCCAAGTTTGGAACTTCAGAATGAGGGACACTTGAGGGGGAGGAAGTGACCTGCGGCATGTGTAGTGCGACGCGGCAAGATATGGGTGTGACCAAACTCTTAACAGTGGGAGGGGCTTAAGGAGTGTGGTTTAACAAAACCTGGGCTTCCTTGTACCTATAAAATATGCTTTGATTGCTGTGTCTGAGCCTGCCTTAAATAACTTAATTAAAATAGGGACTGCATAGCAACCAGCAACTGTTGAGATAATGAACACTTTGGTGAGAAGCAGGGCTGGATCTAGTCTGTCTGATGTGGGGATGCAGTAAAAAATATCAGGGAGGCAGAGCATGCAAGGTCAGCAGGGCAGTGTATTGGAGTTAGTAGGGCAGTGTACAGGAGGTCAGTAGGGCAGAGAATAGGGTTGACAGTTTGTAAGACAGTGTACAGAGTCCATTTGTTTGTAGGACAGTGTACAGTGAGTCAGTAGGGCAGTGTACAGGGGGTCAGTAGGGCAGAGGATGAGAGGTCAGCATGGGAGTGTACAAGAGTCAGTAGGGCAGTGTACAGGGGGTCAGTAGGGCAGAGGATGAGAGGTCAGCATGGGAGTGTACAAGAGTCAGTAGGGCAGTGTACAGGGGGTCAGTAGGGCAGAGAATAGGGTTGACAGTTTGTAAGACAGTGTACAGAGTCCATTTGTTTGTAGGACAGTGTACAAGAGTCAGTAGGGCAGTGTACAGGGGGTCAGTAGGGCAGAGGATGAGAGGTCAGCATGGGAGTGTACAAGAGTCAGTAGGGCAGTGTACAGGGGGTCAGTAGGGCAGAGGATGAGAGGTCAGCGTGGGAGTGTACAAGAGTCAGTAGGGCAGTGTACAGGGGGTCAGTAGGCAGAGGATGAGAGGTCAGCATGGGAGTGTACAAGAGTCAGTAGGGCAGTGTACAGGGGGTCAGTAGGGCAGAGGATGAGAGGTCAGCATGGGAGTGTACAAGAGTCAGTAGGGCAGTGTACAGGGGGTCAGTAGGGCAGAGAATAGGGTTGACAGTTTGTAAGACAGTGTACAGAGTCCATTTGTTTGTAGGACAGTGTACAAGAGTCAGTAGGGCAGTGTACAGGGGGTCAGTAGGGCAGAGGATGAGAGGTCAGCATGGGAGTGTACAAGAGTCAGTAGGGCAGTGTACAGGGGGTCAGTAGGGCAGAGGATGAGAGGTCAGCGTGGGAGTGTACAAGAGTCAGTAGGGCAGTGTACAGGGGGTCAGTAGGCAGAGGATGAGAGGTCAGCATGGGAGTGTACAAGAGTCAGTAGGGCAGTGTACAGGGGGTCAGTAGGGCAGAGGATGAGAGGTCAGCATGGGAGTGTACAAGAGTCAGTAGGGCAGTGTACAGGGGGTCAGTAGGGCAGAGGATGAGAGGTCAGCATGGGAGTGTACAAGAGTCAGTAGGGCAGTGTACAGGGGGTCAGTAGGCAGAGGATGAGAGGTCAGCATGGGAGTGTACAAGAGTCAGTAGGGCAGTGTACAGGGGGTCAGTAGGGCAGAGGACAGGGGTCAGCTGGGTGGAGAGCAGGGGTTATCAAGGTAGAAGACAGGGGTTGGCAGGACTGAGCACAGGGATCAACACGACAGAGGCGAAGGATCTGCAGGTTTGCAGACTGTGCTCTCCCCATCTTGTCATACCAGCGCTCCTCCATAGAGCACATGACACCAGATCCATGGATCAGACTTTACGTGGTATGATTACCGCTTCCCCATCCGCATGGCATACTGCCACTGCCAGGAGATGAACTGTCCTTGGAGGACATAGGAGGGGCTAATCATTCCATGTACAGTCTGAACTTTGGAGCTGGTGTCACCTACCCAATGGAGGATTGCTGGAATGATAGGAGGGGGAGAGCACAGCACAGCCACTGTCCCTTCTCTCCAGACTCTTCACTTCCCTGCTCCAGGCTTCCTTTCCTTTGTCCTGAGTGAGGAGATGGGTAAGGGAGCAGAGCGACCGGGCACAATATCCATGGAGAGCTGGCCTGGAGGGGCACAAGTGACAGATCCATCCATGGCTCCTCTCTGCCTCCCCCTCCTTGTCTGTGTGCAGAAAAGCATCACAGCCAAGGAGAAGGAAGAGGTGGGTTCAGCTGCAAGCCTCTCTGCAGTGCACTGTGTATGTGTGAGGCAGCCGGCATCTCTCACCGATGGCTGCCTTTCACATATACACAGCTATGCTTTACCCCAGACCCTGCACAAGCTGCAGGGCAGGTGTAACTGGTGCCCGCGCTAGTGCATGCTGCCAGGCAAGCCACTTGGGCAAAGTGCTGGAGCTTGTTTTGGCACTGGGCTCCACCCTCGGGACAAAGCCTTGATTCACAGGGACTTACATCAAATCCCAGGACAGTCCCGGAGAATCTGGGACAGTTGGAATGTATGAGTGACTGCTGAACACTGCAAATCTGAATCAGACAGTTGTCACTTGTTCATAATTTCCAGCAGTAGTCTAACTGTCAATGGAATTTACCCTGGTTTCCAATAGTGGTGAAAGCATACCTCCCAACATTTGAACTTCGGAATGAGGAACACTGAAAGATGGAAAAGACCTGTGGCGCACGTAGTGCGTCGTGGTAAAATGTGGGCGTGACCAATCGCTTAGCAGTGGAAGGGGCTTAAGGGATGCTGTTAATAAAAATCCAGGCTACCTTGTGCCCATAAAATATGCTTTGATTGCTTTGTCTGAGCCTACCATAAAGAAGAACTTCATTAAAATAGTGAAGGACTGCATAGCAAGCAGCAACTGCTGAGACAATGAAGACTTTGGTGAGAAGTATATAATGTACAATATAGTGTATATAGTGCAGGAGTATGTAATGTATAGAATGCAGGGGGTAGGAGTATGTGGCCCAGGCTTCCTTGTACCTATACAATATGCTTTGATTGCTTTGTCTGAGCCTACCTTAAAGAAGAGTTCCAGCCTTTTCACTCATCTGTCCCACGGTCCAGCGATAAGGCCGCCCAAAACCTCGATCCTCTTCCCTCTGCGGCGCTGGCATCACTGGTGTGGGCACCCGGCTGTGACAGTTTGCGGCTTCACAGCCGGGTACACACTGCGCATGCGTGAGTTGCGCTGCGCGTCTTGATTGGCCGGCATTCTTCTGGGACCTCTGACATGTCCCAGAAGATTGCAGGGAGGAAGGGGGAGAGGAGAATTTCCGTTCAGGGCGCAGCGGCGCTCTGAGCGGAAGTGAGAGCAGGTACCTGTCAAAACTAGGTACCCGCTCCCCCCCAAAAAAAATGACATGCCAAATGTGGCATGTCAGGGGGTTATTACTACCTAAAACGGAAGTTCCACTTTTAGGTGGAACTCCGCTTTAAAGAAGAATTTAATTTAAATAGTCAGAGACAGCATGGCAACCAGCAACTGTTGAGACACCGATGACTTTGGTGAGAAATATATAATGTACAGTATTGTATATATAGTGCAGGAGTGTGTAAAGCAGAGTACAGGGGTTGGGGAGTGCTGCAGTCAGTGACGGGTTTAGGATACATAACACAAAGACTGCAGGGGTCCAGGGTGTGTAATGCAATGTGTTCAAGTATCAGGAGTATGAGGGCTGTAGTCAGTGCTGGGTTTAGGGCTACATGATTCACACAGAGAGCATAGCCTAGGAGTACATAATGCACAGAGTGCATGGGACAGGAGTGCGTGATGTACAGAATGCAGGGGGCAGGAGTATGTAATGTACAGAATGCAGAGGATAGGAGTGTGTAATATACAGAATGAGGGGGACAGAAGTATGTAATGTACAGAATGAAGGGGAAAGGAGTGTGTAATGCACAGACTGCAGGGGACAGGAGTATGTAATGTACAGAATGCAGGGTCAGGAGTGTATAATGTACAGAACGCAGGGGCAGGAGTATGTAATGTACAGAATGCAGGGCACAGGGGTATGTAATGTACAGAATGCAGGGGACAGGAGTATGTCATGTACAGAATGCAGGGTGCAGAAGTATGTAATGTACAGAATGCAGGGTGCAGAAGTATGTAATTCACTGAATGCAGGAGACAGGAGTATGTAATGTACAGAAGGCAGGGGGCAGAAGTATGTAATGTAAATAATGCAGGGAACAGGAGTATGTAATGTACATAATGTGGGGGACAGGAGCGTGTAATGCATAGAAGGCAGGGGACAGGAGCGTGTAATGCACAGAATGTAGGGGACAGGAGTATGTAATGTTTATAATGCAGGAGACAGAAGTATGTAATGTACAGAATGCAGGGTGCAGAAGTATGTAATGTACATAATGCAGGGGACAGGAGTGTGTAAAGCACAGACTGCAGGGGACAGGAGTATGTAATGTACAGAATTCAGGAGTCAGGAGTGTGTAATGTACAGAATGCAGGGGGTCACGAGTGTGTAATGTACAGAATGCAGGGGTCAGGAGTGTGTAATGCACATAATGCAGGGGACAGGAGTAGGTAATGTACAGAGTACAGGGGACAGGAGTATGTGATGTACAGAATGCAGGGAACAAAAGCATGTAATGTACAGAATGCAGGGAGCAGAAGTATGTAATTCACAGAATGCAGGGGACAGGAGTATGTAAAGTACAGAATGCCGGGACAGAAGTATGTAATGTGCAGAATGCATGGGACAGGAGCGTGTAATGTAGAGAATGCAGAGTGTACGAGTATGTAATGTTTAGAATGCAGGGGACAGGAGTATGTAATGTAGAGAATGCAAGGGACAGGAGTATGTAATGTACAGAATGCAGGGGACAGGAGTATGTAATGTACAGAATGCAAGGGACAGGAGTATGTAATGTACAGAATTTAGGGGACAGGAGCATGTAAAGAATGCAGGGGCGGCTCTATCTATTCCCTCAATCCAATCTCTGCTCCATCCACCACCCTGATCCAATCCTGGCTCCCTCCACCACCTTGATCCAATCCCGGCTCCATCCATCCCCTGATCCCATCCCAACTCTATCCATTCCCCAATCTCATAACGGCTCCATCCATTCCCTGATTTGATCCCGGCTCCATCCATCCACGGATCCCATCCTGGCTCTATCCATCCCCCGATCCCATCCCAGCTCCATCTTTCCCCCTGATCCTATCCCAGCTTAATCCATCCCCCTGAACCCATCCCGGCTCCATCCATGCCCCTGATCCCATCCCAGCTCCATCCATCCCCCAATCCCATCCTGACTCCATCCAACCCCAATTCCATCCAAGCTGCATCCTTCCCCCTGATTCCCATCCCTGCTTCATCCATCCCCTTTACCCCATCCCGGCTCCATTCATCCCCTGATCCAATCCCAGCTCCATCCTTCCCCCTGATCCCATCCCACCTTCATCCATCCCCCTGATCCTATCCTGGCTCTATTCATCCCCTAATCCCATCCCAGGTCCATCCTTCCCTCTGAGGCCATACTAGCTCCATCCATCCTCCGATCCCATCCCAGCTCCATCCTTCCCCCCTCATCATTTTCCCCATGCCTCCCGTCTCTGCAAGTCTGGAGTACATAGAAATCACAGACCTGACGGCTTTACAACCCCTTAACATAAAACCTTCAATGACCAACTTGCGACCCATTTTACCGCTGCTTTTAACACATTTTAGATGGCCACACTATGCCCCCAGCCCTCATAGGTGCAAGCATTTCTGTCATCCCAAAGCCAGGCAAGGATCCCCTCCTTTGTGCCAACTTTAGACCAATTTCCCTTCTTAACTGCGATTTAAAATTGTTCACAAAAATCCTGGCTGAGAGACTGAATTCCATTCTTAAGTGCATTGTTCCCCTGGATCAAGTTGGCTTTATTCAAAATAGTAAAGCCAGAGACAACACGATTAGAACTATTAGATCAATGTTATCGCAAGAACAAAGCATCATAACCTACCACTCATCCTGCTGTCAACTGATGCTGAAAAAGCATTTGACAGAGTGAACTGGTCCTTTCTTAATGCAACGCTACGGCATATAGGGATGCCAAGCTCTGTCCTCTCATGGATTTTGGCTCTATACTCAATCTCCTCAGCAACGGTCAGAGTAACTGGTGTTTCCTCCAATTCTCTTGAGATTGGGAATGGAACAAGACAGGGTTTCCCCCTCTCCACGCTCCTTTTTGTTCTATCATTAGAACCTATATTGCAGCATATTCGGAACAACCCAGATATTACTGGACTGGAAACTAGTACTACAATCACAAAGTGGCTGCTTATGCGGACGACTTGTTCTATTTATCAAATCCTCTTACCTCCTTACCAGTCCCTTTGTCTGAAATTCAGACATATGGGAACTTGGCAGACTTAAAAGTTATTTCCAAAAGTCGGAAGCTCTCAAAGTTAACCTTCCCCCTCCATGTGACTCCTTAGTGTTACAAGGTCTCAGGTGTGAATAGGAAGCAGGTGTGTTAAATTTGGTAGTAACGCTATCATACTGGTACCTCATGGCAAAGAACTAAGAACTTGCCAAGATTGCCGAGCTGCAGCACAGTGGCCGAGAACAAACAGGACCATAATAGGACAGGTTCCACTGAGAACAGGCCTCGTCATGGTCGACCAAAGAATTTGAGTGCACGTGCTCAGCGTTATATTCATAGGTTGTCTTTGGGAAATAGATGTATGCATTGCTGCAGAGGTTGAAGGGGTGGGTGGTCAGCCTGTCAGTGCTCAGACCATACGCCGCACACTGCATCAAATTGGTCTGCATACCTATTGTCCCAGAAGGAAACCTCTTCTAAAGATGATGCACAAGAAAGCCCGCAAACAGTTTGCTAAAGACAAGCAGACTAAGGACATGGATTACTGGAACCATGTCCTGTGGTCTGATGAGACCAAGATTAACTTATTTGATTCCGATGGTGTCAAGCGTGTGTGGCGGCAACCAGGTGAGGAGTACAAAGACAAGTGTGTCCTTCCTATAGTCAAGTATGGTGGTGGGAGTGTCATGGTCTGGGGCTGCATGAGTACTGCCGGCACTAGGGAGCTACAGTCCACTAAGGGAACCATGAATGCCGATATGTACTGTGATATACTGAAGCAGAGCATGATCCCCTCCCTTCAGAGACTGTGCCACAGGGCAGTATTCCAACATGATAACAACCCCAAACACACCTCCTAGACAACCACTGCCTTGCTAAAGAAGCTGAGGGTAAAGGTGATGGACTGGCCAAGCATGTCTCCACACCTAAACCCTATTGAGCATCTGTGGGGCATCCTCAAATGGAAGGTGGAGGAGCACAAGGTCTCTAACATCCACCAGCTCTGTGATGTCGTTATGGAGGAGTGGAAGAAGACTCCAGTGGCAACCTGTGAAGCTCTGGTGAACTCCATGACCAAAAGGGTTAAGACAGTGCTGGAAAATAATGATGGCCTCACAAAATATTGACACTTTGGGCCCAATTTGGACTTTTTCACTTATGGGTGTACTCACATTTGTTGCCAGCAGTTTAGCCATTAAATGGCTGTGTGTTGAGTTATTTTGAGGGAACAGCAAATTTACACTGTTATACAAGCTGTACACTCACTACTTTACATTGTAGCAAAGTGTAATTTCTTCAGTGTTGTCACATGAAAAGATATAATAAAATATTTACAAAAATGTGAGGGGTGTACTCACTTTTGTGAGATACTGTATTTAGAGAATTTTTATTTTTTTGTTTTTTTTTCCTAGTAGTGGCGGCAATCAGCAACTTATAGCGGGACTGCGATATTGCGACGGACAAACCGAACACCTAACTGACACTTTTTCGGGAACCAGTGACACCAATACAGTGAACAATGCTAAAAATATGCACTGTCACTGTACTAATGACACTGGCAGGGAAGGGGTTACCATCTAGGGCCATGAAAGGGTTAATTGTGTGGCCAACATGTTTTACTGTGTACTGTGTGAGGTGTTTTTTTAACTAAGCAATGAGATCCCTGTGTTTGTTTACCTGCACAGGGCTCTCTTCGGTAATCTCTGGAGCCGATCGTCGGGTTCCAGCGACCAATCAGCTGGCACCCGCTGATTGGTTCGTGCTGCAGTCAATCGCAAGTGGTTAAGTGAATGTACTGCATATATAATAACAATTATGCAAATACTATACCATACAATGATGGTTAAATGGGACACTGTATTCAATTCTAATGGACTTTTTGCCTAAAGTGCAGAAAGGAAAAGGATTGGCCGAGGGTCATGTGATCTACATTTCCTTCACACATATATTATCCAGTTTCATAACATAAAGTAAATATTTAAATATGACTTATCTTACTTAGCACATCAGGATATCAGATCTCTGTTTGAAGAATGGAGTTCAGTAAACTCAAAAACTCTTTGATTAAAGACGTTTATTGAAAAGTTTTCAAAGCTCAAGGTAATAGTCAGTGTGCTTTAAACAAGGAGACCTAGAAAAACAATTGTTTCTGTCTGGTTAGAGGTGAAAATACCTTAAAGTGGTTGTAAAGGCAGAAGGTTTTTTTTTATCTTAATGCATTCTAAACATTAAGATAAAAGGTCTTCTGCGTGCAGCAGCTCCACTAATACATACCTGAGCCCCCACTCTATCCAGCGATCTCCATGAGTGCCCCAGCCCTCTGGGACTCTCTCACCTGATTGGCTGAGACACAGCAGTGGCGCCATTGGTTGCTGCTTTCAATCAAACTCAGTTAACCTCTCAGAGGAGAGAGAGGGGGTGGGGCCCAATAGCAGCCCTGTATTTGAATGGATACATGAGCTGCAGCTTGGCTCGGGTGCCCCTATTGCAAGCTGCTTGCTGTGGGGGCACTCAACTGGAGGGAGGGGCCAGGAGCTCCAGCCAGGGACCTGAGAAGTGGAGGATCTGGGCTGCCTTGTGAAAAACTATTACAGAGCATGTTTGTTATTTTAATAGAAAAAAAAAAACAAGACTTTACAATCACTTTAATTTCCTCTGACTATAGCTATATGTGACAATGCTACTATTAGAATAAATACAATATTTTAAAAGCACCAGAAGTGGCTTCACACGGATAGAAATGACAATAGAAGCATTGTTTGTGAAATGTTTTCAGTAGTCATTTTTTATTACCAGGCCTTGTGAAGGTTAACATCTCAGCAAGCCTCAGAAATAATGTAATTAAGCACTCATCAGTAGAGATTATTTAAATTAAGAAAATGAAACTATAGCCATGCAAGGAATCATTACTGGCAGGTAGGTTTTTAATGCAGAAGATCCTCAATGTACAGAGCCAATCATGTGCAGCATAGTTCTGCTTGCCTGGGTGCCAGGATGAATTAAAGTAGTTGTTAAGTCAACTAACGACAGTTACAAAATTCCAAGGATAAATGCTACAGTATCCTAAATGCAGGGTTTTTTTTCCTGACCTCCAAGGCTTTAGTGTTATTCTTTGCTAAATTGCAGGTCACGTGATCGCTCTAGCTCAGAGGTCTTCAAACTATGGCCCTCCAGTTGTTCAGGAACTACAATTCCCATCATGCCTAGTCATGTCTGTAAATGTCAGAGTTTTACAATGCCTCATGGGATGTGTAGTTCCGCAACGGCTGGAGGGCCGTAGTTTGAGAATCCCTGCTCTAGCTTACTGAGCGAACCACAGACCTGTGGGCATGCCAAGAGAGCGGGGCGTACAGTCATTGCAGGAGATGCCTTTGCTGCTGAGCGTCTGCGTTTCAGTAGCAATGAAACGCAGGCAAACCCGGCAAGGTCACTTCCCCCTTTCCCCAGCCGATTGCCGATTGAGAAGAAGGTGGTAACGGCTGGAGTGGTGTGGCTTTCCACAGACAATGGAAGATACAGGCACGATGTGCCTGTATTAACAGCGGCATGACACAGGATGTAAACTGACCACGCAAGCATGGATCGGCAGCCATGCTAGCGTAGTCAGCTTAGGCTGAGGAGGAGGTGCACAAGCAGGATCAACCAGGTATTGCACAACACAGGCAGGGCTCAATAAAATGGAAATATTCATAAACATATAAAATTGCTTTAAAGTGGCAGTTGCATCATTTTTTTTTTTTTTAGCATTACAAACACTTTAACTCACATGTGCATGTGGGGAGATAAGTCATCTCAGACTCAGGCTGGCTAATAAAGATGGCTAAAAATGCTAAATCTGGAAGAAGACTGGGTATTTATGTCAATGACAATGAGGGGGCTTGTTGATTTTGCATTGCTGGAGCGAAGATAAGTAAAGTTCACTTTAGTCTTACCTTAACTGTTGCCTTCCACCAGTGGTGGTCATCTTGAAATATTAGAGGGTCTCAAGGCCTCCGACACTTCCAGAAGGCCACCAAACAGCAGCACTTTTTCATGAGTTGAGGTGCATTGTGTTGGGTTAGGCAGCCCATTAAAAATAAATAGGCTATAATGCACCCAACTGCCAAATAAATTTAGGCCTGCTGCATTTTTTGCAATGTAAAGCATTAGGCAATGAGGAGAAAGTTGGAGTGATTCTTGTTGTCAGCTATAAAAAACCCTTAGCATTGGTGTCAGTGAATGCAAAAATAAGCCCAAACATTGGTGTCAGTGACTGCAATTATAATCCCCAGCAATGGTGCTCAGTAGTGATCAGTGGCGGCTGGTGCTCCATGAGCCCGAGGGAGGGGGGGGGGGGGGTACGGCAAACTGACCGCACCAGGCCGCACACCATACCACCCGCCCCCCCAGGACCCCAGGACTACAGAAGGCCACGCACCATACCCCCCAAACGCAATAATGAAATAAGGATTTTTTTTTAACTGTATTATCAGCCAAGCATTCTGACCTGTTTATTTTCTATTAATATACATTTCTTGAAACAGGAAACACAACTGCTGCTGCTGGGAGCCCTGTGCACTTTTACCTGGTCTCATTTAGAGTTAAGACACAAACCGTTCCTTGATCTTTGCAGCCCATGAGCCAACGCTTCATTCCTGATAGTAACAAACTGCTAGAAATCAGCAGCTCACTGAATACACAAGCATCAGTCACAGGGAATTAGCATGGATACAAGCAAGTGTCATAGTACACAGCAATACCCAGACAACACAGGGCATGATTCATGAGTTACATGAGACAGATATCCAGGCAGAGCAGACCTTGGAGCTACCTTCAGCAGGAGTAGTTCTGCTTGTCTTAGTTACATGTAGTTCTGGTACAGCCTAGGCAGGTGAGGGTACTAGTACTAAATAAATGTATCAATGAATGCAACCTCTGATCCACAGCATGAGTCTGCTAGCACTAGAATGTCTGTACCCAGCATCGACGGATAATGGCTATGGAACCTAGGGCATACCTGTACATCAGTCTGCGCCGGTTAAGAGTGAGGCTTGGAAGTTGGCAGTCAGCATGAACTGGACATGTTAAGCTCCAGCAACAATGACAGAATCAGACCCTCAGTTCCCCTGGATATTGGGAAGTTCTTTGTGCTATGAGCCATGCAACCAAATATTCAATTATGGAGAAAGACAGAGATATCCTAATGTGTTTCAGCGGCTGCTTCTCCTCAGTCCTCAGTCCCCCTCGTCTCCTCGAGTCCTCCCTCTTCCTCCTCCTCTTCCTTGGCCAATGGCATGGCTTCGCCTTTCAGTCAATCGGGAAACGGGTCTCGGACCCGCTTCCTGATTGGCCAGGAGGAGGATCCGTGTGACAATAGCGAATATATTTATTCGCTATTGTCACACAAATAGGTGGGCTCGGGGGGGGGGGGGGAGAGCCCACCCTTTTCTGAAGCCTATTACAGCCTCTGGTTCTAATCACGTGTTTCAGAAAAAAAAAAACCATTGAACTCCATGCGTCCGGCGCCCCGCATGTAGATTAGGGGGCTGGACGAATGGATAGGGGGGGCGGCGCCCCTGCACCCCCAATGCACCAGCCGCCACTTGTAGTGATGCTATTTAAACCACTCAAAAATAGTGGTCAGTGGCAGCGTTTTTTAATATGACTCCCACGCTGGTGGTTAGTGCAGTGGCTTTAAAATGTAACACCCCCCACCTGATCACACACTCCCATGCTACTCCCCATGTTCTAAAGTGTGGTGATCGTTTCAGCATCCAGTACTTTGCTGTCGCTATGCAAAGTGCACAGCAGTGGTTATTTCACTGACGAAAATATTTGCGTCACAATTTTCGTCAGCGGCATTTTCTCAGTGATGAAAACTAAACTAAAATTCGTTTGAATTTTCCTAAATTTACGAAAACTATGGGGAAAATCAATTAAAACTTTTGTAATCAATCAAAAACGGAATGAAAATGTGAGGCAGGGACGTTTATGCATGTGAACCTCCGCTTTCCTCTAAGCTCTGCTTCTAGTGTTTCCCCTCCCAGCAAGCAAGGTAGGGACCATAGCATGCTTAGTCATTTGGCGTGCTTAGCACTATGCAGCTGTAGCACGACCCCCACAGGGGCTGCTGAAGATGTTCGTTTCCTCCACACTTCCTTGACTCTGAGGCACCTCCAACCCGCTTGACACTATAGGTTCTGACATGGTAGTTCAGAGAAACAACAAGGACACTTGAATATAGGTATATAAGTTTTACTGACTTTAAGAAGAAAAGAACAAATACAGTTTCAACTCAACAGGAATTATGAAGATAAAGTACCAGAGTGAGATTTTGAGTCTTAAAGTCCCAAAAGCACTGAACAACTCAAGACTCAGAATCCTATATTTCAATAATGTAAGGGATAATGAAAATGGGAGACGGGTCAGAATGTACCTGTCTAACATGTATGGGGCCATGGCATGACATTATAGATATGATATCTAATGTGATTGGTCATTAAATGCTAATAGCTATTGGTCAGTTGGTTATTTCATATGATTGGTCTAAAAAAAGAGAGAATAACAACCTTGGAGTATGGAAGTTGCCTATAAAAGGAGGTAAATAACCGTTATTAAAACAGTCAGCGGGAGCAGAGGGAGAAGAGCTGTCCCTTTTGAGAGCTGTCTGGTTTTGGAGCTGTCTGGGTCTTTCTTGGTGCCATCTGTCGCTGTGCTATCGCTATACTATCGTACCTGTTATGGAGTCGCTTCTTCGGAAGTTGATGGAGCGGGCCGGTGGTGTCGGTGGCGAAGCCTGGATGTTACAATGTTTGTCTTTGTAACGCTCCTGCGTTTTCTGAAACAAGATGGATTTGCAGCTGCAGAAAAACTCCACTCAGCAGTCATGTAGAGATACGTTGAAATACCAATTCCAACTCCCAAGACTCATCACTGTGGTCTGTCTGATTCAGCATACAAATATACACACTCAATAAGATGTTCCTGGAGTGATAGATGTATATAGCAGTATAGTGGTGATGAGCTAAAGAGACAGGTATGAACAGTGACAATAGGTGAACAGCACTTGAGAGAAATGTTCATGAGAGTATAGATGGTAACAGGTAGGATGCAGATAGGTTAGCAATCATGTATGGTAGTAGGTGGTAGGATAGCAGATGACATACAGGAGAGCTTAACCCAGTGCAAGGATAGATGTGAGTAGGCTCAAGAGCTAGCAATCTAAACAACAGTGCAGATGATAGTAACAGTCCTTAATATGCAGAGCTAGATAGTGTAAGCTTAGTAGGAAGGTTTATGGAGGATTCCCCTGCGGGGTACTTATCACTAATAGCAAGCAGTAGTAGAGAGGTTCGGTATGAGCGAGTGATCCGGTAGCGGGATACAGGGATCAGTAGCGAGGTTCCGACAGCGAGGTACGCTTGTGAGCATATGAGCTTCAAGGCAGGTTGAACGAACATCAGTGAGAACGCCGGCAGTTGAAATAGTCGCTCTGCGGTGCTCAGTGATGACAGCATCGGTCTTAAAGGTGTATGCGCACCTACCAAAAGAGAATGGTGGGACGCATACATGAATGGGAAGTGAAATAAGGGGTACCAGAGGTACCAGAACATTACAGTACCCCCCCCCTTAAGGCCGGCTCCTGAAGGCCTCTAGAGCTGTTTTTTCCGGGTATTTCGCATGAAAATTGCGAATCAGTCTAGGGGCATGTATATCAGAGGTATCCAGCCAGGTGTCGTCTTGGGGCCCATAGTTCTTCCATCGTACTAGATATTGGAGTCTTCTTCTGTGGATACGAGAATCCAGAATCTCCTTTATCTCATTCCTTCAACTTGTACAGGAGGTAGAGGTGGGATGGTAGGCCTTATTCCTTGGTCAGGAACATGGGGCTTCAATAGCGACACATGGAAGATGGGATGTATCTTGAGGTCTGTTGGTAATGTGAGCTGTACTGCAGCTTTTCCAATAAGTTTCCTGATTGGGAAGGGTCCCAAGAATAGAGGCCCAAGCTTTTTGCTAGGGATCTTCAAACAAGGTCCCCAATAGCATACTGAGGAGAAGGTCTTCTACGAAGGTCATAGTACCTTTTTTGTTGACTATGAGCGTGTGAGATGGTAGTATTAAGTAAACCCAGAGAGTCTTTTATTTGGGTAAGATAGTCTGAGGCTACTGGGTTACTTGATGGAAGGATGCGTGGTGGAAGAATAGTGGGATGAAACCCATAGTTCAAGTAGAACGGACTCTGTTTGGTCGTACTGTGGGTTGCGTTGTTGTAGGCAAATTCTGCCAGAGGGAGGAGATCCACCCAATCATCCTGTAGGTATGATGTGTAGCAACGTAAATATTGCTCGATGCACTGGTTGACTCTTTCAGTCTGTCCGTTGGTCTGAGGATGGTAGGGAGAAGTGAGCTTTCGCTCAATTCGTAGTATGTGACATAGTTCTTGCCAAAACTTGGAAATGAATTGTGATCCACGGTCAGACAAAAGAGTTTTTGGAATTCCATGTAACTTAAAGACATGTTTCATCAGGAGTTCTGCCGTTTGTTTGGACGAAGGTAGTCTGCGAATAGCAATGAAATGTGCCATTTTTGTCAGATGGTCCACTGACACTAAGATGGTATTAAATCCTTTGGAAGGTGGTAGTTCTACTATAAAGTCCAAGGACACAACTTCCCATGGAGTCTGGGGTATTGGTAGACTGCATAGTAGACCGGATGGTTTTGTAGTGTCAATTTTGGACCTGGTACAGACGTTGCATGAAGAGACAAATTTTTGTATAGATGTCTTCATATCAGGCCACCAAAACTGCCTGGTAAGCAAATTAAGGGTCTTTGTCATACCCATATGTCCTGCCATAGGCACATCATGTGACAATTCCAAGATCTTGGTGCGCATAGTAGGGGGTATGTAGAGTTTGTCGTTGTAGTAGAGGAAGCCTTCTGCATCAGCACTTAGTTGTGGTGGAGGTGAATCCAAACCTATACTGTGCAGAATCTCTTCCTTCAAGGAACGGACAACCCCAATAATACGCTTGTAGGGTATTATAGGAACGGAAGGGATTTCGGAGCAATTATCTTCAGTTAATCGTGATAGCGCATCCGCTTTTTTATTCTTGTCTGCAGGTGTGTAGGTCACTAGGAAGTTAAATCTTAGGAAGAATAGTGACCATCGTACCTGCCGGTGGGAGAGGGTTTTGTTAGTCTGAAGATATTGAAGATTTTTATGATCTGTATATATGAGTATTGGTAATCGGGTGCCTTCAAGTAGATGTCGCCAATTCTCCAGAGCCAGTTTTATAGCAAGCAGTTCCTTTTCACCCACTGGGTAATTCACCTCTGGGCTGCTTAGAGATTTAGAGAAGAAGGCGACTGGATGGAGTGGTGAAGTATTAGTTGGTCGTTGGGAGAGTATTGCTCCTACTGCCATATTTGACGCATCTACTTCCAGAATGTATTGGAGGGATGGGTCTGGATGGCGTAGTATGGGAGCAGAGGTAAAGTTTGTTTTTAACAAGCGAAAAGCTTCATTTGCTTCATCTGACCATTTAAATGGTTTCTTAATACTTGTGAGTTGTGTGAGAGGTCTCACAATGGCAGAGAAGTTCTTGATGAACTTCCTATAGAAGTTTGAAAATCCAAGGAATCGCTGTAGTGCTTTGCGGGTGGTTGGTATAGGCCAATCCTGAATACAGGATATCTTACTCATATCCATCTTGATTCCTGTTTTGGATATGATGTATCCTAGGAATAATACTTCTTCTTTATGAAATAAGCATTTTTTTAGTTTCACGTATAGATTGTGTGTGAGTAATCTGGATAACACAAGTCTTACATGTTTTATATGTTCAGACAAGGATCGTGAATAAATAAGTATATCGTCCAGATATACCACAACACAGACATCAAGTAAGTCTCTAAAGATATCGTTTATGAATCGTTGGAAAGCTGCGGGAGCGTTACATAGCCCAAATGGCATTACAAGATATTCGAATAATCCGTATCTGGTTCTGAATGCTGTCTTCCACTCATCTCCATCACGGATTCGGATTAGATTGTATGCCCCTTTCAGGTCCAATTTTGAAAAGTAGGTAGCTCCACGCACTTGTTCAATGAGTTCAGGGATAAGCGGCAAAGGATAGCGATCTTTTACTGTAATGGCGTTCAATTGCCTATAGTCGATAATAGGCCTGAGACTTAAGTCTTTATTGCGGACAAAAAAAAGTCCTGCAGCTGTGGAAGAAGTGGAAGGTCTAATAAAACCTTTTGTCAAATTCTCATCCAAGTATTCCTTGAGATGGGAAAGTTCATCCTGCGAAAGAGGATAAACATGACCAAAAGGCAGTTTACTATTTGGGAGTAGATCAATAGTGCAATCATAATCCCTATGGGGAGGCAGTACTTGAGCATTTTTCTCAAGAAAAACTTCGGACAGATCCTGATAGCATAGTGGTGCAATCTCATCTGACACCACAGACAGGAGCTTTCCATAAGACGGGAGGTTACACGTACTCTCGCAATAGTAAGAGAGGAAGGTTAGGGTCCATTTCTTCCAATCTATGGTTGGTTGATGTGTGTGTAACCAGGGAAGTCCCAAAACAATGGGAAAGTGGGGCGAAGATAATAGGTCGAAGGTAGTGGTCTCCGTATGAGACTCGTTAGTGGTGACTAGGAGTGCTTGTGTCTGATTAGTGATTGGGCCAGAAGATAACAGAATACCGTTAATAAGACTCACAGAGACAGGCTTAGGTTTTGAAATAATAGGTACTTTATTTAAGGTAGCAAAACGTATATCGATATAATTTCCGCAAGATCCTGTGTCGATCATGGCCTTAGTGGTAATCCTAGTCTGGTCCCACTGCAATGTCATACGAACAAAAAGATAAGGGTTAGTAAATGAAGTTCTCAATCCCCCTAGGAGGACATGTGAACACTCACCCTCTTTTTTGCGGACAAGGGGTCAGACGCTTATCATGTGATCCAGGGATGCGCAGTACAAGCAAAGATTACTGGATCGTCTCCTGGCTCTTTCAGTAGTTGATAAAGGTGGGCGTATGGTTCCTACCTCCATAGGAGTAGGGTCAACGGCCGAAATCCGAGAAGGACTGGACAATGCCATTCCCATTTTTTCAGCCTTTCTTTCTCGCAGCCTCCTGTCTATGTTGATACTGAGTTGTATCAAAGCATCCAGGGTGTCCGGTAAATCCGCTCGGGCGAGCTCGTCTTTAACGGCTTCTGATAGGCCGAGTCTAAATTGAGTTCTCAGAGATGTATCATTCCACCCTGAATCAAGGGTCCATCTTTTGAACTCTGCTACAAAGTCTTCTACAGGTCTCCTACCTTGTTTCAAGGACCTCAATTGAATATCGGCAGTACTCTGCCTATTGGGGTCATCATATAGACTAGCGAGTTCCGCTAGGAATAAGGCATAAGAGTTGAGAAGCTGATCATTTTTCTCAAAGAGAGAGTCTGCCCAGGCCCGTGGATCACCCGTTAGGTATGAAATAATAGTACAGACTTTGATATGATCAGTAAGGTAGGTACGAGGTTTTAGCAAGAAAAGTAACTGACAGGCGTTTTTGAATTCACAAAATTTTTTGCGATCACCTGTAAACACTAGAGGAGGATTTATTTTGGGTTCAGGGGGCTGAGCAGCGGCAAGTTGTGATAGACGGGTTACCTGCTGCTTCAGAGCCTGATTGTCTTCTTTTAATTCAGTAAGAGCGTGTATTAACGCAGTCACTTGTTGTTTTAATTGTGTCACTTGAGTGGGTAAATCTGCTGAATCCATTTTGGGTTCGTTCAATCTGTAACGCTCCTGCGTTTTCTGAAACAAGATGGATTTGCAGCTGCAGAAAAACTCCACTCAGCAGTCATGTAGAGATATGTTGAAATACCAATTCCAACTCCCAAGACTCATCACTGTGGTCTGTCTGATTCAGCATACAAATATACACACTCAATAAGATGTTCCTGGAGTGATAGATGTATATAGCAGTATAGTGGTGATGAGCTAAAGAGACAGGTATGAACAGTGACAATAGGTGAACAGCACTTGAGAGAAATGTTCATGAGAGTATAGATGGTAACAGGTAGGATGCAGATAGGTTAGCAATCATGTATGGTAGTAGGTGGTAGGATAGCAGATGACATACAGGAGAGCTTAACCCAGTGCAAGGATAGATGTTAGTAGGCTCAAGAGCTAGCAATCTAAACAACAGTGCAGATGATAGTAACAGTCCTTAATATGCAGAGCTAGATAGTGTAAGCTTAGTAGGAAGGTTTATGGAGGATTCCCCTGCGGGGTACTTATCACTAATAGAAAGCAGTAGTAGAGAGGTTCGGTATGAGCGAGTGATCCGGTAGCGGGATACAGGGATCAGTAGCGAGGTTCTGACAGCGAGGTACGCTTGTGAGCATATGAGCTTCAAGGCAGGTTGAACGAACATGTGAGTGAGAACGCCGGCGGTTGAAATAGCCGCTCTGCGGCGCTCAGTGATGACAGCATCGGTCTTAAAGGTGTATGCGCACCTACCAAAAGAGAATGGTGGGACGCATACATGAATGGGAAGTGAAATAAGGGGTACCAGAGGTACCAGAACATTACAGTCTTTGCCTGACCCTGCGTTTCCGAATTGTCCCCAGCCTCCATCTTCGTCTGGTGTTGATGACCCTGTTCCGTTTCCGGTTGAACCTTCCGCTGACGTTGATCCCGATCGCCGCGGTCGAGGAATGGAATCGTCTGTTTCACTTGACCCCAGTGATGTTGCCGGTATTCGTCATTTCCGTGCGACAGCTGGATCAGGTGGGGAAGATGGCAGACCATGGAGGATGGCGGAGCGTCCCAGTCGTTTCGGTCTGGTACAGACGGCGGAATCAAGTGGAGCAGCAAAGAAGGGAAAGCATATTAAAGGTGCTTTAGGTGCCCGATCTTCTGTTGCTGTTCCCGGTAACGCTTTTTCCTTCCTTCAGGGTGAACGATCGTTGGCTTCCCCTCAGGCTCCGGTGGTCGCTGAAGAGGTTCGGCCTTTAACGGTTTCTACGGTACAACCTGCTCGTGACAGTGCTCCTGCGGTCGGTACTGAGGCAGTTTCTGGAGGTGAGCAACTGTCTCCAACTGTCATTCGTGACATGTTATCTGTATTGTCTGTTTTTGTTCTAGGTTGTTCCCTATGGATACCGATAGGCCTATTGCTAATGTACTTAGTACTTCTAATGTTGGGCAGTCTGCTGTTATTGCTGTGCCTAGTGTATCAAATGTTAGGCAGTCTGCTATTATTACTGTACCTGGTACATCTAATGCTGGGCAGTCTATTCCTGATGTAAATAGTAATCCTGATGTGAGTAGTGATTTACATGCTGTCTGGTCTGATTCTTTGCCTACCATGCCTATTGTCCCTACTTCTGATCATACTTTATTGTCTAATAATTTAAGTCCTGGGGCATATGTAAAAGAATCGATGCCTTGTGAACTTTCCCCACTAGGATTTTATCTGAGTAATGCTATTAAGGTTAAAATCTGGAACGGTGAATATATAGACATTTTGTCTTTGTTACCTAACAGTAGGCAATTTCGTCCTGATAGTGATGATGCTTCTAAAGAAAAGGTTAAGCCTCTGCCACGCAATTTTAATAATTGTTTGCAAGGCTTTTGCATTTTTGCTAGTGTTTTGGGGGAAAAGCAGCCTCAGTTGTGTTCTGGTTTGTTTCAACATGTTGATGTTATTCTTGAGGCGTATAAAAATTTCCCTAATTTAGGTTGGTTTGTGTATGACGAAGCATTTCGTCAGAAGCTGTCAGTCCATAAAAATTTAAAATGGGGTGTAAAAGATGTAGGGCTTTGGCTTAATCCCACTTTTCTTATCCCACATTTCTTATCCCACAGAGACCTGTACCTTCTTCTAAAGTTGGATCCTTTGGTCAGCTTAGGAAAGGGGTTTGTTTTTCCTTCAATGAAGGACAATGTATCAGACCTCTTAATTGTAGATTTAGGCATGAGTGCTCACATTGCGGTGGCACTCACACAATATCGAAATGTTTTAAAAAACTGAATCCTGTTAATGCTCCCCAACATAGAGACCAGCTTTTTCGGAAGAGCGATAACTCCAGTGAAATGGGAAAGACTATACCCCTGGCTTCTGGAGTACCCAGACCTTAACGCTGCTATGATACTGCTTAATGGTTTTAAATATGGATTTATCTTGTCTTCCTATTCTGGTCCTGGTTGTTGTCTTGTTGACAATCTACCTTCTGTTCATTCTCTCCCTCATATTGTCCATTTGAAGATTTTTAAGGAAGTGGTTAATGGTAGAGTAGCTGGCCCCTTTTTATCTCCTCCGTTTGAGAATTTTAGAATTTCCCCACCGGGTATTGTTCCTAAAAAAGAGATGGGACAATTTAGACTTATTCATCATCTATCATTCCCGGACGGGTTGTCCTTAAATGATGAGATAGATCCGTCTACTTGTTCTGTGTCTTATTCGACATTCGAAGATGCCTTGTCTAAAATTAGGAATGTTTGCAGGGCAGCATTACTTGCTAAAGCAGATGTCAAATCCGCTTTTCGCCTGCTGCCAATCCATCCATCTGCTTTTAACTCGTTGGGTTTTTTCTTCAATGGGGAATATTTTTATGATATGTGTTTACCTATGGGGTGCTCACTTTCCTGTAGCTATTTTGAACTTTTTTCTACTTTTCTAGAATGGGTTGTTTGTGTTAAGGCTAAGTCAGATAATGTTCTCCATTATCTGGACGACTTTTTGTTTGTTGGTAAGGCAGACTCACTTGAGTGTTTGAAGGTTTTTACTGAATTTCGTATTGTTTGTAGGGATTTCGGTGTTCCCTTGGCTGAAGAGAAGATGGTGTTGCTAACTACTTCTCTTGAGTTTTTAGGTATCTTGATTGATACTAAAAAAATGGAATTTGGGTTGCCGCCTGCTAAAATTTCAAAAATGAAATTTTTGCTGCAATTTGTTCTTAGTAAAAAGAAGGTCCAATTGAGGACTATTCAATCATTGGATTATCTGAATCTTCTTAATGAGTGTACTGTTTTACGGTTCCTTAATACGTTAATGGATCAAAAAAGGTCCTATTCATATATTGCTCAGACCTTAGCTGGGGTAACATTTTTTGCTCAGCTGAAAGGCCATCCGTCTTGTTTGAGTTTCTGAAAGGATATCGAAGGGCTTACATTTGTCCTGATAGGAGATTGGCTGTCACTATTTCTCTCTTACATAGGTTGTGTGAAGCTACTGGATCTATTTGTTATTCCAGTTATGAATCTGTTTTGTTGCAAACTGCTTTTTTGATTTGCTATTTTGGCGCGTTTCGCGTATCTGAGTTGTTATCCAGAAATTCCTTCACTTTTTCTGGTTTGCAATTTTCTGATGTTTCCGTTACTGCAGAATTTTTGCGTATTTATTTACGGCATAGCAAAACTGACCAGTTAGGTCATGGTTCTTTGGTTTCACTAAAACGTGATCCAATGGGTAAGCTGTGTGTGGTTTCCATTACCGAGAGATATTTAAATCTTCGGGTGGTACAGCATAACCAGTTTTTTGTTCATTTATCAGGTTCTCTACTAACTTGTTTTCAGTTTGGCGCACTTTTAAAAAAATGTTTACAGTTTTTAAAATTGGATCATTTACCAATAGCTTCACACTCCTTTAGGATTGGGGCAGCTACTTCGGGTGCTGCTATGGGTTTTTCGGAAGAATCCATTAAGGCTGTAGATGGAAATCTGCTGCTTTTAAATCTTATGTCAGGCCTAATAGTTTCCTTTAATTTCAGGTCATAAGAAAATTATTTGGATACTTGGACACTCCTATATTTATTGGGCACACGTCAGGGCTTCAAGGCGGACGTACGGAGTGAACTTAGCATTCTCCAGCTCTGTTGTAACAGTTTTTTGGTTGGGTTATCGGGTATTTTTTTTTTTTTTTAGAGCTACCTGAACTTCACTGAGAGGGATGTTGTTTATGAAGGTAATGGCAAGTTACTGTTTGTGTTCTGAACTATTTTACTGAAGTAGTAATTCTCAGCTAGACTTTCTCTTGCTATAAAGTCTTATACAGACAATGCTATGTGATCACTTTACTCTGATTGAGTAACTGAGACATTGCTGTGCAGAGTTTATGTTTGTGCAGCTTTCATCATCTGTTTTGTATTATTCTTCACTGTATGCATGCTCTTTGCTAATCTGGCTCATTTTACATTATTGATTCTCACTTTGCACCTTTTAGTAAACTACAAGTGTGAATTGGCTGTAGAAGAATGAATAGCATCACAGTGCACCAACACCCATTTTAACATTTTCTGGCCACATTTCAAAATTTCAAAATTCAAAATTTAGTACTTTTAAGGCCCGTACACATGATAGGAAAATCGGAAATAAAATTTCATCCGATGAACGATGTGCTGATTTTCGGATCGTTAGTATAGTGCTTTCGACAGCCGATTACCAATTTTCGGACAACAAAAACTGGATGTGCAGGCTATAAAAATTTTATCGTACATTAACACAACATCCGATTTTCATTTAATTAGTACAGTTTTCGTCAGAAAAAAATCATAAGACTAGTATGCTCAGAAACTAAAGAATACATACAAAACAATTCAACACGACATCACTTCTGAAGTTGAATTCTGTCGTACGAGAATTTTCGTATGAAAGTAACCTCTTCACTTTCCATATGAGACTAGCATGCAACAAAAAACTAAAGAAAATTTGTCCGATAATCTGATCGTGTGTACGAGGCTTTACTTTCTGTCTGATCATTTGACCAACTACCCATTCTTTTACAAGCCCACTGCTCAGGGCTGGCCCAAGACGTTGTGCTACCTGGGTCCAAGAATGAAATGCCTCTGAAAGTGCTGCCTGGGTCCAATGGACCCAGTGGGACCCATGATAGGACCGGCCCTGCCACTGCTTCTTTTACAAGTGGTGCTGCTCTTTCTCTCCCTCCTCACTGGACTCAGTGAGTGCAGCGGAAGCCATTGTTTCTGGCTGCGGTCCATCAAATTTAGTGACGAGGGAGCTGGGATTGGGGTTGTACCACACTCTCTGTGCCAACGGACACACAGAGTCCAGCTCGGGATCGAGCCTGCATGAATGCCATTGTAGAAAGTGGCTTCCTAGGGTGACACATGGAGAAGAGGAGCCCTAGAGAGCGAGTGGGGAACCCCAGAAGAGGAGGATTGGGGCTGCTCTGTATAAAACTATTGCACAGAGCAGCTGTATTATATGTTTGTTATTTAACCACTTCAATACCAGACACTTTCACTCCCTTCCTGCCTGGCCAATTTTCAGCTTTCAGTGCTCCCACACTTTGAATGACAATTACTCATGCAGCACTGTACCCAAATTAAACTTTCATCATCTTTTGAGACAGATACTGTAGAGCTTTCGTTTTGGTGGTATATAATCACCACTGTTTTTTTATTTTTTGGCATATAGGTGAATAAATACCAAAAAATTGAGAAAAGAAATAAAATTTTCTTAGTTTCTGTTATGCAATTTTGCAAATAAATTATTTTTCTTTATAAATGTAGGCCAAATTGTATTCTGCTACATTTTTTGGGTAAAAATAACCCAAATCAGTGTATATTATTATTTTCTTTTTAACCAAACAGGATTGCTTTATTGAAAATATAGAAGCAATATAGGGCTTTGTCAGAAAACAATTTGACATGGTAAAATACCAAGTTCAATAGATACAGAAAGGAAATACTGTCTAATACATCTAATGCTGGTCATAGGCAGTTCGAATCCCAGCCGGTTCAGTGAACCGTCCCAGATTCAAATAGTCTTTGGGCAGGCTGAATGTACCAAGTTGATCAATGCAACCAGCCTGCTGGATTTTACTTTAGATTATACTATAGCTAGCGACTGCTAAAGCTGCTAGCAGTATTCACTGTCCTCTCCCAGTGGCCATAGCAACCTGTTAGCAACGTGGTTGCTATGGCCACCCTAATTCAGCGAATAAAAGTGTACATCCTCAGCTTCACCTGAAAAGTGTATATTAGTTACTCAGTGTAAAAGGTATAGAGTATACAAACTATGGTATATCTATCTGAAAATTGTTCAGTCCTGATGTACTGACTGTCTTTCATTTCATGAGGCCCTAAAATGCCAGGACAGTACAAATATCCCCCAAATTACCCTTTTTTTGGAAATAAGACAGTCCAAGGTATTTAGTAAGAGACATGGTGAGTTTTTTTGAAGTTGTAATTGTTTTGTCACAATTTTTTGGAAAATGAAGACATTATTTTCACAAAGTTGTCATTTTAACAAGTTATTTATCACATACAGCATATGCATACTTTCACCCCAAACACATTCTGCTATGTCTCCTGAGTTTGGATATACTACATGGGTGAAACTTTTTCACAGCCTAGATGCATAGAGGGGCCCAAAATCTAAGGAGCACCTTTGGGCTTCAAAGGAACATAATTTACACATCTAATTTCCTGACTAACTAATACATTTTTGAGGCCTTGGAGCAAGGTATTTTTTGAAAGGCATAGTGAGTCTTTTGAAAATGTCATTTTTTGCCACAGTTTTTTGGAAAATTCAGGAAATAAAAGCAAAATGTTTTTTTTTTTTTTTTTTACACAAAAAAAGATATTTCTAACACACATCTTAGGCATACTTAGAATTAAATCCAAAAACACATTTTTCTACTCCTCGCATGTATAGCAATACCAGATATGTGAGACTTTTTCGCCTAGCCACATAGAAGGAGCAAAAATCCAAGGGGCACCTTTTGATGTTCTAGGGGGATAAATTACCCATCTAATTTCCTGACTACGTATCACATTTTTGGAGGCTCTGGAGCACCAAGACAGGAGAAACCCACAAAATGACCACAAAAAGTATTTTTAACAGGGTATGGTGAGTCTTTTGAAGACATTTTTTGCCACAAGTTTCCAGAAACTGCAGAAAGAAAATGAAAATTATTTTTTTACACAAAGTTTTCAATGTTATAAGATTTTTCTCACACACAGCATATACATACTTAGAATTACACCCCAAAAACATTCTTCTACTCTTTCTGAGTATGATAATACTACATCCATGGGATATTTTCACTTTTTGGACTGATCATATACCAGACATTGTACCTTACCATTGTATTGTGTATCATACAAATCAACCAATTGTATCAAAACCAATGTATTGTAATAGTCACCTCTATATGAGTAATCAGGGAATATAGTGTCACATTTAGCAGTCCCAGTTTCTATAAGCCGAGCAAGCCTAGCCTACTGGTACATGGCTAACCCCAGGATTGTTTTTATTCACTGGCCAGAAAGTGACACTGTAACTCATGTGGCAGTGATTAGAATAATATGACTGGTGTGGTGATAATCAGGGACACTGTAACTTGTGTGCCAGTGATTAGGGACAATATGATTGGTGTGGAGGTGATCAGAGATACTGTAACTGGTGTGGCATGATAAGGGACAAAATGACACGTGTGGCATTGATCAGGGACACTGGGGCTGGTGTGCCGATGATCAGGGATAATAAAAATGTGATGGGGCGCAGCATGCAGGACGTCACACAGCATTGAACATTTTAGCTGTACTGAACTGCCACTAAACAGCAGTGTGTAAAGGGGGGCAGGGTTATGCATTCCCTGCTTCCCCTCACTGGCTATTGGCAGCTGGTGAGGCAAACTAAAACTGAGCCCGGTAGGAGAGAGGACTCAGTATTAGGAAAAGAAAGCAGTGCTGGAATAAAGTCATCTGGTGCCCAGGGCGAAGATGCCAGACTGAACCCCCCCCCCCATGTCAAAGTGAAGGGGGGACGGGTAGTGTTGGGGTTCAAGGGGATTATAGGAAAAGGGGGTGTATGAAAGGGAAGGTATGTGCTATGATCTAAGGGGTGAGAGGCACATGGCACAGAGGGATGGTAGTGAAATTGAGTGTGGAGATGGGTAGGAGGGAAATTGTGGAGGGGTAAAAGGTGGGCAGAATGGAGGTGGAATAAGGAGGAGAGGTTTGAGTTCAGGTGCTGTGATCTTTAAGGTAATGTAGTTGGCAGAGGGGCACTGCAAACAAAATGAGAGGAGGCTGGGAGATGCTTTTAATGGTGGTGAGAAAGTGAGGTGGTCCTAGCAATTAGAGCCAATTTACACCAGTGAGCACACATTATGGTCCATTTGATGCATGCCTGCTGGTGTGTATTGTAGAGGGGCAATGCAATATGTTGTTAAAATGCATTGTACAGTTTACTTTTTTCTTTTTCTTTTTAAGATTTATTTAACATTATTGAAAGACAATTCATTCAACTACATGTGCTATGGAGACATGTGATGGACTGTGATAAATATGGAGACATGCTGCATTTTCACATGACACACACCAACACTTATGTATGTTGTGAATAGGGAACATAGAGAACAATTGTTTGCTCTGTGTTTTTGTGTTCAGCCTGTGTTTATCTGCATTGATCAGCACAACACATCTGGTGTGAATGAGCACTCAAAGTGAAAAGGAGAAAATTCACCTAATACTAATGATACTAATAATAAACATGTTATGCTTATGTAGCAAGTTTTCCAGGCCTATGGCCTGATGTGGGTCTGCCATCAGTACCGGTAACCTCTCCAGCCCATGTGAGCTGTGACCCTGGGAACTGAAGCAGCGACAACTCCAGCATCTTTGTTTGTGGTTTTTATTGAATTTAAGGGGATGGGAGAAGGGAATGAGTGGGATACTCCTTTAGGCTCCAACTAATTACACTTGGGACTTTGATTCTGAAAAATGCCCGTTGGCGCTTCCTTGATGCCAGCGGGTGCCAGCCAACGCTCACTAACACTGAGAACACTCTGTAGAACAATGGAAGTGCTGAATCCTCGACTTGTAGTCCAGAAGATCCAGGGTGCCTTGCCGTGGCCTGCAGCTTACGCATGTATTTGCAAATGTGTGCAACTAAACCCCTGCTTTTAATGCATACTGTTAAACAGGTTAATTGGGTTGGTCGCTGGCTGGTTGATGGTAAAGCTGGCATACAGTATAGCAACTGAAGTAAAGCAAGTGGCTGTAAACCCTCACGGGGAAGCTTCCCGGCTACTACACTGATCTTGACCAGCCTACACAGTGAGTCTATACTACTTCTATTTGATCGCCTTGTATACTATCTCACGGGGGTTTCCATCTGTTTTGAGCATACAGATCGATTGAGCATCACCAGCCAATATATCTGCTCACTAGGAAAGGAGGAGACCCCTGGATTCATCAGCCTGTCCAATCCCGCATACCAACAGGTTGTATTGGAAGTGCGACACCTAGTGGACCACACAGGTGTAACCACTTCCTTCCATATTCTTTTATTTACTGAATTAGTGTTGGTTTATTACGGAAACTGCACATAGCACCTTTAGGAAAAACTTCTCCCTTTCCCATAATTATTTATTTGGGTTGTTCACCATTTATTATTTATTTTTATCTATTTAAAGGAATATACACACAATATTTATTTAAACAATTTTTCATTTATTGCACTCTAATTTTATCACCCGCACCATATAGTATATATCATTTTTTGCAATAAAGTTTTATCACTTGTGCACTTTTGTTTCAATTTATTGCTTACTGCACACCCCTTAGCCCACGGTATACCATTCTTATTTACTGAGCACTTTATTGGGGGATTGTGAGATCCAACCCCCTTGTTTCTTTGATTTAATGGCACTGTTGCACTTTTTACCACTTTTCATTTCTGCTATCTGTTTTATGCATATTAAGTGATTTTATACACACAGTACCATTTAGTATTATATTCATAGGTAGTGCCCTTTACCAACTTTTCTTCTCTTTTATCTCACTTAGGAAGTAGCTACAAAGCGGAGTATGTCACTTGCTAGACATACATCCGCCCACCTTAAATGCACTAGGGTCTCCACTGCGCTTTTCCTGCCTAAAGCCAGCTGTCCCTTCTTGCTTGGCAAGAGTAGCATCCCGCCACCGACTGCATGGTCGATACTCCCCTTCCTTGCCACACACGTGCAATCCATATCTTCCATACTGGCTCCGGGACTAGCTCCACGGCCCTCCTCGGCGTGGCCAGCTACAATCCCCACAGTATGTGTGCAGCAGCCATAAAGAATAAATGTCTCGCTGCCAAATGCACGGTCAACATTCTTCCACATAGCGTGTACCACCACCCAACCCCTGGCACCTCTCTTCCCGTGCCCCTGGCCTCCATTTTCACTGTCCACACTAGGACCTCTTGCTATCAGGTAGTTGCTGCATTCACACATCCTATGTGGACTTCCAACCTCAACCCACTCTCCCTACCTCCCGCAGTTGCAGTCTCACACCCAGCCTGCTGCTGGTATAGCAGTACAAAAATTGAAAAAACATTTTTGGACTTTTTCTTGTGTCATTGCCAAGGGAAACTGGCCCAGTAACCAATGGCAAAATCCCGGACGAGCCCCCAAATGTAGTAAGTTTTCCAGGCCTATGGCCTGATGTGGGTCTGCCATCAGTACCGGTAACCTCTCCAGCCCATGTGAGCTGTGACCCTGGGTGTGAGAACTGAAGCAGCGACAACTCCGGCATCTTTGTTTGTGTTTTTTATTGAATTTAAGGGGATGGGAGAAGGGAATGAGTGGGATACTCCTTTAGGCTCCAATTAATTACACTTGGGACTTTGCTTCTGAAAAATGCCCGTTGGTGCTTCCTTGGCGCCAGTTGGCACCAGCCAACGCTCACTAACACTGAGAACACTCTGTAGAACAATGGAAGTGCTGAATCCTCGACTTGTAGTCCAGAAGATCCAGGACTGAGAACTGTAGAACTTCTGACACTGTTGTACTGCAAAAGTCACTGAATACTTTCCCCCGCCTTGCCTGGCTTGAGGTAGTATGTTTTAAAATTCTGTATGGCTGTAACTTTTAGGCTACATGTACACGGGACGTTTTCAAAAGTCCTTTGAACGCTGGAATTTTACAGCTATGTAAAGGACGTTTAAAATGTCCGTTGTGTCGCGTTTGCAGCTGCGTTTAGCGGCATTTAGCGGGCGTTTGCGTTCAGATTCGTTTTTAGAGGTGAAAAAATCATTCCCCTTTAAACATTAAAAACGCAAGCGCTAAACGCGGGTGACCGCGTTCGGTCACGTTTTGCGTTTGAAACGTCGGTAAACACACGTTCTGAACATCCTGAACGCAAATAATTGCTTTCTAAAAAAACGACACTGAACTCAACTGCCTCTAAATGACTGTAAACGACTCAGTGTACATGGACAGATAAGATAACATAGAGGAGGGTTCAGGGGCTTCTGAAAAAAAACGCCCAACTGCTCCCAAACGTCCGTTTACAAGTAGCAGTGTACATGAGGCCTAACTGACACATTCTGTACGATTCAGGGCCCAACTGCAGGTGCCCCCTTTAACCTTGAACTCTTCAGGGTCCACTGACTATGTACCCCCTCTGTAGCTTCAGGGTCCTCAACCTAGGTACCCCCTTGACAGCTAGCTGACACTGGATCCCAGAACCTCTTCCGGAGCGGTCCTCTCTTACTTCAGGCAGACCCCCAGGGGCAATCCGCAGTACTCACGACCTGTGTAGACTTTCCTGGGACTGGACCCCTCTCGCTCTCCACAGGCTCTCGGCACACCGGATCCCCTCAGCTCAACTCAGCATTCTCTGGATACTCAGACGACACCCAAAGACATCCACTTTCCTCAGACAGGAGGAGAGACAGCCGCACTCTCCTTCCTTGGATTCTGCTCCCGCCAAAGACACCGTGACACGCACTTCCCCCCAAACTTATACCCACTCCCAGAATCCTTTGCAGCATAATCTGCCTTCTGGGGTAGTTACAAGCTGGGATGTGTCCCCTGATTGGGCTTTCCACACTGCCCTATGAGAAGCCTCTCACAGGAGCCAGTGAGGATACTTCTCCCCACAGCAGGCACATCTGGAAGCCCTGACAACCTAGCTAAATAATGTGGGATGTGGGAGGTATCAATTTTAAATATTTTTATGGTGCAAAGGATGGGGATTCTATGTATGGATAAAAACATGGTCTCAAAGAATTCTGCCTATTTTGCCCAACCTTACAAATGATAGTTGTTAATGTAACTACAGATCCTTGTTTGACAATGGTGGTGAAAATACTGTAACAAGCCTGAACAATCAGAACCACTGAGACCTGGAAGACAAGGTCCTGCAATGGTTGACCCGCTGTACTAAGAAAGAAGCCCCACAATAGATGTTTAAAGATGCAATGATCAGCAGGTTGATGGCAGTATAATAGGAACAAGGTATCCTTCCTGGAGCATGTGGCAGGACCTGTTCTTATTATACTGCCATCAACCTACTGATCCGTGCATCTTTAAACATCTATTGTGAGGCTTCTTTCTTGGTACAGCAGGTCCACCATTGCAGGACCTTGTCTGCCAGGTTTCAGTGGTTCCGATTGTTCATGCTTGGAATAGTATTTTCACCACCATTGTCAAACAAGGATCTTTAGTTACATTAACAACTATCATTTGTAAGGTTGGGAAAAATAGGCAGAATTTTTTGAGACCGTGTTTTAATCTATACATGAAATCCTGATGCTTTGCACCATATAAATATTTAAAATTGATACCTCCCACACCCCTGATGAAGGAGTTGTATAACCGCTGATATGCATCGCGTGGAGGACATCAGTTCCAACTATCTTTACATATCGGTGTAATCCATGTTGTTTATTTCATGTATATTTTGTAAAATGTTTTTATTGATAAAATATGAATAAAATAGATTTTATAAGATACATTTGTGATATATGCTAAGTGCATAAAAGTCCAACTATAGGGGAATTTCCAATTCATCATGCAGAATGTCCTTGCTGAACATGTGTGGATCAATCTGTTGATAGCATGTGAATATAGATGAGACTAGTAGCCCTCCCCTATCACTTGTTCGGTACAGCAGGGCCTGTGAAATTGATGGATGGCACCCTTGGCTAATCAGAGAGTGTGCCTCCCTCCTCACACTCCCTCCACACTAAAAGGACAAGCTTGAGTGGCCAGCAAGTGAGGCTGTCACTGAAAGGGTGGGAGATAAGATATGAAGGGTCCTGTAAAAGCCATGGGGAAGGAAGCTGAGTGTGTGAGTACACTATGCATTCATTACACTGTGCAGGACTCACCCAAACTGGCACTCCCTCCTGAACTGTTTCCATGCCTCTCCCACCCACACCTTGTCCCAGCCCTGAACATAAGACAAGTTTTTATAAAATCCAAACCCCCCGGGGATTTACCCCCCTATCCTGGCGCCCTAAAGCAGCTTCCGGAACTGCATATTGCTGGTGCTGGCCCTGGGGCTAATGACAGTGATGATTGAAAGTCCAGAGCCCAGTAACATAAGTAGCCAGAAGTCAGATAAATCACAGTATATTCCAAAAATAAAGCAGCAATAAAACCAGCAAGAATCCAGAGCTGAATGTGGAATGGCATTATCAGTGTTGGATCCTATCCCAACCTGCAACAGCAGAGGTTTACCAGGGGGCCTTGATGACAAGGGGAAACCTGTGTATACTGGGGGATCTGGATGGAGGGCAGATCCTGTGTAAGAAAGCCACCTGCCATGGCCGAACAGGGGTGAAGCACAGGTCACCGGAAACAGCGTGACTGGAACACAGGAATCAGCTGATCCACAAACAGGAAGCTGAACAAACAGGAAGTAAAGTTGGTTGCCAGGACTACAATTTTGGGGCACACCCCTTTGTCCTGTGTAACCATAGTGACACTGCACTGCTGATTGGGTTTTTTTTTTTTTTTTAAATGATTGCTGTAAATGCAATTATTTTTGACAGTTCTTGACTGTACAGGGCGGTGCTTGGCCCTGTACCATGTGATCACTGTAACCAACAGTGGCAGCTGGTGCATATGGGGCGCAGGGGTGCCGCCCCTCTATCCATGCGCCCGGCTACCTAATCTACATGCGGGGCGCCGGACGCATGGCCTTTAATGGGGCTTTTTTTTAGCCATGTGATTAGAGCCAGAGGCTCTCATAGGCTAAAAAAAAGGCAGTGCGCCCCGAGCCCACCCAGTTGTGTGACAATAGCGAATGAAAATTCGCTATTGTCAGACGGATCCTCCTCCTGGCCAATCAGGAAGTGGGTTCTGAGACCCGTTTTCTAAATGGCCGAAAGGAGAAGCCATGCCATTGGGCATGGAGGAGGAGGGAGGAGGAGACGCAGAAGACGGGGAAGAAGCCGCCACCGCTGTCGCCGTTTGTCTGCTGCGGTTGAGTGAGTGAGCTGGGGGGGGGGGTCCTGTACTGTACTGTCATGTCATGCTATGCTGTGGGTCCTGTACTGTAATGCTGTGTGTACTGTGTGCGGCCTGGTGTGGTCCGGGGGGGGGGGGTGTATGGTGCGGTCCATCTGCCGCCCCCCTGGCTCATGGAGCACCAGCCGGCACTGGTAACCAATCAGAGATCACAGTAGTTCTCAATGGCTGTAATGGCAGCCATTGTTTACTACTAGACATGGGATTGCTATAACTTGTCACAGCGATCACATGGTATCAGGGCGGAGCACAAACGTTAGGTATTTGGAACGGTAATCCACTGTGTCCGGTAGAACAACAGTCACAGAATTGCGCCACTGCATGCCCCCAGGGGCACATGATACCCATACCCAGAACAATGCCTGTCCCACCCAGCCATAAATGTACAGTGGCCAGGAGGAATGTGGTTAAAAAAAAAAGATATACTTTACACCAATTTAAAATGACTTATAATGTCGTGGAAACATTTCTCTCCCAATTTTCATGAACTTAATGCAAAGTTGAAAAACTTACCTGTGCTGATTTGCTGGGCAGCAATAAACACATGTAACCTTCAAGATAAACTGTGTTTACAGACGCCTCTCAAAAACAAATAGTACAAGCTGGACAACTGCAGCCCACGTATAAAATAAACACAGTTTAAGAAAGCCTAGGCTATACAAAATGTTCTCTTTGGAGCTGTCATTTCCCGTACCTAAGGAAATGAAATGTCACTTTCATAATCTTATGTGAATTCTGGCAATAGGTTTGTCAGTTTTTCAAAGGATTTCTGTAAATTTAAAATGTGTTCACAACTGCTATGATACTGTCATTGGCAATATGTGGGTCTTTTTTAGTAAAGTTTCAGTCCACTTTCACATAAAACTAATAAAATATACATTAACCCTAACAATGAACTTCTTATATTTGGGGTATACTGTATATACTATTAAATATATTTCTTCTATCTGATTCCTTATCATTGACATCTGAGGACTGGTAAACTGTTATATATTAAATGTTTGTTCTTGGGTTTAGATACACTTTTGTTTTTATTTCAGTGGAGAAGATATAATGATGGTGCATTTACTATAAAATTATACATAGAAACATAGAAACATAGAATGTGTCGGCAGATAAGAACCATTTGGCCCATCTAGTCTGCCCAATATATCTGAATCCTATGAATAGTCCCTGGCCCTATCTTATATGAAGGATAGCCTTATGCCTATCCCATGCATGCTTAAACTCCTTCACTGTATTTGCAGCTACCACTTCTGCAGGAAGGTTATTCCATGCATCCACTACTCTCTCAGTAAAGTAATACTTCCTCATATTACTTTTAAACCTTTGCCCCTCTAATTTAAAACTGTGTCCTCTTGTGGTAGTTTTTCTTCTTTTAAATATGCTCTCCTCCTTTACCGAGTTGATTCCCTTTATGTATTTAAAAGTTTCTATCATATCCCCTCTGTCTCTTCTTACTTTTCAATTTTTCAATACTTTTTCAATTTGCTTGGATCTAATGGAATAAAGTTGCTCAGTGATCTACTTTTCTCTCATTGCAGAAATTGTTGAGCACTCCAGATTCAAACGATGATACCAGTACAAAAGCTCCAATGCAGACTCATTTAGTGAAAGCAGGTCTACCATGCCATTCAGTGTTATGCAAAATAAAAATCCACATAGTAATACTAAGGGATATGTCAACCAAATAGAAGCAAAACAGAATAACATTCACAAAATCACGCAGCTTAAAAAAGAATTGTAGGTATGGATATTTTTAGTAGTTACCATGGTTACCATGGTCCAGCTTGGACCAAAAAAACTATGCATATACCATACCTGCCCAATGCCCCTGAAATATGTAAGTCAAGCCCGCAAATGTAAACAGTGTTCAAACCACATATGAGAGATATCCCCATGATCACTGGAGAGAGAGCAATAATTCTAGCACTAGACCTCCTCTCTAACTCTAAACAGGTAATCTGTCAATAAAATTTAAAGCATCACCTATGGAGATTTTTAAGTGGCGTAATTTTTCGCCATTCCACGAGTGTGTACAATTTTAAAGCATGACATGTTAGGTATCTATTTACTCGGTGTAACATCATCTTTCACGTTATACAAAAATAAATGGCCTACAATTACTGTTTTTTTTTTTCGTTTAATTTATTACATTTTTTTTTTTCCCCAAACAAATTGAGTTTGCAAGACTGCTACGCAAAGACAGTGTGACATAAAATAGTGCAATGACTTTTATTTTCTAGGGTCTCTGGTATAAAAAAATATATGTATATATATATATTGTTTGGGTGTTCTAAGTATTTTTCTTGCAAAAAAAATTTTTTTTTTCTTGTTAGCAACAAATGTCAGAAAAAGGCCTGGTCTTCAAGTGGTTAAATACTAAAAATTTGTCAGCTGAGCAACAAATGTCCCCAGGTATTATTAACTGATATTTTATACGGTTTCACAAACAAACTTTCTGTATGTTCAAGTGGTCCTCCAGATTTTGGCAAAATCATAAATAAATATTGTAAATAAAATCCGATAATCAAGCTAATAAATAAATGCAATTTAAGTAGCCTGAGTCTATATTCCTTGCATAATTGTGTAAATTATTTTTAATGATAATCATAATGATGATATGAACTAATATTTGCAAGGACATCCACCTAATCCAGGAATAAACAAAATATCTGTGTCATCAAATTTTAAACCTGTCTGTTAAGAGTTAATACTCTTAGTACGGTGCAAATGTTCAAATGTTGGCTGCAATGTGAGTGACTAATGTCCCTAAGGGTCATCGCCTGTGATCTCCTCCTCCCCTGCCCCTTCATTTGACCTTTGGACAATCCTTTGTCCCTGTCTGCAATGTTACCTGTGGTCAGAGGGTACACATATAACAGCAGCAACTTACAAGCTTGACTTCATTTGTGAACTACCAACCAAGCAGGTGCAAGGCATATTGGACCTGCAACATGTCACGAATATACCAGCAGGGGGCTCTCTTCATCCAGATTGTACTGCTCTTCTCCAGCACTTATTGCGTGAGTATGAACATTTTTCTATAAGAGGAACACATTTAGTAAATTAATATGATTGGGAAATTAGGAAATACGTTATTATTTTTTATTTATTTTTTTACCTTTCATAGGAAATACGTTATTATAAATTAGGTTAAGCCAAACATAAATATATAATTTTAGTACAATTTATTGCAAATATACGATATATATGAAAACAAGGACTGACTACATATAATATATTTAATGTATTTAAATGTAATTATTATTATTACTATTATTAATATTAAGATTCTTTTATCACTATTTCTGTTTCTTTTTTTTTACAGCAATACAATTTACAGCCAAACAGGGACAACTGTTGCATTTTAGATGAACGATTTGTAAGTATTCTTTATTTTGTCTTCCCTAAGAACTCTGTAGCTTGGAACAGTATTATCTTACAGATCTTTTTATTTGTAGGGGGAATACTGTCCAACTACATGCGGAGTCTCAGACTTCTTAAGCAGATATCAGTCAGAGGTTGATACAGAACTACAATACCTCGAAGGACTGTTAGGAAGAATTACTAATGACACCTCAGACACGACTGTAATTGTAGAGGACATCCGGATAATTGGGAGGAGGCCCCCAACGTCCCCACAAAGTAAGCATTAGTAAATATACAGTATGTTTGTACGCATACAAGAGTAAATTTGATTTTTCGCAGGAAATCGCTGAACGAATTAGGCGCATGTTTACATATGTCAACTTTTGTTTATCAGCTACTGACAACCCAACTCAGAAATCCAGAACTATGTTGGATGATATTTCAAGATATGAACAGACAGTTGTGCAGAATGAACAGAGCATACAGTGAGTGTTCCTGTGTTAATGATATCTTTGTATTTTGTAATTTTAATTTAATGATATTTTAGTATTCCGTATTTTATTTTCACCAATACAAAAGCAAACTCTTCAGTACTGAAGGATTCAGTAATTTAATGTTTTATATGGTCTAACAGTACACTTGTAAAATTAGCTTTCAAGAGAAATATACTTCATTTTCAGGTCAGAAAAATGTATTAGTAGTATAAATAAATGAGGGTAGAAATCAATCTGAAGGTTGCATAATTTCTTCTTTTTAAATCAGGAAAATGTTTATTGTAATAAACCGATATCATAACAGTCCAACAGAAAAGAAGGCAATACAATAAAAGTTGCAGCCATTTACATAGCCGAAAAAGTTAAGTACATAGACATTATCAAATGCAGGTGCCCGGGTCCACATCTTTCTATCAAGAACTATGCCAGCACTATACAATCATGACTCCATACCACCCAAAATATATCAGTCACAAATATTCATCTAATTTAAGTAACCATCATACCCTTATGGTCTGATCGGACACATAAACCATCTCTGGTATACCAGTTCCAGGGGGCTTAGGCCAGGGGTATCCAACCATAGTCCCCACAACTTTTCAAACTTGCCTGGGAAACTCCGTCTTGTAAAAATATGTTTTTCCAGGAGTAAAGCCGGACCCATAGAAGACACCCAGGACTTATGTGTAGAGGGGTCTGGGGACTTGCACATTATTAAAAGTAGCCTACGAGCATGGAAAAGGGTCCTTCTTAATGCTATTCTAGGATGTTCATCCTCAATGACATCCTCTAAATTTACAGGGATTCCCAAACTACGGCCCTGCAGCTGTTGCAGAACTACACATCCCATGAGGCATTGTAAAACTCTGACATTCACAGACATGACAAGCATGATGGGAATTGTAGTTCCTGATCAACTGGAGGGCCGTAGTTTGGGAATCCCGGCTCTAAAACATTCAGGAGACAGCATTTAGGGTCTAGTGGGATTTTTACCCTAAATACCAAGTAGGTTGAACATTTTTTCTTATACTATCAAACTAATACGGAGATACTAGTTTTTCCAATTCACTTCATTTTGGATCAGGTTTGGATCACTCTCATTCATTGGGTTGATTTATTAAAGGAGAAAAGAATGTTCACTTTACACTTTATGGTGAAGCTGTTTTTACTTTAAACCCAATTATATGCATGGGAGTTGAAAACTCAGGATTGTTGAAGTGGGCACAGATCTTTCTTATTTACTAAGCTAACTGAATATTTACTCTGCAAAGTGAATATCCTTTTATTCTTTCAGTAAATCAATCGGAATTTGACCCACTGGTAGTATTGAAGTCCTTAGAGCAAAGTGAACCAGAGCTTATCTTTAATGATGGGAATTTTCAACTTCCACAATTTAATACAAATAAAAGCATGATGATGCCTTTGTAACATCAAAATACAAGTTTTATATTTAATACGCTTGGCGGCATCCCCAAATGCGCTTTATCACTCTGGACAGAAATAAAATTTGGCACTAGATATTTCCCAGTCATAAAAACTAAATGAACATTATTGTACATGAATTAAAAAAAAGGCATATTTGAATTAACTGCATAAAAGCTGCAGGGAGCAATGGAATCGTAAATCTCAAATTTTTACTGAAATCTTAGTAGCAAAAGGTAGCTTATATAGTAAAACAACGGTGGTTTTTACTATATAGGTTATTTTTTGTTGCCAAGATCTCAGTAAAAATGTGAGGTTTTCTGTCTTTGGTGTGCTAGCATTGTATGGGCTTCATTGCTGCGTGTATCCCTGCTGGGCATAACTACTCTCTGTTTTCGTCCTGCTGGCCATTGTCATTGGACAAAAGTGGATGGGAAATCCACATTTGTCACCAGAAAAAAGGTGAAAATAAATATTTCAATCAGGACACCCATTTCCTTTAATTTCCTGTTGCATCTTTGAGACAGAAAATGAATGGAAATCTCCCCAACAGAGCAAAGTTTTCCAAAAAGATAAAGCTACAAGGGTTTTAGTATCTAAAAATTAAAAACGGTGGATTTATGTAAAAAGGCAATGCAGAAAAAAACAAATCAGATTCCACTTTACTATAGTCAGGTTGTTTAAAATGCCGCTAGAGGATTGAATTTTGTGCTGCCTTTAAAAAAAAAAAAAAACATTTTTTTACTGTAGTAAAATGTAACATTTAACCTAACTTTATATACATAAAGCAATTGGCTTGATGTAAATCATCAGTGTGTTTTATGTTTTTTTTTCTTTTTGTTATATATCTATATCTATAGATATATATATATATATACAGTATCTATCTATCTATCTATCTATCTATCTATCTATCTATCTATCTATCTATCTATCTATCTATCTATCTATCTATCTATCTATCTATCTATCTATCTATCTATCTATCTATATATTTATATATTTTTTTTTTGCATAGTGTAAAGTTTGTATTTGTTAATGTCTATATTTATTAAGCATTCAGCCTTTGCTTTCTGCTTTAGCCCCCGTTCAAACTTGTCATGTGATTTGACAGGTCCACATCGGCAATGAAACTGTTCAAATTGGTGCGACTCCGACTTTGCGCTGCTGCACCGATTTGAAGAAAAAAAGGTTCCTGCACTATTTTGTGTGATTTCAGGTGCGACTTGCATAGACATCTGTGCATGAAGTCACACAGATGTCAGCCAAGTCACACCTGGCCTGCGGCTTTGAAATCGTGCAACTTCAAGTGAAGTCACACAATTTCAAAGTCAGATTCAGTGTGAACGGGGGCTTGTAGTGCTACACATTAGGAATAAGTTATAAAAGAAGTAGAATAAAATAGCAAAATTAATGTTAGTGAATAAAATGATACAATGTTTACTTTAAATATTCAGTCATATTCATGCAAGTTTTTTTTACTACCGCGTGGTTGGGTGTTCAAAGTGAGCACATCTTCTCCCTATTCCCTTACTTTTACTTTGCAAAGTAAACATTCAATCTAATAAGAGAACAACCTCGACTCCTTTAGTAGCTCACCCTTGGTATCATCCAGTATCACCCCCCTAGTGTTACCCCCTAGTGTCTTCAATAGGACCTGTTTCACTAAATTTTTTATTTTTTTTTGCTACCACGTGGTTGGGTATTTAAGTGAGCACATCTTCTCCCTATTCACTTACTTTTACTTTGCAAAGTAAACATTCAATCTAATAAGAGAACAACCTCAACTCCTTTTGCACATCACCCCTAGAATCCCCCAGTATCATCCCCCTAGTGTCTTCAATAGGACCTGTTTCACTAATGCTGTATATTGGATTGCAGTTTCTTGTGAAAAACTCAGCTCCTGGGCCTATTGATCTGCATTATATTATTTAAATCAATTGAATAAAATTCTAATGCGTGAAACACAACATACATCAAATGAATACACACCAAGAAGACGCAATGTTACATACGGTGTGAACAAACCTTACAAATCATTTCTCATTCAGGATAGTGTACAGAAGCATCTCTTACGATACAATCCCTATGGATACGCTCAGACTGATGCAGCTTTTGCATCCATTAAACCTGTTGTAAATGAATATAGCAGAAATATGTCATGGTCACTATGAAGCTCCCTTGAAAAAAGAGAGAATATATATTAAGGACTTCATTGCTCTGTGCTACATGAAAATAAAAGGAAACTCTGTATACACTGTACGTAAAAGCGGTAAAGCTGATATCTTTTTTTATTTTGTAATAGATACCTGCAAGAATTACTAACTTCCAACACAGAAAAAATTGCCCTGCTAAAACAGAAGATTACAACCTTGGAAGTACAATGCCAGCAGCCATGCAGAGACAGCGTTCAAATCCAGGAAATCACAGGAAAAGGTATGTTTTCATTTTATAGACATGACATATGAGTAGCATATGAGCTTAGAATTTCCTCTACTTTTTTACTTTTTAATGCATCTTCACTTTATTTATGTATTATTTATTTCAGGTTCTTATATAGCGCTGTTAATTTACGCAGCACTTTACATATACATTACACATTCACATCAGTCCCTGCCCTCAAGGAGCTTACAATCTAAGGTCCCTAACTCACATTCATACATAGTAGGGCCAATTTTATACAGGATCAAATTAAACTACCAGCATGTCTTTGGAGTGTGGGAGGAAACCGGAGTACCCGGAGGAAACCCACGCCGGCACAGGGAGAACATGCAAACTCCAGGCAGGTAGTGTTGTGGTTGGGATTCGAACCAACAACCCTCTTGCTGCTAGGTGAAAGTGCTAACCACTACACCACTGTGCCACCCGGTCACTATGCTATGGTCAATATACTTAGGAAATCTTGAAACTCATGCTGGACATACACTAGCAGATTTTCAAACGAATATTCCTACAAACATTTGTGTGAAAATCATTATTTGTAGTTATTCAATGACTTGATGAATGATGTTTGAAAGTACAGTACTTACGTTTTATTTGATTTAATGTTCGATTTTGGAATGAATGTAATTTCCTAAATGAAAACCACATTCGCTGATACAAATGTGTTCCTTCAAAAGAAATGTTCCATCCTGCTCCTTCGACTACAGTCAAAAGAACTTTGATTTGACCCTACTAAAAATTGAAAAATCGAACAAACCCTAAACAAAAGTATTTGATTGACATGTAAAGAAAATGTACAACTTTTTATTTTGTTTAAAAGTTTCATTTGCATGTTAATTGGGTGGAGAAGAACCAGGAGTGGCAAAATATACGACGACTTGGTTCGAATCACTATCTACCAGGCTCCTACTACTATTGGGTGCCGTTTAGTCGATTTGGTAACCGTGTTGCACAGATACCTGTACTTTGTTGTCATTTGAAATTATGTGTATTTTATAAGGTTTTGAGTATTGCTTTGTTCACTTAGCCTCTTTTCCTTTTACATGTTTAATAAATATTTACCTTTTTATATATATCCTTTTTCTACTGCCTGATTCTCCCCTATATGTAGATGCCTCATTAAAACCCCATTGGGACCATTCTCCTATTTGTAAAATATAAGTAGAATGACCTTCAGTTTTAAAAAAAAATACAAAAAATGGGCAGTTTTGGGATTTTAGATGAGACACCGGCGAGCACTGCTCAGCGTCTCTATCCCTGTATATAACAAAATTGAAAAGCAATGGGGGATTAAAGAAGGTGTGTGAAAACCAGCCGGTCCCTTGTTTGGTATACTTACCCACCAGTCTGCTAGCAAACTAAATAAACCTGTCTAACAAATTGGGTTAAAAACAGGGGTTTATTTAACACACATTTTCAAACGCATGTATAAGCTGCAAGGCCAACAACAAGGCCCTGTGTATCTTGCAGTCCTAACACTTCCTAACACTACTCAACCTGAGTGTCTGAGTGTCTCCACAAGGGAAGTACATGAATGCTGATGGATGGATGGGAAACAGATGGGCTTGGAGATCAAACCAAACTAGGGACCGGCTGGTTTCCACACACCTTCTTTAATCCCCCTTGCTTTTCAATTTTGACCTTCAGTTTTAGGCTCCATGCACACTAGTGTTTTTTTAAGCTCCTAGAAGCTGTTTTTAGCATTTTTTTTTCTGCTCTTAGTGCCGGTTCACATATATGCAATGCAGGAACTCTGCGAATCCACTGCGGGTTCCCACATGGCATTCAAATCGCAGGCAGTTCACACTGCCATATGTGAATCGTTGGGGGTCTCAATACAAAGTTAGTGACACCCCCAGATCAGTTCGCATATCGCAGTGCGAACTGGCAGTTCTGACATAAATCGGATCGCATTGGTGTGAACCACCATCCGATCCGATTCTGCTGCGGACCCAAAAGAGGGTCCGAATCCGATGTGAATTCAGGCATACAATCTGTATGGCTGAATTTGCATCGCACAGACATCACATGTGATTTTTAGAGCAGTGCAGTGCAATGTCTGCTGCTAGAAGCTGGCACAAAAATGTTAGCATCAGCATTTTTCATCCAGCATTTTATTCTAGCTTTTTTTGAGCTTATAAAAAACGCTAGTGTGCATGGAGCTTTAATCCTAGAGGATGAGATAAGATAATGGGTGAATGCAGTGTATTATGGCTACTGTTTCAGCAATTTCCCAAGCTAGAGGGTTTTATTGATGAAGAAATGTCCTTGTTTCCTAGATTGCCAAGATGTTGCAAACAAAGGAGCGCGTACCAGTGGACTTTACTACATTAAGCCGCTTAAAGCCAAACAACAATTCCTGGTTTATTGTGAAATTGATTTATCTGGCTTAGGATGGACTGTTATACAAAGGGTGCGTGAAAGCATACTGTAGATTTTGTGAAGTAAAAAGGTTTTCCTCTTTCAACAAGTCCATTGAACACCTTTTAGCTTGGAAGCAATGTATCATTGATCATATCACTTGAACCCCCAGTGTTCTTTTTATATTGCTCTATTTTTGGGGTCAATTTGAGTTGATGTCTTTCGAAATTAAAATGCTAATACACTACTTTTTTGAGAAATCCATTAAAATGGTCTATCAAGGTGTTTAAGTGAACCTGGTAACTGTCTGCTGTGGACTTATGAACACATATTAAAGAACAGATGGATATGCTCATATTATTTTTCACAATGAGCTTAGAATATGTAACCCTGTCACGTTTCATAACAAACCTTTTTTCTTCTTTCCCTAGAGGCTTGATGGTAGTGTGGACTTCAACAAGAACTGGAACCAGTACAAAGAAGGATTTGGATACTTGTCTCCAACAGACACAACTGAGTTTTGGTTAGGAAATGAGAAGACACATCTTCTAAGTACACAGAGTACAATTCCATATGTTCTCCGGATAGAGCTGGAAGACTGGAATGGTCAGACGAGGTAAGCTTAGCTGACAACATATTTGTCTGGGGTTTAAATACAGATAAAAGAATCAAGAGTGGAAAAAGAATCCGCGCTTAGGATAATATCGAAGGGAGGGGGTAGAAAAAAGCGATTGGCTGCAGCCCACTTCAGAATATAACCCACTAGAGATTATATTAGATATATAGAGGAAAAAAGAAGAAGTGCTTGGCGCTGCCAATATATGCGTTTAGAAGTGTGGAAGGTAGAAACTAGTATAGACAACACAGATGTCACAAATATTATAAATATTATGCACGTTTGAAAAAATGGATGTTAGATAAATAAGTGAGGTATTAAGTGAGGTAAAAACAGGAATAAAGTGTAAGAGCATAAAACCTAAAACCCAATATTTAAATGTATAAAAGTAAATAGGTATGCAAAAAATGAATAAATAGAGGGTGACATATACATCCACAATATACTCTAGTAAAAGATATATATATATATATATAGTGCCCTTCAAGTGAGGGTGAAGTGGTGGTGTTAAAACAATAAATAAATATATAAATTCAAAAATGGTATTATAGTGCAGTGAATATTTGGTGATATGTAACACAGGTGTATAAGTGATAATAAAAAGGTAGAGTAGAAAAAATTAGTAAATATAAATTATTTTACAGTGACTTGAGTGACCAGAAAGTGACGTGTGCAAAAAAGGAAGAGAAACCTCAATCCCAAGCCTGGGAAGAGAGAGTGCCCAATATGGTTCCCCAAAATGACAATGGGGTGGGCCACAAATGGAGGAAAATAAATCCAAAAAATTAATAGTAAAAAATGCTGAAAAAAATATAAAATGGTGGCTAAGTGATTGTTACACAAAATATCTCAAAATCAATAGTGTGCTAGTGAAAAAATGCGCAAAGAAAGTGGTCAAAAATGCATAAGAAAAAACATCCACTGAGTCCTTAAAAAGCGCATAGAGGTATAACAGTCCAAAATGGTGATGAGGTGCCAAAATCACAGGTGCGACCGGTTGGATGATTCTTAGAGTGAAGACTATGGTGCTCCCCTATTCAATGGGTCCGGTGCTCCCCTTTCTAGTAAATACCGAGCTTACCAGAAAGTACTACCCCTACAGGGGTAGAGCGCAGGTCGATATTTGTAGGGATCGCTCCCAAAGCAGAGGGGTCCGGTCACCTGGTCCACTTCTAATATTCCAATTGCCCGAGTCACAACTAGTTGGCGTGTTAGTAGGGGTGTTCCAACATTAATGCTCCAACCAAGCCATTCCAGGACATGTATATAAATAAAGAAAGATGCCTCCAAATGGTGAAATACCGCTAGACTTTTATTAAAAACATCCAAGATAAAAGCAGGTACTCACATAAAAACAATGCTAACGATCCCTTAGGACTTAGGAGCCGCAAGGTCCTCTCTGGCGGTGGGGTGATGAACGGTAAGCGTTCTCCCGACCGGAGCTGTGTCCCAAGCCGATCAATACAATGCAAGCGGAAGTGATGCGGTGCGCACTCTACATGTTTCGTCGTATGACGTCATCAGGAGTAGCCACTCCTATACTAGTATACTATACTATACTCTATACTAGTTTCTACCTTCCACACTTCTAAACGCATATATTGGCAGCGCCAAGCACTTCTTCTTTTTTCCTCTAAATACAGATAAAAGCCATTAAAAAAATTGTTATACGAAATATATATCTCTATAAATGGCAGTAGCCCATACTGACCAATGAGAATACAGCTTTGGAGTTGATGTCTTTGAAATGAGAATGTAAATACACTACTTTTTTGAGAAATCCATTAAAATGGTCTATCAAGGTGTTTAATCTAGGAAAGATAAGACTATAATTTTTCTTTTTGTATGGAAATAAAACTATCACCATATTAGTCATCTGTAAGAAGGCATATAGTGGGAATTATGTGATTAACTAAAATCAATGATTTATTTTGACCTTATAATGGCATAAAATATACATCTACAGGAATGAAAACATACTGATATAAAAACTATCTTTCATTTGTCTATCTAGCACAGCCGATTATGCCATGTTCAAGCTGGGTGCTGAGAAGGACAATTACAGGCTGACTTATGCTTACTTCATTGGTGGTGAGGCCGGAGATGCCTTCGATGGACATGATTTTGGAGATGACCCCAGTGACAAGTTCTTTACCTCTCACAATGGCATGCAGTTCAGTACATACGACAAAGATAATGATAAATTTGAAGGAAACTGTGCTGAACAAGATGGCTCTGGTTGGTGGATGAACAGATGCCATGCTGGCCATCTCAACGGCAAATATTATCAAGGTAAAGATAACTTTAAAAACAATTGTTCTGGATAGGTTTGTTCACTGTTTAGCTTCTTATGTCTGTCTCCCTGACAAAGGTAAAAATTCTGCCCTAAATTAGTGCCAGTAGAACTAATTGGAGGCAGTTAGAACCACCTTTGGCCCCTTAAACATGCATTGACAGAATATGAAGGCTGCTATTACTGACCTTTCCTTTCATGCTTTCTAAATTACTTACCTGAAGTAAGTATGCAGATCAGGAGTTCTAAATTCACTCTGACATTATAAAGTATTGAAGTTAGGGACAGCCAAACAACAAGTATTTTTAGAAGAAGGTCATCATTGAAGGTCATCATTGATAGGCCCCATATTTCTGTCAGTACAGGTTTTCCTAAAGTGGTTCTAAAGGCATTCTATGCATTAAGGTAAAAAACCTTCTAGGTGCAGTCCCCCCTTATACATACCTGAGCCCCATTTAATCCAGAGATGTACATGAGAGCAGCAGATTTCCAGGGTCTATCTCTCTTCACTGGCTCACACAGCAGCGAAAGCCATTGGCTCCTGCTTCCATCAATCACAGCACAGAGTGGGGCCGAACTGCACTCTGTGTGTGAATGAAAAATGTCCGTTCACAGGAGTGTGGCTCGGGAGTAAGCCTGCTTGAGTTCCCCCATAGCAAGAGGCTGGCTATGGGGGCACTCTGCAGGGGGGAGGAGTCAGGACTGCCGGCAGGGAACCCAAAATAAAAAGAGGCAAACCCATTGCACAGAGCAGGTAAGTATACCATGTTTGTTATTATTTTTTTTTTTTAATTCCAACCTTTAGATTAACTTTAAATGTATACCTGCACTTTTGTTGTAGTTATGCCTATTTTTTATTAACACCCCACCCTAAGCATCCCTCTTCAGTATTTTTATTCTCACTTGTTCTTGATCCTGTGAGATGTGCACAGCTGCTCCCCATACATGCACTGTACACTCCAGTTTAATCCTATGGAGGCCCTGGAATAAAAACATTTATTCCACACTAACAAGGATTGAGTGAAAGTGCAGATTGCATTAGTAGGCCTGGCCTGGCAAAGATTTTTGACAAGCAGCTGTGCGGCATTGAAAAAAGAACACAGATGATATTTTGTTGGACTGGTGCAGTTAGACTTTAAACACTGGGGATCCTGAAGGTCCATTGTCCTAGTGATACCATGGCTTGGTAAAGAGCCATTGAAGATCTGTGTGTGTTATGAAATATGGTTCCCATCTGGAACCCTATACGTTTTACAAAGTCAACTATTAAAGTGGAAATAAAATATATTGGTAAATGTTTGTAATTTAGCCATTTTGTTGTCCAGTAGATATATTGATCCAGATTATGTATAATATTACTTGTTTACACTGTTCAGTCTTAGGGGCTGTATATTATAAAAAATTTTCCATAACTGTGTTTATATGGTGTTCCTTTATAGGTGGTGCTTACACCGAAGCTGACGCTAAACCTACTGGCTATGACAATGGTATCATTTGGGTAACATGGCGAACCCGCTGGTATTCAATGAAGAAAACCTCAATGAAAATAATTCCTTTTAACCGATATGGAACAGATGGTGGACAGCAGTTTGTATCTAAAGGATCTAAGGTCGGGTCTGAAGGCCGAGGAGATATATAAGATTGTATAACACTGACATTTACAACACCCCACCTTGACCATGTATCTACAGTCTATATGATTCTCCAGACTTCATGTTTTGCAGTTAACTATGTTTACAATAAAAAACCCAAAGTATGTGAAGATATGCTTCATTTTGACACGACTGTGTGGATTAAGTCATGGAAAATTCAGACAAGTTTAATGTAAAATTTTGTATGTTTGTGTTTGAGAAAAAAACACTAAGATAAATCTATACACATTGGCATTTATTTAAAAATGTATTTCCCTTCAAGCATTTTAGAAACTATGTCAATAAATACAGTACACACTCTTTATTTACAAGACCTGAACATATTATTTGAATTGTTTAAATAAAGTTTCTCTACCTAAATATAGTCCAAGATGGACATCTGGCTGGCAGATGTTACACAACATACTTTTTCCCAATGACATTTATCTAATATTTAACAATTAAAATGTACACTCTAATGACAACATATGGCCATATTGTAACTGAATTCTCCATCATATCCGTCCGACAGCAAATTAGGGAAAAGGGGAGATTTACAAAGGGTTACACTGATCATTTTTGTCATTCCTGTGTTTTTTGTTTTTTGGGGGGGGGGGGGGGTTTAGGAAACTACAGAGTTTCTCTTATATTTGTGGAATTTCTCATAGCTATTAGGTGATACATGTACAGACGATTAGGCAATTTCTACATAATTTGCATGGATGATTCCTGTTTAACATGGTAAATTTCCCCCACTAAAGCCTAGTACACGCCACTAGCTTTTTTTTTTTTTGTTCTACCCAAAAACTAACAGCTCTGGTCGCCCCCCCCCCCCCCCCCGGCCAGAACACTCCAGTCAGCACTCTCAGCCATTGGCTGAGAACACTGATCGGTAACCGGTTGGCTGCTGGTTTTCCAGCATGCTCATCCGACAGAAGCCGGAACCAGCTGCCATAAACATAGGCCGAATGTTGGCCAGTTTTTATTGACCCGACCCATGTCACATGACATCCAGCCCATGTGTACTAGGCTTTACTGGGTGGAGATGCTATTTTCTACACAAACTATTAGCACGTCAAGACTAAAACAGTTGAAGCTGCCAAGCAATACTTTTATACTGACTATTATGACAGGGAGGGCTATTTTACATCTAATATGCAGATAGGTGCCTTATGCATGGCAGGAAAACATTATTTTGGTATATAACAGCACTTAGTTGGTAATGACTATATATTCAACACTTGGTAATTAAGGTTTGATCATACAATGATATAATGAGGTACTACATGCAGGATGTTTTGACAAACTGTAGTATAGTTAAAAAAAAAACTTGACATTTTATGTGGCTACCTAAAGCTCAAACCTTTCCTTATAAGTGTAAAGTCAACATTTTTTTTAAGAGATCTGTCTGACTGTAAATCTGAAAAAGTCCGTTTTGAAAACCATGTTCCCGCTCTATTTTCTTAAGCATGTGCGCATGCTGCTTCATTTAATTATATTTAACCCTTATCTTTAGCCAGTTTTTTTAATTTTTGGATAGGGTAGGGAAGGGTAAAACTTCTGATAGTTTTTTTTTTTCTATCTGTATACCATTGGGGAAAATTACCTTTGCTTCCTGTCCCAGAGACACAACAGGACATTAGAATAGTAGAGGTGAATTTTGCCTGTTTGGCTCGATTGAAAGATTTTCCCTTCACTTCTTGTTTTTAGAACAAATCTTACATTTTGGATTTAACTTCTCTTTCTCGGTGACAATGGTCACTGGTACAACTAGAGAAGTAAACCATACCTTTGGGAACACATTATATTGCATTAATGCATCACTGCTACCAGTTATGATACTTTATAAGATTTAGGAATAAAGCACAAACATTCATTTGGAAGTTAAAGGTAACTATAAAATAACTGTGTAATGTATTATTGGTAAATTTTACTTCAACTGCTTAATGTTACGTACTAAGTTTATGTGTTCCCAGAGTGGGTTTTTTGTTCTTTTCATGGTATGGTGTATTAATTATTATTTTCTCTCATTGTAGGGCGGAGACATATAAACTGACACATTTAAATAAAAGTACGAGATTTGTGGGATGCGGAACATGCCAGATTTTTGCAGTCTGTAAACTTGCACTATGTCAAATAGGAAAACAAAACACATTAAATAACATATTAAACTCAAAATACAGTCTCAATATTTTATTCAAAAGAAAACAATTTGTGTTTTGCTATTTAGCCTTCCTCTATCCTTTTTAGAGCTTTTACCCACAAGTTTATTTTGCACATAGACCAAAAGTCAACTACAAGTCATCTTCTGAAATGATCTGCCTTGGGTTGCCTTATATAAACCTATGTGGAGCATGGCAATTCCTGAACTAAGAAAGGTTTTTGTGGTATAAAGTGTACCCTTAAGGGCCATATCTTTTGATCATTACCTTAACTACTTAATCTAGAGTGGGGTTTTTAAAGGGGCCAAATGTGAGTCAAAGACCATATATTAAAACCACACAGATATACAGACCTTTATTACACATATATAAGGAGGAATAAAAGACAGGCCATTGCCATTTCATACTTTTAATTTGTAAAAAAACATATCATACATTTAAAGCTTGCCTCACACCCAACACTACTGTTTTTTTTTCCATAAACAATTTTTATTGAGATAACAAGAGAACAGAACATTACAGGGATGTATGGCACAGCATTTACATAGAACAGTAACAGAGAAAATGAATATTATCAAACATGCTGGATTCATGTAAAGTTATCTCTTTGTTTTTTCATATAACAATTATTTCATCCGCCTCGTAGGCGAGATGAAGGGGATACTGGAGCTCAGTAGTATATGTTGGGCACGAGGCTGGGGCGGCATGAAGGGAGGTGGGAGCACAAAAAAAAATAAAAAATTGTCCAAGCGCATCCAGTATCCAGGAAAAAGCCTCTGGACCACTATGCGAGACCGAGTAGTATATGGGATAAAGTGCAAAGAAAAGAGAGAGAGAAAGGAGAGAGATTAGGATAGGGGGGAAGGGAGAGGAGGGGAAGGGTGGGAGGTAGGAAATGAGAGGGTGAGAAACAAAAAAAAAACAGGTATGTTATATTCCTGCCCCCCCCCCCCAAGGGGGACCTCATTCACAATCGGCCGGCAGTATTGGACAAGCGTTTAATCTCTAAGCTGTGATAAGTATCAATATCCAACCATATGAAAGGATGATGGAAAAGGAATTATGCGGAAAGCGTATTATAAAGCGCAGAGGCCTTAAAGTGGTTCCAGCAAAGCCAAGTGTATGTGAACTTCGTTATTTTGTCTTGAGAGATATGGATCAACTCATCCATTTCCTCCATTTTATTAATTTTGCTAAACCACTCCTTAATGGAGTGGATCGGAATGTGGAGTGTGGTCTGACCGCGTTGATCAAGTGCATGGCTAGGGATCCCTTATATTGTTTTTTCAGGATAGCAGTATGATACAATAAGTATTGTTCTGGTGTGAAATCAGGTGAGAAGGCCTTAACCTTTTTCAGGATATCATGGATCGCTATACAGAAAGGACAGATCTTGTTACATTCCCACCAAATGTGCAGCAAGGAGCTCACCTCAGAGTTATATCGCCAACACACATTGGGAACTGACGCAGCAAACTTATGTAGTAAAGCGGGGGTTCTGTACCAACATAACCTAATTTTATACCCATTTTCCTGAGTAGCAACATTCATGGAGCCTTGGTGAAGGTATTCATTAACAACATCCTACTCCTTATCCGTAAGCGTGCATCAGAGATCTTTTTCCCAAGCCAGTCATGCCCTGTCCAAGGTAGTAGGTAATGTGTCTACTAAGAGAAGTTAGATGGTGGAGATCAAGTGTTATTGAGGAGATTGGGTGGAGCATAATTTTTCGAATAGTGTCAGAGATTTGCTACCTATGTGGGTTTTAGTTGAGTGTGATAGAAAGTGGCGTATTTGTAAGTAGGCCCAGAACGGGAAGGATCCCGAATTAGATAAGGCTATGAGTTGGTCATAGGTATGGAGCTTACCCTTGGTATAGAACTGAACTGCCAGGACATCCCTGTGTGGCCAATCCTGTACCAAGAACAATTTTGCAAGACCTGGGGGGAACTCCGCCAACACTACTGTTTATGGATGTGCTTATAACCTCTACCAATATACTTTGCATCACATAATAAAATAACTATTGTTCCTTAACAAGCCCAGTTCATATGTGGTATGCAGAGTTAGTGGCTGTATACATATATTGAAAAATTGAAACCTGCGCCTTTATAGCAGCGAACTCTGAACACCTGGAATGCTGGAACAAATAATATAAAACAAGAGTCGCGCTAAATGTGCAGAACTGTGAACTCATATAGAGAACTAAAGTCCATAAACCATGCGTAACACCAAAGGCTAAGACAGAGGGATAAGACCATCAATACAGTTCCAAAGAGATAACAAGTAGATGAAATGAAGTTCATATGGTCGTCCACCCAGGTGTATGTATATAAACACAGACAATCAGTGAAACCTCCACCACATGAAGCCACTTACCAGAGGAAGGAAGGGTTAAAGCAGTAAGTAGTTATGGGACTACTACCACCCATATCCTGCAAGGCAGCTCCTAGAAAGTCCACCCGAACTTGTTCAAAAGAAGCGAACCATCTGGGATGAATTCCAAATCCACTGGAATGGACTGGATCCACTTTTAGCAAAGTATGCATATAATACAAAACGGAAAAAAGCCCATAGCGTGATAACGTTTAAAACATTTAATGAAAGCTAAAAGACATGCACTCACCCTGAGGTGAACATAATACAGCAAAAGTGTAAATAGATGACACCAAGGCACAGGGCGGGCAACTCCGGTATTCGGGCGTGATAAGGAGTGTAGACTCAGCACCTCCCGAAGCTTTTCCTCCACCGACGTTGTCAAGGGGGTATGGAAAACACTCATCACGCCAATCAATATAAAGTAAATCTAGGAGGAAATGATATGGAACAGCTGGTACTTCCTGTCGTGACCACTCGGCAGGAAGTGATGTCAGCGTCACATGCCCAGGATTCGGCCAATGCAAAAGGCCAAGGAGCTGGGTCACTTCCTGTCGTGACCACTCGGCAGGAAGTGATGTCAGCGTCACATGCCCAGGATTCGGCCAATGCAAAAGGCCAAGGAGCTGGGTCACTTCCTGTCATGACCACTCGGCAGGAAGTGATGTCAGCGTCACATGCCCAGGCTTCACATGCCCTGAATAACTAAAAGAGACCAAACGGCCTAATTCAGCAAATATAAAACAAAGATTAATAATAACACACCCGATAAACAGAATTGCCGCTGTGATTTGGTGTCCTCTGCACAATAATAAAAGAAATAAAATGTACAGGATCACATAAAACTTATATAAAACATTCACAATGACACAGTAATATAAAATTAAAAAATATATGTAACCCACACAGGGTCACTCCTAAAAGGAAAAAAGGAAAAGGGAGAAACTAGCACAGGCAAGTCAGCAGAAAGAAATTAATTTTTAAATATAAACTTTGAATTGAAGGGCTCATGAGACCGAGAATATAGTAAACAAATAGGGGACAATATGAACACTGACCCAATCAGCTATTGTTGATAAAGGCGTTCACGTCCCACTCTATATTGAGACCAAAGGGCCGATAGGCCTTAAGTAAATAAATCCACTTGGTCTCAAGTCTCGAGACCTCTCTTCTAACGTGGCAGCCTCTCCAGTGGGGTTGTAACACATCTATGACCATAAATGAGGTTCCTCCAGGGTCCCTGGCATGTTTATGGTCAAAATGCTTGGACAAAGAATGTTTAGGAAACCCTCTTCTAATGTTCCCTACATGTTCATTCATGCGCACCTGAAAAGGGCGAATGGTGCGGCCCACATAATGGAAACCGCAAGAACATGTGATAAGGTACACCACGTTTTTTGTGCTACAAGTGGCAAAATGTTCGATGTCATAAGATTTGCCCGTAACATTTGAAGAAAAGCTGGTATATTTTCTACCCTTTAGGCTATTCAGTTTACAGACTGCACAGCGTCTGCAAGGGTAGTATCCCTTCATTTGAAAAAAGGGGATAGGTTTACGGGGAGGGTCCACAATATTAGGAGCAATAGAAAGCCTCAATGGGGGCAAGCCCTTGTATGTGATGGCAGGGATTTCAGGCAAATGCGGACCCAAAACCCTATCACTCCTAAGGACATCCCAATGTTTTCTCAGGAGTTTCTTCACCAAAAAATGCTGAGACGAAAAGTTGGTGAAAAAGGTAAACTTAGGAGGAGCCCTAGGCTTTCTAGAGGGGTCTTCAGGGATCACAGGTTTGGAGGAAGGATTCAAAATATGTTCACGATCCAAAGAACCTACTTCAGCGGCAATGGTATCCAATTCCTCCAAACTGTAACCTCTAGAAGAAAATCGTGATTTCAATAATTCCACCTCACTCCAGTAATCATCCAATTTGGTACAATTTCTCCTGATGCGCCTAAATTGGCTCTTAGGCACCCCCTTGAGCCAAGGGCGATGATGACAGCTGTCCAAATCAATATAGCCGTTACGATCGGTCTCCTTGAAGTGGGTGGAAGTGATCAGATTACTTCCCTCCACTCTAATACGTAAGTCCAAAAAACTGATCCCCATCTCGCTGGACTCATATTTTAGTTCTATACCCTTATTGTTGGAATTAAGGGTACATATGAAGGAATCCAAAGAGGAAAGGTCGCCCTTCCATAGGAGGATGACGTCGTCTATATAACGCCTCCATAGGAGGAGCTCGGGAAAACTTCCCGAATAGACGACGTCATCCTCCCATTTGGCCATGAAAAGGTTGGCCATGGAGGGCGCAAATTTGGCCCCCATGGCCACACCCCTCTGTTGGAGGTAATACTGGCCCCCATACCAGCAATAATTGTGTTTCATGGCAAAATTTAACAAACATAAAATGAAATCCTGCTGTATCCCTGGTAAAAAAGAATCCCTAGATAAATAGTGGCTAACGGCTTCCATACCGTCCGAGTGGGAAATGATAGTATACAGGGATGTCACATCGGCAGTGACCAAAAGACATCCCTGTTCCCATACCACCTCCTTCAGAATGTTAATTACTTGTGTTGTGTCCTTCAGATATGAGGGCATATTGGACACAAGTGGTTGAAGGAAAAATCCACATATTTCCCCACACGGGAAGTCACGGAGTCCAGGCCACTGATTATAGGCCTACCAGGAGGCTGGACTGGATTCTTATGAATCTTGGGTAAAATGTACATGATTGGTATCCTGGGAGCCACAGGGACCAAAAATGCCTTCTCCTTTTTATTTAAAATACCCCTCTTAAAGCCGTCCTCCACCAATGTTACCAAGGTGGATTTAAACTTCCGTGTGGGATTTCCTCATAAGGGAGTGTAGGTGGCGGTATCAGAGAGGATGTTCACCATTTCACTGTGGTAAGCATCCTTACCCATAACCACTATCCCACCACCCTTATCGGCGGGACGTACAACTATATCACGCCTATTTTTCAGAGAATCAAGACCTGTATTGAAATCCTTATCCAACTGGGGTCTGGGAATAAGCATCCGATCTAAATCGGCACTTACTACCTCTTTAAACACTCCCAAAGAAGGGGCGAGAGCCCCAGGGGGGTTAAAGAGAGAGGCGTTCCTAAGTGATGTGCTGGTAATCACTAGAACTAGAGGCTCCTGATTGCATAGGATTGGAAATGAGATGACGCTGGACATTCAACTTACGGACAAATTTCTGCACATCAACAAATAAATCAAACTTGTTGAGAGAGCGAGGAGGGACAAACTTGAGTCCCTTACTAAGTACCAGCTTCTCTTCACTAGAAAGAGAAGCCCCACTCAAGTTGGAAATTCCAGCGTCATCTACACTTTTCACCTTTTTGGGTCGAAGTTTCCTCCCCCCTCTGCACCCTCGTTTGGCTCTATGGCCCTTTTTGGTCTGGGCTGGTCCCTGGGAAAAAAATTTAGATTCTCGCTACTGTACCCACTAGTGGAGGGACCTTCAAAGGTATCAGGACCCCTATCCCTCCAATTGGGTGAGTCACGGTATTCAGAACCCCTCCCCCCTCGGGGATAGTTGTTATAGCCCCTTTGAGAAGGTTAATTCGGATAGTGGGCAATATATCTATTATCCACCTGGTCCTCATAACCATACAAAGGTTCAAATTGGTTATGATTGTAAGTTTGAGAGTCATACGGAGGACGGCCACCACCACGTCTACCACGGCCCGATTTTCCACGGCCAGGTTTCATCCCAGATGGTTCCCTTCTTTTGAACAAGTTCGGGTGGACTTTCTAGGAGCTGCCTTGCAGGATATGGGTGGTAGTAGTCCCATAACTACTTACTGCTTTAACCCTTCCTTCCTCTGGTAAGAGGCTTCATGTGGTGGAGGTTTCACTGATTGTCTGTGTTTATATACATACACCTGGGTGGACGACCATATGAACTTCATTTCATCTACTTGTTATCTCTTTGGAACTGTATTGATGGTCTTATCCCTCTGTCTTAGCCTTTGGTGTTACGCATGGTTTATGGACTTTAGTTCTCTATATGAGTTCACAGTTCTGCACATTTAGCGCGACTCTTGTTTTATATTATTTGTTCCAGCATTCCAGGTGTTCAGAGTTCGCTGCTATAAAGGCGCAGGTTTCAATTTTTCAATATATTCATCTGCTTTCTGGGTTACATTGCTGCCTTTATCATCATTTGTCAAAAAGCTCATTGATAGGTTTTTACTGTTGCTATACCATCTTTTGTTTTTCTTTTTTCTTTCACCTTTAAGACCAGCTCTTTGACTAGAAATGGATATCTTTGAGTATAGATCCTCCCATAGTATCTTAGTAGATGATATCTTTACCTCTATAGGGGAACCCCGTAACGATATGGATGGCATTTTCCTAAGACTGAAAAACATATTGACCACTGAAATGCATGCCAAATTGGATATCATTTTATTGGAAAAATATGTATCTGAACAAATGGTACCTAGAAGTCTCCGTTGGGAATTGGCCCCTTATTATGAGGATTCCGAAACGGATGACTGGTACACTTTTTTCGATGAAGCTGGTGTTTCCCTTTTGAGATTTCTTTTGGCCAGAAAGAAAAAGAAACTAGAGGGTATAGATGTGGAGGTCACTACTCTCAAAACAAAACTAGACCCTTTTAGTAAACAAGAAAACTACAGATTGAAATCTGAAGATTTAAAGAAATATTTGGAAAAGGAGGAATCTGACCAAAGAAACAAAAAGCGTAAAAAGTATTTGAGAGATCTGGAGGACTATAAAACCAAAAAAGATTTTAAGTGGCAGTCCAGATTTTAGTCTAACAGAGTTGAGCCTCTGCCCCTTTTGAGTCAGACTCCGGCCACTGCATCTAATTCCCGTCTCCCTCTTACCCCGAGACCCTATGACTCCGTGGCTCGTGGAGGGGCCTTTGAGGGAAGTAGACCTCGGGGAAAGGAAAAAACCTGGCCGTGGAAAATCGGGCCGTGGTAGACGTGGTGGTGGCCGTCCTCCGTATGACTCTCAAACTTACAATCATAACCAATTTGAACATTTGTATGGTTATGAGGACCAGGTGGATAATAGATATATTACCCACTATCCGAATGAACCTTCTCAAAGGGGCTATAACAACTATCCCCGAGGGGGGAGGGGTTCTGAATACCGTGACTCACCCAATTGGAGGGATAGGGGTCCTGATACCTTTGAAGGTCCCTCCACTAGTGGGTACAGTAGCGAGAATCTAAATTTTTTTCCCAGGGACCAGCCCAGACCAAAAAGGGCCATAGAGCCAAACGAGGGTGCAGAGGGGGGAGGAAACTTCGACCCAAAAAGGCGAAAAGTGTAGATGACGCTGGAATTTTCAACTTGAGTGGGGCTTCTCTTTCTAGTGAAGAGAAGCTGGTACTTAGTAAGGGACTCAAGTTCGTCCCTCCTCGCTCTCTCAACAAGTTTGATTTATTTGTTGATGTGCAGAAATTTGTCCGTAAGTTGAATGTCCAGCGTCATCTCATTTCCAATCCTATGCAATCAGGAGCCTCTAGTTCTAGTGATTACCAGCACACATCACTTAGGAACGCCTCTCTCTTTAACCCCCCTGGGGCTCTCGCCCCTTCTTTGGGAGTGTTTAAAGAGGTAGTAAGTGCCGATTTAGATCGGATGCTTATTCCCAGACCCCAGTTGGATAAGGATTTCAATACAGGTCTTGATTCTCTGAAAAACAGGCGTGATATAGTTGTACGTCCCGCCGATAAGGGTGGTGGGATAGTGGTTATGGGTAAGGATGCTTACCACAGTGAAATGGTGAACATCCTCTCTGATACTGCCACCTACACTCCCTTACGAGGAAATCCCACACGGAAGTTTAAATCCACCTTGGTAACATTGGTGGAGGACGGCTTTAAGAGGGGTATTTTAAATAAAAAGGAGAAGGCATTTTTGGTCCCTGTGGCTCCCAGGATACCAATCATGTACATTTTACCCAAGATTCATAAGAATCCAGTCCAGCCTCCTGGTAGGCCTATAATCAGTGGCCTGGACTCCGTGACTTCCCGTGTGGGGAAATATGTGGATTTTTTCCTTCAACCACTTGTGTCCAATATGCCCTCATATCTGAAGGACACAACACAAGTAATTAACATTCTGAAGGAGGTGGTATGGGAACAGGGATGTCTTTTGGTCACTGCCGATGTGACATCCCTGTATACTATCATTTCCCACTCGGACGGTATGGAAGCCATTAGCCACTATTTATCCAGGGATTCTTTTTTACCAGGCATACAGCAGGATTTCATTTTATGTTTGTTAAATTTTGCCATGAAACACAATTATTGCTGGTATGGGGGCCAGTATTACCTCCAACAGAGGGGTGTGGCCATGGGGGCCAAATTTGCGCCCTCCATGGCCAACCTTTTCATGGCCAAATGGGAGGATGACATCGTCTATTCAGGAAGTTTTCCCGAGCTCCTCCTATGGAGGCGTTATATAGACGACGTCATCCTCCTATGGAAGGGCAACCTTTCCTCTTTGGATTCCTTCATGTGTACCCTTAATTCCAACAATAAGGGTATAGAACTAAAATATGAGTCCAGCGAGATGGAGATCAGTTTTTTGGACTTACGTATTAGAGTGGAGGGAAGTAATCTGATCACTTCCACCCACATCAAGGAGACCGATCGTAACGGCTATATTGATTTGGACAGCTTTCATCATCGCCCTTGGCTCAAGGGGGTGCCTAAGAGCCAATTTAGGCGCATCAGGAGAAATTGTACCAAATTGGATGATTACTGGAGTGAGGTGGAATTATTGAAATCACGATTTTCTTCTAGAGGTTACAGTTTGGAGGAATTGGATACCATTGCCGCTGAAGTAGGTTCTTTGGATCGTGAACATATTTTGAATCCTTCCTCCAAACCTGTGATCCCTGAAGACCCCCCTAGAAAGCCTAGGGCTCCTCCTAAGTTTACCTTTTTCACCAACTTTTCGTCTCAGCATTTTTTGGTGAAGAAACTCCTGAGAAAACATTGGGATGTCCTTAGGAGTGATAGGGTTTTGGGTCCGCATTTGCCTGAAATCCCTGCCATCACATACAAGGGCTTGCCCCCATTGAGGCTTTCTATTGCTCCTAATATTGTGGACCCTCCCCGTAAACCTATCCCCTTTTTTCAAATGAAAGGATACTACCCTTGCAGACGCTGTGCAGTCTGTAAACTGAATAGCCTAAAGGGTAGAAAATATACCAGCTTTTCTTCAAATGTTACGGGCAAATCTTATGACATCGAACATTTTGCCACTTGTAGCACAAAAAACGTGGTGTACCTTATCACATGTTCTTGCGGTTTCCATTATGTGGGCCGCACCATTCGCCCTTTTCAGGTGCGCATGAATGAACACGTAGGGAACATTAGAAGAGGGTTTCCTAAACATTCTTTGTCCAAGCATTTTGACCATAAACATGCCAGGGACCCTGGAGGAACCTCATTTATGGTCATAGATGTGTTACAACCCCACTGGAGAGGCTGCCACGTTAGAAGAGAGGTCTCGAGACTTGAGACCAAGTGGATTTATTTACTTAAGGCCTATCGGCCCTTTGGTCTCAATATAGAGTGGGACGTGAACGCCTTTATCAACAATAGCTGATTGGGTCAGTGTTCATATTGTCCCCTATTTGTTTACTATATTCTCGGTCTCATGAGCCCGTCAATTCAAAGTTTATATTTAAAAATTAATTTCTTTCTGCTGACTTGCCTGTGCTAATTTCTCCCTTTTCCTTTTTTCCTTTTAGGAGTGACCCTGTGTGGGTTACATATATTTTTTAATTTTATATTACTGCGTCATTGTGAATGTTTTATATAAGTTTTATGTGATCCTGTACATTTTATTTCTTTTATTATTGTGCAGAGGACACCAAATCACAGCGGCAATTCTGTTTATCGGGTGTGTTATTATTAATCTTTGTTTTATATTTGCTGAATTAGGCCGTTTGGTCTCTTTTAGTTATTCAGGGCATGTGAAGCCTGGGCATGTGACGCTGACATCACTTCCTGCCGAGTGGTCACGACAGGAAGTGACCCAGCTCCTTGGCCTTTTGCATTGGCCGAATCCTGGGCATGTGACGCTGACATCACTTCCTGCCGAGTGGTCACGACAGGAAGTGACCCAGCTCCTTGGCCTTTTGCATTGGCCGAATCCTGGGCATGTGACGCTGACATCACTTCCTGCCGAGTGGTCACGACAGGAAGTACCAGCTGTTCCATATCATTTCCTCCTAGATTTACTTTATATTGATTGGCGTGATGAGTGTTTTCCATACCCCCTTGACAACGTCGGTGAACGAAAAGCTTTGGGAGGTGCTGAGTCTACACTCCTTATCACGCCCCGAATACCGGAGTTGCCTGCCCTGTGCCTTGGTGTCATCTATTTACACTTTTGCTGTATACATTTATAGGTATAATGTATTTCGCTATCTGCTTCCTCAAGAGGTTAAGGTAATCAAGATCATAACATTTAATGTATAGGTAAATTATGCAATGATCATAGTCAATTCTTAAGACTGATCAATAATGTGGAAGACTTACACAAAGCATAAAATCAAACTAGAATGTAATGTAGCCAATTGGGACCCAAACACTGGGTCTGCATGCTATTACCTGTTAGATTGAAGCCTGTCACAGTGAACAGAAGCATTTCACAAGTATTCAAAAGTTACCACTTATGGATATCTATTTAATGACATCTTAAAAAAAAAACTCCATATATCTTGTAAATATCAGTTCATGAACAAAAAATGCCTGATTCTGATGTGCTTTTTGAATACATTATGAAATCCCACAAGGTTTTGTTCTTGATAAAAGTATCTCTAAAAGACTTTTTCTGTGGGTGTTCAGTTGAGGAGATTTTCCTTTGCTTCCTGTCATGGGGGAACAACAGGAAGTAAGTGGAAGTTTCTTCAAAATGGGGAAAAGCATCCCTCTTAGGCAGTTGTCATCGGTCAGGTGTCCCAACTTTCTGTTCCATTATCAGCTGTAAAATTTGTGATTTCTCATAGCTTTCTATCCCAGTTATTGGGTCACCAGGACAGATGGAGAGGTTGAATTTCTCTTACATGGACACAAACATCAATAATACTGGATTACTAACTGTTTCGTAGTCTGTCTAAAACTAAAGTAAAAATAATTTGGCTTAAAGATCATCTTTAACCTAATGTTTGACACGTAAACAAGTAAGCCTGTTTTTTAACAAACAGAGGGAAGGAAAGAACTTTCTTCAATTGGAACATATGTTTCATTTTTTTCAGACCATAAAAGCTGAAACCTGTTTGGTCATAATGTGAAACAACTCCATTTTTGTGGATAACATTTTCTTTATGTTTTGTAAAGAAGACAATGGGTTGAAGAAGGATTCTGTCACAGGATTGTGTGTAAAAGCACAAAAGTCACATGATCATACAAAGCAGAGTGTAGCTCCAGTGATACATTCTATGTTAGTGTGCCTGCCTTCCTACCAAAGGGTTTGTGACCATATAGAAATGTTGACTTTCATAACTGGCTTCATGGCTTAGTATGCCTCCAACAAGATAGGTTCTAAGCATTCTACTGTGGTATTAGGGAAAGCAATGAGCATTTTTTCCCCTATACCTGGAAGCTTGATTTTTCTCAGCACATTTGGGCACATTGTGGTACATTGGGGTACGAGGAAGTCACCCAAACTAGGTAGCATTGTATTGCTTTGGATACATTTGTAACAGGTGTGCTGTAAATGTGCTGTAAATGTGTTCTTTACTCTCAATACAAACAAAAACCAAATTAATAATATGACAGAGCAGTGCCCATAAGTAAAGGACCCCTATCTTGGACTTCTGAAAATTTTCTGATTACAGCAAAGAATTGAAATGCTGTCTTCAGCTACTTCTTGGCCATTTAAATATCTGAGTCTTTCTGGAGGTCATTGAATATGGTTCTAGTGGAGGGATCCTACTTAGATCTCTGTCAACTGAAACTAAAAAAAAACAATGCAGATGCTTTCTACTACAGATACCTATATTAATTATAGCAGAACTATTGTTCTAAGGGTTACAGATCCTAAGCACGAGAGACTGCAGAGACTGTAGAACCACTCCCATACCTTCCCCAGTGTTGGCAGGTGGTGGTTCCCTTTAATTTTTTGGCCATCCTGTAGTGATGTAATAGATGAAAATAGTGCCCTTTCTATGCCACCTGTGGGTAGGGCCCAGTGCACCTAGGGTATAGGAGCAGGACACCCCTGATGACCAAAGATGCAATGCTGCGTTGGAGCTGCACCAAGGAGCCCTCTGCAGAGCTGACCTTCCTGGCCAGTGAGTAAGGACACTTTGGGAGCAGAAAGATATACAATTTTTCCCCCCCAAACCCTTGCCTAGCTGGTCCTGCAGCTTGGTTTAGTAAGGTCTCTACGCCTCTACAGGATCTCCCTTAGTGTGGGTAGATGGAGCCCTCTTTGTGAGTAACACCTGTGATGAAAGGCCCTGCGGGTGCCTGCCCTGCTGGGACACAGGTGCACGAAGTTGACACTGGTGCCAAATGGCCTATATAAGTGCAGCAGCTGCACTAGTCAATTGCTGTCTGATCTGCAGCTGTAACCGTGTTCCTGTATCTGATTCTGTTGAACTCTCTGTTTGAGCCAGCTTGCTCCTGACTTCACTTGAACGCTACCTGCCCGAACCTTGGTTTGTCTCTAGACTTGACTCTGCCTTGTGCCCATCTGCCTGATCTCTTGTTGCCAACTTCTAGCTATACCATGACAATTCCTTGCCTTCCGTCTATGCCTGGATCTGACCGTCTGTTGCTGGCTGTCAGGAACCATAAACCAGATGGAGAAAAAAAGTGCAAATGGCAAAAATAACACAAGTGGCTGATATTTAACCAACAGCTGAGCAGGGCAGCGCAGGACCTATTACTCAAGGGGATGATTGCCGGGATTTCAGGACCCTGGGAGGTTTCGGGGGTTGTACTCAAACCTATTTAGGGTTCTGAAGAAAGAGGAGGTTCATCCAATCTTTGACCTCAAGTCTCTGAACTGCTTCATGAAGGTGCAGAAATTCTAAATAGAAACTATCCGTTCAATGCTGGCCTCTCTTTATCAGGGGGATTTCATGGACTACTTAGACATCAAAGATGCATACCTGCATGTTCTAATCTGTGCCAGGAACCAATGCCTTTAATGCTTTGCAGTCGAGAGCCTATATTACCAATTTGTGGCACTCTAGTTTGATTCAGGATTGGTTATCTGGACAAACTTCTCCCTTGAGTGGAGTCCCATTCTGCCCTGTTAAACAAAGTGCTGATCACTCACTATACCATAAAAATATATTGCAGCGCTTACAAATATACCGTATATACTCGAGTATAAGCCGACCCGAGTATAAGCCGAGGCCCCTACTTTTAGCACAAAAAGATGGGAAAAATCATTGACTCGAGTATAAGCCTAGGGTGAGAATGCAGGGCGGCGGGCATGGTACAGGAGAATGCAGGGTGACTGGCATGGTGCAGGAGAATGCAGGGTACTGGCATGGTGCAGGAGAATGCAGGGTACTGGCATGGTACAGGAGAATGCAGGGTACTAGCATTGTGCAGGAGAATGCAGGGTACTAGCATGGTACAGGAGAATGCAGGGTACTGGCATGGTACAGGAGAATGCAGGGTACTGGCATGGTGCAGGAGAATGCAGGGTACTGGCATGGTGCAGGAGAATGCAGGGTACTGGCATGGTGCAGGAGAATGCAGGGTACTGGCATGGTACAAGAGGATCCGGGGTTGTGGGCATACTACAGGAGATGCAGTGCTGTGGGCATGGTACAGGTGGACCATGCCCGCAGCACTGCATCCCTTGTAGTGTGCCCGCAGCCCTGCATAATGGCAGGTAGCGAAGCTGTTTCACTTACCTGTTTCAGAGGCGCCTTCATTTTAAAAATGGCGCCGCCCGGCGCCGACACGTCATTGCGCACGCGCCGCCACCGCTCGTATAATTTCGGCTATTCCCGGCCTCTCCCGAGCGGTGGCGGCGCGTGCGCGGTGACATGTATGTGACGGGCGGCGCCATTTTTAAAGCTTAAGCCCGTCGGAGCGGACTTTTTTTTCCTTGACTCGAGTATAAGTCGAGGGGGACGTTTTCAGCACAAAAAAATGTGCTGAAAAACTTGGCTTATACTCAAGTATATACGGTATATAAAATATCCATGAGAACAAAATATCAAATCTCTTGTTCTCACAGATATTGTTCTCACAGATATTTTATATATATTTTTAAGCGCTGCAATATATTTTTATGTTATTTATTTTGGTGTTGGTATACTTGCACTAATGGCATGCTGCTTTTCTTTGAATTTTTTAGCACTGACATCTTATTATTTTCACTGATCACTATTCGCGCGCTGCAGGACTTTGGATCGGTCCTGAACTTCAAGAAGTCTGCTTTGACCCTGATCAGGTGGCTGGAATATCTGGGTATGATCCTCGGCTTGTTCCTTCTGTTGGAAGAGCTCCAGAAGCTAGGCTATTCGGCTGCTACTGTCTCGCAGGCGGGCTTTCCTGCGACTTTGCGTGCAAGTTCTGGGCCTCTCTGCAGAAAGAAATCCTCTGCTAATGGGACGAACCTCCACTGTCCTTGGACAATCAGATTCGGCTTGCCCAGGGATCAGGGCTTCCCTGGTTTGGTGGCTCTGGTCTTCCTCGCTTCAGGCCAGAAAGGCCCTTTTTTTCTGCTGCTCCAGTTGGTGGTGTTTATGGACGCCAGCCTGTCCAGCTGAGAAAGAGTCTGAGGGCCAAAGTCAGCTCAGTGCTGCTGAACATCAGAGGGGGTTCCTCTACTGATCACTGTTCTAGAGCTGCAGGCAATGTTTGTGACTGCAATGACTGTGTCTGGAGCAGTGAATGGACCTTCTTCATGGGTGCCTGGTCAAGATTAAGTCGGACAATGCCACAGTGGCGGAAGATCTATCATCACACTTGGAAGGGGTGGTGTGTTGAGCACAGGCTTGCTTTGAGTACTGATAAGGGTCAAGTTTCAGCCCTGGCAGTCTGCTGGCCTTGCACTCTTTGATTCATGCCTTTATCCAAGGGGTGCATCATGTAACACCTCCTGTGCATTCTCCATTGCCACTGTGGGACATGAACCTGGTTCTTTTGGTTCTTCAGAAGCCTCCTTATGGCTGTTTACCTTTTTAACTCTTGCACACAGGTGACACACTTACATCTTGGTTCAAGGAAGCTGCTTCCTAGTGTCACCTCTGTGCCTCTAATTTGCTGATGAATGAACCCACAGGGTCACCTCTGTCCAATGAGCAGGGAACTGACGTAAGAAGATGTAAAACTAAACCATAAGTTGCATGGAGGCTATCCTGACTAGCAGAGGTATGTACAGTGGTGATCGAAAGTTTGGGCACCCCAGGTAAAACTTTGCATTAATGTGCATAAAGAAGCCAACGAAAGATCTGATGGAAAAATCTCCAAAAGGCATCAAATTACAGATTAGACATTCTTATAATATGTCAACAAAAGTTAGATTTTATTTCCATCATTTACACTTTCACAATAACAGAAAACAAAAAAATGGCGTCTGCAAAAGTTTGGGTACCCTGCAGTTCAATTGTAACCTCATCGGTCCACAGAACTTGTTTCCAAAATGCATCAGGCTTGTCTATATGTTCTAAAAAAATTAATAAAAGATTCAGCGCTGAATTGTGCAATGTATGGACCAGCAGCTAACACTCAAAGGCAATCTAAACTCTTTCAAATGTACATAATAAATCACAGTGCAGCGCAGTCATAAGAACCCTCTAAAATTTTAGAAATTACTCTGTTAACTGGGTCAACAATACATATACTAGATATGATATAAGAGACAGTCCATAGCTTGAAGTGATGTAAGGAAGAAAAAGTCCACACGTGGTCTGGTGAATGACAACAATCAATGTGACTTCCGTGCTCAACAGCTTCCCACCACCAAGCAATATCTGCCTCTCACCTTATTCAAACAACACTGCAGGGTCAAATCGCATAAACTCTCAAGTGAATCAGGGAACTGTAACGCTCCTGCGTTTTTATAGTAAGCTGGATTTGCAGCTGCAGAATCTCCACTCAGTAGTCATGTAGAGATGTGTTGAATTACCAGATCCAACTCTCCAGACTCATCACTGTGGACCCGCCTGCTTCAGCATACAGATATACACACACTCAATAAGATGTTCCTGGAGTGATAGGATGTATATGACAGTATAGAGGTGATGTGCTGAAGGGACAGGGGTGAGCAGTGATAGCAATGATAAGCACTTGATAGTAATGTTCAAGAGAGTAATAGACGGTAATAGGTAGGATGCAGATAGATTAGTAATCATGTATGGTAATAGGTGGTAAGGACAGCAGATAAAATACAGGAGAGACTAACCCAGTGCAAGGATAGATGGTAGTAGACTCAAGAGCTAGCAATCTATGTAACAGTGCAGATGATAGAATTAGTAATGCATAGATAGTAACAGTCCTTAATGTGCAGAAGTAGATAGTGTAAGGTTGTTATGGAGGAATCCCCTGTGGGGTACTTATCACTAGTAAGGTTAGTAAGTAGAGGGGTTCGGTAGTGAGGGAGTGATCCGGTAGCGAGATACGGGATCAGTATCGAGGTTCCGGTCTGTTCCAGGTAAAGAGAATAGCTGGAGGCTCCGGCAGCATAAGACAAGGCTTGTAAGCATGCGGTTTGAACGAACAACCTGAGAGAGAAAGCCGGCGATTGAAATAGCCGCTCAGAGCGGCGCTCAGTGATGATGTCAAACGGCTTAAAGGTATATGCGTTCCATCTAACTAAAAAGGTGGGACGCAATATGAAAAGGAAAATGGGCAATAAGGGTACCAAAGGTACCAGAATCTTACAGGAACACAGCTCCAAGCCCATAATCATCAGATCTTAACCAAGCAATCTTCACCGTAAGGTAAGTAGATATTAAGACATCACTCCAGGATATATCCTCCGGAATATGTAAATAAAACCAAAAGGATATAGCACTCTCTGTTTATTTGCCAAATTTATTAGCCCCAAACATAAGAATCACACTTACAAGTTATCCATGGAGTAAAAGCTTGTCAGAATATGCAGAGCATGCAGCGTGCTGTGCTGTGTTGTTTCCTGTTCCTTCCTGGTTCGAGCGGCCGTGGATCAATTGACCAATCCCCCGTACATGTTACGTCCGGGTGGGCGGGACTTCATCAGCGGGGATTCGTTAGTTTCAAGCTGAGGCACAATCCCTTGCCAAAGAAGCCAAAGAACAAGGTATAATTAACAAACATGAATTTTCATTTTTTAACAGGGACTTCTTCTCCACCCCATACTTTTACCATATACCCAAAATTCACAAAGACAGTAACAATCCCCCAGGTCGCCCCATCGTAGCCGCCATGGACAGTAGCACTAGCCCATTTTCCCAATACATTGATCAATTTCTGCAACCTTTAGCACAAAATCTCCCCTCATATATCAGAGATGGTGTCTATTTGCTTGACCTCCTCAGTCATTATTCCTGGGAGCCCACCTACATGTGGGCCTCCCTCAATGTCAATTCCCTTTACACCTCCATTCCCCATCAGGTCGGACTCAGGGCTGTCACACATTTTCTATCTGCGGATCCAACTATCAACCCCAAACAAGCTCAATTCATCCTAGATGCCACCAGATTTTGCCTTACTCGAAATTATTTTGAATTCAATGGAGACTTCTATCTCCAAATCACTGGCACAGCTATGGGGGCAAATTTTGCCCCCAGCTATGCCAACTTCACCATGGGTTTTTGGGAAGCCAATCACATTTGGCACAACAACCCGTTCATCCCCCACATCATATTTTATGCTCGTTATATAGACGACATCATTGTCATCTGGGATGGTCCTCAATCCACTTTCACTCAGTTCGTGCAATATTGCAATCAAAACCCCTTCAACTTATCATTTACCTCAGTGTGCGATTCGGCCGAATTGGCATTTCTGGACCTCACACTATACCATCAAGAAGGCCATATTCTAGCCAAGAACTACACCAAACCCACCGCTGGGAACTCCTTCCTACACTATCAGAGCCATCACCCCAGGTGGATATCCAATATTCCTAAAAGCCAGTTTTGTCGCCTGAAGCGCAACTGTACTAAACAGCAAGACTATTGTGAGCAAAGTGTCCTCTTGGCCCAGAAATTCTTAGACAAAGGCTACCCCTCACCCCTAGTTCAACAAGCCCACTCACATTACCTTCAACAGTATAATTCCAATGTCTCCCAAACCTCATCCCATTCACACAGTCCACCGCCCCAACCCCTACGGTTCACTACACAATTCCACACCAAATACAGGAAAATGCAAAAGATCTTCCAAAAACATTGGTCCATTCTATTAGAAGATCCACATTTAAAATCCACCATTCCTCCCATACCTAAGGTCTCCTACAGAAAATCTTCTAATATTAAAAATTTGATTGCCCCTAGCAAACTTAAGTCTGTTCCCACCCACCCTACCAATACCCTATGCCTCATCCCCTCATAGGGATGTTTCAATGTCGCAAAACTTTGTGCTTTACTTGTTCCCACATCCAACATGGTCAAACAGAATTTACCGTCAAAGGTAAAACATACCCAATCAAACAATTTCACAATTGCTCATCCGAGTACGTAATTTATTGTCTAACTTGCCCTTGTGGACTATTTTATGTGGGACGAACCATCAGGTCACTCAGGAAGCGCTTTGGCGAACACCGTCGCCTTGTCGAGAAAGGAAAAGACAAGCACAGTGTCCCCAGACACTTTGCAGAATCCCACAACAAATCCTCTTTCGGGCTCAAGGTATGGGTAATTGAGTCCAGTCCGGACACATTGCCCAGGATGGAGCGTTTCAAGCGGCTTTGCCAGAGAGAGACCTTCTGGATTTATTCCCTTGAAACGCTCTCCCCTGGGGGCCTGAACGAGGAAATTGAGATCAATGTGCTGCTGTAGCCCATCTTCCATCTCCTGAACTGTGTTTATATTTAAAATCTTTATTCTATTTATTAACTTGATCATTCTTTGCCCAGGTCCATCACCTTATCTTCCAGCGGTTCCTCTCATCCTCCTCGATAATTACTTCCTTATCAATATGTAACTTCAAAAGTAAGTACCCACCATATAGGTTAAAATATGTCCCCATAGTCGTTTGGCTTTCCCCACTATATAATATACATCCACCATGTATTTTAATTGTGTTTGTCTTATTTATTATAACCTACTATCTATTTCATGTGAAATTGGCTTTTAAGATAATTTTATTTGAAATTGGCTTTTAAGATAATCTTATTTAATATATATTTCTTAAAACATCGCTCTTGTTCTCCTTTCCCCTCCATATGCCCTCTTCATATCATAGATCAGTCCATCTCTAGCCCTTACATCCGTTCCCCGCCCTCCACATAACATTGTGCTACTTTGCTTTGTATTGTTTTGTCCCTGCTGAGCTACCGTAATATGTTCCCTGAACTGCTGGCATATAAGCCCTCATCCAAAATGGCCCCTGCACGGCCTGAAGAAGGAGCGCATGCTCTGCAACGCATCGCCGTTTGTTCTACACTTTGTCTCCAGGAAGTGACGTCATGGCCCTTCTACCTGCGGACCCACGCTACCCAGCCAACGCAGAGTGATCAGCACGTCCCCTGCCATTCCACAGGAGATCGCAGCTCATCTTCCACAGCGCCAGCTCCGCTAGGATTCTGGAAGGACCCCCTGGATGACCATCGCCTAGACTCTCCATTACCTTGTGATGCCTGTTTTTATCGTACCTTTGTGAGTAACATTCTTTTATTTGCCATTAAAGAACCTTATTGCTACACTTAGATTGGCGCTCGGTTTTCTCTTCTCTCTTCTCACGTCAAGCTATGGACTGTCTCTTATATCATATCTAGTATATGTATTGTTGACCCAGTTAACAGGGTCATTTCTACAATTTTAGAGGGTTCTTATGACTGCGCTGCACTGTGATTTATTATATATTTTGTCTATATGTTCATTTGCAGAGTTCAAACGCTGATTTTTGTGGTGAGGACGTAGAAGAGGTTTTCTTCTGATGACTCTTCCATGAAGACTATATTTGTACAAGTATCTCTTTATAGTGGAATAGTGTACCACAACTCCAGTGTCTGCCAGATCTTTCTGGAGGGATCGTGCAGTCAAACGTGGGTTTTGAATTGTTTTTCTCACAATCCTGCGAGCTGTTCTGTCTGATATTTTTCTTCGTCTTCCAGATCTTGCTTTAACTTCCATTGTTCCTGATGACTGCCGTTTCTTAATTACATTCCAAACAGGATATTGACATCTGAAAACGCTTTGCTATCTTCTAGGTAACTACTTAGAAGATCCCATGGTGCTGATTGTTGGGGCAAGGTCAGATGAGTCCGGGCATTTAAAACCTTTGAGATTGACATCACCTGGTCTTTCCAGATGATGATTGAGAACAATCCATGACACTGGCAGGTCTCAGCCTTGCAAAGGGGGCAGTGCATGCTATAAATTCTGCAGGGTGCCCAAACTTTTGCAGACGCCATTTTTTTGTTTTCTGTAATTTTGAAAGTGTCAATGATGGAAATAAAATCTAACTTTTGTTGACATATTATAAGAATGTCTAATGTGTAATTTGATGCCTTTTGGAGATTTTACCTGGGGTGCCCAAACTTTCAATCACCACTGTATATCACAATAATGGCTGGCCAGAATTACTAGGGGGGGGGGGGGGCAGGAAATATTTAGCTGCCTTAAGGAATAATGGGCTTCTTATGTATTCCTGCTCCTTCAAAGAGAATGTAGCTTTGGGCAAAGTAAACCTGCACTCGGTAAAGGTACATGTAGGAATAATACTTAAGACGGCCATATGTGGTTTGAATCTCGGCTGGTTCAGCAGGGCCTGGATGAGATTCGAACCATGTGTGGGCAGGCTAAATGTATCTATCGATCAACTTGGGCACAACCAGTCTGTCAGATTTTTCATAAATTTTTGATAATGGCTATTATGGCTGACAGTAATTACTGTGTGTTCTCCCAGCGGGGATGGCTTCCCTTGCCTCCCTGCTGGGAGAATACAATGGCTCCGCGAGAGGCAATTCCCCACCAACACTGACATGGTTGCAGGAAAGAACACAGCTCCGACTATGGCCTGCTTTATGCACAATGGAATACAAGTCATGTTTCATTAGAATTAAAGCGTGCCCCCATTATTTCACCATCATCAGCCTGAAGTATTGGCAAAAATACAGGACAGATGCAATAATTCCTACTGTGAGAATGATTTACTAAGGAACCTGTGAATGTTCTCAAAGTAAAAAGTGTGACAATACACTTCAATTATTCAATAATTTGAAAAGAAAATGCCTGATAACGTATTTTATTTGAACAAGATGAAGTGACTATATAACATTTTTTAAGTGAACATTCAAATATTTTGCATGTTCACTATATGGACCCCTTATGTATTTGTACATGTTGATCATACCCCCCCTTTATCTCCTATTCTCAAGAGAGAATAAATTCAGTTCCTCTAATCTTTCCTCATAGCTGAGCTCCTTCGTGCCTCTTACCCATTTTGTTGCTCTTTTCTGTAGTTTCTCCAGTACGCCAATATCCTTTTGGTGAACTAGTGCTAAAAAACGTAACTGCACGTTCCAGATGGGATTTGTACAGGGGCAAAATTATATCTCTCTATCTACAGTTCATGCCTCTCTTATTACAAGAAAGGATTTTGCTCGCTTTGGAAACCACAGCCTGGCATTGCATGCCATTGCATGCCATTGCATGCCATTATTAAGCTTATGATCTACCAGAACACCCAGATCCTCCTCAACCATTGATTACCCCAGTTGTACTCCCCCTAGTATGTATGATGTATGCATATTCTTAGCCCCCTAAGTGCATAACTTTACATTTATCAACATTAAGCCTCATTTGCCACATAGCTGCCCAACTAAACAGTGCATTGAGGTCGGCTTGTAAGTAGGAGACATCCTGTAATTATACTATTCCACTGCATAGTTAGGTCTGATCTGCAAAGATTGAACTTGTACTTTTAATCCCAGACCCTATATCATGTATAAATATATAAATATATTAGAAATTAAGGGTCCCAGCTCTGAACCTTGGGGTACACCACTAATAATTAGGGATGATCGAACGGTTCAGGTCGACCATCGGTTCAACCCGAACATTGGGTGTTCGGAATTCGGTCACCAGAACCGCCCAAAATGCAATGGGACAGGAACTGGGCTTTAAAAGCCCGTGATTGGCCCAGAAACGTCAGTAAAAGCCAATGAGGGGGCAGAAGTCTGCTAGGAACATGATTGGAGTGACTACGGGGTCCAGAGGCCAATCAGGAGTGAATACGCCCCCCAGTATATAACATAGCCCCGCCTAACCTTTAGCACTGTAATACAGAGGCTTTTGAAGAGAGTGGAAGCATTTGTGTTTCTCCTGCTGCTTGTAAAGCTCCAGTGTCATTTTGCAATTATCTTCTGCTGTATGGAGCTGTTCTTTTAGTGTGAGGAAATGGATATGCAGTGTAGTTAGGGTACTATATACCACTATAGTTAGATTCAATAATCTAGTTTTTGTAGGGATACTTTTAAGTGTCAGGGTTCCGTCTAGTGAGCACGTTGCACTGCTGATATATCTACAGCAGGTATACGTGCTTGCTAGTCAGCTATTGTGCAAAATACCACACCCCCTTACAGGAAGCACATGGTGACCCCACTCTGCCATGTCAGGGTGACCGTAGTTTAGGGTGACCTGACTCTGCCATGCCAGGGTGACCCCACTCTGCCATGTCAGGGTGACCGTAGTTTAGGGTGACCTGACTCTGCCATGCCAGGGTGACCCCACTCTGCCATGTCAGGGTGACCGTAGTTTAGGATAACCTGACTCTGCCATGCCAGGGTGACCCCACTCTGCCATGTCAGGGTGACCGTAGTTTAGGGTGACCTGACTCTGATAAAGCCTCAGTGACAACTATACATAAAATAAAATTCATCACAAAAATAACAGATTATCTTTCTTAGAATTTCAGTAGCGCAGGGATGGTGTTACCCTTCTTTCATAAAGTGCAGTAGCGCAGGGATGGTGTTACCCTTCTTTCATAAAGTGCAAATAAATAAAGTGCATAAATTGCATAAATAATCCAAAACATCCAACTAAGCAAGAACAGAGTCCTTCAAAAGTCTTTGTTTATGTAGTGCATTTATTTGCACTTTATGAAAGGAGGGTAACACCATCCCTGCGCTACTGAAATTCTAAGAAAAATAATCTGTTTTTTTCTGGTTCTGGACATGCTACAGAGCTGAAACTTCACAGGTACACTTTTTAGACCCCCCCCCCCCCCCCGACACTAAATCCAAGGAAATCTTTTTTTTTTTTTTCAATAATTTTTTCAATAATTGGCTCTCTATCAAAAACGACAATTTTTAAGAACTTTTTTTTGCCTGATTCATAGTCCCTGGAGCATGACCCAGAACCCTAGGCACTTTTTAGGGGCATTTATTAGGTTTTAGGGCTTCAAAATTGTGTTTTTTGATTCCTGAAGTTCGGGTCCCATTGATTTCAATGGGGTTCTGAAATCCGAACCGAACTTTCGGGAAATATCGGGTGTTCTGGTCGAACCAAACTTTTCAAAAGTTCGATCATCCCTATCTTACACCAGGGATCTCCAAACTATATGCCCTCCAGCTGTTGCATAACTACATGCCCCATGAGGCATTGTAAAACTCTGACATTTACAGACATGACTAGGCATGATGGGAATTGTAGTTCCTGAACAACTGGAGGGCCATAGTTTGGAGACCTCTGCCTTAGACCATTCAGAGAAAGAATCATTAACCACTACTCTCTGAATACTGCCTTTTAGCCAGTTTTCTATTTATTTACAAACTGAGGTTTCCATTTTCAAGCCTGTGTAGACTTTACCTTACATATTTGCTTTTGCAAAATCCAAAAATACTATGTCCAAAGCCACTCCTTTGTCTAAGGTCTTATTTACCTCCTCATAAAAATAAATCAGGTTTGTCTGACAACTTCTGCCTTTCATGAATCCATGCTGCCTGTTGCTTAAAATATTTGTTTCCAGCAAGAATTCATGTGGTCTTTTAATAAACTCTCCAGTATCTTCCCGACTATGGAAGTTAAACTAACAGGTCTATAGATACTACTTGGTAAAGACTTTTATCTCTTTTTAAATATAGGCACCACATTGGCCTTACATCAATCCAGTGGTACTATCCCAGTCATTAAAGAGTCCCTAAAAATTGGAAACAATTACCAATTTTGTATTTAAAACGGCATTGTTTATGCAGCAGCACTAGCTCAAAGCCCAATATATGTTTCCCCTGATTTATTATTGTATGCTAAGGGCTGAGCCACTGTGGGTACCTTTACTATTAAATCAGTGAAGGAAATAAAGGTCTTTGTGCGTGTATCTATATGTGTGTGTGTGTATAAGCTAAAGGGGATAGTTGATAGTGTCCTGAAGATACAGAGTTCACTGAGTCGGCTGCTAACACAAGCAAAGGACTTATTCTTCCCATGCAAGTGCTCTATGGTTCAGCAGAAGATCTGCTATTCAGTTCCACTAAGTGAGGCCAAGTGAGAGTTGTCCTCACTTGTACAAAGTTGAATTTGGAGTATCCGACTAATCCCTTCTCCTATCAAAGCTCTCCAAATAAACTACCAAACACAAATCCCCTAGACCAGCGATAGCAAACCTTGGCACCGCAGATGTTTTGGAACTACATTTCCCATGTTGCTCATGCACTCTGCAGTGTACTTGAGCATCATGGGAAATATAGTTCCAAAACACCTGGGGTGCCAAGGTTCACCATCACTGTCCTAGACTGATAATTGGAGACAACTAACGAAAGAGTGTGTGCGTATATATATATATATACAGTATCTCACAAAAGTGAGTACACCCCTCACATTTTTGTAAATATTTTATTATATCTTTTCATGTGACAACACTGAAGAAATGACACTTTGCTACAATTTAAATTAGTGAGTATACAACTTGTATAACCGTGTGCATTTGCTGTCCCCAACACACACCAATTAATGTCTAAACCGCAGGCAACAAAAGTAAGTACACCCCAAAGTGAAAATGTCCATTTGGAGACCAATTAGCCATGTTCCCTCCCCGTGTCATGTGACTCGTTAGTGTTACAAGGTCTCAGGTGTGAATGGGGAGCAGGTGTGTTAAATTTGGTGTTATCACTCTCACTCTCTCATACTGGAGCCACTGGAAGTTCAACATGGCACCTCCTGGCAAAGAACTCTCTGAGGATCTGGAAAAAAGAATTATTGTTCTACATAAAGATGGGCTATAAGAAGATTGCCAAGGCCCTTAAACTGAGCTGCAGCATGGTGTCCAAGACCATACAGCGGTTTAACAGGACAGGTTCCACTCAGAACAGGCCTCGCCATGGTCAACCAAAGTGCACGTTCTCAGCGTCATATCCAGAGGTTGTCTTTGGGAAATAGACGTATGAGTGCTACCAGCATTGCTGCAGAGGTTGAAGGGTGGGGGGGTCAGCCTGTCAGTGCTCAGACCATACACCGCACTCTGCATCAAAGTGGTCTGCATGGCTGTCGTCCCAGAATGAAGCCTCTTCTAAAGATGATGCACAAGAACACCCGCAAACAGTTTGCTGAGGACAAGCAGACTAAGGACATGGATTACTGGAACCATGTCCTGCGGTCTGATGAGACCAAGATAAACTTATTTGGTTCAGATGGTGTCAAGCGTGTTGGGCGGCAATCAGGTGAGGAGTACAAAGACAAGTGTGTCTTGCATACAGTCAAGCATGGTAGTGGGAGTATCATGGTTTGGGGCTGCATGAGTGTTGCTGGCACTGGGGAGCTAGAGTTCATTGAGGGAACCATGAATGCCAACTTGTACTGTGACATACTGAAGCAGAACATAATCCCCTCCCTTCAGAGACTGGGCCGCAGGGCAGTATTCCAACATGATAAAGACCCCAAACACACCTCCAAGATGACCACTGCTTTGCTAAAGAAGCTAAGGGTAAAGGCAATGGAGTGACCAAGCATGTCTCTGGACCTAAACCCTATTGAGCATCTGTGGGGCATCCTCAAATGGAAGGTGGAGGAGCGCAAGGTCTCTAACATCCACCAGCTTGTCATGGAGGAGTGGAAGAGGACTCCAGTGGCAACCTGTGAAGTTCTGGTAAACTCCATGCCTAAGAGGGTTAAGTCAATGCTGGAAAATAATGGTGGCCACACAAAACATTGACACTTTTGGCCCAATTTGGACATTATTACTTAGGGGTGTGCTCACTTTTGTTGCCTGCGGTTTGGACATTAATAGCTGTGTGTTGAGTTATTTTGAGGGGACAGCAAATTTACAGTTATACAAGCTCTACACTCACCACTTTACATTGTAGCAAAGTGTAATTTCTTCGGTGTTGTCACATGAAAAGATATAATAAACTATTTACAAAAATGTGAGGGATGTACTCACTTTTGTGACATACTGTATATATACGTATATATATATATATATATATATATATATATATATATATATATATATATATACACATATAGTACTACCTCAGTAGGGGTTGCTGAGTATAGATCTATCTTGGGTCTCCCTCTTATTATCCTGTTGCCAGTTACCAGGCATCTTCTGGATTGTAAGCTCTAACTAACGAGCAGAGTCCTCTAATTCCTCATGTGTTGAATTCTATTGTAACTGTATTGTCTTCCCTCATATTGTAAAGCGTTGCGCAAACTGTTGGCGCTATATAAATCCTTTATAATAATAATCATTTTCACACACTGCCAGGTGCATGCACACACTCTTCCACTCGTTGTCTCCAATGATCAGTCTAGGGCAGTAATAGTGAACCTTGGCACCCCAATTATATTTCCCATGATGCTCAACTACACTGCAGAGTGCATGAGCAACATGGGAAATGTAGTTCCAAAACATCTGGGGTGCCAAAGTTCGCCATCACTGGTCTAGGGGATTTGCTTTTTGTAGTTTATTTGGACAATTTGGATAGGAGAAGGGATTAGTGGGATACTCCAAATTTAACTTTGTACAAGTGAGGACAACTCTCCCTTGGCTTCACTTAGTGGAACTGAATAGCAGATCATCTGCTGAACCATAGAGCTCTTGCACTGGAAGAATTAGTCCTTTGCTTGTGTTAGCAGCAGACTCAGTGAACCCTGTATCTTCAGGACACTATCATGTATCCCCTTTAGCTTACACCAGGCACACTGACTTTCTAGCACCAAGAGGAGGATTTTACCAGCAACAGTCTCTAGGATTCCTTGAGGGTAGTCTGTACTCACAATGCCCTGGCCGCAGGTCACCTTTCTCTGTGATACCAGATGAGATCCATGGACATCCTCCCTCGGTCAGCTCTCAAAAGAACCCCTGGGTTTCAGCACCATTGTTTCTGGCCCTCAGGTCGACCACCTGAGGCCATATGGCAGGCTTTGATGGGGAGAGGCACTAGCCCCCTCCCCACCTGGACCCTGCTCTCCAGCCAAAAACCCATGTGCCCCCAGATATAAATACAGTCATCCAGCATGCACGAGGGCACCTCCCCTGCCTTTTGGCCAGGGCTGTACAGATATCCCCTGCTCCTATCTGCATGGTTTCCTCCCACTGTCCAAAACACTCTATCACTATTGGATCATAAAGCCAGGATGAGCAGCATCAGAGCACACTGGGCAAGTTCTATCTAGCAATCACAGCTCTCTTTTAAGCAGACAGCTCCTAGATTTACCTGGCTGTCTCCCTGTTAAGCAGAGAAACAAAAAATGATATGCAGCTACACTAGCACCTATCTAGGAAGGTGCTACCTCCACCTCCCGCCTAAATAAGCTATGTCCTCATTGGCTTGGACAGCCGCCCCTACAAAAGTGTTTGTCCAAAAATCTACACAGAGTATCCGACAAACCTAGAAAAGAGGGAAAAGGGGAACTAACAAATTAACAGGTCCATGGGGAATACCCGATATGTGGCCAGTATGTACAAATAAGTTAGGGTAAAAAAATATATGATATCTACTGTACACTGTATTTACAGACCAGGGCAGAACTCTGCCAAGTGCACTTTGTTTGTGCCCCCCCCCCCCGCCAAACAAAGAATGATTGGCAGGGCGCGACAACCAACAACCTGACTAACTATACTATCTACACAGTATATTACAGTCACATATGACATTTAGAGGTCTCATCCGATGCATAGAAGCTCCTTGCAATCCTGCAAAGAAAGATAGAAGAATGTATATGTGTATCATGTTTAAACATCCTATACAACTAAAGGTGGGAGAATCCTCTCCATGGAGGTGCCCCTCCAACCTTACATGTATCTATCACTAAACGTTCTCAAGGAATAAACTTCCGGGTCTCCAGCCCCCTAAGGGCTAATCTTGACTCGTCGTCTTGTTGCATTCCTGAAAAAAAACAAAAAAAAAACAAACATCCTACCTAATCTGGCTAGCTATGCATGTTGAGAAGCAACATTGGGCTTTAGCAGTTTTCTATTGAATGCAAAAGTCCCTTTTTTTGGTTCCTGGGTTCTGATCCCTGTCTGGTCAAACCCTGATGAGCAGCACATCTTCCTCTTCGTGGCCAGCCATCATTGCTGGCAGGAATACAATCAACATGGTGTCAACTGTAGAGACCTTCCATGGAAACCTTTCTCTTTGGCACTTTCTTTATAGAAAAAGACAACGAGCAGCTGCCTCTACATGGCAACAGCTTGCATGAACTTGGCCCATTGGCCAAAGGATCTTCACAAAGTGTCCTAATAAAGTATCTTTACGAAGTGTCCTTAATAACAAAGGGTTTACCCCCTCCAAGTAGCAGCCCCTGGATGAAACAGGAGAAGTCCTCCATGTGGAAGTCCCTTTCTCCAATTTGGTAGCACAAGTCCAAAAATACCCCTCCTTTTGATTTGCAAGGATAGAAGGAAAATGAGATTTGGGATATTGGGGGGATTGCCCCCCCAGGAAACAATAACAAGCAACTTGAAACAAGTAATTCTGCGTTTCAGACACTTCAGGCATAATAACCTCTTAACTGAACAGAGCTTTTTCCAAAGCAAACAGAAGACTTGAACATGGTTCAACAATAGAAATCCAGATGTGGAATCTGGACCATTTTTCTGTCAGGGCCCCAGATGTTGCTAGACCAAACTAGACTTTTCTTCCTGGGCCGGTTGACCACTACACGATTGATGTAGATGTACCCAGATTTCAGTTCTCCTTTACTGACCAAAATTCTTCCCAGAGCTGAGGCTTTGATTTATTCCTGAAAGCCTTTGGAATGTGCATAAAGTCCCAGACTGCTTCTTCGCACCAGGAAGCCCTTTTTGCCTCTATCTTCTCCATGATCTCCCTATGAGCATAGGGGTAAGCATACCCATACTATATGGCTAATTCCACTGCATGAACCTCTGTAAGCAGAAGAACCGTGGTAGCTTCTGCCTGTTTCCTCTCCCAGGTGGAGTGTATGGGGTTTCTGAACTCCAGAAGTAAAGGTTCAGAGATATAACTGGAAGTAAGAGTAAAACTCTTTAAAGCAAGGGGAATATTTATTTTAACCACTTGACGCCCTGCCACAGTACATTTACATGGGCAGGCTCAGTCACGTATACATACGCCTCTTCCGGGTTAGGGGCTCACAGCACACTCCTCCTGTGGCCACTGTGCCCATCGGACACACAGGCTTACTGTTACTGGTAACTGTTAAATGTGTATCATGTGATTACTATCAGATGATAACAATGTAAACAACCTGTCATGAATGGCTTTCCATACCATGTGATTAGCTTAACTAATCACAGATAACAACCATATGCAAGCTGTTTATGAATGCTTAACTCATTAACCTCCCTGGCGGTATTCCAGAGCGTGGCTCGGGGTGGAATTTCAGTGCCATTAGCGGTAACCCAGAGCCACACTCGGGGTACCGCCAGGGAGAAGTTGCTGGATCCTGGAAGAGGTTACTTACCTTGTCCCCAGGATCCTGCGATGTATTCCGGCAGTGTATGGCGGCCGGATCTTCCGCCTGATACTGTGTGCCCCGGCTTCCTTTGCTGCGAGCGTCACGCCGCTGGGGGTTGGAACCGGCGGCAAATTCAAAAAGTAAAACACACAAAAACACTGATATATTGTAATCCTATTGAATTACTAAATAAAATAAATTGACATTAGTTTGCCCCCCAGTGCCCTTGTCTGCAGTTTTACTGTACTTCTTATATAAATATATATATATATATATATATATATATTTGTGTATATATATATATATAGATACACATATATATATATATATATATATATATATACGTATATATGTATATATATGTAAACATATATATATATACACATATGTATATATGCATATATATATATATATATATATATATATATATATACTTTAACTTATTTATAGTTATTTATTATATTATAATTTATGATTTTGTGTTTCAAACTTTATCACATCTGGGATGTCTACTAGAGTCTTGTTTGGTCAAGTAATTACTAAGAATTGTAGGCCTACAATACATAACACCAAATTTCCATGCAAAAAATTGTACCGCTTTTGGTACAAAATCCCTGACATAATCATACCGCCAGGGAGGTTAAAGACAGCTAAATCTACTGCTTACACAGAGATTATCACAGTAAAAGAAGCAATAACAGTGTAAAAAAAAAATCCCGGAACTACCCCCCCCCCCCCCCCACCCAGAGTAGTACAGTGCCACTATGGTGATGACAGGATGTAAAAGAAAAAATTAAAATGCTTTAAAAAATGTAATTGTGGGGAAAAAAATGTAATTTCTTAATTTTCCAAAAAATGTTGACAAAAAAAAATACAACTTCAAAAAAGTCACCATGCCTCTCACTAAATACCTCAGACTGTCTACTTTCCAAAAATTGGTTATTTGGGGGGCAGTTGTACTGCTCTGGCATTTTGGGGCCTCACAAAATGAGAAAGGCCGTCAGTACATCAGTATTGATTAATTTTCAAATATATATATAGTATACCAAAGTTTGTAGACATTATATTCGTATATTCACTTATTGTTTTTTTTTTTTTGTTTTTTTTTTTTGTTTTTTAACCAAAGACATGTAGCAGAATACATTTTGGTCTAAATACTTGAATTTATTTATTTTTCAAATAATCTTTGACAATACAACTGAGTAGCTGATTGGATACTATGCACAGCTGCACCAGGTTCTGTGTGCACCAGTTTTAGCAAATCTCCCCCTCTGTTTATTTTAATTCAGTATTTTGTTTCTTGCTTGAAAATAGCAACCAATGATAAATGCCAACTGTCATTTTTCTATAATCACCATTGAAGGCTTATGCTTTTTACACATTATTAGCTTCTGCGCTGTATTAGTGCCACCACCAAAGCACAGGAAAAAAGCATTTTCTTTTCATTCCAATAAATATCTTGGGGAAATAGTAAATACCAATAAACATATTATGATCATTTTATAATATTCTGTGTTTAATTTTATGTATTTTTCTGCTATACCTGTATTTTTTTTTAAAGCTGTAATGATTTTTAACAACTATTAATTTTGGCTTAATGGTATAAATTGCTCAATATTGTAATCTGTTGTTTATTTTATCATTGGTACAAGGTACATGACTACGTTTCTTTACCAGAAGTGACATGAATCGGAAATACTGAGAACATGGTATCCTGTAGGAAGATTTTACCGTAAAGTGTTACGTTACAAGGTAACCTGGACATGAATGTTCTTGTCTTCCCACTTGTTTGTCTCTATCCTCCCACACAGCACATCTTAGTGTTTTCATCATGGGGTCCAAGAACATCAGGTTATCTCATAGAACCTTGGCTGAATGTACTCAATGACTTGAGCAATACTGACCCGGACAGTGACATCAGGCCGGTGCATAGGTCTTATTTGCTCTGTAAACAAAACACGGTCTAATGATTGATCCCATGCTGATAGCCAGGCTTAAAAAGCACATCTAGTAACTTTAGCCTCACTATTGTCTTCACAAAGCCAAAGAAAAAAAGATGCTGAGAGCAACACTTGTGACCTTGTTGCTCTGCCTCGCAAGCACCGCATGGGTATGAAACATTCCTTTATCTGCAATCTACAATTCTTTTTCTGTCTGTATTTTTTTTTAAATTCTGCACTTTATGTTTTACTTAGTTTACAGACTTATATTGATACATAAGCTAATATAGGTTACAGACTTATATTGATACATAAGCTAATATAGGTTACAGACTTATATTGATACATAAGCTAATATAGGTATGTACTTTTATTGGTAGTTACAATAATATTATTTTTACATTATATATTAGTTAAAGTATTCCCTCTCCATTTGTCTTGTCTATACTGCATACCATGTATAAAAATTATCTGTGTACTTGCCAACTACAGACAGAAAATGGCATAAGGATGCCGTTTTTAATCTGTTCCGGTCTGGTCACATGATCCTGCAGCTCTGGCTCCCCTGTTTCAGTAGGTGGCTGCTACAGGGGAAAAGAGGGAGCAAACAACGGCTGGGCCATGGAAGCCTATGGGTGATGTCACGGCTCCTGGAATTCACAGCCGTTGTCAGGGGCTCCCTTTTACAGGGGGGCCAGAGTTGCAGGATTTACATGTTCAGACTGGACCAGACCGGGCTAAAAAAAGGTAAGGCTGGCCATACATGTTACATTTTCTTGTACAATTTTCTGTTAGATTTACCAAAAAAACATATAATATGAGGTCAAAACTAAACAATACTTTCAATTCTATTTAATTAGGCAGGTCTTTGTACTACATAGTTGAAGGTAAATTTAAGGAAAATTGTACAGAAAATTGTATAATTGTTGGCCAGCATAAGTATACAGATCTTTTTATACAGGGTATGTAGGAAAGGAAGGCGGGGGGGAGGGAATGTTTTTAAGATTAGTTAGTGTTAGGCTTTACTACCACTGTAGGTCATTTTATTGTCCAGATAGCTAGCTATTTATCAATATGTGAATATATATACACCAGAACAACATTTTTAAATTGCAGCCCCTTTTCTTCTCATGTAGATAAAATATACATGGGCAATTGTATTCCTATAGTGACTGCAGGGTTTGGGCCATTATTAAAAGGAGAAAAAAATGTCCCTAAGGTGATGTTTGATTTATTTTCTGTTAGGCATAATATCTATAAACATATTGGTGTTGATTTACTAAAGGCAAACATACTGTTCACCTTACAAGGGAAGATGCACATTGCAAAGGAATTTTCTCTAGAGCTTAGTGTATAAGGTGAAGCTCTGGTGACTTCTATCATGCAATCATGCACAAGCAAAAATGCATTTTTTTTATATTTTCCCTACACATGATTGGGTATTCTTTGCAAAGTGTAATTTTACCACAGTAACTAAGCTCCTGGGGAAACTCCCTTGCAAAATGTGCCTTAATTTGCAAAGCGAACAGCCTGTTTGCTTTTAGTAAATCAACTTCATTGTATCTGGTATCTTTCATAGCTTTGTGTGTAAATGAGTGGTTCTTAGATTTAGTATTGTATCACGCTTCATCAAATGTGTGAGCGGGGGCAAATATTTTGTCATAATAATAACTACCTGAAGTGGTTGTAAACTTTCCTGTGCAGACCTCAGTATATCATAGTAGGTAAGCATGTCCATAGATGACAGTTCTGGCCCGGGGTATGCCTGTGGCACTGTGTACAGGCAAGATCTGTCTACATATGGGGAGTAGAGAAGAAACTAATGGAGCACCCTGTTGAGTACCTACATTTTCCACTCTTCATAGTACATTCAATGGGCATGAATGTCACTGACTTGGATACACACCTTACAATTTCCTTTAGGTGAACCATTAATGTAGTGTGGGGGCCTTCTTAAAAAATCCATCTAGTTTATATTCAGTCAGATAGTCTCAACCAATACATATGTTAGTAAATCTAAATAGGTTGTACATTCAGATTGGAAAGTGTGAGGCCAGCCAAAGGTGGAAATGTTGTGTACCAATTTGATTGGTCATAAAGATTGCCAAATCTATTAAATGCTTATATTGTGGGTGAGGCAACAAAAATACACAAAAATTACCCAGCACCTATATGACTCTATCATTCATTCCGATAATTTCATATCAGCAAATATCAGTCATCCTCAAAAGTCAGGGTCAGTTCATACACATGCCAACTATCTACAGAAAAGGGCATAAGGATACTTGTTAGGTGGATTGGTAAGGAAGCTTGTTTGATAATTACTGGATTCAAGACTTAAAATAGAACTAAAGGAAAACTGTTTTTTTTTTTTTTTTTTTTAATTTTGTAAGGTTATAAGCCATGCCAATTTTTTTGGCCATCTGTGTCCTATTGTGGAGATTTTCCTTCACTTCCTGTCCCATAGCCAAAGTGCAGAAATCCCTGTTGGAGGATTTCCCCTCTATTCCTATTCTGAAACAACTCAAAATGTGTGTATTTCTTTCACTTTTAGTGATAATGGTAAACATGGCAAATAGAGAGCGAAAGGCCCCTTTCACACTTGTGGGACTTACCCTGCGACTTGGGACTGCAAAGACGCATGACAAGTCGTACTCCATGATTTCCAATGAATATAATTCAAATCTTTGCAAATTCAAGTTGCAACAGCTTCAAAGTAGTCCCTGAACTACTTTGGGTCGTTTTTAAGGCTCCATTTACACCTGAGCATATCGTTTTCAGGCTTTTTCTTGGGCGTTTTTCAAGCTTTTTTGGGGCATTTTTCAAGTTTTTCAGGTGATTGGAGGCAGGCATTGACATTTGACAAAAACCCTGTTAATCTGCCAAAAAAGAAGCTCATGTACTTCTTTGCGCTTCAAGTGTTTTGCTTCAGGTGAGAAAACGCTCATATGTGAACAAGGGCCATTGGAATGAATGGGATTTTGCTTGTTGGGCGTTTTGAGACTTCAGAGATGAGCATTTTATGAGCTGATAAAGGCTCAGGTGTGAACAGGGCCTAATGCATTTTGAGGTCCATAGACATAGGCATTGATTCAAGTCCAGTCAAAATCGCGGCAAAATCGATGTAAAATCTTGGCAAAAACTATTGCGCTAAAATCGTGCAACTTTTGGGTCGCATAAGGCCCCTTTCACACTAAGGGGCCCCTTTCACACTTTTGCAACCTAAAAGTTGCACTATTTTACTGTGATTTTACCGCAATTTTTCTGCCGCTATTT